>NW_027464585.1:26507500-27707500 GCF_043290135.1 Rhipicephalus microplus | reverse complement strand
GACGCAGTGACCCAGCTGACCAATGTAGTATTTTTCTTAACAGACACAGCACTCGTATGGTACGAGAACCACGAAGATGCCCTCACGTCATGGCATTGCTTTGTTTCTGAAATAAGAGCGTGCTTCGGAGACTCCGTAGCTAAGAGAAAGCAAGCAGACCAAACGTTACTTCAGAGAGCTCAGATCCCGGGGGAGACGTGCACGACCTATGTTGACGCAATCTAGAAGCTCTGCAAGATTGTCAACCCTTCTATGTCAGAGGAAGACAAAGTTGGCCACCTGTTGAAGGGCATTGCCGAGGACGTATATCAGTTCCTCATCAGCAAAGACAGCCTTGCTACGGTAACCGACGTCGTAAGCCACTGTTGCACATTCGAGACCCTGAAGATGTGACGTATCACCCCCAAGTTCGGTCACCTACCGAATGTAACCACCGTGGCAAGTGTTGACGAGTACACGCCGCTTGATCTCGCGTCGACAATACGCCAGATCGTTCGAGGAGAGCTCACTCGACATTCTCGCCTGACGCCGTACGAAGCTACACCCGCACCACCTCCCTCTCGCCTTCTCGTCTCAATTGCTGCAGCAGGCATCGATGACTGCAACTACACGCCACCCTCACCACCGAGGTCACAGCGCAATAACTACCCGCTGCCGAGGTACAAAGACCGCTTCAGTTACCACCATCAGCGAGCCAACACCTATTACGACCCGAACAAAGAAGTACCTGTACCACCACCACGTCAGCGCAATGCCTTCCAGGAGTACAATGCATACCGCCAAGTCCCTGTGGGCTACCGTTGCGGTATCGCCGGGCATATAGCTCGGTTCTGTCGTCGACAGAGAGAGCCGACATCCTGATACCATTCCCCATTAGAGTTTTCGCCAGCGGGCACTGGTCACAACAACAGTCATTGGCCCGCCTATTCCAGGAGTACCTCACGGCGGGGAAATCACCGTGGCAGTTCTCCCGCTTCTGACCCTAGTTTGACGCCTCCATCTGGCCGTCTGCATCATTCCCCTTCGCCGGGACGATGCCTGTAATCACCGCCGCCGCCGGGAAACTAGCCAGCGTGACCGATTGAGGTGAGGTCGCACAACAGGATTTGCCTCCGATGCCTCCGCAAGTTATAATGTCTAAGGACAATATACGTGTGTAAATAGATGGCTTTTGTACGAATGCTTTAGTGGACACTAGTGCTACGATATCAGTTATGAGTCTTTCTTTCAAAAGTCGCATTGGCCGCAAAGTTATGTTTTCTTGGGGCGAATCATCAAGGTTTCGGGGTGTTGGTGGGGAAGTACTTCATCCTGTCGAAGTTTCTGCCGTCAAGGTCTTATTGGCAGGAAAGGTGTTCCCAACAGTTTCTTGAGCTGCAACGTTGTACCCACGATGTGATTCTCGGTCTTGACTTTCATCAAGGATGTGGCGCTTTCATCGAGTGTGGAAGCGGTGAACTTTCCGTCAGCGATGACGTTGTTCCTGCCCTCGTCGATGAGGCGCCGAAGTCCGCGAAGGACGCTCTGATTGTTTTCGATGAGCTGAGAGTGCCGCCATGGTCAATGAGGTCAATAGTGGTGTTCGCCCCAGAATCTGTCACATCTTTTGACGCCATCGTTGAACCTGCCATCGTGCAATGTGCTAAGAAATGCATACTCGTCTCTCGTTGTTTGGTATCTGTTGATGAAGGAGCAACCTTTCTGTGGGCACTGAACTGTTCGCCAATGCCGGTTGTGCTCCCTCGAGGAATGAAGCTTGGCGTCCTGGATGATTCCACTTAAGGTTCCGTAGCGGTCGTTAACAACGATGAAAGCGAGAAAGATACAGTCTCTGGCAAGCGCAGTTGCCCCTAAGAGTCACAGATCCTAGGTATGATTAGCGCCACTTTGCGGTCACACGAGCAGCAGATGTTACGCCATCTTTTGAGGCGACATGCTTCAGTGTTTCACTTTTGCCAAGAGGAGAAGTCACTACCTTTACCATGCCCTCTCGCTCACCATAGGATTGACACCAGCACTGCCCATCCGATCCGACAAAAGCCTTACCGAGTGTCGTCATCAGAACGAAAAGTTATTGCCGACCAGATTCAGGAAAAGCTGAAGAAGGGTGTCATTGATGAGTCGTGTAGCCCGTGGGCAGCACCAGTCATCTTGGTTGAGAAGAAAGATGGTGCATGGTGGTTCTGCGTTGATTACAGAAGACTCAACGCAGTGACCAAAAAAGAGGTATATCCACTGCCTAAGATTGACGATGTTACTGACTGCTTACACTCGGCTTCGTACTTTTCTTTAATAGACCTACAATCAGGGTATTGGCAGATACCTATGCACCCTTCAGACGAGGAGAAGACCGCATTCGTGACGCCTGATGGACTGTACCAATTCAATGTGATGCCGTTTGGGCTTTGCAACGCCGCCGCCACTTTTGAAAGGTTTATGGACTCTGTCCGTCGTGGTCTTAATTGGGAGGTGTGCTTATGCTATCTGGTTGATCCATGATGAAACAAGCGCAGAAATACACACACTCAGAGAGGACACAGACAAGCGCTTGTCTGTGTCCTCTCTGAGTGTGTGTATTTTTGCGCTTGTTTCATCATGAACCTTTACCAACACGCCCAACTGGCAGTCATCCATATCTGGATGACGTCGTCATTTTTGGGCGTACCTTCGAAGAGAACAACGTCCGTTTAAGCCTTGTTTCAGACTGTGTCGGAAAGGCTGGCTTGATTTTGAACTCTAAGAAGTGCCGGTTCGGTGAACAACAAGCTTTAGTCTTCGGTCACCTAGTTGACAAAGATAGTGTCAGGCCAGATCTCCGCAAAATCGAAGCAGTCGGCACATTCAAACCACCCCAGACACTGAAGGAACTTCGCAGCTTCTTGGGCCTATGTTCCTACTTTCGCCGCTTTGTGCCCCCATTCGCGGTCGTAGTACACCCACTGACGAGCTTGTTGCGAAAAGACAGCCCATTCGAATGGACACCTGATTGTGATGCCGCACTTTCTGAACTGAATCTTCTACTGACATCTCAGCCTATTCTTTGTCATTTCGATCCTTCTGCTCCTACAGAAGTGCACAGTGACGCAAGTTGAATTGGCATCGGAGTTGTGCTTGTTCAGCGCCATGATAATGCAGAACATGTTGTTGCTTGCAAGGCTGAAACGAATTATACGGTGACAGAACAAGAATGTTTAGCGGCTGTATTCGCCATTCAGAAGTTTCGATGTTACCTCTACGGTGGTCCATTCACGATTGTGACAGACCATCATTCATTATGTTTGCTTCTTACCCTCCGAGACCCTTCTGGCCACCTTGCTCAATGGGCCTTCCAGAATTTGACTTCAACATTTCGTACAGAAGTGGACGACGTCATTCGGACGCTGAATGCCTTTCTCGCCTACCTATGGCGACGACGGAGGACAGTGCAGATACCCTCGACATCTGTTTTGCTGTGGTCTCTCACACGTTTCCTGACGCCAATATTTTCAAACGAGAACAACTGAATGGTTTATTTTAGACCCTTTGTTCGTTGACGCTCGGAATGTCAAAGGCAGTGGTCGCTTTCGCATTCGTGATGGACTGTTGTGCAAAACGAATTACTCAGCAACCGGCACACGTTATTTACTGGTTGTACCTCAAAGCCTTCGATGCGACATTCTCCGTACTATGCACGATAATCCAACGTCAGGACACCTTGGGTTCATTCGCACCCTGCATCGAGTGCAGTAGCGTTTTTACTGGCCTCGAATGCGAGATTTTACGCAACAATACGTCTCGAGCTGCGACAACTGCCAGCGTCACAAACGACCTACCAGTGCACCGCACGGCCTTCTTCATCCCGTAGAACCGCCTACTACGCCTTTCGAGCAAGTGGGCATCAACCTATTGGGCCCGTTTCCGCGATCTTTGAACAACAACCGCTGGATAATAATGTGCGTCGACTACCTTACCAGATACGCCGAAACCGCTGCGATACCATCTCCCACAGCTGATGACGTCGCTGCCTTTTTGTTATGCTCTGTTGTTCTTCGCCATGGTCCACCTCAAGTAATCATCAGTGACCGTGGACGCCAATTCATCGCAGACGCTGTGGAAGAATTGCTTCGCCTCTGCACTTCACAGTTCAGACATTCGACACCATACCATCCCCAGATGAATGGTCTTGTAGAACGTACCAATTGAACTCTTACTAACATGCTAGCTATGTACGTTGCATCCAATCACAAAAGCTGGGGTGGGATCTTACCATTTGTTATTTACGCAGACAATACAGCGAAGCATGAGACCATGGACTTCACGCCCTTCTACCTGCTCTACGCTCGATCACCACGCAGCTCCCTTGATACAATCCTCCCATTTAAGCTCCCTACCGATGAGTCCGTGGCCGAAACATTGTGCCGGGCTGAAGAAGCCCGCCAAATTGCTCGCTTGCGCACATTGGCATCAAAAAATCTCTCCAAGCAATGGTACGATGAACGCCATAATGCCATTTAATTCCGCAAAGTGAATCCGTGTGCTTGTGGACACCCCAACGAAAACCTGGTTTATGTAAGAAGTTTTTACCGCAGTACACATGCCCCTACGTCATTGTAGATCGCTTGACTGACTTGACGTACGTTGTGGCACGCTTGACGACACCTTCTCGTCGGTCAAATCGAACGCAGTTGGCGCACGTGGCTCGCCTCAAGAAGTTTCATCCCTCTAGTGACTTAAACTCGCCCAGCGGGCTTCGTCTGTGAACCGGGGAATGCTACGGTATGAGCCGGGCTATAGTATGTGCCGGGTAGGTAGAAGAGAAAGACGATGTTGTCTGGTGCGGCCTGAGGACTCCATCTTTACCGCTACGGCCAAACTTTATCCTCACCCTGTAAATAAACCCACCTATCCTTTATTCAATCGTAACAATATTCTTATTTACCTTGAGCTACCGTTCTCCTAAAGCCCGCTGCAATGAATTTATAATGTGCCCAGTTGTGGGGGACTGATTATGTAATAGCTGCTTCCAAGCTGCCGGACGTCGTCGGTGCTTTCTTGTACATTCATCATTCTACCAACGGCTATAAGCCCTTTTTGTGGATTCAACAGTAAATTCCACTCTTTTGTAGGCTCTTTTAAGGACTGCATTTATCTTCAGTGCTTTTGTATCATCACTCTCTTCCGAGTGAGAAGGCAACGCTCACTTCAGATCATCCTTGAATTAAGTGTAATTTAGAAATGCACGTACGTTTGAACATGGTGTAATTGCTGGGCAAGAAATTTCGAAACCTATCGGTAAGTGGTCACTGTTGGTGCCATGTTAGATGTTAGATGTCCAGTGCTTTCCAAGAAGTAGTAGTAATAGCCGAACTGACGAAACTTAAATCTGAGACCGACCTGGAGTGATTATGAATAAATCTGGGGGTTCTGACGTTGAGGCACGTCAGGTCCTTAGCCATTGTTCACTCCCACAAGTGTTTTCCACTCAGATCAGTTCTGAAACACCAACTCGTGTGATGGTAATCAAAAGTATCCAACTAAAGCTTTGTCCTTGCACCATGACCTTGTAGCTAGATCCAAACTTCATGTGTCTTGAACTCCATTGGGAAAATATATATTAACTAGGGTGAAATGACGGCAGTTTGGTAATGTAATATCTACTGCCGAAATTCCGCATTCGGGCTACATATGTCTGTATGAACATTTGACTTTCGTACTAATTATATTATTATTACGAAAGCTAGACACCCACCTCTCGATGAACGGTCTAGTAGTTAAGAATAGAAGTTATTTAACTGAAACAAATTATGCACAGTTTGCCATGTCTCTTGTAATGCTAGAATATCAGGAGCGAATTTAGAAGTGAAGTATACTGAATTCGTAGATTCAGAACAAATTGATCGGCAATTCCAATGAAGAATCTTAAGTGGCCTTATGGTTTCAAAAGAGCTGCTTCCACTACAGCTTTATCTATAATTCTTTCTTTAAAAAAATCTCTCTTTGAAAGGTTCTCCTTTTCCTTCAAATACTTTTCTTCTTTGTCTGTTTTGATGAGTTACTTTTCATGGACAGAGGGGATCTAGATCGCTTCAGTGACCTAGGGTCCAAATTTATGTCATCTGAATCTATTGTATCTGCATCTTTATCCTCACTTTAGCTCTAGATATCTGCTGCAGAGGGTCTTGCAGACGGATAATACGATGGCACCGTTTCAGATTCAACGTCATTTATTGGTCGTGAAATCTCAACATGTGGGATACCAGGCCTGACTCTCCCGGTTTACCAAATATGCAAGTCCTCTGGTTAGCCAGTGTTTGAGAATGGGAATCACAAAGGTTAAAAGTCAGTCGTTCCATGGCCTTTTCTAGAAACTTTTATACGACCCCCGCGATATTCAGGGAAATCGACCCATTCATTTCCGAGATACGTCATGCTGCAACACTGGCATACCCCCGAGTTCTGGCCTCTATTTTCTCTGTGGCTTCTCGTCGCGAACAGCGCCTACGCCCTATAATTTCAAGAATCTATTTCTTGAGCCTTAGCTGAGCAATTAGGGCTATCTGCACAGTGTTGTTCGTTGCAGAGACAACATTTCTCTTCTTTACCTTTGCAGTCATTCGCTTTGTGGTTGTCTCCCCACACCTGGCATCTGATTGCTGACCTGTATCCTTTAGTAGTGTTACCATATCGCCAGCACTTCGTACACTGGAGTGGTCGCGGTGATAGCGGATCCACTTTGTATATTGGTGGCCACGCCTTGATTTCGCTTGGGAGATTCACTCCAGCAAAGAAAATAGTTACCGACTCAGTCGGGATCTTCTGCTTCTCTACAATTCGTGCACACCTAAAAACGGCAGCATATTCACGGAGAGTGAAGAATGGAGAGTGGGGCGAAGCATCCATCCGTTCATCCGTTTTTTCTTCCGTCCGTCCATGCGTCCGCCTGTGGGACCATCCGTGCGTGCGTCTGTTCGTGCGTCCGCACGTCCATCTGTGCGTTCGTCCATGCATCCGCCCATGCGTCCGTCCATGCGTCCATCTGTCCGTGCAGCAAATCCGTGCGTCCGTCCATGCATCTGTCTGTGTGTCCCTTCGTCCATCTATTCAACACTTCAAGCACCACCATCTCGCATCTTTTCATCATATATTCCCCATATAGAAGCACCGCTATCCAGCGGACATTCCAAGGACTAAAGGAGAGGTGGCACATGCACACTTTCTTACGGCTTGTGCTTCGTGTCTACTTCCTTCCTTTAGCCACCTCGAGTTCATGATATATACTAGTTCACTGTATTTATGGTACTGCGGCCCAACGCTCACTAAACATTTCTAAAACCAAGGAGGTTACACCCAGCGAGTATAACGTAGCAACCCTTTCTTGTCAGATAGTGCTCAATGTACATGTCAATGGCTGCAGATGGGGAATGAGAGACAGGAGAATTCGGCTTTTAGTTAAGGCGCACGCTGGGAGTTTTTTCATTGTTCAACAACGCACAGGAGAAATCTCCCAACCGCACCACGTAGCACGTCAAAACGTAAGACTGGTTACACACTACGACTACCACTACTACGAGGGATGAACGGGTGCCGCTTTAAGGAGCTTCGGCCCTAAAAAGAGATTGCACCAGTCACGGCAAACATCTAATACCTTAGATGGGGTCAAGTTAACATTGACGCTGCGAACAATACCTTCAACACAAGCCAGATGCGGGGGAATAATTGTGCTCACCGGATTCGTCGCGAACATCGAGCACTTTATTAGGTCTTGGACACAGAGCTGATCAGATGAAAAGCATAGCTAGAATACCGCCTGTGCCGAACTGGTGGACCTCTGTGATGCTGTGAAAGTGAGATGTAGCAGCTCTAAGCTCTACCTGGACCACTTTCAGATTCTTCATCCGAATGAAGGCATTATTGCTTGGGAAAAGAGCCACATTGTAGCATAGCCATAGCGTGCGCATAGCAGCGCCGGACCAGCAAGATTCCAACGTATTCAGCAGAACGAAAGAACATTTATTCAGAAGTGTAGAACGTATTTATAGGCAGCTTAGTGGTAGACCGATAACAATGAACACGTGGTAGCAGCAATAATCTGATGAGGTGCAGGCTGCCAGCCGAAGCGTCAATGTGTGCGCGCGCACCCACACAACAACACGTGAAGACGCAACACACAGGAACTGGGGGGGGGGGGGGGTGCCGTTGCGCAGAAACTGATCCGCTGGTATCTCCTGTGGCGGAAGACAAGCAGACCAGAGGAAAGCCCCTGGTACAGGTGAAGAAAAACGGCACCTGAGTGCTCTTTCTAGCACTAAATGCGCTTACTTAACTGTAAAAGCACTATAAGAGCACCTAACAAAGACAACGAAACCTTAGTAACTACACAAACTTTGGCCAAAACCCTAAAGCAAGCACGGCCAGCTACTTGCACCGTGGTCAACACGATCGCCACGTCCCCTCTCTCGTGCTTGCTGACACTGCTTCTTCATTGTCTGGTGGTTCATCAACGCTCGCGATGAAATTAACACTTTCTATTCTCTCGAGTTTTTTATATTTGGTTTTGTATACGGATTCCATGCGACGCAAGCATATTCTAGTTTGGTTAGGTACGTGAGTAACTCAACGTTTGAAGAATTTTCAAGTTTGTGTCACAGATAAGCTAGTTTGCGGAATGCAGTGGAGCATGTCTTTACAAAGTAAAGGTTCCAAAAAACATTGTCAGTGAAAGTAACGCCAATATATTCATAATTCTTTACTTCTTTTGATGACACAGATTTCATTTCGTACACGTAATTGAAGGTATTCTTCTTATGAGTTATGCAAAGGGAGACTGTTTTGTCGGTGTTTGCTGCCATGCCGCATTTTCTGCACCACAAGGATATGTTATTCAAACTGGGGCCTAGTTTCCCTTGATCCCCTCTGATTTGATTTTACGAAACAAAACACAGTCATCTGCGAAGAGTCTTATGTGAGTACTAGGTGTGACGAATGTGGTGATGTCGTTATCATCTGAAGGAAAAAGCAATGAACGCGATACACTGTCCTGGGGAAGGTCTGAAGAGACTGGCAGATAGCCCGAGCTGTGCCCATCAACCGTAAGATACTGTTCTTAATTGGTTATTTAAGGAGTCTGTGATCCAAGAAATAAAAAAAAATATCACAAAGGTTTATGGTTATTAGCTTTAGAATTGATTTTTCGTGAATCACTCTATCGAAGGCTTTACTAAAATCAAACAAAAAACACAGCATCCGTTAATTTGGACATTAATATCCAAAGCTTTAGCAAGTGAATCTATTACTCTAATTAATTGTGCGATAGTTGAGCAACCTTCTTAAAGCCATGTTGACTGGTGGTTAGTACCGAGTTTTCTTCAGGAACTCAGTAATACGAGTTGCGATTATTTGCTCAAAACTGTTGCTGCATGATGGCGTGAGAGATATGGAGTAGTATTTCTGTACTAACGGACAACTCGACCCATTATCCAACCACTAGGAGCATTTGCACTCAGCAAATATTCTTTGACACCACCAATAATTAAGTAATTAACAGCTACGGTGTATCTCCTAAGGAACACATTTGGGAGGTTGCAAGGGCTAAAATTTGTTTTGGTTTTTAAATTTGTTTATGATGATGCAATCATGCGAAAACTACAAAAAATAAAGAAGGTGACAGTCCTTGCTTGAATACCTCTGGAACAACGGTAGACTTGTCGTCGAGGTATTCCGCAAGGCCCTTGATTTCAGGTTCGGCTCGTTGTCGTTCTGCAAGTTCATTGACGCGGAAACCCACAAAATACAAAGCCTCTTCAAAACATCTTGAAACGAATACAAGCGGCTGCAGTCTTGTTCATCGAGAAGATCTAAAATATATGTTTTTTAAATATATTGGTTTGGCGTCCGGAATCTCATGTCTTCAGACTTTCGACTTGCACTGAAGTGACTATTATGGTAAGCAAGTTCATAACGTCCACTTCAAGGCGTTATTTAGATATTTTGTCCAAACGCGCGTGCGCTACGACTGTTTCGAGAGAAGCGATTTTTGCTCTCGAAACATCTATCTATGTATTTTTTGCTGATAACGCGATAACGCCATACAACACATCGAAAGAGTGATGACTATCGTGTTTAAAAATATGCAGCACTAATCTTCCATAAAAAAATCATTTCTCGTCGCAACGCGACAGTTAGCATTCATTTTTCCCAATCGATCACTCAGGTCACCAACACCGTTGACGTTTAATATATGGCATTGCTTATATCGCTTCGATGATTCTTACTCGCCCCATCAGCAGCGCTAGTGAACTGTCATATCGAGAACATGGGCATTACATTTTTATTACGTGCGTTATGTTTTAGTGACATCTAGAACGTCGCCGAATTTACAAATTTTTAGCCTCGTCTCGAATCTGCTCTTTATATTTCACTAATAAACACGGCAAACAACCGTCATTATCGCTGTTTTATTGCGAATATACGGACACTCTCGGCTGAATTTTGCTGCCGGCGTCGCCATCAACGTTGCCGTCACTCACCGCATATATATTTTTGGCGTGCGAAATCGAACGTGGGACCTTTGAATAGTAAGCGCGAGGCGTTAACCACTGAGCCACGAAGTAGTACCTCATTATACGTTCAAACGGCAAGCTATTTATATCTATGACGTACCGAGGTTGCCGGGCGTCTCAGGAGAACTATCATTTAAGACCAGTGTCTTAAAGTGCGCTGGGAGGCACTGCTCCCGCTGTACAGTGTCTACTGCACACTGATAATCTTAGCGAAACATTGGCACAAACTAGGCGCAATCGGCGCACTTTCTGTAAGACTTCATATTGAATTGCGCCATGTCGAGCGTAAAATTTACCAAATATGATGATATTCCCATCTATGGGCTACACATAGCTTCAATTTCCTTAGGCGATAGATGCGAGTACGCTAAAGCAATCATATGTTGATCGCGCGGGTCAGATGCGCTGCCAGGATTTTGCTGGGGGTGACAAATGACAACTTTGTTCCTGCAAGGGGGCACGGAACTTATGCGTCATGTTTTACCCATGCATGCTTCTGGAGGTGAGGGGCAAAGGGGGAGCATGCAAGAATTTCGGGAAAAAAGTTCCAGCCCACCAATGGATGCCCCCCTTGGCGCGGGTGCGCTTTCCTTGAAGCTTCATTGAGTTTCGTCAATGTATTTCATAACCGGCATCGATAGAACTGAGAATTCGCAACACAAAATGACAGTAGTATCAGTCTGATAACCAAGATCAACCTACTCTATCAGTGAGTTGTTGCGGCTCGTACCATAAAAGCCGCATGTCCCCGGCAACAGTTATCCACTGCAATGCCCGATCTTGGTATTTTTAGCTTTTGATTTGTGTAATCGAAGGTGAAATTATGACTAATAATGGGTAAGTTATGATCAAAAATACATTGTAACGATTATTAGACTCTTTCTAACTGAATATCTACGATCTTCACAGCAACCGTGGCACAAGTACAGCCCTAAGCCTAGTGGTCGTTTCGGCTAGAGTGAACTGTTGCGGCTGTCGTTCACTGAACGTAAATGAGGAGGACAGAAAATACTTCCAAACTACCGATGGGCGAAATCTACAGTGCTCAGCGAGCAGTTCAGGTGAACGCTATTTTATACATTGGTATGGCTAACTGCATGGCGAGTCACTACAATTGCCGTAACACATCTGCAGCAACGTTAACAAGCTTTGCGGCAAAACGTGCCAGATGGATGTGATCCAAGGCAGCCCGGAAAGAATGAGCTAACAACCGCAAGTTTGGCACGAGCACGAAAAAACGAAACGCTGCGTATGTAAACAACAAATTCAAAATATTGGATACCTGATTTACTTTTAAGATGAAGAAAAATAAAGTCATTTTCGTGTTTCAGGTGTAGAGTAGGTGTGGAGTAGTGGGTAGCTTTTTGCTTCTGGACGCCGGTTGGTGCAGACGCAGGATGGAAAGCTCGTCCCGAGCAGCGACAGCAGCCGACGCTGGCCGCGGTACAGCGTCTCCTCTCGTTCCAAAGGACTACAAGATTATTCTGCCTTCGTTGCCTTCAGGTGAAGCGATGCGTCGAGCAGTAGCTCTACACTGCGAAGTCAGCGGCCGACCGTACCGCATCGACGACTTCAGGAAACCTCTCAAAGATTTAGGCGTCATACAGCATGTAAGTGGCATTGGAGCATATCAGATGTCGCACGTGTGGATATTGAGCATGAAGACCGTGGAAGAAAGAAAGCGCTTACAGACGCAGGCGTTCTCAAAGTTAAAGACCGGGTATGTATCGTCAATGACCGGACGCGGCAAGAGGTTAAGATGAAATTGCACTGGCCAGCGCTCGATGTTACAAAAGACGCAATTCGACGTGCCTTCTATAAATACGGCGACGTCAAGGAGGTGACCGATGACCAATGGAGAGTCGAGGATTTTGAAGGAGTTGAATCGACAACTCGTGTATGTGGTTGCGTACTAATGTATGGTAATTTCTAAGCAATGAGGGCTTCTTGAAGTTCTCATTTATTTAATTTTACTTAGTAATACATTTAGTTATTTTTATTGTACTCTCAGGGCCCGAAGACAACCCAGAGGAGAGTTGTATACATAAAAAATAAATTGAGCTATAAGGAATAATTAAGAAAAAAGGTAACAGGAGAAATTCATCGGTGAACACTTAGAGAAGAATAAAAATAGCAGCGATAAAACGTAAGAACGGTATGAAAAATGAGAAAAAGATATGCAAGCATGTACCAAGCCGGTATATATATTCACAAAAGAGCGATCATTTTACGAAACGTGTTAATATCTGTTAAGTAAGCGATATCATTTGAAAGCTCAAGTCAAACGACACACGTTCTTGGTACGAATGAGTCATGAAATCACATAGTGCTATAAGATGAAATCCTAGCTTTATCGCGGTGATCAATGTGATTTCACATGAGCAGCCATCAGAGATTTAACTCGAACACTCCAACGCGTGGCACAGGCTTGCTGGGATTAAGGTCCCTAGATGAAACAAGTTTCCAAGGTAGCGACACCCTCCCTTTTCCTCCTCGCTTATTTGCCTGAAGCGCCCCCTAGAAGGTTTAAAACTTTCATCCAAAAGCGAATGTTCGGGTTCTGTTTCTACGGTGAATAGATGTAAATGAAACAAAATGGAACGAAAAAAGACGTAGAATAAACAGTTACCTTTATGAACATAAACGGCACAACACAAGAGCAAGCGGGATGTGCGTTACTCAACCGGCAACGTTGGGCAGTTCTATACTTTACACCACTAGCCATGGCGTCTCGCGTAGTACATTTTAGTTCCACGGGCGCGGTATTTCGTCCAGTTCCAACTAGTCCACTTCTCCGATTGTGTTTTGTTCGTGCTGTGACACAGTGAACGTGCTTCTTGCTGGATCCTGTAAGTGGCCACAGGGCGTGACGTTGCGACGATTGATTACAACCGGCTTGTGCACACGCAAGAAAAAAAACTACGACCAGACTGGTACGAACACTCGTCCAGCAGCACTGCGATGACGTTTTTTTTTTAAATGTGCCCATTTGGACAATCGTGATGCCAAGTGATTCTGATGCGGTGCTGGGAACTTCCTGAAAAGTGAGAGTTCTATACTGGTGAGGTGTCTCGAAGCAGCGCGTTTCGGCTCAAGCGGGAACTGGTCAAGAGTGAAATGTTTCTGAAGGTGCGTTGATTACAACCTACAGCTGTTCTGTATTCGTTCATACCCACATGTATTTGTACCAACTGGCATGCACTAGACACGCATTAGACGCGCGCCTGGCGTTTCAATAAAAACCGACAAGGGAACTCGCTTCGCAGATCCGCGTCGACATACGTTGACGGAGTTGCACGAAAGCATTCGCGTGAAATGGTTCATAGTTGCACTTCATGGTGCGCTTCATCACGGAAAGCACGAGGTAAGTTGAAGAGAGCAAAACCATTTTCTGTTGTTTACGGCAACGCAGCATTGCTGAAAAACGCAGATGTTGCATTGAAAGAGCATGGCGAAGCAATCTTGGTCGACTTAGCGCACACCGAAACGCTCCTCCTCTTCAGCTTATGTTCTGGCTACGATTTTGTCTTTGATCACGGCGAGAATCCGGCTGGAGCCATATGCGCATGCATACTAGTTTTGAACCTTTTGCATAATAATAAATAACACCACCAGCCAATTGCAAGATCACGTGCAAGTAATGCACCAATTAGAGACGCGGATATCAGAGAATAAGAGGAGTAATCGAGAGAGTGAGGAGGACGGCTCGAGAACAATGAGTGACGCTACCTTGTTTCATCTAAGGACTTTATCTGGGATAAGGTCCCTAGATGAAACAAAGGTAGCGACCATGACCTACTACACTCCTGACCTGTTCAGATAGCGGGGTTCCTATGGGAGCGCGTGTCCCCGCTCTCGTTCAATCGCTCGCCGTAGGTGGCGCTACCTATAACCTGTTCGTCTGCTACTGTGCGGCCGGCAGGAGGGCGACGGACTGATACCATGCGTCTGCTTCTGTGACAAACTGCCTATACGTGTGATTGTTTTTTGCTGAAAAGGCTAACGTGTGCTATGTGTTACATTTTAGTAGTTAGGCTATACTGGTTGATTGACTTCTAAAGCTGTATATTTGCGTAGAAATGTCTTGCTGCATGGTTGTTTTTGCCATTCCAGCCTAAAAAAACTTCAATTTAGTATTCATAAAGCTTTTGACTAATAATGTACTCATTGGTAATAGAATATCAAACTGATTTTAGGTTGTTTAGGACGCGTCAGGTGAAACGCAGTGCCCCTGTTGAGCACTTACCTTGGACACTCGCCCTGGACAGGTGTTACACTTGTAGTCAATTGATAGAAGAGAATAATGCACATACGCCCACGGACGCATATCAAGGAGAGACACAGGAATTGAAGCTTTAACTCTTACTGTGACCTACACAACAAAAATTGTGCGTCAAATTTCGCTACGGGAGTTTGTCTGCTGGAACGGGGAGCGCTGGCCGATGCGCGTTTCTATGATTTTATATGTCCGTGCGATGAGACGATATGGTAAAGGCAGTGATGTGCCTATCGAGGGCAACACATTGCGACCCCAATAAAGTTTTTATCGTCATCATTATCATCATCTTGTCGAGCATAGTTAATAATAATAATAATAATAATAATAATAATAATAATAATAATAATAATAATAATAATAATAATAATAATAATAATAATAATAATAATAATAATAATGTTTTATTTTTCATCAATAGTTTGATGAAGGACAGCGGCAGGTAAAAGCTGCTCTTCGAAAGAGGCAGCTTGACATAGGCCCACAGACGCCTTTAGCACGACAGCACTGGCAAACAGTTAGCAATGTTATCTAAGCAACAATTACAAAAATATCAAGTTCAAATTCTAAAAATAAAAATAGCAACCATGATAACAATGTAGCAACTGCAAAGAAATCTTGAAAACTATACATGTGTATATCGTGCAATTGAGTTCGGGTACAGAGTAAGAAATCTATGCCAGCTTTCACATATTTATCAATTAACGTAGAAACTGTGTAGAACAACCTATCTGTGGAGTAGTTTGTTCTCGAAGTTTTTATTTTCCATGTTTCTTTATGTCATGTTTCGAACAAATTATTTGGCTGCAGTTTCGAGAGGTCGTACAAATAATGTCGACTTTCTTGAAATTGACGCCTGACCACCAATGCTAACTTAAAATCGTAGAGACGATGTAGGGGTGGTATTCCAGCCTGTTGAAACAATTCACTTCTGCGAGCATCATACGACCAGTAAAAAATTATTCTAATATACGTCTTTTGCATCAGGTACAGTTTTTGTAAGCGCGTGTTAGTCGTAGTCCTTCATACCAAGAAACAATAAGCAAGATGCCAACAGAACAGTCATTTATAAAGTAAGAATTTTACCTTGTATAGTAGAACAGTTTTGCCACTGTACACCGTGCCCTCTACGCGAGATAACTGACCCAGCACACTGTAAATGCGATCGTTTCAAAGCATATTGCTCGAAAATGTAACTCCAAGAATTTTTATACAATTTACTAACTCAATAATAGTATCGCCATACTTGAAATGTATGTTTTCATTAACAGACTTATTTTTAGGGCGGAATAGTACCGCCTTTGTTGTACTAGTGGTTATGTTTGATTGATAGCGCCCAAGGGCGACACCCGCAGTTGGGGCGCGTACACATGCTGAAAATGTGCCATTATACTCGTTTGTCAATGAAAAGCAGATCCCTCAAAGTGATATCAAGGTTTCTGCTAAAAGAATTTGGCGAGTGTATGCGTGTGATTCGAGCAATGTTACAGCACTTCAAAATGAAACAAAACACATTTGTCGCTTTACTTATGCGTGCCACAATATGCCAGTTAAAGCTGATGTTTCAAACAAAGTTTCTGCACTTTCGAAGAATATCCTACTTGCTGGCACACAGTGACGGCTTGTGTCTGCAATAAAGAAAAACATATGTACGCGTACAGAGCTGCGTGCATTTGGGTCATAGTTCAATAAAATGTGCTAGCAAGGTTCTGGGCGCGTACATGATACAATGGAGGCATGCAACTAAACTTTTAAAATCTTGCGAGATTTTGGCTTTTCGGCTATTCTCTTTCTCTTTCCTTCTTTGGCTGTTTTGTCCCGCACGTAGTTTGAGAAGAAAGGACGGCTAAATTTTTGCAACACTAGCCGCGCCATGGCTTCTCGGTGCTCGCTAGTAGCGCCTTTATGGCTGAAAAGAGGGTTCAAGGCCACTGCAGGTAGCACAGTTTGCACAAAAAGTGCCATCGGCCTCTTTTTGGAAATGGCCAATGGCGCAAATGCTTCCGCGGCCCTTTCTAGAGTGCTCACAAAGGAAAGAAATGAGATCGTTGGGTATGAAAGCCCTCCCCTGTCTAAATTAAATATCACAGCAGTAGCTGGTCCAGATGAGCTGGGAGCCTTGATTTTGCCGATGCAGTCGTCGCAAGTAATGCAATCCTCAGCTGCTTTCACCAGGAAGCCCGCTATAAGGCCAAGCGTGCTGGCCCTTATGCCTGGCTGTGGGGCACCTGTGGGAAGGTAGAAATGAAAAGTGTGCAAGAATTTTATCAGTATATAGATAAGCATGCATGATTAAACCGACACGTGTCCGTATACAAAATATGAGAAATATATATATATATATATATATATATATATGTATATATATATATATATATATATATATATATATATATATATATATATATATATATATATATATGGATGTTAATGCGCTTTCAGATAACAACTGTTGCCCCACCGCGGTGGTCTAGTGGCTAAGGTACTCGGCTGCTGACCCGCAGGTCGCGGGACCGAATCCCGGCTTCGGCGGCTGCACTTTCGATGGAGGTGAAAATGCCGTAGGCCCGCGTTCTCAGATTTGGGCGCACGTTAAAGAACCCCAGGTGGTCGAAATTTCTGGAGCCCTTCACTACGGTGTCTCTCATAATAATATGGTGGTTTTGGAACGTTAAACCCCACATATCATCAAGATAACTGTTCATTCAGCCGACGTTTGCGTCGGGAGAGCCCCGTCTTTTTCAAGGTATAATAATATTTACACATTTTCCGCGTCGATTTATAGCTTGTCACGACAGGAGGGAAGAAGTCCGGAGAATAGTATAAACAACAACATAAAAAAAACTGAGGGAGAAACGTTTAAAAATAAAAAAAAATCTAGGAGAAGAAGCAAGAGAAAGACGACGGGATTAGGAAGGGACAGCATCTCAAGAGAGTAAGGCGAACGCAAACGAGCCATGCCATCATCTGTGTGCCAGTTATGACAGCGATTCAAAACCGCCGAAAATTTCTTCCCCGATTGCGGGAAAGGGACGTCGGTTAGTCGAGTTGTGTGGGCGCCTGGTGAAAGCATGTTATATTTTTAAATGTAAGCCATAGTACCTGCTTGTACCATGGACTTATCGTTACATACATACACAGTATAACTGATTGAGAAGCATGTTTTCATCTACATCGTGCACTGACGCAAACGCTGCCTCACGCGGCTTGCATGTAACACAGTAAGCAGCGCAGAGTTTATAATATATGCATAATATCGTATAGTGGGGAATTGTTGGACGGTGTGTAATAATTTTTAAATAATGTAAATCATTCCATTACACGGAATCAACGAGATATGAAAAGCGCACCACGGCAAGTCTGCAGGGCTTCTAGATGTGGCCGCATCGTCTGGGTTATAGTAGCAGATGTCGATGCCGCGCACTCGCCTGACGACCCTTGATTCTGGTTTACTAGCGAGTGCATTTCCAGAGGTTGTCCGGCTTGCTTTACTGCTGTGGAGCACGACGCCTGCCTTGCACTGGGCGATCCAAGAGGAGACGTTGTTTGCTCTGTACTGCCGCTTGGTGATGAGTGCATCATTCCCATCACGAGGACTTTCTGCAGTGATGAAAGCGCAGCACGGGCGTCTGTCTGATCGTTGCTTCCTTGAAGCTGTCTGATGGTGGAAAAAAGTGCTTCGACAGGGTCACTGGAGAATTTGGCAGTCAACACGTATAGGAAACCTGAACGGATGAGAAATTGTGTGCACTGTACTGTGGACATTGTGGTCAGTTGGAGAGCTTCGTATGTTTCAAGAGATATGAATGCCCTCTTATGTGGTATCGCGGCTTTCCATGCTGCGAAAAAGGGCAGAAATTCCTGCTCCAGCCATATCAACCTGAAAATAAAGCAGTTTATTGTAGAAAATATGAAACCTAGCGGGATAAATGGAATGTACCTGTCATCATCTGGGGAACTGAACGGCATCCTGTTTTGGTCCCGGCTTACTACGTGGAAGGTTGTATTTCTTATGTTGTGTATGGTGAACCATTTAAATATCATTTCCATCAGCTCGATGGTTGGCAGGCAGTCTTCAAACCCGAAAATGCCAAATCTGCGGCCGTATTGTAAGAGGTATCGTAAGGCCGATGTCACCTAGAAACCAAGGAGACGCGACATATTAAAAATGATCGGAATTATTTAGAGAGAGGTTTCTAAGCTTGGACGTTCGTATACAGCAAGTGAGACGAGTTACAAGTGGCACTGCAGTCATCAATAACGTGCACTTTTAAGTGAGTTTGTGTTAGTGAACATATATTTATAGAAGCTCTAATGATACGTAATTATTGTGTGGTAAGCAATACGCGCAGGTACATTCGTTAAGAAAGGGAAATTGTATGTTCAGATAACCATGCGCTGTTAGCAGCAGCAGTAGCAGCAGCTCATGTGCATGTTTTTATGTGACCATACTGATAAATATGTTAGCAGTTATATACGTATTGAATTACATTTTCACCATTTGCTTCCGTTTGGGTTCTACAAACAAATAAACCAGAAACTAACATGAATATTCACGTATCGTTTGCGGTGAATTACTATTAAAAGGCAGTTTTTGTACTGCTTCATTTGAACGAAAAGCTGCAAAATTTTTTCTGCTTCTGCATGAACATTCACTTGACGTAATATGATGTAAAATGAGTTGTGGCGTAATATTAGCGCATAAAAGTTTGCCCGAGCGCGCCAAAGAATTTGAGAAGTATAAACGTCACTACTGATAGAAAACTGCGAGCATGATTCTAGCTCAATTAGATGTATTTTTTTGTGTAATACAGGTTGCAGGAAGCATACATAATTTACAGCTAACGAAAAGGCATTTCCTGCATGACCTGTGTGCGTCACGCATTGTGATGTCTACAAGGAATACAGAGAATCTGGGAGTGTGTGACACTAACGCTAAATGGGTTTACACCTTTTCTTATACATGCCTGTGGAGAGAACACTTCAACGGCCCTCTTCACGCTTAATTTCTCGAAGTTCGTCGGGTAAACGTGCTTCTGCGTAAGGTTCCGAACAAGCTTGAACGACGACTGTTTTTCTGTTATGTCCAGCAACTTTCTCAAATACGTGGGGCTGTAGTAATGCCCATTGTTGAACAGAACGCGTTTGGTGGACAACATCTGGTTGCGGAGATTTTTCAGGATGTGGCAGTGGTCAAAAGAAAGGAAGAGCCTCCGATTCATATCCATTGGATGTCTGCAACAACAACAAAAAAAAATGAATAAATAAATTGGAGAAAGGCGGCGTTTGCGGTGTGAATAATTAGTTGCATATACGGTTTTCTGTTTTTTACCAAAGTAATGTAAATGTTAGCCATTCGAAGGACGTGTGCGTTGTTAATTATTACCTTATTATAAAATTTCTCCACTCATGCCATGATCCTGCAGGTCTGTGTGTGTGTTTTATTGAGATTACCTACACCTTAAATCTTCCGAAACTTTAAGTATACTCACCCATTCATACAGTCGCATGCAGGTGCGCATACATTACGCAAACGCGTAACGTCAATTGATTTGTAAAGACGGGCTATTTACAGCGATTGTACTGTTGATAGCAATCTTGTTATGGACACGGCTTTCTTATATGGCAGCGCTGATTAAAAAAAAAGAAGGGGGGGGGGGGCTCTGATGCTGATACAGGCTTTTTTTTTTGTGCGACCAAGTCTTTTGTTTTTTTTTTCACTCAAACACGGCATGCATGCGCGTGCATACATTGATTGATAGATATGTGGGGTTTAACGTCCCAAAACCACCATATGATTTTGAGAGACGCCGTAGTGGAGGGCTCCGGAAATTTCGACCACCTGGGGTTCTTTAACGTGCACCCAAATCTGAGAACGTGGGCCTACAACATTTCCGCCTCCATCGGAAAAGCAGCAGCCGCAGCTGGGATTCGATCCATGCATACATTGAGGGCACACTGCGAATACATATAAAAAAATATTTACACTAGGCATTGCGCACAGCTTAATGCGAGCTGAGAGCAAAAATATATACTTAGCAACTTACGGCACAACTGGCATCATACGACCATTCCCTAACATGGTGAACATCTTTTTGTTCGAAGCGTGGTTGTCAGCTACAAGTCGGACCACTTGGAATCCTGCTTCTTCGATGGACTTAATTACTTCAAGTGTTAGTTGATGCAGGTGGTCTCCTTTTACTGACTGCGTGAAATAATATCCCACGGGTAGCCTGAAAAAGATAAAAATTAGCAGTATTCTGTAGCGTCGGTGTCAGCTGGGCTTAAAATCTCACTCCGTTGGAGAGAGGAGGAGAGCCAATTGCTCATCTCGAGTGCTTGTCAAATAAGTGCACAATGCTAAAGTTGACTTGCCGGGGGAAAGGGGGGGGGGAGCCCTCCTTAAAAAATAGAAGACGACTCCCCCTGCCCCTCCCCAGACTTTCAGCCCTGGTCGCGGAATAGCACATCATTGGTTAATTAAAGACAACGTTTTCTTTTTATATCTATAGGTGGGGTTAGTCTTTCAGTCACAGCGAAACGTATAGTGATAGACAAAGTGATGATTCACTTACGTGTAGTGCGTTGATAAGCCTACAAATACAAAGGCGAGAAGGTGTGTGGCCAGCTCGTTCTGAATGCCCACTTCTTTTTCTAGGCCTCCCATTTCGACTAGGCCATGGACTTTGTCTCCTTTTTTTTCGTACGTCAGTGCTTGCTTTAAAGACATTTCATCCACAATCAAAGAGCCCATTTTTTCCTAACAAAAAAAATGGGGGGGGGGGGGGAATTCACTGTTAACAGACATGCGGTATATATCGGCGGAGACAGTTAATTATATAAATAACCTTCTTTGTTGTTCCGTACATGACCCATAATTTAACAGAAATGATTAGGGTTTAGAGCAAACATAGCGCACTGCCGTATACTCTTAAACAATACATCTTACGTTCGAGTAATCCTTGCCACAGGTCTGGTCCCTGTTTATTCACTTTAAATCACTTTTCATTCGGCTATACTATAGCATGTATTTTGATCAGTCAAACACTGCCGCGTGCGCTGCTTCCTTCGTTATTCGCGTGCATATTGTAAATAATTCTGATCGAAGTAACGTACCCGTTCGGACAAGTGTGTGCTTTCCGTGTGCAGCCTTTGCTTCATTAGCGACGAAACAACTGCTCCAGTACAGTAGCCAATGTAACGCTTCAGTGTCATGCGACTTGGAAGGGTGAGGCACCCAGACCTCCGCAACATTTCGTACCCGCAGGGTGATTTAGCTTGCCACATTATGGCCTGCCTGATGGTCACCTCTTTCCAACGGTGATTTTTCTCACGCAGGCATTGCAATTGCTCCTTCAAAAATTCAGCCTTCTTGTCGTTCTCGTCCAGCATTTCCTGATGATGAAAGGGCAGTTGAAATGCGTAAATCACGCGCAAGATAACATACTGGAAGAAAGCGGAAGTGCAGGGGAGAATGGAAGCTTGACCCGCTGAAACATCGTAGAGCAGGGAATGCCGGCGCATCCAACAATTCGACATTTACGTACTGGACTTGCCCTTGTCAAGACAAGTTTAGATGTTGTGGGAGAGTGAGCAAACGTTCACACACACGCTACTAAAGGAGGCTGTTGCTGTCCTGACAAAGAATAGTGCACCTGATTGTCGAAACCTTGCATTTGGCATCATTCCTTATTCAACAATTCATAATCGCGAGAAAAGATATGCGTTTACTCTTAAGACAATAATAGATGTTTCATGTCACCACGTGGACATTCAATTGCAGCTATGCTACATTAATGAATTGCGCAACTTCAGACTTGCGTCATGTTCAGTAACCGGCCACCGACTCACACATACGGACTAGCGGAAACTGTTCACTTACACTTTCCAAACCATTCCTTCCTTTTTGAATGCAATGCTGCTCGCTCAAGTTTATAAGGCAGACATCACATGTGCGTCAAGCGTGGCTTCCTGTACGAGCATAAACCGATCGGCCCATAGCACCAACACAACACAGCTTGCAAATTACTGTCTTTCCAGTTGTCAGTCCAATGTCCCTAATTGTTTGCGACGACAGAAATTTGAACTCGTTGTTCGCAGGATAAAGGAATAAACTCGGGGTGCGCCAATCACGCAAGGGGGTACACACCGACCTTCGTATCTTAAACACTTGCTCATGTGCGCGCTTACCCACCAACCTTCTTTTATTCCGTGTCCTTATGTCAGGCCTACACCTTCGTATGACCAGAAAGATTGCCAGCATCGGCGTACACTAAAATGTCACGTAAATTTATATGAAGAAGAAAATCTATAAACAGAGTTTCTCTCGAGCAGACATCATGACAGCGGACTTGTCATCCTTAAGGCTATAATTGTATTTCAGTCTTTCAGAAAACAAGCCTGCTTGTCGAAACGCCGCCTCGAAACAACTTTGCTAAAACTACTGATTAAGCGAGTTGGTTCATGATTATTTTCAGTGTTTGTGTGTGTGTAAACAGCGATTAAAGAATGGGAACAACCCCTGTTCACAGGTTTTTTACTGCAAGCTTCCATCCTCCCCTTTCTGACGTTTCTTACAAAAAAGTATAGGGACACTAAGTTAATAGACTGATAAATGAGTACCTGATAATTCTCTATCGTTCCTGTTCCGATCATACGACTATTAGAACAGAAAAAATTAAGACTAGGTTTAATGTTCTGAGTTTGGCGAACAATCTTCGACACGTGCACGTCGCTTTATGTTGCGTCGCTCCTTGTGTACTTGGCCGCATTGGCTGAGAACATTTCTTTGAAACTTGCTACTTCAGACCTTGCATCTACTAACACAGCAGTCTTAGACATTACCTGAGGCCGTCAAAGTATGACGTCACTGCTAGCCGATGCGCGAGAACTTAAGGGTAGCATCGCCACCTTTACAATCTCTTATAGTTTCGAGAATTCCTTCGCTCACCGGACGTCCTCTCGTAGTACGGGTGATGTTGATAGAATTGACTTACTCCTAAATTGTTATTATGTTCAGAGTCATTTAAAATTAAGTGCGAATATAAAAGGATTAATATAACATTCGTCCACTGACGTAACTGCGTACCTGCAGCGTTAGAGCGCCATTCGCCTCGGCGAGGGCTTTCATCTCGAAAAAATCTTTCTTTAGCTTCTCTAGCTGTGAATGCAAATTACTGTTCATTTCTTTCAGCCTGCTGCACTTCCGCCGCAACGTCTTAGTTGCCGCGACCAGGGAGCGCATCTTCTTCAAACCGATCGACGTTTGCGACGTCATGGAGCGCCGCACTGGCCTCTTCTGGTGTTCCCCTTGTATAACTGAACTACAGTCCTCCATGTTGTCCTGACTTGATGGAAAATGCAACCACTCGGCCTCTTGTGCAGTTTCAATTGGGTTTTCAGAACTATATACTTCCCCAGGCTCCGCTGATGCTCGCTCTTCTTGAGAAGAATCTGCGTTGGACGTTCCCCTGTTAAGCCGAAAAAATAGCGAAGCATGACAGATATATTGTCCCGCTAAACGCATAAGGGAATACTGCTAACATTATTCTTATCCGTTGTTGTGTTAGACTTCAAGTTTTACTTACAGTATTTTTACTTGTATGGGTGCCAGCGTTGTTTCCCCCTGCGTTCGTTTTAGCCGCTTTTTCCGCGGCATTGGATCTTGCCCACGTGGATCAGGAGAAGCGGGAAATAAGGAAGGCACGGCTGTGGGCTTCAACATCTTCCTTTTCGTCACTGTTCTGTAATCTTCAGCGGTAAAATGCAGGCTGCATACCTTCGACCGGTCGCTGGGCTCCCAGCGATGCTTTCCTGAACCTTCATCAAAGGTAAAGGCGTATACGCATGGCTAGCAAGATTGCAAAATAACAGTCCATAACACCTTTTTTGTAATTAATTTTTCCAAAATGTAACAAGCCAAATGGGGAGGTTAAGAAAAAGCATAGCCACGATTTTATTCTGGGGAAGTACCTGTATACCCATTTAGTGCATTTTCATATTTTCTCGCAGCCTTTGTAAATGTCTTTTTAGATGACTACATTCGTCGATTGATGTTTAGTGATGGTACGTGGTCGAGTCCAGTGGCATACTTGAAGCCCTTTATTCGAAGAGCTCATTGGCTATACAAGGTTTCATAACAAAGCTGAATTTCCTAATGGCTGCTCAGTAACGAAGCGCGACCCAATACGACAGAGCCGAAACCGAGGCGCACTTGAGCGCCTTGGTCTTGGTTTAGAGCGCAAACCTCTAACCTGTACAATGACTCCGCCGTTGACGACGATGACTTCAGTGGTTTTTGTTCTTTTGCATTCTCCAAAACGAATCTTTGTCATGCATGATGTAATCTCAGATGCAGCACGCACATAAATAGAGTATCTGTCGCTGATTATTCCAGGTTCCTCATTTCGGTTTCACCGGCTGGGTCTCTTAACCCTCACAGAGCCGATGGGCTCATTGCACGAAGGACTTCAATTATGTCATTATACCCGACCGCCTGCCAGCCCTATATAGAGTGAACAGTTAATCGCCACATTTCGTTACCGGCGTAACGTTTCTAATTACCTTAAGTAAGCTTATACAGAAACGAACAAAGCTGTATGGGAAGATAGAGGTTTGAGATGAGAAATACATTTGACCAAATTCGGTCGCTAACTTCAGTGACACCCAGTGTTCAAGAGTTGTCCATCGCTAAACACACACACACACACACACACACACACACACACACACACACACACACACACACACACACACACACACACACACACACACACAGAGAGACAAACTGTGGAGGCAGCACGTAAATATTTCATATCATTAATTTTTTTATGGATTTCGGCGGCATTTGTTGAGGCAGCCTTCGGGAAGGGTGCTCGAACCCCTCGCAACCCACCGCTACGCATTTTTACATAATTTACAGATTTCGTATATTTACTTTTTTCTTGTGTGCTATATTTAAATTTCTTGGCACTATTTGTGGAGCCTGCCATATTAGCCGCGGTACTTTAAAAAAGCTTTCATGTTTTTTAGCTCAGTGAATTAGCATAACACACGGAAATAAAGTTTACTAAAGCACCCTGGTGCTTCTTGCTAGCTTGCAACTCGTTCTGAATTGAAACGACTCTCAAAAACACAAGACTCACCTTTTCTTCCAATTGCCTCGATCCATTCTTCCCGTATGTCTGTGGCAGGAAACTCGTGAAAACTTACTTTACTTTGTTTGCCTTGTTCCGATTTGCAATATGGCACGCAGCAATACACCATACTTACATTTGAGGTGTCAGCTCATCTAAAAAAAAAAAACTGCACGCGGCCACTATTAGAGCTGACTACTGCAGCTATCTGCCGTCTGCAAGTTTCTGCACACGACCTACTGTGTTTCTGCGTATCTTCTGCAATTTGTGTATGCGTATCGTCTGGAACCATCGTGATTCAGTGTGAACAATGAATGCCTAACAATAGTTTTTTTATCTCGTTGGACTACGTTTTCATTCAAGAAATATTTTCATAATAAATTTTCCTTCATTTGTAGAAAAGTTCCCGTCTGCTTGCCACTGTGACCCTTTGTGTGCTTTTTTTACGGTTCTATTTCTGCTTCAAACGTCCACACGAATGCAGCCAACTCTGACGAGGAATCATATCGCTTTATTTGCCATATTTTACACATTCATACACAATTCATGCACAATAAGAACGATTTGCACTGCCACAGCGATGGCTGAAGCAGACGACAGCGAACAGGTGCTGCCTAGCGCCACGCCGCTCGTAGGTGACGGCCCTAGCGGCAGAAGGTATGAACTAGAACGTGGGCGCTGGAAGAGGTGCTCTCTGGGCAGGTCAGGAGTGTAGTAGGTCATGGTAGCGACACCCTCTCTTTTTCTCCTCGCTTATTGGCCTGAAACGCCCCCAAGAAGGGTCAAAGCGTGCATAAAAAAGCGAACGTTTGTGTTCACTTACTACGGCGGATAGAAACAATTATACCAAATGAGAAGTAAATGAGACCTAGGATAAAAGGCTACTTAGTTGAAAATAAGCGGTACAACATAAGAAGAAGCGTGATGTGTGTTACCAACTGGCAACGTTGTGCAAGTTCTATATTTCACACCATTAGCCATGGCGTCTCGCATCGTACGTCGTAGTTCGTCCAGTTCTCCGAATGTGTTTTGCTCGTGCATGTGATGTGGCACAGTTAACGTTCTTTTTGCTGGATCCTGTGTCCCTGACTTACCACAGGGCAGCACTTTGTTGTGACGTTGTGACGAGTGATCATAGCCGCTTGTGAGCACACAGGGAAAAACCGCGGCCAGTCTGGAACGAACGCTTGACTAGCAGCACTGCGATTACAGCTTTTTTTTTTGAAAAAATACGTCCACTTTCGCAATCAGGATGCCAGGTAATCGTGGTGCATGTTATATTATCAGAGTGACTATGAAAGAGACTGCGGCACCGCAATGCGGGTGCACGCAACTCAACGACAAGTTAGGGTTCTACGAGTGGGGTGTCCCGGCACTACAGCGTGCGCGTACAGAGACGTTTGTGAGTGACAACAGACACGCACGTTGTACCCTTTGTGACTCATCGCCGCATTCACTGTCCCGAAGTGATGAACTTTGCGACGATGTCGTCGCCCCACCATCAGCGGCAAGTAGCAGAAATGTGCTGGAATACTGAACGATGGGCATTAGAAAAGCGTGATAGTGAGCGCGGCCTTTCCAGCAAACTCGCTGTAGTACTGGTCTTCCCGCATGTTAACCAAATGCTGGCACACCACTAGCGCTTCTCTGTTGTGCACGGGATTGTGCCGTTTGTAACCGTCATTGTTATCTCGTTCGACAGAGTGGCTGGAGTGGCTACATTCCCGCACACCCGAATACTTTACAGAGTGCACCCGAGCCAGTACGGGCTGTAATTTCAGTCAGAAGCACCGACCAGCACTTCGCCCTCACCTCACCTCCAGCATGCACCCCCACCCTATGCCACCCCTTAGAAAGCGATGGAAGGATCTTGCCAAGGTTCCTTGTTTTAACTAGGGACCTTAGATCTTGCTGCCCTGCCCGCAGTGGAACAATAATATTTAGAATTCCAGTGTAATTTCTTGAGCACTTATTACCATTTAGTGCATATAATCTTAGAGACAGCCCCATAGCTAAACCTTTTTCCACAAAGGTATATGTCCACTTTTTTGGCTAATACTTTAGGCAGCTGTGCAGTGTTCAGCTGTTTCCCGTGATATTCAAAGTACAATGTAGCTGTGGTAACATGTGGGGCTAATTTCAAAGCAAACCAAAAGCTTGACAAGTAGTTGAGCAACCCCCGAATAACAATAAAGTAAAAAATGTTACAGTAACGTTAACAGACAGCTAGAGATGACAGACGAAGTGTCGAATGCTGCTATTCTGGTGGAAAATGTGAAAAAAAAAAACTGCAGATGAGTACGGCTAAGGCACCCAGATAAAACAAAGTTGCTTAAATAGGAACCTTAGGCGACACATCCCGAATTAGAATTTTTGCTGACGACTGTGTGATTTACCGAATAATTTCCTCTGACAATGACCGGAAAGCTTTGCAAACTGATCTAAATGCTATTAATGCATGGTGCTCATCTTGGCTAATGACCCTAAACTGCTCTAAAACGAAGTCTACGTCTTTCAGTAAACACGTAACCCGGATTCCTACCTCCTACGTGTTGAATAATACTACTGTTGACCTCGTCTCCACTTATAAATATCTTGGAATTCATTTGCAACGTGATCTGAAATGGCACTACCATATAAAACTCACCCTGGCGGCTGCTAACCGGTCTTTCGGATTTCTCAAGCGTAACCTTAAACAGGCTCCTCCTAACATACGCAAACTTGCATTTACTACACTAATACGTCCAAAATTAGAATATGCATCAGCCATTAGGGATTCCGAACATGCTTACATCATAAACGACATTGAATCACTGCAAAATCGTGCCGCTCGCTTCATATTTTCAGATTATTCACGTCATTCCAGCGTCACAGCACTAAAACGCCGAGCTGAGCTACCCGAACTATTCCATCGTCGCAAACTTGCACGCCTATCACTTTTCCCAAAACTTTATCACCACGTGTCAATTCACAGGGATTTCTTCGAGCCACCTGCCGTTATTTTTCCTCGCCGCGATCACCCCTACAAAGTTAAACGCTTAAACTGTAAGTCATCTGCTTTTTCCAAGTCATTCATTCCGCGTACCACAACCGATTGGAATAATCTACGATCACACATTGCCTTAGAAAAAAACGCCACGAAATTTCAAGAACTAATTCAAAATACTGACATCATCTAACTTTTGCTCTTTTACTTGTTTTTCCCTCTTTTCTATAACGTGCAGAGCACACGTGTAGTATTTTTACCTTGATTCAGCTTTTTTGAGGTGTGATGAGTGAGTGTATATTTTTTATTCGTTTTTGAGTGTACACTTTATTTGTTTTCTTTTTTTATCAAGTGTATTGATTATTTTTTCTTGCATTTTCATAGGTTTTTCACTGTGTACTTAACTGTATTTCAATGATTTGTTGCCTATTCTTTTCTCTATCTTTGCTGTCTTTACCAATTACTTGTTATAACATATATCTCAACCTTAGTCTGTATTTAATTTGAATTTTTTGACCTTTTTTTCGCTTTTGACGTTTATTGTTTGTAATTTTGCTCATGTAACCCCCCCTATGTAATACCCTCTCACGAGGGCCTTTAGGGGTATTATGAATGAATAAATAAAAAGACACATGTAACTGGTAGGGATGATAACTGATACACATACACAAACATAGAATGAGCGGTTATGAAAGTAATAAACGTGGAAGTGCACGCTCAATTGAGGGGACGCAAGCAGCGTCAACACAAGAACGCTGGAAGTGCGTTTGTTCTGCAAAGGACAAAAATAGGGCGCTGATGCATCAATAGAAGCACTGAGCTACGTACAACGGCACTATTTCAACATCCTATGTAAATCAGGACACTGGAATGTTAAAGGAACAATGAGGCACAATGTTGACTATAAATATTTATTCTTGTTACTTCGTTACAATCTCTGGCAATATTTTCATAGCAGGTACCTATGAATAAGCAAGCATGTCCTGGGCTGTTGCAAAGGCACGCAAACCACACCAAGACATTTCATTTGTCAGTAAACAATAAAACTATGAAGAAAATTGCAGCATGTGACATTCAATGCAGAACATTGCTTGACCATTGCCTGAACAACAGGTACCAGAGGAAGACTCACCGTTACATTTTTTTCAACATGAACATGCGTGCTTTGAAACATACAATGAATGGCCTAGCAACACACTGTACTGACAATTTGCACAGACATGAATGCCTTAATGGCATGAACAAAGGTGAACATGCAAACCGATTTCCACTGCAGCTTGTTGTCATATACATGAGGTGTATAACAGCAAGATTCACTGAGTAACTTTCGGATCAATATGTGTTTTCAAATATACAGGTGATGACACAGTAGAGCATTGCACTAACCATTTCCGCAGACTTCCATACGAATGTCAGCATGAGATCATGAAAGTTAAACAATGCACACTACATCCACAGACGTGTTACAATACAGTTTGTGATGTCACATGGCGTACTAGTGAAAGGCGCATTCAATAATGCTTGCAAAAATGACCTGTGTGATTTGAGATGTCTAGTAAAACACTGGAGTAACAATTTCCACAAACTTATACACGAATGTCTGCATGGCAGGAACACTTCAACGGTGTATGTAAACTGCAGATAAGTTGTTGCCACGTTGTGCGTATGCCTAGAGGACAGTATGGTGAAGTAATGTTTGGAAAAAAACTGATATTTCCAAAGTGACGGGAAGTTGCATTGTAACAGTTAGCTACCGTTTCCACTAGCTATACAAGTGCCCTGTGGCATAAACGTAGCAGTACAGTTTATATATCCACACATTACCGCAAAACGTTGGTCGTACGTTACATAACAGATAAGAGACAGGTATGTTCATCATTGCTTGGAGGAGTAACTAGACGGTTTGAACAAGTATTCAATGGACACTTTGCACTTACGATTTGCACAAGTGATGGTAATCCCTTCATGGTGCAAATGAAATGAAACATTACCTTGTGTAAAGAGATGTTCCTAAGGTGCCTCTCGTTCATTTGTCGTGTGAGCTTATAGAAAGGTAAATTGGGCATTGTGTGTATATGTGTGTTTTGAAGAGGATGCAATGAGTACATAAAAACATTGCACGAAAAATTTTCGCATTGTACATGACTGCATCCATGGCGGAAGATGGAAAGGTACAGGTTATTTCTATCGCGCTCATCTATGTGACTTGCTGTCATGTTACATTGTAAACTACAGAAGGATACCTTAAGAGTTGTCCCGTGCCGGAAGCATGTTCTAAAACGATAAAAAATACAGCAATCGCATACCAAAACAGGTTGTGCTTTGGTCCTTATACTTGCGCTTACTTAAATGGCATGGTACACGTGGGATAGTGCTGTGAACCTAGGCAGCACAAAATTTTTTCAGGAATGTAAATCTAGTCAGGATGTTGTCAACAAGTTGACAATGGCAGCATTAAGGAACTCGGACAGTATGGCTCTTGGTACTTCAGTTTCTCAAGCACGCACGACGTGCAAGATGGGAAGATTTTGACAAGGCTATTGAAGGTGCGCAGGCAGCTAGATAGAATAAAAATGCGTTCTCCAAGGAGCTCTCCTGGCACGCACGCCACATTGGCTGCAAGGGCGCTTTCTACACTGCTATTTTTTAAGGAAGGTTGGCCGCTGCAGCTCTCATTCCTACACTTTTACTTCCACATTTATTGTCGATTTGCACGCTTAGAGCCAATGTCTCTTTCCTTACTTGTATGTGCATCCTTGCGGAGAAGAACACGGAAAGAATAGCCTCCAATACATTATGACAGTGTGGAAACAAGGTATTACACGATATCGCACTTTTACCAGCAATTTTGGTGGCTGATACAGGAACATGATTATGCATATGCTGCTCTTTAGTTTTTTGAAAGTGAGACTCCGCTACCTTTAGAACTTATACAACTGCTTCAGAAGCTACACACAACGCTAACTTTTCTTTGTAGGATTTCAGCTGTTTGAGTCGCGGAACGTCTTTGTTCCCTGTCATGGCCCTTACGCAAGCATCACAGTCTTTTACTAACTTCTTAGCACTGTGAACAACATACCCTGCGAAGTACAAAAATGACTCGTGCTCCAACATATTCATGTCATGAATGTCAGCAGGAATTAAATCTGTTTGTGTGGTGCTGTCTTCATTGTCTGAGCTCAAACCAGCAAGTAAAAAGCCACCGTCCTTAGTGCAGCTGCCATCAGCACTAGCGTGTAGAAACTGTGCTAGCGTTGCGGAACGCAACGCGCACTTAAATTCATATAACCTGGGAATCGGATGCTTAGCTCTAAGAGTAGAGAAGAAATTTTCCAGCGCATCTTGACAAAATCTGCTAAGGAACAGAAAGCGAAATTTGCAAAATTATAGGAAATACTCCTGCAGCTCAAATACAGAGAGCGTACTGAGAATAGCCCCTGTCTGCACAGGCTTCCATGGGGCATTTTTGACGGTGCCGATAGAGAGCCCTTCAAAAAGTACAACAAAAGTCTTGAGAAAGTCAATACTTGCCTGCCTCTCTGTCTCAGTAACTTTACTCAAGGCAAGTTTGGTTGTTCGTGATGTCATGATGCGGAACCACTTGGCCACAGTTTCAATAAACCAAGCAGCGGCAAGCGCGGACTTCTCTAGCATGCCCTTCTCAACAAGGATGCGCAGTGCAGCCCCAGTATCCACATTGAAAAGACTGTAAGCAGGGCCCACCTTCATTTTTTCGTAATGACCAGGGTCAACACAAGTTTGTTTTAGGTGCGGAGCCAATTTGAAGTCTCCTTTACTGTCAATTTCAATGAGTTTTTTTATTGGTTTAATGAGAATCGCATTTGTGGAGAGACCAGCTTTTACAACAATGTCATCAGGAAGATACAAAGTTTGGCCCCTGGTGAGGTGATTGTGCAGATTTTTCAACAAGTGAGGGGCATCTGCTATAAACCATAGCTTCCGATTCGAATCGCAGGGGTGTGTAGCACTGCAATTTGGCCGACTGTGCTTGCCGACTCTGACAAGAAATAACCTCCATAGAGCCTGATTGCCACCACCCATATCTGAAACAACAGCATCTATTTTAAGGCCAATGTCTTCACATGCTCTTATCATTTTCAAGAGTTCTTGCTTGACAGAGAGTGCATGAAAACAATTTCCAGTCAAATGGTACCCAATGACCTGCTTCCACCTGGTAGTAACACCACCCAGCATAAATACGAGGCCATGGGTAGCCAAGGTGTCTGCAGGGAGGCTGCCATCTGCCAAGGGAATCGTAGGTCTGCCCAGTACTGCGTCAGCCGAAGGATCATATGTGAGGCTTGGGGTGATCTGCATCTCATTTATCATGAGGCACGCATGGCGCTCGTACTCTGTCATGCAGTTGACCTGCGCATGATTGGAAGATACGAATAACTAACATGAAAGGTTAGGCAGGAAATAAAAGAAGTGTTAGTGTTTAAGTACATTACGTCGCACAAGTAGGCTGCAATAAGGTGCCATAACGTAAACAGCCCCACAGTCAAAGGTAATCATTCCGTTAACGTTAAGGTCACCTCCATAGAAGCACTGCCCAACCAAGCATCCATTTGAATGAGGTCGACCAATGTAATGAAATAACGGCTTATCATGACACAAACACATGAGCCGTCGAAAGATACCACTGAGAGCTTGCAATGCGCAAAAGCGTCGTCAGGAATATGCATGTTCAGTCAATCAGTGATGATTCGTGGTTTTGGCGCAGCGCACCGGTTCGGTACGCTTGTCACAACCAGAACGTGCAATGAACACTTTCGTTATTTTATATAACAACACACTTTATCTGGCCAATATCTCGCGCTACCTTACACTATAAACTATAAGCTTCCTATCACAAAACTCTCTTGCATCCTGTCATGATCAGGCAACTATCAAATGGATGTTTGATGGCTTAGATTGTATTGTAGTGTCCTGCAAGGCCTAGGTTGTTGTTAGATGGGTTGCAGCTAAAATGAGAACTCTATGCTATCTAGCTTCCATTCAGGCAACCATGAAGTGCTAACCATTTTTCGGGAACACCGTGACTGTATTATGAGGCATGCCAGCATAAGTACAGAAAATACAAACAAAAACTTAAAATATCGGAACTTCCATAGTGCTGCAAAATGGACAAATTTGTTACGATTACCTTAACAGCGAGAGAGTCCATAATGTCCACCAGCAGCCCTGGACGAAACTTGCAGTGCTCGATGTGACGTTGAAGTGTACGCTGTGAAGGCAATGGCTGGCCGAGCTCCTTGACCATATCATAGCCCCTCGAGCCGCAGGATAGGCGAATCTTCAGTGCTTTGGTCAATGTTTCCTTGGACCACACTGTGCCTCTTGGTGAACGATGCAAGCTGGTGAACTGGTCTTCATTTATGTACGAAGACAGGTGAAGCATAAGTTTCTTGTGCTCCCGCTCTTTCACCCTCGCCTTAGCCTTCGCAATAGTCAGCTGTCGTTCCAGAGCGTTTATTCTGGCCAACAGAGCTGCATGTGAGGCTGTACCTGCAAGTAAAGGATGTATACCTAAATAAAAAACAATGACATCTGGGTTATTCTACGTGAAACGTCCAAGTCATTTCAGCTACCATCTCAAATGTATTTAAAAATAGTACAGATCTGTTGAACTGAAAACAGTGTGCTGCTAGATTCTCTTGGAGGAAATCTCTTTTTTTTTTATCGCGTGGGAATCCTTCCGAATTTTGGAGAGTATCGTCGGAGTGTTGTTTACGAAAATAATTTATGGCGAGAGTATTGCATCTCGTTGCAATACCAAGTTTAGTCGACATATTAAGGAAAGGCGTTTGTGTAAAGCAGGGGTCTCAAACTCACCTCAGCCAGTGAGCTGAAGACACTACATTAAGTACTGCAAGGGCAGGCGCAGTGTGAACTAGTGGGCGAGGGGATCGGTGGGTGCGTTTGAACAATATGACAGCTATAGTTGCCTTTTGAAAGAGCGGTTTCCCCATATCACATATGTGTCTAATTTACAAAGGGTATTTAGAGTCAGGGTTTGAGAAATAACGATACCTATCTTCGTAATGACTGAAATCGACGCCAATTCTTGAATGAAGAGTTTTCGTTCCACGACAATGTTTCAACGTGTGATGGCCTAATGGACTGCCTCACGAAAAGAATGCTTGAGGCCGGCCATGTCTGTGGAGCTCATGATTACACTTATTAAGAAATTGAAAAAAAAAAATACGGGACGAAAACAGTCCTCTGCAGGTTGCAGTCAGCATGTTTCAGACCCCTGGAGCGAGTTCGCAGCTTAACAATACATATTATTGCTTTTTTAACACGAAAGAGTTATATACTGGGGTCCACCAAGCCAAGTTCAAGCAAAAGTTCAACATCGCTGCAGCGAAATTCAAGCACCCTTAGAGCAAATGCTGTGTCTTTATACAGCAATAAATAAGCATGACGCCGAACAGCTTAGCTGTGTATCGACATTGCGTAGATTAGTGCAAGCTTCGAGCCATTTTTTTTAAAAATGGCTCTTCCATTCAGTTCCACGCCGTCATGGAATTCGTGAAGCGTGTATACATCTGTAGCTTCATATGGACAGTGATAGCTAAAAACAATCACGGGAATGAATAAATTTTATTTTCGCAACAAAACGTAAACAAATTCCCTGCACATAAACTGCAGCGTTACGAGTTTCAAGTAATTGGAAGCTTCAAAATACCTGACGCTTCACCTAAGCACATGCAGTGTGAATGCGCTTCCTTAAATAGCACTGCAAGTGCATCACATGGTATCATAAATGCGAGTAAGTTGCATAACTTAGGTCTGCTTCAAAAGACAACGGTGCGTCAGCTTAGCTGTACAGTAAAATTACAATAAAGTACTAGCAGCCGATACAGTTTAAGCAGGTCTACCTTTTCAGTATTCTTTGTTTACAACCATTATGTGTGTAGCAACATACTCCAAGTGGCCCAGCTGTGCATGCGCACAATCACTGCAGTGTTTTTTCTTTTTCGTTGTGGAACTACGCAAGCCAATTTCATGGTCATGAGAAGATACTTCCACTAGGATGATGCATTTACGAACATACAAAATAAAGTGCTAATAAAAAACTTAAAACCATGTAGTGCGAGTACACAACTCTTTTTTTTATGCAGCAAATTGAGCTGGTTTTTATAGCCCCGTAGTAAAATTGTGCAATAGTGGGACTAAACTTCAAAAATTGTTTTCTCCACTAAAAGGAAAAAAATAGTTACGTGCATGATGCAATAAACATACACCTGCTTACTTGGTATACTGCACGCAGAACTCTGTTGCACAATGTCCAGAGTACCTTGGCCAACCACTTCTGCTTCAATTGAAAGGTGGGGCGTATCCTCTGGGGACATTTCTAGAAGATAAAAGCCACCCATCTCGGTTAATTACAAGCATTACTTCTACGTCTACACCATGAATGTCACCGCAATCGTACCTTGAGTATCACTCTCATGAGATCCGTGAAAGTAGCAATGGTCATGTCCTATTGAGCTGCTGTCAATGCTCATGCCATTTCCTGAAAATGTCGTTCATAAATGAGCAGACACTATAAAATCAAACGAGACAAGGGTAGTACAATTGATTGAAATGCCGTTTTATTCAACCATTCTAGCAGCTGCTTTCACTTAAACCGCTCCAAAGAAGTCGACGCTTTGTTAACAAACTTTGAAGTCTCCTTATACGCCAACCTAGCAAATTCACTGCACTCATTGTATTAGTGTTTCAATGTTTATTGTCACACAGTTCCTCAACTCCGGCATCTGAACACAAAACTAGCGTGTATGCCACACTGATGGGATGCCTGATGAATACGTGAGACACAACATTGCTTCGAGTCTTACGCGCATGCTTTCATGTGCACGTAATCACAATCAATGGAGACATTCTTTTTTACTGTGTGCACGTAACATTTGTCGCTACAAATATCGAAAAGGGCGCATCGATTGCACAAACCAGAGACCATGTTCAGCTGTGCAAATTAAGGCAGGGCAGTTGAAGTTCATGCAACAGTGCACCTAATATTGCTGCAAGATTTAAACATGCACAAAAGGAAAACAAAATGCATTAGATTTTGTTGCATGGCCTCCAACTGCTACCACGTGGATTGCATGCAACAATGCGTACATGTGTTTTATTGGTGCACCAAAATGCATTTATAACTTGGTGAAATGAAGCGCTATAAACGGACCAACAAAAAGAGAGACACAAAGGAGAAATGACAGCATTTTCAACTGTTTGCAGTAGCAAGGAGCACACAACCCTTAAATGCTGTTTGCTGCCAAGCGGCTGTCATTTAGAAACTCCGAATCCGTAATGCGTCATTTCAGCAATGGTGGCTTCAGCTTAAGACAATCAGTTTTCGATTAGGGGACGTCCGAAGCACTCAATTACTCGATGGCCCCAACGGGCAATGCACAAAACAACCAACATGGAGGGCCAGGTGCCCCAAGCACCGCAGTGGTCTCAGCGGCTCACAAAGCTTCGATGCGGTCGCTAACCCCTGTCGTCACTTACACATGACAACATTAACGCAACTGATCATGCAGTGTGCTTCATACGTGCGTACATCTTTAATGAGTCCCTTTGCTGCAGCCCCAGAAAGGTATATTGTAAAATTATGCGTAACGCATAAAGCATGCGACTTTTCCCTCATCAATGCATGCGAGTCCGTAAGAAATACACCAGGTTATTTCGAACAAAGTGATTAGCTCTTGCAAGTGATTCCTTGTAACGTATTGATGACATAAATAACGTTAAAACTGAATTTTCTCTCTCTCCGTACATGTTGATTTTTTTCACAGTCTATCGATTTCTTGCGAATGCAGAATGTTCTTTAATTCAAACGTGAAGACAAAACGTTCCTGTGCCGACGTTACCACTCACAAATAAAGTGGGGGTAGGGGGAGGGGGGAGGTTGGGATGGTATGCTGGCAGTGCAAACAAGCAATCTTGCAGTATCGCGTGAAAGCGGGATCAGCTGTGATGCAATTTTACTCCACTGCGCCTTTCAGTGTAGTGATCCCGTGCTTACCGCAGGAACCAAATATCGGTCGCGTACAGCCCGACAATTTCTTCCAGTAGCTATGTTCAAGTTGCTATGTTTGTTTGTCTACCTAAAAACTAAACGTGTAATGCTCCTACAAGACATCGAGCAGTGCGATTATTCAGATAATGCAGCACGAGTAATACAAACAGCGCAATGACATACCTGAAAGCAGAGGTCTTTTCGTGCGGCTTCGCTGCCGGGAAGGCTTAAAAAGCGTTGGCACAGCGTCGCGTCTGAGCTTCTTTACGCCGCATTCAAGAGCAAGTGGCTCAAACTGGTCTGGCGTGAAATGCTCCTGAAAGTGCAGTCATTTAAGCTGTATTAAACCGTACATGCATACGCACAAATATTTGTAACGAAGGTCACGTACTAGACGCGCGTTGTGTAGCGTTTCAACAAAAGCCGATAAATCAACTCACCTCGCAAAGCCGCGTCGACGGCGTTGCACGGAAGTCCTCGCGTGAAATGTTTTGTAGCCACACTTCACGGCGTGCACTATTCCGGATGCCACGAGGTATGTTGTAGAGCGAGAAACCATCTTCTGTTTTGTTGCTGCAGCCTACAGCAAAACAACCCGGCATTGTTCAAAAATTTGGCAAGTACTTAACGTACTCAAGATCCACTGCGAAGCATGCTTGACCGAGCGACTTCGCACCAAATGGAACGCTCCTCTTCTACAGCTGATGTCTTGGATACGATAAGGTCCCTAGTCTAGGGACCTTAGGATACGATCTCGTCTTTCGTCGCGGCAAGAATCCAACTGGAACCATATGCACATGCGCAGTCGTTTTGAACCTTTTGCTTTATAATAAATATCACCACCATCCACTAATACCGTCACGTGCAACGAATTCACCTATCACAGACCTTGGATGGCAGAGAAAAAGAGGAGTAATCGAGAGAGTGAGGAGGACGGCTCGAGAACAATGAGTGACGCTACCTTGTTTCATCTAGGGACCTTAAGCTGGGATTGAGGTCAGCGCCACTAAGCGTTGGAAGCCTACCTGACCGGTGGGTTGAATGCACTCACTTGGCATCCCGTTTTCACCAAGTTTCGCTTGTGGCTACATTGTCGCGACACCCATAAACTTCGTTGTTGTATAGTTATCTCGAAAATGAACCATTGATTGATTGATTGATTTGTGGGGTTTAACGTCCCAAAACCACCATATGATTATGAGAGACGCCGTAGTGGAGGGCTCCAGAAATTTCGACCACCTGGGGTTCTTTAACGTGCGCCCAAATCTGAGCACACGGGCCTACAGAAAATGAACCATTGCGTGCGACAGCTTACTCACATTTTGAGTTTGAACGTGCAGCTGCTGCTGAAAAGAAATCACATGTATACAAAGCAGAGCAAATGAACATTCATGGCGTTCGTAAAAGCTTTACGAAATATAAATCTGAAATACGATGAAGTTGTTCATGTTGTTTAATTAGTTTCAGACAACAAGGATTGAAGTGTTCTCGCAATTTAGTGTGTGCCTTCCTGTTAAGGTAACGCTGCACGGAAGATGTGGTCCTGGAGCGCAAGATTTCTTCATGTAAAAATGTATGGGGTTCAACGTATAACGTATTTGGTGTTTAACGTTTTATGTGATAACTACGCAAGAAAACAGCTTTGATTGCGTTGTATTCGTGTGTTTTACTTGCTTAAAACACGCAATAACATTCCGCGCCAAGCCCACATTTTCCATGCAACTTGAACCAAACAGGAAGACGCACTCTAAATTGCGGTAAAACTTGAATTGACGCTGTCTGAAAATGAATAAAAAATGGACAACGACCTGTCGCGATGGCCTAGTGGCTAAGGTACTCGGCTGCTGACCCACAGGTCTCGGGATTGAATTCCGGCTGTCGCGGCTCCATATTTGACGGAGGCTAAAATTCTGTAGGCCTGTGTGCTCAGATTTGGGTGCACGTTAAAGAGTTCCAGGAGGTCAAATTTCCTGCAGCCCTTTACTACGGCGTCTCTCATAATCATATAGCGCTTTTCGGGCGTTAACCCCACATATCAACGATTTCAAATCTATTATTGTGCAACATTTAAAAACGCCATGAACGTGCGCCACGGTTTGCTCTACTTATTCTTATAAATATGATTTTTTTAGAGAAGCAGCTGCGAGTCGAACTCGAAAGGTGCGTAAGCTGTCGCACGCAATGGTTCATTATTGAGATAAGGCTTATCGAGATAAGTGCGCTCCTTTTGTAAACGCTGCTAAGGCAGCGTGCATAGTGACCTATGTCCTCTCCCGAATAACGAGTCTGATGAACGCGCGCTCAGGCGAAACCACGCTCTATCGAGGCGACGACTTTTACAGCGCACCCAATGAGAACGTCTCGCCATCTTCCCCTGACAAAAAAAAAAAAAACGCGCTCAAATTTCGAAGCCCTGAGGACTGCCAAACGATGTATAAATACCTTGCCGTTAGCGTTGTAGATGACGTACGCTCCGTGGCGTAGTGGTTGGCGCTGCATGCTAACAATCACAAGGTTGCTGGTTCGATTCCGCACGACGAATTTTTCGCCTCGACGTTTTTAAATGCAAGGCATTCTTTAGCGAACTTCAGCGACTTCGAGCGTATCTATATATCTAGCCGCTTACGTTTGGGTGCTCTCGAGGACACCCCCTTAACTTGGCGTGAACCAAAATTAGCATAATATGACGTAAGATCAAAACATGAATAATGTCACAATCCCGTCGCGTACGTCGTGAAACACTTCCCGCCAGACAGTGGCACATGGCCATGGGCGGGTATGTGCCGCTGGTATCCGAATATGTGCCACAGTATCTTAGTATCTACCCAAGAACGACGAGAACACACGGGGGAAAATCAATGCGTGGGTGTTAAGCAATACCCTACATCGGTAGCACCAGCCCAACGAAGGCATTAAATAAATGTCAGTGTTAAAAAAAATTGGCAGATCCCACATTCAGTGGGAATCGATGATATGCGAAGCACGGATGAGAAAGGTTGATATGTGGATTTAAAATCAGCACAACGTTACGAGGTGAAGGTAAATGATGTCGTACATAACTTCCGTGTCACGATTGTCATGTTTGGACGTGTCATTTAGCTTCGTCATCAATTCACGTCACGTGATACTAAATTCAGTATATGTGGAGCGAGCGAAACGGCCACGAGCACGCTAATAGTGTGGTCTGTTGTCATGTTCTTACATGACACGCGTGTCAGGATTATCAAGTTTGCATCAGTCTTATACTTCGTCATCCATGGACGTCACGTAATATCAAATCTGGTACATGTGTAGCTACCAAAACGGCCACGAGCGCATCATGAAGGGCCCAATATGCCCCAATGTAGCGTTGACCCGCACGCACTCTGGGCACAGCGACGCTACGTTAGCCACGCTGGTGAAGCTAGCAAAATGGCCGCCAGCGCATCATGAGCGTAGCATTTAGTCATGTTGTTACATGGCACGCATCTAATGATTATCATGTTCTCACCAGTCACACACCTTTGCCATCCGTCCAGGTATTGTTATTATTAGTATTGTGGAGATGTGTGAGGGGAAGTATGTCAGTGGGAATGTCACCGACTCTACTCCTGTTCAATATGTATTGTAATACCATATTTGGTATATGTGATGCTAGCGAAACGACCGCGAGCGCATTATGAGCGTGGCATGTAGTCATGTCGTTACATGACACGTATGCAATGATGTTCATGTTAGGGTCTGTCGCTTGTGTTCGTCAAGCAATCATATCATACCATACCGTTTTTGCAACTTACCACGTGAACCAAACCACCGCAAGAGCTGTAGGACCATTAATTGTAAATAATGACATTCAGGACATACATGTCATGATTTTCATGACATGACTAAGTAAATGTGTTCTTCATACAGTCATGCTATGCCATATCAAGTTTCGTATTGATACCATTATCGAAACGGCCAGGAGAGCTAAAAGTCGTAGGCGATTAGATAGATAGATACGCTCAAAGTCACCGAAGTTCGCGAAGAAATACTTCGAATTTAAAAACCTCATACAGGCAGCGTACAAAAATATCGCCTTTTGACGACATTTGCGGTGTAACATGCAGATAAGGGACGAATTTTTTTCTCGGAACTTTCTTGGTATATATGTTCTACGATACCTCCATGACGGAAGTTCGTCAGCGCAGCCGTGGTGTACCACGGCATAAAACACTTTCGTGTTAAAAAATTGGTTTATTATTGTTAACAGCAAAGGTGGTCTCGACGCCTTACCACCTCTGTCTGTTCGATTTGCTGTACTTTGTTATATCCGGAGCTCAGCTGTAAAAGATACCCCGGTTCACTCGAATATGACACCTGTAGAAGAAATGTAGAATTCCGTGTACTGAACGTCACTGCAAAATAGGTAACATTTATTGTGTGTTCAGTAGAGAAGACAAGGACCCTAGCCTAAATAATCGCTGTTTAAGGCAGCCCATTTCGCTGAGTGCTTATTATTTCTTCTCATGCCCTGTTTCTTTCTTTGCTTGTCCAGGATACCACTGCGGCTGGCTACGTCTATTCAGACCGTCAATGACTTCAAAAAAGTGAGCACGCAATCTTTAGCAACTTTTTTTCATTTGTCCTGAGAAATTCCTTGGTGTACCTGCGTGGGTATATGCCTGCATTTATGTAATAAAGTTTGGGAAGAATGTTGAGTTGTGTATGTCAGAGATGCTGCCTAGGACTGCAAGGAATAGCACACGAATGTCACGGTGAAGAAATATATATTCAAACAGGAACCAGTGCAACCAACAAAAATTTGAAATCAGAGCAAGCAAGCTAATGTACAGGGCATTTAAAAAGTCGGTTCAAAGAATTACCGCGTTGACGCTATGGGCCTTGGCCGTGGCTGCGTCGCGGATCGTAGACACTGTCGGGCGAGAAGGGCCAGGCGGGTTGTCGCACTTACTGCGTGCGCAGCGCTGAAGCAGAAGGCTTGACGTTCAAGAATTTTTTCGGGGGTTGACGTCCAACGAGAAATTTTCTGGCAGTGCTGACCTCCCGAACGTTGACGTCCGGCAAAGCCAACGCATCTTCTTCACTTCAGCTTCTGGCTTCATCTGCCAACGTGGCCTGTTCTTTTTGTCTTTGGAACGCTCCTTGTGAGCACTTGCAGGAAGATATCTTTAAGGTCAGAGAACCGCTCTTGTTTCCGTGCGCGTGTTTGCGCATTTTTGTCACCACTTCGTTGAAGTCTGCGGCGTCAGGGGACCTCACAACACCTGCTTTCTGTCACCTTTATCTTAGTTCTGCGTAATTTAGGTGCCAGGTTGGAAACTATCGAAAGTCTCTTAATGCATCTATCTTTAAGTACGAGTAGCACACATGTAGTACCCACATACAGTTAATATTTAGGTGAATTAAAATTCTCAAAAATCATTGATAACTCATTTGATGCCTTCACAATTACGTTTTCAGTAGCCGCAGGTATATGAATATGGTGAAAAAATCATTCTGGGCCCCGAAAAGTTATAATTAACTGTTTAATGAGTAGAATAAGCTGGCTATTTCATATGGGAGAATCGATCACCTTCGTACGAAAAAAACCCACGTAGCCTCACGCTATTGAAAAAAACAGCCTCTAGTAATTATTGTGAAATACCAAAATTCATCCAAAATCGACAGCGAAACCAAAACCGAAGCATTAACGATGAACGCAACAAACAGATAATCAAAATGACGTCATCATTCAAGACAACAACCACAGAGGCGTTATCATCCTGCGTTTTTCTCTGCGTTCGCGAATGTAAGCGCGTCATGCGTGCTATATTTGAACGCAGATCCACACAACGAGGTCGGTGGATGATTGGTATAACCAGCCTCATAAATTGTGGACGTCTGAGGAGACTGTGGCAGTTATGCTCTTGCGTGTTTCGGTTTTGGTTTCGCTGCTAAGTTTCGGTGAACTTCAATACTTCAAAATTATTGCTAAAGAGCACTTTTTCTAGTTATCACCTACTGCAACAGGTACCTACAGGTATTTATATTGAGGAACATCCATTCTCTTTTTCGGCATAGGCATATATCTCCTCTAATAAAAAGTAATTATTAAAATGTTTTCACTTAAGGTCTCAAATAATGTAACTAGCCGTGTTAAGATGTATGCAGATATAGAAGAAGTCGCGAAGAAGTCAGATAACAGAGATCAGATTTTTCTCATTTTTTAAAACTTTGGACACATTTCTTAAACACCTGATATAAAGTTCACTTTATGCTTTTTAGTGAACTGAAGATTATTGCCAATGTTAAGCTGGCAAAAAACTTTGCTGTCCGAAAAGCTCAAATAACCAGTCTACTCAGCCTTGTTATTCAGATTTGTGTCAGAGAAGCACGAATACAGTCTACTCAAAGAGAAGTCAATGAAATCAACTTCCTTATTTTATTTACACATAAATGAACCCTTGTTTTGAAGCCAATTTGCACCCAGATGAATCAGGAATCAAGAATTGGTAGAATTGTACAAAGACCAATGTGCTTCACGAAGCACGGTAAAAGAAAAGACGGAGCAGGCAGACACTTAGAGATGATTAAACAATGCTTGAAATGCCAGTATACGCCTGTCGTTTCAAGCACTGTTTGATCATTTGTAAGCGCCAGCCTGTCTTGTTGTGTTTTTGTTTTGTGTTTCGTATTCCCCGCAGTTTTTTTTTTTGCAACCAACTCGACAAGTACTAAATAGCCCACTCCATCACCCTGATGTCACAGAAATCAGTCATTAACTATGTTTTTAACACTCGCGCCTGATGAAATGGGCTATTGATTAGATATTTGTTAGCTACCTCTCGCGAGAGAAATGTGAAATTTGTTTCTGCATGTCGCGTTGAAACGAACGTTTTGCAGGTGCAAACGTCGCATGTGAAAGGTCGACTCCTGCTCCGGGTATTGCTAAAGCGTCGTCTGCTGAGGACGGCCTTCGCGTGTCTTTGAGAATCACTGGGCCTTATTGCCGTGAGTTTTCTCGTTTGAAGAATGGGGATTTTGTGCTCGTCGACAAAAGATCTTGGCATTTTAGCGACGCTTCGCAGGCACGGCTTCCGTGCATTCGTGTCGGTTCGCAAGTTGTCCGGAAGCTTCTGGCTAACTTGGGTTTTGCTTGCTTCCATCCTAACGCGTACAGAAAATTATAAAATCAAACGTAGTGAATGAGAGAAACGTTTCGATAGTTCATTGTATACTTTTGTGGCATATAACGAGTATAATTTTCTGGAGAATTAGGCAGCCCGTTTGCGGCCACACACGGACCCACTGAAGTCGCGGCAGTGTTACGTAACGGCGTTCAAAGGAATGACCGTCCAGGAACTGGCTTTTTTTAAGAACGCAGGAATGCCACCATCCCATTTAGGACTGGTGCAACTGTATCAGTAACGCGTTACGTTTACGCACGAATTATTTGTAAACGTTACTTGGCAGTGAACAGGTGGAAACAAGCAGCACATAATGAAGCGCGGGGTGGACTGGCGACTGTGTGTGCTGCAACAATCTACCAGTCACCTGTCCCTTGAACATCCTGCATCCTGGTTTTCTCTTCAAGGCGCCATCCGGGAGCTAAAGAAAGTGCACAATGCCATGACGAACCACGTGTGGGAAGAACATCTGATTACTTTTCCTATCAGAATGATCTAGTCTGACAGCAATCAAAGGCCGTTTTGGAGTGTTGGCACACCTTGTAGAATTTTTACTTGACACTTGAGAATGCAAGAGGCCCACTGCAAGGTTGCCGCCAAGAAAGACTGCACTATTTGTAACCTTGGTGACTTTTCCGGTCGGCCAACTAACAAGTACTTTTGTGGCAGTTAGTGTGCGTGCGTTTATACGTGTGTGTGTGTGTGCGTGCTTGTGTGCGTGCGTGTGTGCGTGTGTGCGTGCGTGTGTGTTTGTGTGCGTGCGCTTTCTGGCGGTACTGCAATGCATCCGTATGAGCTTGTCGGCATAGTAGAAGCACCTGCGTGTGGTTACAGGGTGTCTTCAAAAGTTGCGAATGATCGTCGCGAAAGGGGTTATTCGCGCATAGGACGGGGGAACCAATCACAACGCTTGATGCACAGAAAGTGAGTAAAGCACCGGAGTGCAAACGCCCATAATCCCATGCAGTGAAGTCCCATTGTGTATGAGTGGTCTTGGGCCCTAGCGTTATAGTGGCAAAGCTACACTCTGAAATTCTATCCGTTGGAAATGAACCCCCTTGCTGCGTCCCTTGCTTTGGATGTTTATGAATGTTTTATGTTCACACGCTCACGGACTGCAAAGTTGAACCTAGTTCCTGGTAGTGTTTTTCTCGTCGCGTGTACTTTACCTGCTCCATGGCTCAATCGTCCCTTCAGTATCTCGTGCATGCTGCCTGGAGCCTACAACAAATTTGTCTTTTACACTCGGGTAAGTAGATGGCAGGGAAGAGGACCGAAACCTAATAGAAATAGGGGCCGCAGGCGCCTGTCCGATGCCGGCAACGGTTTTGTTTGGACAACCATCTATATAACTTGTCAGGTATCTCCGAGGTTATCAGTCTATAATTTTTATTCTCACTCTTTTTAACAGTTTTCACACCGATAGAAAATATCATGCAATAAACAATAGACGTACAACTAGAGTTACATTCGTGTTACACCCGCTGAGTTTGCCCTCAGCTCTACTACCTAGATTGACATAGTTCTTGTTTGCGTACAACATGGAAGAACCCTCATGCGCTTTATGGAACAGGTCTTCAACATTGCCAATGAAATGCTCACGACAGAACGGAGCTTCTATGTTGTATATAGCAACATCGAGAGAGAACCCTTGCCAAGTGTGAATAAGGAAGGAAATAATGACTTTTGGTGATTACGGTAGATATAGCGCGAGAACAGAGTGACGACAAAGAGACAAGAAGGAGGCCAGCGGCTCACGCTATATCTACCGTCATGTCTTACGAATTAACTAGCCCAAAGCGCAACACTTCTTCGTCATTATTTCAAACACTCGCACTCTAATATTTAATCGGCACTTATTGAATCCCTACGTGGTGTTCCTTTCGGTAGTGTTTCTTGTGCATAGACGTTTTATATTGGTGGATGTGTGGCCATTTCTATTTGAAGGAACCTTGGACGCCCCGCCGCGGCAGTCTAGTGACTAAGACACTCAGGTGCTGACCCGCAGGTCCCGGATAGTTTCGTCATCCCCGGAAGCTTTTCAGGCCTGCGCGTCACGTGACGTGACGTCGACGACGTCACATCGCGCCGGCCGGCCGGCCGCCCTTCGCTGGGTGGCTGCGCCAGCCGCGAGCGCCCTTCACGCCTACCGACTCGGGCGAGGTGCCTTGACACCATGTCCGCACGATTTATCAAGGTATCGATTGATTGTATGGTTTAACGCGCCGACGCAACGCAAGCGATGAAGCGCGCCGTAGGGGAGGGCTGAGGATCAAGTTTGACTACCTGGGAATCTTTATTGTGTGCCGAAATCTCGTACACACGGGCGTTTTTGCTTTTCGCCTCCATCAGAAATGCGGCCGCCGCAGCCGGGTATCGCAACCGCGCCCTAGTGCTCAGCAGTGCAACGCCTTAGCCACTGAACCACCGCGGCGGGGGAACTTATCAAGGTATTAAGAAATAATGAATATCGTGAATGGAATAATGCATATTTATTTATCACATCCAGACGCCGTCTGTGCAAATATCACAGTGCGCATTGTTCTCGGTCCAGGCAGACGACAGGCAACACAAGATGTTGCCCTTAATGCTGAAAATATGCGAAAAGTACAAAACACAATATCTTGCCACATAAAACTCAAAACAAAACAGATTGTAACAGCAAAAACATCCCCGAGCTTTGGAACAGAAAAAGCACACTTTCATTTCAATTGTAGGTTAGAGGAAAACATACCATTCGTTTATCATAGTAGCAGTAGCAACACAAGGTATCAGGTTCAAACACTTGCCAAAAAATACAATACATAAGAACACTGGTGACTAAATTGTGGTCCACAGCATGATAAATGACAGAAAGAAAAGTAATTGTACTGCCACAGGTAGGTGCATGTCCTAGGGAAAAAATCAAACAAAAATCTAAGAAAAAACAAATCACAGTGCACAACATGTCTGTACGCAGAGTGCACAAGGAAAGTGTACACAGCTTAGGTACCAAAACGGACTGTACAACTGCTACAGTAGGCACCGAGGCAGTTCGAGTTAAAAAAAAGAAAAAAAGTACAGCACTTTTAAAAGCTAACAACTTGTAAAGAGATACAAAACTGGAAACAAGGCTCATTTTACATAAGGCAGAAGTATACCAAGGAAATCAAGTCATGACATGCAATCAAATACACTCAGTGCAGTTTCACAAGAATAAATGTGAAGAGAAAGACGCGACGCTTGGAAAATTACTTTCCAAGAAAAATTCGGGCCTTTCTATTTTTCGCCTTCTGATCTTTTTCAATGCGGAAAAGATCGTTCCTTTGCTTGCACAAGTTGTTGAGCATTATATTTGCTGCACAGTTTGCAACCAATGTGATGAGGAGCTCGTAGGTGTGCCCGTTTTCACACGTATCTATGTCCTCAAGCCTTGGCAGAGAGTCCAGTGTAAGTTGCCGAACGACATTCTTTTGGTTCGGCCCATGGAGAAACTGGGTAGAGGTACTTTCCGTCATGAGCTTTCTAACTACAACCTCCGTGTACATAACTACTGTGATTACAAGAGCAGAAGGAAATTTGAGGCCACCCCGATCCAGCTGTGCGATTAAAGAATGGGTGTCCTCTCCTGTTTCGGCCGTATTTCGGGTAACGACCAACTGCCTCTGGCAGCTTTCACACTTGAGAACTTTCATTGCAGCGTGTGCACAATACCCACCAACATAACCAATCACCGGCATTTGTGCTCTGAGCTCATCAAGGTCAGCATCGCTAACATGAACACTAAAAGAAGTGCCCGCATCCCTGACACTGTCCGTCTCTTCGATGCCTCTGAGATCATCGTTGCTCATCCTTGGAAGGGCATTTTCAAGGCGAATCCTTCCCTCGGTTTCGCAAAGCTGGCGAACAGATATGTGATACTGCCCACCAGCCATCTGCCTGTACTGTCCAAAGCGACTCTCGAGGGTATCCGTCTGGACTTTCCCTAGCAGAATATACTTAAAGTGAAGCTCACTAACGCAGTACTTCACCAATGCCAAAAGGGATTGAGCAGAGAGCCTCAAGGCACTCAATGTCTCCTGGGTAAGTACTCCGGTGTCGTGCCTATAAAATTCCCACACATCGAGCCATGTGATAAAAGCGCTTAGAAAGCTTGCCTTTGGGTCATCTGTGTGGTTTGACATGGGCTCTTCGTAAACATTACGGTGATGGAAGCCCTTACTAGGTGTCTTTACATTGACAATGCTCCACCAACGAAGAATTATTTTGATGAACTCGGCGGTTGCTGTAGCATGTTGAAAATCAGTATGACTCTTGCGAGCCGCCAGGGCTTCGGCTATGTGCGGATTAAAAACCTGCAGTACGAGTTTGACGACCTGTCGTTCAAAGCTGCTTGGATTTAGAGCTTTTGACGTCAAGCCATACCCAGACTTCAGAAGCAGGGGTGACTCCTCTTTATGCAAATCTCTCAAATGCTTAAATGAAGCAGTCATCTTGCATTCGGGATGAACTTCATTGTTCGAAAGCTCGAAGCGTGGGTAGAAAAAGCAAGTTCCAGCATTTTTCTGGTTGAGCCAGTTATTTCTTATGCATTTAAATAGATGCACAGCATCCACCACGTAAAATAACGGCCGATCTGGGTCTGCCGGATGCGGGTAAACAGGGCTAAGCTTTGGTTCTGGCAGAAACATCTTCATTGCCTTCCTGTTCAACGAGTTATTGTCACAGACAACGGCTATGACCCTGTATCCAATTTCTTCTAAGCCCAAGATCACCTTCTTCAGCATGCAATGAAGATATTCACCCTGTAAGGCTTTTACCGGAAGAATGTGCGCCACCTCCTTGAATGCACTCAGCAAACTTTGTATCATAAACACGTGCACCGATGTGGCCGCTTCGTTGGAGTTAACTGCTGCACCACATATGTTCCCACCTTTGTAATCTAAACAAGGTTTGATATAAATCTCGTCAAGCATCAGCATCACAGTGTGTTCATGAGCCTGCAGATGTTTGAATCTCTGAGACACATACTGAAGGAAAGTGTCGTCAGAAGAATCAACTTGTGGGCACATTTGAATAGACGAGCACACATTTCTAATAGTGCTTGGGTGGGGCAAAGTTAGTGCACCTGTGCTTCTCAGGAACTTGTAGGCATGTGGTGATATTGTACGCAAGATGCATGCAAAGACCATCACCTGTGCGCTATACTGAATGCGCTTTGCAGAAAGGAGCAGTAGCTGCTCCTTCATAAAGTTCACCGTCTCTTTCTTGCCTTCATCAATGCTGGCTTCCAATTTGTCCAGAAGGGAATGTATTGCTTGAGCCAGGTGGCGATAAGTGCAGCGCTCCTCAGACAGCATCGACAGGTTGTTCAAAATTTCCAACAAGGAACTTACTTTTTGAACTGAGTCTGGTACAACAGCGCTACCAAGGTTCTTGATTGGTGAACCTTGATAGCAAGCAAAGACTTCAAGGTTTGCAAACACGGTCAATGACGCATTCAAACAAGGTTCACGATAGTCGATAATGTTCAAAAACATGGAGCACTCTTCTTTATGAATCACAGTCCACTTCGGAGACACTGACACCCCTTGCAGGCGAGCCCTTAGTTCTTCGAGGGACGAAAACCGGTCTCGTTCTCGCTCCGCTTCATATGACGCCAGCGACTCTTCTACAGCACGGGCGAGTTGGGAGGCTTCTTGTCGGCTCCTCTTGGCGTCAGGGGTTTCTCTCGTGCTCTGGTCTCGTACTGATAGGTAGGACGGACAGCCGGGAAATACCGTTGGGACAGATCCAGGACGCAACCGTGGTACTGGGAGTGCAACTTGAATAACTCTCCCTGTCCTTGGATCCGTGTACGATGTCGTCTTCTCGATGCATGAAGCGTCGAAATGATCCCCGCACACCTGCACAAACGTTTCAAGAACGTCTGAGACGCCACTTCTCAAAAGAAAAAAATGCGCTCCCGTTTGCATGACCATGTTTACAGTCCGTGTAGCTAAAACAAAGTCTACCTACGTTTCGCAAGCATCTAAATAAAAGCGCTGCGCTAAGCGGTACAAGCAACATGAAAGGAAACACGGGAGCGTGATGTCACCGCACTCCACGAAGCGCTTCCACCGAGAGCTTGCAAGAATGGACGACACCACGGCACTGTTAGTGAACAAAGCGCAGCTGACCATCCTTGCTGCGAACGTGCCTTTCTGGGCGATTCTCATCAACTGCTGGCGTCAGCGCTTCGCGAGGCCCGGCGGCCACACGCTCAAGTATTTCCCATCATAGGTAATTTCTACCCGAACAAGCAACGACAAGCTAAGAACAGGAGCATCTCAAATTCTTACCTTAGTGCACGAAGTCGGCACGAAGTCCTTCCTAGGAATGGCGCGTAGCCATTGTTTGAGAGCGTCGGCGTCTTTAGGGAAGGAAAACACTTGTATCTTCTTTCCTGTTTTGTAGTTGCCGGTGCATCCGGGTACACAACACTTATTCGGCATTGTCGCATCACTCCAGCATCACGCACGGAAACGAAATTGCCGCAAAACAACAACGGAAAGCAAAAAACGCGAAACACCGTCAACACCACGCCGCCGAACCGTCACCACCGCCGCCATTGTTTGAGAGCGTCGGCGTCTTTAGGGAAGGAAAACACTTGTATCTTCTTTCCTGTTTTGTAGTCCAGCATCACGCACGGAAACGAAATTGCCGCAAAACAACAACGGAAAGCAACAAACGCGAAACACCGTCAACACCACGCCGCCGAACCGTCACCACCGCCGCCCGCGCTGCGCTCGCTGCCGCTGCGGCTTCCCCGAGAGTCGGCCGGCCGGAAATGACGTCAGATTGCTGGGCGCAGGCCTGAAAAGATTTTCCGGGGGTGACGATAGTTTCCCTGCTGCGGCGGCTGCATTTTTGATGAAGTCCACATTGTTGTAGGTCCGTGTGCTCATATTTGGGTGCACGTTAAAGGTCAACAGGTGGTATAAATTTCCCGAACCCTCCAATACGGCGTCTCTGATAATAATATAGTGATTTTGGGACATCAAATCTCACATATCAATCTATCAGGTACCTTGGATGACGATTTATTTTTCTTACACCGTGTGCTTGAGCTTCACCTTGAAGAATATAAAAAATGGCAGCATATCCACGGAGGAAATGATGGGGAGTGGGGCGAAGCATTCGTCCGTCCATTCATTCTTGCTTCCGTCCGTTCCTGCGTACGTCTGTGTAACCGTCCATGCGTCCATCCACCCGTCCGTGCGTGCGTCTGTTCGTGCGCCCGTCCCTGCGTTCGTCCATGCATCCGCGCCTGCGTCCGTTCATGCGTCCATCCGTGCATCTGTCTGTGTGTCCGTTCGTACATCTATTCAGCACTCCAAGTACCACCATCTTGCATCTTTTCATCACATATTCTCCATATAGAAGCACCGCCATCCAGCGGACATTTCAAGGACTAAACGAGAGGTGGCACATGCACACTTTCTTACGGATTGCGCTTCGGGTTGACTTCCCACCTTTAACCACCTAGAGTTCATTGTATATACTAGTTCACTGTATTCATGGCTATGCGGCCCAACGCTCGCTAAACCTTTCTAAAACCAAGGAGGTTACACCCAGCGAATATAACGTAGCAACCCTTTTTTGTCAGATCGTGCTCAATGTACATGCCAATAGCTGCTAATGGGGATCGCAGCGTGCGCGTTACCTAAAGGCCGAATGCTCCTGTCTCTCATTCCCCCTTAGCAGCCATTAACATGTGCATTGAGCACTATCTTCTATTGTTCAACAACGCACAGAAGAAATCTCTCACCTGAACCACCTTGGAGGTCAAAATCGTAAGGACCGCTATTTTGGGTATGTGCCACTAGTGGTTACGTACTACAAAGGACGCACAAGCCACGCCATAAGGAGCTTCGCTCCTAAAACGCGACAGCGTAATCTGGCTGTACATGTGTGTCGCCTCATAAATTGATCGCGTGACTTCAGTTCTCAGTAGACGCTTCAACTATGCTGCAAAGTAACGAGGAATGTTACGCGCGCGTAACATTCGCCGTTTCCGTCTGTTTTAGATTGCTTACTGCAAGTACAGTAAAGAAATGCCCACTACGCCGTATTCGTCCTTATGTTAATTGAGTTACATATATCATTGAAAACGGCCGTTTTGAAAAGGTAGTGTTGTCAAATAAATGAAAGATGGAGGTATTCTCGCAGAGAAAACCGTATCTATATTTAACATACGACTTCTCGCAAGTCTTTGACTTTTATATTTATTAAGCGGCAGGTTTTTCAGCAAAGCAAATGAGGTAATAATCAGAAAACTTAGGTAAAATCTACTGGTTTGGTAGCAAGCATGCGCATTGGTTCTGTAACTTTCACAGTGCTGTAAAGAAAAGTCGCTGAGTACAATTGGTACATTTTTGTCACTGAAGCATTTCTGGTAGTCAGATGTTATAAATGGGTTTTACCGTGTGTATGTCGTCTATTCATTTCAATCTATATAGTTCATGAAGCTTGCAAGCAATGCGTTGAGTACAGGTACTGCTAAAAGTTTGGTTGATCCCTGTGACATAGGAATCGGTATAACGCACGAGAGGGAAACTCGTTTTTTTAAAAAAAGGTAGTCCAATGTTTAGTACACATTAGTGTGTCTATTACTGTTTAGAGGCTACAGCGCCATGAGGAGTTGATGCACTGTTGTTGACGGCACATTTTCACCACGACAACACATGACTAGCGACTGGTATGCACTTTCTGCAGACTGTGCACACATGGGCACATCACACAAGTCACTTTTTACAACAGGCTACCGTGAGCCGTGCAAGTGAAATCGAACGGAGTTTCACTGAATCGCTTTTTCAAAAAGTCACGGTCTACTACAGCTAAGGAATTTCATTGTCAAGTCGCTGACCATCCTGTCAATGTTATTTGCATGCAGCATCCTGCTTGCAAGCAGCGTCCCGTTCATCATCATCATCATCATCATCATCATCATCATCATCATCATCATCATCATCATCATCATCATCATCATCATCATCATCATCATCATCATCATCATCAGCATCAGCCTGACTACGTCCACTGCAGGACAAAGGCCTCTCCCATGTTCCGCCAGTTAACCCGGTCCTGTGCTTGCTGCTGCCAATTTATACCCGCAAACTTCTTAATCTCATCTGCCCACCTAATCTTCTGTCTCCCCCTAACCCGCTTCCCTTGTCTGGGAATCCAGTAAGTTACCCTTAATGACCAGCGGTTATCCTATCTACGCGCTACATGCCCTGCCCATGTCCATTTCTTCTTCTTGATTTCAGCTATGATATCCTTAACCCCCGTTTGTTCCCTAATCCACTCTGCTCTCTTCTTGTCTCTTAAGGTTACACCTACCATTTTTCTTTCCATTGCTCGCTGCGTCGTCCTCAATTTAAGCTGAACCCTCTTTGTAAGTCTCCAGGTTTCTGCTCCGTAGCTAAGTACCGGCAAGATACAGCTGTTATATACCTTCCTCTTGAGGGATAGTGGCAATCTACCTGTCATAGTTTGAGAGTGCTTGCCGAATGTGCTCCACCCCATTCTTATTCTTCTAGTTACTTCAATCTCGTGGTTCGGCTCTGCGGTTATTACCTGCCCTAAGTAGACATAGTCTTTGACAACTTCAAGTGCACTATTACCTCTCTCGAAGCGCTGCTCCTTGCCGAGGTTGTTGCACATTACTTTCGTTTTCTGCAGATTAATTTTAAGACTCACCTTTCTGCTCTCCTTGTCTAACTCCGTAATCATGAGTTGCAATTCGTCCCCTGAGTTACTCAGCAATGCAATGTCATCGGCGAAGCGCAGGTTACTAAGGTATTCTCCATTGACTCTTATCACTAACTGTTCCCATTCTAGGCTTCTGAAAACCTCCTGTAAGCACGCGGTAAATAGCATTGGGGAAACTGTGTCCCCTTGCCTTATACCCTTCTTGATTGGTATTCTGTTGCTTTCTTTATGAAGCACTATGGTAGCAGTTGATCCCCTGTAGATTTTTTCCAGAATGTTTATATATACTTCATCTACGCCCTGATTCCGCGGTGCTTGCATGACGGCTGATATTTCTACTGAATCAAACGCCTTCTCGTAATCTATGAAGGCTATGTATAGTGGTTGGTTATACTCTGAGCATTTCTCTATTACCTGATTGATAGTATGAATGTGGTCAATTGTTGAGTAGCCTGTTCGAAATCCCGCTTGTTCCTTTGGTTGATTGAATTATAATGTTTTCTTTACTCTGTTAGCAATTACCTTTGTAAATAGCTTGTATACTACAGAGAGCAAGCTGATCGGCCTGTAATTCTTCAAGTCCTTGTCATCTCCTTTCTTATGTATTAAGATGATGTGAGCGTTCTCCCAAGACTCTGGTCCCGTTCATAGGTCACTTCATTCAAGATAAGGTTGTTTTGGTCCTGCATCGGTGTCTGTATGGCAGCCAGTAAGGTCGCGCTGTGCTCAACTTGACAAAGGCGAGAGACAAAGTTCTCAGTTTGAGCCGAGAATGCGCGAAGGCCTTTCACTCCCCCCTTGCGACTCTATCACTGCACCAAACTCATTTACGTGAAATTAGCCCCTCGACGCCAATGTACTTCAGCGGCGCTAAATGCAATAGTTCTCGTAGTCGGTACCATCACACTCGTATCCGTAGATGGTGAAAATAAAATTTTGGCATGCGGGAGCGGCACTACTCGGCTTACGCTAACACAACGCAAAAAACGGAGCACGTAACTGCGTCGTCACCGAGTCAAACAAGTGCCTAAAACACGTTGCAGTTATATAATGCATTTATGGCCTGCGAAATCCACCCCAAAAACCTTGTCAAAGCTGGTTGCCGAGGCAACGGTACGAATCGCTTAAACTAGGGCAAGTAGGGCCAAGTACGGTTGGTACGGTGCTTTGATGCCAGTGTCGATCGGTTCGTATGCTGGCATGTAAGCACCGAATGGCTGAGACTTCCGTGGCGTTCCCTGCCGGTGTTAATGTCACGAATATCATGATGCAGCACTTTCCTTCACCGCTATTAGGTGGTGGCACCATCCCGAAAAACGAAGGGCGTGGGTACAGAGATAAAAAGTGGGAAATATATAAGGATGTATATTATATACACCCTGCTGAAGTATACTCTTCGAGAATATGCCGGTGGCTAAGTCTGCTAATCACCCCTATCACCGTGGATTAAGAGGTGATGGCTTCAATTCCCGTGTGTAAAGTTTCAAAATTTTAGGGTGAAGCTCCTAAAGACGGGGTCTGTCCCTCCTATCTCCTACGTGACTGCCTAGTTCGATGACACACTCAGCAGGTGTGGACGGACAGACGAATGGACACACACACACACACACACACACACACACACACACACACACACACACACACACACACACACACACACACACACACACACACACACACACACAACACACACACACACACACACACACACACACACACACACACACACACACACACACACGCGCACACACACACACACACACACACACACACACACACACACACACACACACACACACACACACACACACACACACACACGCACGCACGCACGCACGCACGCACGCAGGCAGGCAGGCAGGCAGGCAGGCAGGCAGGCAGGCAGGCAGGCAGGCAGGCAGGCAGGCAAAGTCAGAATTGGTTGTGTTGTTGCGCTGCCGTTTTGAAATTAGCATTCACTCCTTGGACATATTGTGATTATTTTTCTTTTGTTTCACTTCGTTCTATAGTCTGTTCATGTATATTTCAACAACGCCATTATCGTGACGGGAATACGTCAGTTAAGTGTTGGTGGACCCGTAACGGAACACTTTCGTGTCAAAATGTAACTCATTGTTAGTAGGCATGTCTTCAGTCCATCAATGCACTCTGCGAAAAGCTTGCTCATTATCCAACAAGAGCATAAATTGAGGGAACTTTGCGTGCGCATGACAATAACATACGTGGAAGGATGTCGGGCAGCAGCTTGCGCAACTTGTGATCACGTGCTATATTTATCCCTGTGAGCACATCGCTGGACTCCTTGGGTCACGTGGACGCGTACCGAAGTGATCGATTTATCGGGTTCAACCTTTACGTTGGTCTCCGTTGTGCATGCGTATTCTGATCATTCCTTCGCAATGCAGCCACATATATCGCCTGTTGGTAAATTGATCTTTCCTAAAATATATTACATGTTTGTTGAATTAAGTGAGCTATCATACGAAAGTATTTATTTAAAAGAACAAATATTGTGTGAATACGCAGGTTATGTACGACCAGTCTCACTCGATACTCGCGAACGAGATACTCGAAGGTAAGCCTACTGCTGTATTTGAATTGCGAAGCACTTTACGGGCTGCCATAACGAGAATCGTGCTGTGATCAATTTCATTTGTGAGATAAAAAATTATTGACAACCAACAGACGAACAGAGCCGAGGAAGTATAAGGAGGTGTTATATGTAGCTAATAATACATAGCATATTGCCACGTTTCATTTTCAAGTTTTGTTATCGCCCCAAAACACTACACAATTCTCAGCGCAAAACGCGCGTGCAGTTTTCGAGAAGACCACGCCCACTCTGCGAACTGTACAGATTATTCTGGAACCTACGCCACCGCTAGTGATAATGCTAGAACAATCGATGGCAAGAGTATAAATGCCGACGCACTTCGCCGCTTGTCAGTAGTTGTTCGACGGCCCACGCTCCGTTCGCTGCAAGGTTGGAATTTTCACAGAGGAGATGACCCGCCTATTCCGTCACGCTGACCCAGACATGCCTGAGGAGAAGAAAGTTGGTTTCCTCATGCGAGAGTCAAACAGGAGCTCGCGGGACTAATGAGAAATCCACCGAACACCGTCCAAGAATTTGTATCCGAGGCAACCACCATCGAAAAAACCTCTGGACATGCGTACCAGACAGTATAATCGTCGCCTGACTCCAAATGCACTGCTGCTCAAGCCAGTGACTCGGAAGACCTACGTGAAACGATCCGAGTGATCGTGCGGGAAGAGCTGCGCAAGCTGGTGCCTTCGGCGCAGCCTCAAGTGGATTCGATCGCCGACATTGTGCGAGAAAAGTTCGGCAATCGCTTCGAATTCCCCAAACACCGCTGCCCGAGCCGGAAGCTATGAGGTACGCCGCTACAGTGCGCCACAACACTCCTCCCCGTCCACGCCAAAACGCCGCCCCATCGCACTTCCGTCGACAGACGCCACCGCCGCCACCACCCCCACCGACGTCATACCGTTCGCCAGCGGCCCAGCGCAGTGCACCGAGGAAGACTGAGGTCTGGCGCACCCCTGACCACCGCCCGCTCTGCTACCGCTGCGGCGAGGTCGGACACACATACCGCCGTTGCCAGTACCAACAGATGGGACTGCGTGGCTTCGCTGTCAATGCACCGCGTCCACAGCCAGGAGAACGACCACGTGACATCACCGACTACCTGACAGGAACTCAGTGGACACCTTGAAGCCCTTCGTGTTCGCAGTCACCCAGCCGCCGCAAGTCACCGCACCACCGGCAGTACTCTGGCCCAACGCGGGGCCGGTCTCTTAGCCCATATCCGAGAAACTAAGGGCAGCAACCGATAGAGGTGCGGTTGCTGTGCGACAAACTACAGAAGATCCTCCTCCGACGACGACGCCGCGACGAAGCTTTCCGAACACAACGCCAACCAGGCAAAGCCCTGACGGCGAAACCTCACTTACCGAAGGTGACCTGACGACGCAACATGGAAGCAGCGGAACAAGCCGACGCAGCCGTGACCCTACGCCATGCCCTAACTGTAATGTGAGACGGCGAGCTAGCGACCTCGACGTTCTTATCGACGGTCACAGGGTGACCGCTCTCGTCGATACTGGAGCCGATTACTCCCGTCGTCAGTGGGTCGTTCGCCGCGATGTTAAAGAAAGTTAGGACAGCTTGGGAAGGCCTTGAAATCGGCACAGCCGGAGGTCATCTCGTAACGCCTGCAGGAATCTGCACAGCGAGAGTCGCCATTAACGGCCGTATTTATCCTACAGACTTCGTAGTACTACAGCGTTGCTCGAGAGATGTCATCCTTGGCATGGACTTCTTATGCCTCCATGGTGCTGTCATCATCCTAAAAACAATGTCGATAACGATATCCACAGAAGAAGCACTACCGCCGCGCACACCGTCAAGAAACCCTGCCTTCAATGTGCTTGAAGAACAAGTCACCATTCCGCCTCGCTCCAGCGTCATTATTTCAGTCGCCGCTCCTAAATCACCTGACTTGGAAGGCGTCGTTGACGGCAGTCACCATCTGTTGGTCACCCGAAACATTTGCGTCGCAAGAGGAATTCCAGAGCTGTGGGGAGGCAAAGCAACGGTTATGCTCACGAATTTCAGCAATGTGTACAAACATGTGAACAAAGGAACAACGGTCGCATACATCGAAGAAATTGTGGATGCCACCAGTGCTTTCGCCCTCGCCGATTCTGCGGAACCTGCCCTGAAAAACCAAGCCCCTCCCACAGCTTTCGACGTCAATTCCAGACTTCCGAACCATAAGCAAGAACAGCTCAAGGCCCTGCTCCTGAAATAAGAAGATTGCTTTTCATCGTCATGAAAAATTCGGCAGACCCCAATCACGAAACATCGCATCATAACCGAAAAAATGCCAGACCACTCCGTCAGAGTCCGTACAGGGTTTCGACGCGAGAACGTGAGGCCATAAAGAGACAAGTTGATGAAATGCTGCGGAATGATGTCATCCAGCCATCCAAGAGCCCATGGGCGTCCCCCGTGGTGTTAGTGAAGAAAAAGGATGGGACCCTACGTTTGTGCGTCAATTATCGCCGCCTGGACAAAATCACAAGAAAGGACGTGTATCCTCTCCCACGAATAGACGATGCACTTGATCGGCTCCCTAACACCAAGTACTTTTCGTCAATGAACCTCAAGACTGGCTATTGGCAAATCGAAGTCGATAAAAGAGACCGAGAGAAGACGGCGTTTATAACACCGGACGGCCTCTTCGTGTTTAAGGTGGTGCTTTTCGGCCTTTGCTCAGCACCTGCAACTTTTCAACGCGTTATGGATACAGTACTGGCAGGATTGAAGTGGCAGGCTTGCCTTGTGTACTTGGACGACGTCGTCGTGTTTTCCTCGAGTTTCTACGAGCATCTTCGGCGCCTTGAAGCTGTACTCCAAGCCATCAAGACGTCCGGACTCGCACTGAAGCCAGAAAAGTGCAGATTTGCGTACAAAGAGCTCTTGTTTCTGGGGCACATACTTACCAATTCTGGAGTCCGTCCCGATCCATGGAAAACAGCCGCCATTGCCGACTTCCCGCCGCCCACTGACAAGAAGGCGGTGCGCCGATTTCTGGGCCTGTGCGCCTATTATAGGCGGTTCGTGAAAAACTTCACCCGCATCACCGATCCTCTAACTAACCTTACCAAGGCCGACGTGGAGTTCAAGTGGGAAACGCCGCAGGAACACGCTTTCCAAGAGCTTAAACATCGCCTCCAGACGCCTCCGTTACTTGCTCATTTCGACAAATTCGCCGAGACAGAAATACACACTGACGCAAGCAGCGTAGGTCTTGGCGCCGTTCTTGTGCAGAGGGCTGACGGACTTGAAAGGGTTATTAGTTACGCCAGCCGATCGCTATCCAAAGAAGAAGCAAATTACTCCACGACAGAAAAGGAGTGCCTCGCCATCATCTGGGCTACGTCGAAATTTCGCCCCTACCTCTACGGCAGGCCCTTCAAAGTTGTGAGTGACCATGACGCCTTGTGTTGGCTAGCCACCTTGAAGGACCCTTCAGGTCGCCTCGCACGATGGAACCTGAGACTTCAAGAATATGACATTACCGTCGTTTACAAGTCCGGCAAGAAACACTCTGACTCCGACTGTCGCTCTCGTGCGCCTGTCGACCAAGCACTACCCGACGACCCAGATGACGACTACTTCTTGAGAACGATAACTACCAAGGACTTCGCTGAACGAGAGCGGGCTGACCCGGAACTTAAGGCCCTAATAGAATACCCCGAAGGCAGGACCACCAAAGTACCGAAGGGATTCAAGCGTGCACTTGCGTCGTTCTTCCTGCGAAACGGTCTTCTCCAAAAGAAAAACTTTTCACCGCTTCGAGCCAAGTACCTCCTTGTGGTGCCTTCAGCTCTGCGACCAGAACTCCTGCAGGCCCTGCACGACGATCCAACGGCAGGGCACCTCGGTGTTTCTCGCACGCTCGCGAGGATACAAAAAAGGTACTACTGGCCACGTCTTACCACCGACGTCACTCGTTATGTGAGGACATGCCGGGACTGTCAGCGACGCAAGACACCGCCAACAAGGCCGGCGGGACTTCTGCAGCCAATTGAACCACCTCACCGACCTTTCCAGCAGATGGGTATGGACCTACTGGGGCCGTTCCTGACGTTGGCTTTCGGAAACAAATGGATCGTGGTAGCTACCGACTACCTCACCCGCTACGCCGAGACAAAAGCCCTGCCAAAAGGCAGTGCATCTCAGGTAGCTAAGTTCTTCGTCGAAAATATCGTCCTACTTCACGGCGCCCGAGAGGTCCTTATCACCGACAGAGGAACGGCATTTACTGCCGACCTAACCCAAGCGATCTTGGCATACAGCCAAACAAACCAACGCCGGACGACAGCGTACCACCCACAGACCAACGGCCTCACCGAGCGGCTAAACAAGACAATTGCCGACAAGCTGGCAATGTACGTCGATGTCGAACACAAGACGTGGGACGCCATTCTTCCGTACGTGACCTTCGCATACAACACGGCGGTGCAGGAGACGACGCAGATATCTCCATACAAATTGGTCTACGGAAGGAGCCTGGCAACGACGCTCGATGCCATGTTACCCACCGTCACCGACGAAGAAAACCTCGATGTGAGTGAGTACCTTCAACGCGCCGAAGAAGCCCGACAACTCGCACGTCTCCGTATCAAGAATCAGCAGATGACCGACAGCCGCCGTTACAATCTTCGACGACGCTTCGTGGAATACCAGCCCGGTGAACGTGTTTGGGTGTGGACGCCGATACGCCGACGTGGACTAAGTGAAAAGCTTCTGCGACGGTACTTCGGACCGTACAGGGTGGTTCGACGTCTTGGCCCACTTGATTACGAGGTTGTCCCCGACGGCATCATGAACTCTCAACGACGCCGATCGCGACCTGAAGTCGTCCATGTCGCGCGCCTCAAGCCGTTTCATGCGCGTTAACAAACTGAAAAAAGTGTTTTTTTGTATTATTATTGTATCGTAAATTATTCATGTACTTTCTTGCATTATTGTTGTCCCTTCATCTTTAGTTAAAGCATCGGGACGATGCCTTTTTCAGAGGGGGGCAATGCCATGTTCCATTTTCAAGTTTTGTTATCGCCCCGAAACACTACACAATTCTCAACGCAAAACGCGCGTGCAGTTTTCGAGAAGCTTCCGGACTTTAGTAGATCATTTCGATAAGATCACGCCCACTCTGCGAACTGTACAGATTATTCTGGAACCCACGCCACCACCAGCGATAATGCTAGAAAATTCGATGGCGAGAGTATAAATGCCGACGCACTTCGCCGCTTGTCAGTAGTTGATCGACGGCCGACGCTCGGTTCGCTGCTATCCGTGCAAGACTGCTACTGTAATCGGACTTTCCGCTTGCCGGGCACAGGTTCGCCCAAATAAACTGTTATATCCCAACACAAAGTATTATGTCTTTGGCCACGTCATGACCCACGTGACAATATTACAACATAGTAGCAATTACGACATAGCAATCAAGACAAGAAATCAAACTGGACGAAAAGAATTGTGTATCTGCCGTCGGCCGGGGCTGCTCTGGCAACATTCGAATGACGCGTCTGATCCTCTACTAATGGAACTATTAAATGAGGTCTTCCTCTCGTACACTTTAAATTGTATATGCCCTTTCCCCTGGTGTTGGATACGAAACAACACGCGCGTCCGGTTGACATGCTGCGTTGACTGCCTATTTCTTCACCCCCTTCTGTGCATCTTAAAGAGGAGTGGAGAATGACAAGTGAGTGTTAGAATGAAGGAAAGGTAGAGTGAATCATACCCGTGTACGTGTAGCTTGAAATAGTAATGGGGTGAAAGAGTAAAGGGAGCAGGAAGGAAAAATATACGTGTTGTTATGGTGCCGCAGCCACGCGCAAGATTTGCTTAATTGACAATTGTGCAAGTATGAACGCTGAATCTTGAGCAACATTGGTGGGCGCTGCGGATGGGGTCGGCCGTTTCAAGTACTCGATGCCGTTAAGAGTGCGCAAACAGACAAGTGTACAGACAGGCAGACAAGCAGACGGACAAACGGGCGGATGGACGGACGGACGGACGGACGGACGGACGGACGGACGGACGGACGGACGGACGGACGGAAGGACAGACAGACAGACAGACAGGCAGACAGGCAGGCAGACAGACAGACAGACAGACAGACAGACAGACGGACGGACGGACGGACCGACGGACGGACTGACCAAAATTTCTGCGTCGAAGGTCCCCTAGAAAGACTGTCGTCTTTAAGAAAAAGTGGGAACCTAAGGCGTTGCATAGTCACGTGCACTACAGTGCAGGGCCATTTTACGCTTGTAGACAGTGGTAGGTGCCGTCGACATACTGAGGCGTTTATAGCGACGTCGCGGTGCCTGCGGTACACGCAACCAAAACCTCGCCTATACCCTCAACGACGCCAGTAGTTACGACAGAGTGCGAGAATGCTGCGAACATTCTTTGCAGATATTGGCACAGGAAAGCCTTCGAATGCGCTGATTTCCACTGGGTCTGGTTTTACGCCGTTAGTGTCTACTAAATTGCCAATTATTGCAATTTAGTGGTGGCCAAAGTCACATTTCGATAAGTTCAGCTCCACGCCGGCGTGACGGATCATGTTTAGGATGGCCTACAGGGGCTGTATATGAATTTCAAAAGTCAGGAAAAGACAGCGACGTCGTCCGAGCAAAACCAACTGGTGGACAATATAGAGTCTATGATCAGAGAGTTCGTCATTCGTTCAAACGTGGCGCCGCCGCGGTGGTCTATTGGCTAAGGTATTTGGCTGGTGACCCGAAGGTTACGAACCGACTCCCGGCTGCGGCAGCTGCATTTTCGATAGAGGTGAAAGTGCTGTGGGCCCGTCTACTCAGATTTGGGTGCACGTTGAAGGATCTCAGGTGGTCGTAATTTCCGGAGCCCTCCACTACGGCGTCTCTCCTAATCATAGGGTGGTTTTGGGGCCTTAAACCCCACATATCATGCAGTCAAATTGTTCAAACGTGGCTGCAGCTTTACAAAGGCCGAAGGACATGACCTTAACTTTATATAGTGCACAAGGAGTAATCAATTCCGTCTTTTCACGATTCACATCATCCACCTCAACCGGCCTGTACCCGGAACGTAGGTCGACAGAAGAAAAAATAGCGGTAACCGCAGAGACACACGTTCGAGGGCATCATCTATTCGCAGCAGATGGTATACACACCCTTTTTTATAATTTTGTTTAGGTGTCTATGGTTGACACAAAAATAATGTGAAATAAGCAATCGACTGCATATCAGAAAACGCGATAAACTCATTTGTTATTTAACATACCGATTCTTATAACCAAGTTTTTTTTTTCTTGGACCAATACTTCTCAATAGCCCCGCACGGCAGAAATATTTACTTGTGTTTTATGCTTCACAATAGTTTCTATGCTCACAGAAACAACGCTCATTATGTTTGCTTGGGGTATTGCAAAGTAGGTCTATCCTGAAAGGGCTAGTGCACTGGCTCTGAAATCATTTTTAAATCATTTTAAATTCACACGGTTTATTTAATCTATGAGTTTACATTGTACCGCTACACCTGTACTAACTGCTGAGTACCAAGTAATTTTCTTTTCGGAAATCCTGCTGTCCCTTTTGTACGAAGTGGATAAGATTAACTTCAGTATAACCTTGCGGGTAAGTATTTGTAAGATATCTTGTGCATATAGTGCACATGGCGCGTTTTCTTGGTAACACAAGCTAAAAGTAAATGAAAGAACAGGAATTGAAAAAAGAAAAGCATGAGCCTCGCTATTCTGCCATCAAGAAGTTGCTCGAGATATAAAGAGATTTTTGATGTTTCACACAAAACTACACTGCCGTAAGGCATAAAAACTTTTGACAATGCGCTGCAAGTCACCGTGGCGCAATGCCATGCTCTACGCGAAGCATGGCCTTGCATTACGGGGTTTCACAACCTTGTTCTTGCGTTTTTTTTCTGCAGTGCTGCAGAAATAACGGAGAATACACAGTTTTTATGTCAGAGGTTTGATGCATTTCCGGGGCTTGTGTGACAAGGAAAAGTAAGAGACACAGAGAAGCAACGGAACAGTGAGAAAACTGGCCAGTTTATTTTTACCTTACTGAGGCTGCGTTTTTATTACTATTTTTTCTTGTACGCGTTGTAGCTAATTGCATCAGCACTCAGCGTTACGACTGTAGCCCAGCTAACGCTTTCATGCAGAGCCTGGAGAACATATATGAGAATTACGTATATTCTAGTAACTGTGCTGCAGCCTATATATGTTCGCGGGCTCAGAAACACACGAGCGTCTGAGAACGAAAAGTGAATTCAGATGTATAACTTCTGAGTGTTGTCATTCTTATTAAATATTTACTCTGAAAATATTACAAACAGTACAGCAAAGTGGAAATCCTCACGCAGAGCTTCGAAATATGAGGAGGTTAATACTACGACTGTACATATACACAGCGGATATACAATGGCCAAGCAACCACAGTGGTTTTCCTCCTCGAAAGCCCCACGCCACCGTGTTTCTGTTCATGTCTTGACTCTGGTGCAGTGAGGTACAACCGCTTCGCGTGTTTGTTAAAATAAGTACGTCTGCAGTTTATACCAGTACTGCCTTTTTTTAAATATCTCCCAGTCAAAATGGGGAAAATACTATAGGTGCTCGCTGCAGCGGCAGGTGTCTTGAGGTGGTCGAAGGCATCATTTAAGACAGGAATTAGGAACGTTAAGTAAGTAGTTTTTTTAATTGTGAGGTTAGGTGCTTATTTCACATGTGAGAATTGAAGTTGATTCCGTATGCGAAGAACCCAATGCGTGTGGTGCCACCTTTTGGCCGCATCTGCGTCGGACAAACTGATCGCGGCCGGAATTACTGGATGCGTCCACACCATGACAACGTAAAAGACATGACAATGTTGTTTTCTGCCAATGCACTATTAGAAGTGTGGTTGCCTTTCTTTGTTTGAAGCAAGCAGAATTGTGGGAAGAAATAACAATCAGTTTACAGGCCAGTTTACAAAAGTGGAGGAGATTGAAAAGATGGAGGACAAATCTATTTGCAAGCAGTTTGTCGCACCGATAAAAAAAAGAATATATTTTTCTTGGTGTGGAAAAGAGCAACTCGTATGACGACTCAGAAAAAGAATGCGGGACGAAGCGCTTACTGGCAACTGAAAATTTTTACTCGGTAAACAACGTTCTTGTATAAGGGTTACGTAAAAACACGTTGACACACACCATGCTTATCATGTAATATCAACATGGATCACCAATCGACCACCAAAAAAGATAGCATACACCTGGAAGGTTTAAACTACTGAATAATAAGAAAGGCACTTAGTTATGTTATGTGTAAACAAGCGAAGTCCGCCTCTGACGGTAGTAATTGGACTCCTGGCTGACACACCTATCTCCTGCCTTCACAATTCGGAAGGCTTCACACAGTCCACGTGTCGTTCGCTGTTTGTGCTAGTCAATGATGACTGTGTAACAAAACTTCGGCTGGCAAGTGCGCTTCTTGCAGCGCATCGTTAATTTGAGTACGGGGTGCTCTTTAATGAACTGTTGTGTTCGCAACAACGCTCTGCTGGCCGAAGTTTTCCTTTTCACATGAGAAAGAAAAATCATACATGACATTTTTGCGCACTGAACAAACCTTCTACTATGTTTAGTTTCAAATCCACGACTTCCAACGTGCTTTTCTTTACGGCTGTCACAGGTCCTGTTAATTCGGAAGGCGATCGCCGGGCCACTTCCAAGGGCCGAAGTATCGGCCCCCCGAACCGCACCACGAAAGCGTGGACAATTTAGAAGTGGTCCTATTTGGCGCGCCAGCGGACGCCGGCTGTGACCCAAAGAACAAGTCAGAGCCGAGATTTGATAAACAAAAAAAATTATATTCTCGGTTATGGCAGATCAAAACAACACAAGTATGCACACTCGACAATAGTTGAATACAATGTGTCACCAATCAAACAATGTACTACACAGTACAATCAGCCTCACTCGAAACAACGGACACAGACAACAATACGAACTATAATGCAGTCGCATGCATCGAACAACCAAGGCACTTAAAGACGAAAGAGTTCGAAAACTTATTGAGTCCAAAGTCCTTGGAACAAAAGACTGAATGATACTCTCACTCAAAGTCCAGCGCTGTTGTCGTTCCGCTGCCCCCGAAGTTTCTCTTCCAGGAAACCTCGCGTCTTCACTTGGCCGCTCTCCAGGCTCCAAACTTCTTCGCCGGAAACACGTCGGCTTCACACACGCAGCTGTTGCCACGCGTCTTCGCTCGATAGCAGTAGACACACACTCTTGCCTGTAGCTCGAGCCTTCGACCCCCAGGTGGAAATCCTCTTCTTCTCCTCCTTTGTCACGGAAAACAAAAGGCTTTGCCCACAAGGCGGAACACCCTACGCGCTCTGGCGCATGCTTTCTTCTCCTGATCTCCCATCACGGCTGCTCGATTAAATACCTTCCGCGCGAGATTTCAGAAATTTCTCATCATTTCTTCGGCGCGATACGCAGCGAAGGCTGGGGAGAGGGCGAGACGGTTCGAAGGCCGTCCGCGATGGGTGACGCCACCCGGCCTCACCACGCCCCTTTCTATCGAGAATCTTCTAGGGCCTGCTCGGCCACCGATGTGGGGTGAGGAGGTTCGTCGGCTAACCTACGCTTCCGAGGGTAGAGGGACGCGTGCCCGGGGAGTCTTTGGATGCTTGTTTTCTTTCTTTTTTTTATCGTTGACCTCGCGGTGTCACTCCGGCGTTTCGTCGCGAGAATTTGGCGGCGCGCCCTTTTTTGAGCGCTCGTTTTGTGATACTGCCCCCCACTTTAAGAATATTATCTAATAATATTCAAAACCACACAAACGAGCGCGAACAGACCCCACACTCTCAAAGACTGTAGCATAGTCCGTCGCTCATGACACGTCACATTCACAATAGATCACTCAATACAATTGTACATTGTAATTCAATCTCACAACACATGAAATATAACCACAGGTACATGAGTACAACACTCCACATATTCCAAACAATACAAATGTACAAAGTTCTCTCATTACAATAATTGTACAATACTATACATTACATCGCTGCAACAAACATTTTGATTCACTCGACATACAGTTGTGACACAGGACAACAACCAGATTAACTTAACATATTGCACTCAGCACTGTCAAACACATTTCGAGTCGACCTCAACACCTATACCGCATACTTCGAGCTGCGCTTGCGTCCTTTCTTGCGGTGCTCGCTCGATCTCTTCTTGTTTTTCCTCTTTTTGTTCCTGCGAGCCCTTTCCACCGATGGTATCTGAGGCGGCGTCTCAGCCATCGTTGTCACTTTCGACACCGTTAACGGGTCATAACATTCAACCGATCCTGTCACCCGCTTGTTCATGTCGCGACATTGGCCCTGGCTGGCTGACTCCGTCGCTTTTACACTGTCGGTCGGTTGAGGTCGAGCCGACGTAAGTCCAGCTGCCCAGAACGTAAACTCATTCAATACGATGATTTTCTCATTCACTGTCTCTTGCGCCCAGGCTTTACCTTGGGCTCGAGTGAAATCCTTCACGCGATTGCTCTCTGCTGTATCTCGCGGTCCCTGGGTCGGCGGGGACTCCATCTTCGGGTCTTCCCCCAAACATTCTGGATCATTTGGTCCTCACGCCCCGTCGATGTTTCCGATGACGAGGTCGTACAGGGGGGTCGTCATAGATAGAGCGGTAACCTTCCCGCTGAAGTACAGGGTTTCAACCTCAATTTCTGCTTCGGCAAGCATCCGAACCGTACGGTCAATTAGGCAAACTGGTTTCGTTTTGCCTGTTAACTGACTTTCCCGTACAAAATTTCTCCGCACGATAACTGTGGAGCTACCGGTATCCCTTAACACCGTAACCTTCTTGCCCGCAACTTTTCCAGGCAGCGTTGGCATTACTTTCGTAACACCGGTTGGCTGTTTTGTCATTACAGCACCCACAATAAGAAGTTTCTCCCCATTTCTCAACTCTAGAAATCCGTCGGTGACGGCTTCACCATCAGATTTCGGTGCTGCTAGCACACAGGACACCTGGTGAGTTTGACTCACTCCGTTACGAAAAGCGTCTGCTTTGTGCCCAGTCTGACCACACTTGAAACATTTTACTACCGTAGGGCTCGTAAAGTTAGTACGACAGTTGTTCGCGCGATGACCTACTCGATTACACAGAAAACATCGCGGAACACTCTCCGGTGCACGCTTCTTTTGTTCGGATGCCGAATTTTTCCAATCTTCGGGACACTCCTTCTTGACCTTGGCCAAATGTGTGCCACCTTGCGCTTCCAAGAATTGATCAGCCAATTCAAGCATTCCTTCAAGTGACTCAGCCTTCCTCTCTTTCAAGTACAGCGACAGGCTTGGGTGGCAACTAGTGAGAAATTGTTCTCTAATTAGGAGCTCTCTAAGCTCATCGTACTCCTGCGCTGTCCCTGAAAGTTCAATCCATCTGTCGAAATCATGGTAAAGTCGGGCGGCATACTGCGTAGCCGTCTCACTATCAGCTGGCTTTCCTGTCCGAAATCTGTCCCGGAATCCTTCCACAGTAAATCTAAATCGCTTCAGCAAAGCAGTTTTCACCTTTGCATAGTTGGCTGCATCGGTCGGCGTCAGCCTACCGTACACACTGAGCGCTTCACCACTCGAGCTAGTACTCAAAGCAGTTGCCCATTGATGTTCCGGCCAATTCTGACTCCTTGCAATTGTCTCAAATCTGTGAAGGTACGCGTCAAGGTCGTCCTTCCTTTCATCAAATGCTACGAGCAGCTTGCTTGGGTTCAAGCGGAAGCCATGATCTTCCCGTTCGCTGCTTTCAACTCTAGCTTGGACGGGAGTTTCACTTCGCTGTTGCAAACGGAGCCGCTCGAGTTCCAAACGTTCTGCCGCTGCCGTTCCCTTTTAGCCATCTCCGCTTCTCTTTCTTCTTTCAGCTGTCGCTCCCTCGCTTTTCTTTATTCTTTGAGCTTTAGCTCCCTCGCTTCTCTTTCTTCTCTCGCCTTTTCGGCTGCCCACTTCTCTCTCTCCAACTCTACTGCTTTTTCTTCCTTGGCCCTCTCAGCTGCCAACCTCTCTCTCTCCAACTCAGCTGCTTTTTCTTCCTTGGCTCTCTCAGCTGCCAACCCCTCTCTCTCTCTTCAACTCAGCTTCTTGTTCCGCTTTGGCTCTTTCGACCGCCAACCTTTCTTTTTCCAGCTCAGCTGCCTTTTCTTCTTTGGCCCTCTCTTTTCTTCTTTTTTCTTCTGGGTGACCCACTTCCGTAGTTCGGCGCCAGAAAGACCCATCGTCTCACCAAGAGCTACTAACTTTTCGAGATCCATTGTGTCTCCAAATAAAACCTTGCCACGTGCAAAAAATATTTGCCTAAATCAGTATATCGGAACACTCTCCTGCGCTCGTTAACGAGAACACTGAGCAACACACAAAATCGCTCCGATAGCAGTATCAACAACTCGAGGCTCTTTCTCACTACTTTGGACACACTGTACACCAAAAGGTCCTAGTCGCGGACGCCAGATTATTTGTCACAGGTCCCGGTTATTCGGGAGGCGATTGCCGGGCTACTTCCAAAGGCCGAAGTATCGGCCCCCCGAACCGCACCACGAAAGCATGGACAATTTAGAGGTGGTCCTATTTGGCGCGCCAGCGGACGCCGGCTGTGACCCAAGGAACAAGTCAGAGCCGAGAGTTGATAAACAAAAAAATATATTCTCGGTTATGGCAGATCAAAACAATACACAAGTATGCACACTCGACAATAGTTGAATACAATGTGTCACCAATCAAACAATGTACTACACAGTACAATCAGCCTCACTCGAAACAACGGACACAGACAACAATACACACTACAATGCAGTCGCATGCATCGAACAACTAAGGCACTTAAAGACGAAAGAGTTCGAAAACTTATTGAGTCCAAAGTCCTTGGAACAAAAGAGTGAATGATAATCTCACTCAAAGTCCAGCGTTGTTGTCGTTCCGCTCTCCCCGCAGTTTCTCTTCTAGGAAACCTCGCGTCTTCACTTGGCCGCTCTTCAGGCTCAAAACTTCTTCGCCGGAAACACGTCGGCTTCACACACGCAGCTGTTGCCACGCGTTTTCGCTCGATAGCGGTAGACACACACTCTTGCCTGTAGCTGGAGCCTTCACCCCTCAGGTAGAAATCGTCTTTTTCTCCTCCTTTGTTACGAAAAGCAAAAGGCTTCGGCCACAAGGCGGAACACCCTACGCGCTCTGGCGCATACTTTCTTCTTCTCCTGCTTTATCACTAAGGACAAAACCTTCACCGACTACACGGCTGTATAACCCCACGCACTCTGGTGCTAACTTCCTTCTTCTCCTGATCTCCCATCTCAGCTGCTCGATTAAATACCTTCCGCGCGATATTCCAGAAAGTTCTCACCATTTCGTCAGCGCGATACGCAGGGAAGGCAGGGGAGAGGGTGAGACGGTTCGAAGGCCGTCCGCGACGGATGACGCAACCCGGCATCAATACGCCCCTTTCCATCGAGAATCTTCTAGGGCCTGCCCGGCCGCCGATGTGGGGTGAGGAGGTTCGTCAGCGAACCTACGCTTCCGAGGGGAGAGGGACGCGCGCCCAGGGAGTCTTTGGATGCTTGTTTTTTTTTATCGTTGACCTCGCGGCGTCACTGCGGCGTTTCGTCGCGAGAATTTGGCGGCGCGCCCTTTTTTGAGCGCTCGTTTTGTGACAACGGCCAACTTTTGTGCCTCGTGGGCAATCTTTGCCGATTTTCTCGTCTGATATTATAACCCACGCCTCATAACGTGACGCAACTTTTTTTGTTAATAATGTGTAATGTTATGCAGCAAAGGGAAAACCACTGCCTGCTCTGTCCTGCCCTCACCTTGGCCGTGCTGGGCTCTCGTGATGTTTCTAGTTTTTTTTACTTTTAGGTGGTTATTTCCACAAGCCGGGAGAACGCATTCGCATGGAATGCTCTCAGGCGTTCTATCAGTGCAGAAACATGCTCGTTGGTCAAATGTACGCACTAGATTGTGAGGGCTATTTAATGCAGAAATTTGCAACGCCATTGTTTACTACTTTCTAAAATGCCCATTTCATAGTTTAGCTACGGTTTCGCCTATCTGGGCTGACAAATACAGCTCGTGTAAAGGGGACAAAACTTAATGCGTACGTCCAGAAAATCTATCTTGCTTTCCTTTGGTCATTTACAGGTGTCATCGAGGACGCATTCATTTCTCTCGAAAGTTTTCCTGACATTCGCAAGCCTGGTCGTACCTGAATTGTCTTTTACCAAAAATAAGTAGTCGTCGATGGATAGAAACAACTTTAGATTCATGCCACCCAGCCATTTTCTATAGCTGTTCCGAGCTGGTTCAAAAACATATCGCATCGGACCGGGCTGGCACTATGAACCAATTGCAAATCTCATTTTTGCGGTTGTCCTGAAGTGCATACCGGTTGTCCATTTAGCGGTTCACAGTTGCCAGGTAGCGGTTGTACCTTACTTTCACTACGTAAAGTTAACAAGGTTGTGCCCCGTTATAGAGTGCAGACAAGTACCTCCAGCCAAAAAGAACTTGGCAAAGATTTTCCCGTCCTTTGCGAAGGTTTCCCGCAAAGAAAAGCACAGCATAAATGGATGAATGTGAAATCGAACATTGCAGAGGGTTTTTCTGTGCAAAAAAGATGTTGTGTATGGTCTACCCTTTATAAGAGGAAAGGAAAACTTCAGCCAGCTGCGCTGCTGCCCTAATTAGCATGTTCGTGAAGATCAGAGATAAGGAGGCTCCGTATTCGCACTTAGTGATGCACTGCGTAGTTTTTACAGTCGGCCGAATCTCTAGCTATTGTACGCAGCGGCCACTAATTTGTCTGTCAGTGCCACATCATGGAACAGAGTTACAAAAAATTGCTTTGTGGACATGTGCCTTGCGGGTGCACATTTGCGCTTAATTAAGCTGAAACTTCATTCGATCGTATGACAAAGATACACAGAAATAACTGCGACTCATGCAAGGTAGCTAAAGGTCTGGCCAACTAACACGATGCGTGCTTTGTTTGAGCAAGCGAGATGAACAGATTAAGGCTCCAAGGTGGGGCACAAAAACACAACCTTCGCTGCGCGCACAAAGACATAAATACCTACACCTAAAAATTAAAATATCCACATACAACTAGGTACCGAAAACAAACTAATTAACACGTCCTAGCACGGTCAAGTCCCACGTGCATCTCCAGTCGATCGCCACGTACGTCGGTCCTGTCATCCTTTGCCGGAACAAAACATGGCCTCGCCGATGTACTCTTTGCTACAGCGGAGAGGTACAATATATTGTGAACCATGTGTGTAACGTTATAAGTGTAATGGTGAGCATGCGTCTTTGAATATGAATCCGACTTGTCTTTGGTCAATAGTGGGCAGATTAGAGCTAGCTTAGACTGGGAAGAAAATACGACTTTTACGTCAAACCCGTTTGCAATCTTAAGATTGTGGGAAAATTTGAGCCTGTATGAATCACCTGTATTCGTTTGTCTTTTGCATTGTTAGTTTGCGCTCACCCTGTGTACGTTCTTTTCGTGCATTCTCCGTGCTTGATAAGTACTTTGCACGTTTCGATCTGCTTGCGGTTATCCGAGTGACAATGCCGCTTTTCTCATCGCATAGATCCTTTTGCCCTTGCGGCGAAACTGTGACTTTTTTCACGTAACTAAGCATTACAAACAAAAGTGTAGTTGAGAAGACAAACTAGTAAAAGTGTTAGCCGTAAAAGCTCATTACATGCACTGATTGTCCAGCTTGGATTGTAATGGCTAATGGCGAATCCTTCTGAAAGTTATATACTAACAACGAAAAATGCCCCGCGCAACTGTAGAGTTGTACAACACGTCGTTTTTTTTTAATCCAGGTTTGCCGCTGGAGTTTCTGTGGTCACACAAGTTGAAGAAGGAAGTGTCGCGGGGGAAGACGTATGTATGCTATAACCTTCACTAAAAAACGTCATCACCCCGCCACGGCGGCAGGGTGGCTAAGGTACTCGGCTGCTGACCCGCAGGTCGCGGCATCAAATCCCGGCTGTGGTGGCTGCATTTCCGATGGAGGCGGAAATGTTGTAGGCGCGTGTACTCAGATTTGGGTGCACGTTAAAGTACCCCTGGTGGTCAAAATTTCCGGAGCTCTCCACTACGGCGTCTCTCATAATCAAATGGTGGTTTTGGGACGTTAAACCCCACAAATCAATCAATCAATTAAAAAACGTCATCAATTTTTCACACCTGATGTTGCAAGCATGCATGGCAAGCCGTCCACAACATTAGCGGAGTCGCAGGATACTTCGAGCTACGCTAAAGCTGCAAGATCGGTGAACCCAGTTTGTAAAGACTGTAACCCAAAAAAAGAAGTATTGACGACTGCATGTCTTCACGTGTGTGGTCGTGGAAATTTTTCTTCTTGTGTACGGATCTTTCAATGCTGGGTTCACCTATTTTCCAAGGCAGGGTAGTATCAAAAATTTAAGTTTTGGAGAGCTCACCTCCTTGATCGAAAGTTGGGGTCAGGAAGGTAAATCGTCATTTTGCGCAATGTATCAATTCTAGAATAAAGCAGGATAGAATAGTTTGTTTCGGACAAAGATGCATACAACATAAAATATGTTCACGAGGCAAGAAAAAATGAGACTCGTACGTCTCCGGACGAAGCCTTCACCCCGGACTCACACGTCGGCTAGCTAGGAACAAAACAACAGGAAATAAGTACAAGGCTCCAGAAGAACAAGTACGAAGAAAACAGAAAAAAATAGGTACAATGTTCATTGCACAGCTTATATAAAGGAAAAAAAATGAACAGTAAAAACACATTGGGACAAAAATTATTCAGAATTTACATTGCTTGGGTTTTACAATTATATAAAGTTATACAAATATACAAAACTATATCATTTTAACGTTCATTGCAAAACCATTGTATATTGCAAAGAGGCCGGAAGAGTTGCTTTACTTGTTTTTTTTTAAACATGAGATACTTGTCTTTTGATTGGCATATTCGATTAAAGAGAGGTATGCATTAAAAATGAAATAATCTGATAATCTATAGTTTTAGTACCGTACATAATCCTTGGCCTTAGTCCCGTTAAAGAAATAGTGCGATCGTCACATGCCCCTTATCTGTTTAGATATTTGAGAACATGCTATGATCATGTTTGATTTCGCGGAAAATTATTCTTGCAAAAAAAAAATACTGGTATAATTTTCAAAATGATAGCACGTTCGAAATTTTATACAAAGAATCGGTTGATGGCAGATGCTGATATGAAATCATTATTAGGCTCCTTTTTTGTAAAGAGGCATTATGTTTGGCATCAGTCTTGTTGCACGTACCCTAGACAAGGTGACAATATGGATGAATGAATGAATGATCTTTATTGCACTCATATCTTATACAAAATAAGCCCAAACTGTATGGTCCTATAGCCAAAGGCTAGTGCAGGTCCCATTGAAAGTATACATAACTGAAACTGTAATAGTTCTAATTAAAAATGAACAGAAGTAAACAATTCAAATTTGATATCACCATACAAGAAGTAATGTTTATCTGCTAACAACAGTCACTTGAATTCGATTGAACATAGAAGGAAGGGAAAGTACATAACTTGTAGTAAACATAAATATTTGGTGATTAGTGGCATACATAACTGAAGAATGATACTTGTAGTTGCAAGTATCAATAGTAGTTCTCTTATATGGCTTAATAAAGAGAACAAGGGTATTGAAACATCTTTCAAAGAAAACACTAAACACATAAAGGGCAATATATATACATAATGAAAGATTACAACCTAAAGTATCAGTCAACTCAAGCAGAGAAAATTGCTTCAAAGTATTATTTTTTCAATTATCTGGAAAAGTTCTGGGTATTCTTTATATAACGCGGTATGGTATTCCAAACTTTCACTCCGGTATTATGTAGGAGACGCTTGTTATAGGCGTTTTTTGTGTGCGGTATATTGAAGTTGTTAAAAGTTTGGTTCCTCGTTTGGCGTCGGGAAATACAGAGTAATGAAATTGGGAATGGTTCATTGTTCCTAACGACACCGTTATTACATGTAGCTAATTTTAGTTCCCGCACAAAATCAAAAGGTAAGATCTTTAGCCTAGAAAAAAGTGGTTTGCTATGTTCGTAGTAAGGTGAGAAAGTAATCGTACGTATAGCCCGTTTTCGCAGCTGTCGTATTGGCTCAAGATAAGAGTCATTCGTCGAACACCAGGACTCTACGCAGTACAGAAGGTGGCAGTTAACTAAAGTAAAATACAAAGTGCGAAAAATTGTAGTGTCAAAATATTCACGTGCTTGCAAAAGGACGTAACAACTCGAAGCTAGTTTCGAGCTGACTGCTTCTATTTGACTCTGCCAATTTAAACAGCTGTCTAGAACAACACCTAGGTAAGTAAAAGAATTAGTACATTCCAGGGAGCAATTATTGATGTAGAGTTGTATATCATGTGAAGTAGGATTTGTACGGGAGTGGAATAACATATATTTTGTTTTTTTTTGGCATCGATGGTAAGCCTGTTAGCTGTAAACCAATCGACAAGCTTCGCTAGTTCAGTACTCATCTGTTCTTCTATGTCTGACAGATTTTTGCCGGAAATAATTAGGGCACTGTCATCAGCATACATAAGCACCTCGGCAGTTGTTAGTACTAGAGGCAAGCCATTTATGTATAGCAAGTAAAGTAACAGACCTAATGCGGAACCTTGTGGCACACCTGTTTGAATGGACGGGAGAGAAGAAGTAATGTTACTGATAATTACCATCTGTTGTCGACCTTGAAGGTAACTCTGGAAAAAATTTGACATAGTGTTGTGAAAATCATATCAACGTTATTTGTAAAGTAAGATGTCATGGTGTACTGTGTCGAACGCTTTTCTGTGGTCCAGAAAAACCACTGCGGCGGATTTGTTATCTTGGAGGGCAGTATTTAAATCTTGTCTTAGTGTGAGCACTGCTGTACATTTAGAGCGCGTTGGCCGGAAGGCATGTTGGTGCGGACATAACACATGATATTTGCTCAAAAAGGAAAGCATACGTTTCGAAAATATTTTTTCGAAGATATTGTTAAGTACACTCAGTACAGAGATCGGGCGGTAGCAAGAAGGATCGGACCTATCTCCCTCTTTGTATACAGGGGTGGATTTGACTATCTTGAATATTGATGGGTATTGACCGGTATATAATGAGTATTTGGCTATCTTGAGTATTGATGGGTATTGACCGGCATATATATGTTAGGTGGGAATGAATAAAAAGCGAGTTACATTTGTGTTAGAACTCGCTACGGCAATACAGTATAAGTTTCAGCCTGTATAACATACCAAGAGATCTCGATAACTTAGCACGAACATGATTTATGTGCTCAGACCAGCAGAGGTCAAACTTAAAAATGACTTCCAAGAATCAACAGATAACTTTCTAGGTACCTGTTCTAAGTATGTATACCAACAGGCCCAAGCCAGACTCTTCTACTTGGCCTGAAATATAGATCCTAGAATTCTCATTGCTCTCAACTTTAAGATCTAAAGTGGCTAACAAGCTTTATTATTCTTTGCTTGGGTTGTCAAGCGCTGTTAGGACCCATAATGTGTCTGCTTGAGTGATACGTGTAATGCCAGTGCCGAGAAAAAAGTGTGCACTAAAAGTACCGCCCTGTTTTCTCGGCGAAACTCTTTATAGACGTATACTTTTATTACAAAAAAATACATTACGTTAAAGAGGACCTGCAACACTTTTCCAAGTAAGAATCGAATGGCTTCAAGAAATGACTTCAATGCCTCACGAATCGACTGCCGCAAACAGATATTGGAACCGCCAAATTTGGAATGAAGTCACCCTAATTTGTAAACAGGGCGTGTTGCTCCGACAGATGGTACGTAAAAAAAAAACAGACACGGCATAAAGAGCACGGGAACGAAGCGAAGAAACGAAATGACATACACGGGAGCGTTCTTTCTTGTCTCAACTTTGTCCCCGTACTCCTTGCAACGTGTCTGTTTTTAAAGACAATAGTCTTTCTTGGGGACCTTCGACGGAAAAATTTTGGTACTTCTGTCTGTCTGTCTGTCTGTCTGTCTGTCTGTCTGTCTGTACATTTGTCTGTTTGCCCTTAACAATACCTCAAACGGCATCAAACAGCCAACCCCATCCGCAGCGCCCACCATTACTGCTCAAGGTTTAGCGTTCATAGTTGGGTGATTGTCAATTAAAAAAATTATTGCGCATGTCTGAGGCGGCATAACAACACGTCGATGTTTTGTATGTCTTCCTTTATACTAGAAGAGGCACACACAAGTAACTATCAGGACTGTTGCGTTTATTGCACTGCGCTGACGGTGCAACGCGATGCTCAAAAAAGTAAGTGTTTCCAACGCTTTGCTACGACGACACGGTGGTGGCACCTGCGCGTCGCTTTGCATTCTACCCCTTATCACCTCCGAGACTGGCGCACATGTTTCTCCGCAGGCACGCACGCCATCGTTTTCAAAGGCAACTGCCAGATGGCGCTCGTGTCTAACGTGCCTCGATGCGCTCGTTCGCCTCCGCTACACGCTCGAGGCACTCTAACGCAGCGCCTCCAGAATACTATTCACGGATTTTTTTATGCAGAACATCAAATAAACGATTTGTTTACTCTCTCCGGACGCAAGACTACCGTCTTTCGATGACATTTGCAGTGTACCATGCTGATTCGGGCCATTTATTTTTCAGCAGTTGTAGCATGTAGTATCTGTTTTATAATTGATTTATCTTTTTCCTTTCGTCCAGACAATAGTGCTGAACGTAATGAAGGCAGAAGTGAGACAGGGAAACGAAGTTACGTACTGCGTGGCACCTGGCCTTGAACACCCTTTAAACTGAGTTGCACGTTAGGGCTCCGGGTTGGCCTATGGTGTCGTCGTTGCTTTGCCTGGCGCTTCATGTGTATCATAATAGGCGCGCTCTCGCGTCAAGGAGAAGTCTTGTCCTTCTTGTTCTTCGAGCTCCTTGACGATGACTCCTCATCACCATCTGCATAAAAATAAGAAAATAAACAACCAGTGCGTGTGGGTTTACTCAGGCATCACGTGACTAAATAGGAAAGGCAGGAGGAAGCAAGCACGCAATAGAAACAGAGAGATGGCAAAAAGTAGGAACACAACTAAAAAGAGCAAGAAAAATAAAAAACTAAAGAGACAGGAAGAAAGGAACGGAATGAAAAAAAGTAGACCAAAACAAAAACATGTGAACGAGAACATCACAGTGAAGGACACAAAATTCGGCAAGTCTTACAAACATTGGCAATCGACGTTATGCGATAGATGCAGAGGGAAGCTGACTGTTGTATTTTTATTGTTGAGTGCCATACTACGAGATGACACTAAATATATATAAAAGTGTTGTAGGCACAGACATATGCAGAACACTAGCATTTGTTTTATAGAAGCACTTGTTTACACTTACACAACTATGCCAGCATCACCAAGAGTATTAGAAACACGGGAAGCGCTAAGCTGACACCACATGCTTTTGCTTGGGAGAATGGCAGCATTGGACAATCAGTCCTCCATAAGTTAACTTCAATGAATGGCATTTACCTACAGCTGACGTTAATTCGTCGTTATGGCTGCATCGTAAGAAGGAGTACTTACGTAATGTTTATAAAATTGGATAGCCAGATATGCAACGGCAACTGAGGTTTCACCAATAATTTAACAAGATAGTGCGTTTTACAAAAGCAGTACCGAGATGTGGTGTGGCTTTGTGTTAGAATACTTGATTGACACGCAGAATGCTTGGGATTGAATCCAGGTGGGACCCCGACGTTGTCAGGTCAATGATGCCGATGTCAGTTTTTGTTAACGACCTCACATTTAAATTACCAATGTCTGTTGTCACCATTCCTGAGTACATATAAACTGTCAATACCCAGTGGCACATGCCCGCCTACCAGTAGCACATACCCAACCGCTGGTATGTGCCACTGTTCAGCAAAAAAAAAAAAAAAAAAAAACTTTATGACGAACGCGGCGGGCTGGTGTCATTATTTATGTCACAACCAGCGGGTCACACTCGTCAAACCAAGTTACCCTGAAATGCGAATGAGTTCCGCGTAAACCCACAAAGTGGCGGGGGCGCTTCACTTTTTGAGAAATTCGAACTGATTTGCTTGTGGCTTCGTGCTACAAACGGGTAGCTGTCTTCTTTTCCTCCCTTCATCTCATACTTTTAAACTAATCTTTGTTCACGCCAAGTTCTGGGGGTGGTCGCAAGACCACTCGTACGTAGGCGTTCAGATAGAGAAACAGATACGTAGATAGCCGCCAACAGCGCCTACAATGCGCGTGTGCCCCGCCGTGGTGGTCTAGTGGCTAAGGTCACCGGCTCAAATCCCGGCTGCGGTGGCTGCATTTTCGATGAATGCGAAAATCCTGTAGGCCTGTGTGCTCAGATTTGGGTGCAGGTTATAGAACCCCAGGTGGTCAAACTTTCTGGAGTCCTCCACTACGGCGTCTCTTATATTCTGGCTTTGTGACGTTGAACCCCACATATCAATCAACCAATCAATGCCTGAAAACACGAAAAAATGCGTCGTATTTGAAAGAGAACCGACAAGAAGCAAACAACGAAGGCTGCCCAGCTCCGCAGTTTCTTCAGGCTGGATACCACTTGTGCGAACCGGCCTCAATTATTTCATTGAACGTACGGTTCATCTTTACTATCGCCAGCCTGCGCGTGGGCCCGGGGTGGGCTCAGTAACTATATGAAGCTCATAAATCTCATGTTAACCTATGAATGTGCAGTTGAGTGTATGCCATGGTCAGCTGAGTATGTAGAATAAATAGTCCATCCGGAACAGCTCTTGCCGAATAAGAATTAGAGTGCATTGCAAGCCGTGTGCTGCGCTATAATTTGAACAGCTTTGACGGTCGAAGCGCTTTGTGGTGTCCTCTCGTGCCTTCTCGTGTTCGTGTGTTTTACCGCGCTACATAAAAGCTGTTTGAAACATGAAGTAATTCACCTACAAGCCCACATTATAGCCATCGTGCGCTGTAATGTTTGGGTCATGTATTCTCAAGAGCCGAGTAGCAGTGTTTTCTGACCTTGCTGAAAAATCGCTCCAGGGCACCTTTACAAGAGGATATCTGAAATGAGTCTTGTTGATTATAAAACGATAAATCACCTATCAAGCACATCCCACGTCGAAAGAAGGAACGTCTTTGGAGATGCCATTCTTCAAGACAGCCTATTTTCTGCTTCCTTCATTTCAAGGTTGTCTTTCCTTTTAATTGGGTAATTAGGCGGGCTTCCTACGACTTTATATCTTTCTTGTAGCTAGTCGCAAACAAGAGGTCACAAACCAAAAAAAAAGTGTCTTTATCCGCAAAGAGCATACATATTACCGCCAGGAGTGACGTCATGCGTGGGCCGTTATCTTCACCGCAGCATGCGGCGCCCGTTGTCACCTAAACGAACCTGGTAAATTATTATCGAAGTGAACTTTGGAGCACGAGGCGTGTGCCTTCCGGCGGCTGCTTGCAGTGCGTTCATGCGGGAGCGAGAGGAAACACAGCCTCATGCCTCGTCTTCCAGCAACAAGCGAAACAGCCATTTATTGGTGAATTGGAACCGGTGGCAAGATTACTACCCCCTCTCCGCTCGTACCTTGAGCCGCATCTTGCGCCGTGAATTCTGTACACGTGAGTATCTGGCAGTGACAATACTCGCTCTATCTATTCAGGACAAAATACAAGTAAGGGATGTGTTGGACGACTTGTATGGCGAGGCACTGAAAGGGCGGAAGCGAGGAACAATCTCCACACTTCTGGACCACTTCAAGGGCATGCCGGTGTACGTCTCTGTCATCAAGGTGAGCCATGAAAAAGTTACAGGCGATAAATATGAAGCAGTTGTTAAGTATTTATATATAGGGAACTTTTTAATAGCATAATACGTCATATCCAGATGCAGATCTTGAGAGCGAGAAATATTTTCCGCTTCCGAGTAATCATATAATTTTTCAACTCCTCATTTGTAATAAATGTGGACACTAATTAGGGATGAAATTTCTCGAAATATAAATGCCTGACATCAAACTCACAAAATAAACCACAGAAATAGCGCAAATTAGTTAATGCATCACAAATTTATATCAAAAATTTAAATACCAGCATTAAGAATGGTAAATTAACGGAAAGCAAGCATTATTCATGGAGAGATTAGGCCAATGACTTAGAGACAAATACGAATGAACAAGTAGCCCTAATGACATATTTTAGCCAGGAAATAACGCAAAAACAGAGGAAAGGGACACACAACGCCCGCCTGTCCTTGGCGTTGTGTGTTTCTTTGTTCTGTATTTGTGTTATCTCGCGAATAAAATATGCCGATAAGCAGCTAAAAGTTAGGCAAACAAGCAGTTTTGTAAACACGAAAAGCCTATCTAATTTTGTCTCCACAGGGCACAGACCAAAGCATGGTCATAGGCAGAAATGTTTTTGGAGGGAGCATAGGGGCATTAACATGATTTCACATGCATGTGTAGTCGAGCATCGTTTGGGGTTCTAGATGCCATGGCAAAAAATGAGTGTGGGGAGAGGCACAGACAACGTGTGTCACCTCCATGCTACGCCACCGATCCAACAGCTAATATTTTGTCTCTGACCAGTGTCACATTGAAGATAAGCACAACCAAGTGGCCCTCGCACTTATCTAGATTGCAACGTATGCTCCCTAATTGTTCCTGCAGAAAACGCTCTCGTGCCTATCGTCGTGTATCCAGAAAATAAAAAAGTGGGTATGCCTCAATACTTGACCAAAAGTTGTGGTTGCGTTACTAGTTTAGTAGTTTAAACGCATACTCGTGAAGGAAGTTCAGAACTAATTATAGATTCGATGACTTGGTGCAGTTTGCATGTACAATATCTATGACACTACCCATGACCAACATCCAAGGCTTATGAGAACAGCAAGTGCCCAGCACGTGCATTAATTCTTCTTACCTTTGGGGGCTCCCTGAAACCATGGCGTTTATTTTTAAGTCGTTGCTCTGAAAGAGGCACTCGCTCTGTATTGGAGACACCGTGTACTCCTTGATATAAACGTCGATGTAATGACGTCGTATGGGCTAGCAACGTACCTAAGTAGGCAAACACACACAGACTCTCATATAGCCGTGAGTCTAAGTCTGAGCTGACCCGGTTGAGTAAAAGTTTAGGTGAGTGTGACTCCATGTGAGTTCGCTTGAAGAACAAAGTGACACTTTAATCAGTGGAGTCCGAGTAACCCTACGAACAAAGGCGAGTCTGAGTGAACTCCACATTGTTTTGCGTACCTCCCGCTATATCTGCCAAACTTGAACATTACTTTCAGCCTTATGTTGACTCACGTGTATATTTATCATGTCTATTCTCATATCAAAGCAGTAGCGTTCATACGATGCCGCAATATTAATTGAACAGATGGGTAAGTTACGGAGGGTGTGAGGTGGCTCGAACCGCTCCCTTGTATTCTCTTTTGAAAGAAGGTATTGCTGAAAACCTGTCGTGTCAGTCATCACTTTCCATAGGAGTTTCCCTACTGCCAGCTGCGGTGGTCTGGTGGCTAACGTGCTCGGCTGCTGACCCGCTGGTCGTGGGATCAAATCCCGGCTGCGGCGGCTGCATTTCTGATGGAGGCAGAAATGCTGTTGGCCCGTGTGCTCAGATTTGGGAACACGTTAAGGAACCCCAGGTGGTCGAAATCTCCGGAACCCTCCACTACGGCGTTTCTCATAATCATATGGTGGTTTTGGAACGTTAAACCCCACATATCAATCAACAAATCAATCAAGAGTTTTTGTAGTGAATGGAAACCACTGATAGCTTAACAATAAAGATACGAGATCAAAAGTGCCAAGTAGAGCACTGAATATGCAAGGTATTGGCGTTAATAAACATTTACGCTTTGGACAAAGCAGCTAATTATACTCTTACGAACTCTCGAGTCTGAAACTCAACCACACTTAGGGAGTTCAAGGATCTAATATTTTGATGAGTTTGAGTGCGAGTGAGTTAAATTGAGCAAATTCCGATTGAAGAAAACATTGGCGAGTGTGAATCCGAGTGATCCCTAAGGTTGAGGTATATTTTCTGAGTCAGTCTGAGCGAGTTATAAAACTCCTGATAACCTGTCTGCAGCTTTGCATTATAATTATGTGGCAACACTGCGCAAATTACGGAAGTATTGCGACTATGATTTCACTCCGCATGTCTTGACAGACTGCTATTCTTCATGTCTGAAACATTTTCTAAAATAACTACATCAAGTTAGGCTTCTTCATCTTCTGCTTTACACAAGACAATTTGTTGCGTCATATACAGAAACGAATATATTATCCCTGCAATGCGCCATACCAACTGAAAATGACTTAAAACGTCGTCCATCACTCCGTACATGCGTCTGTCTGTGCATCAGTCCATCTGTCCAGGTGTCCATCCTATCCGTTCGTCCATGCATTTGTCTGTCCATCTGTTCATTCGTCCACGCGTCCATCCATCCGTCCGTCTGCTTGTCTTTCTGCCCTTCCATCCGCCCATTCGTCTATCTAGTGAACACTCCAAGTACCGTCATCTCGCATCTTTTTATCCTATATTCATCATATAGAATACCGCCGTTCAGCGGACATTCCAAGGACTAAACGAGAGATGGCTAACTACTACTCTGATGACTACTACTACTACTACTACTACTACTACTACTACTACTACTACTACTACTACTACTACTACTACTAAACAAGGGGTCGCCACCTCTCGTTTAGTCTTTGAAATGTCCGCTGGATGACGGTACTCTATATGATGAATATGGCAGTACTTGCATTGTTAGTTAGATTGACGGACGGACACGGACGGTCAGACAGAGAGACGGATGAACACGGGTGAACGGATGGACAGACAGACAGATAGACGGACAGATTGACGCACGAATGAATGGATGGCCGCACGAACGGGCGGCTGCACGGATGCACGAACGGGTGGACGTACGCACCGAGGCACGGACGAACCGACGCACAGACAGATGGACGCACCGACAGACGAACGCACGGACGGGTGCATGGACGAATGGACACACGGATGGTAACACGGATGGATGAACGTTTGGAACCGAGTATTAAAGGACGGACGAAGCACGGACGAACTGATGGGTGCCTCGCCCCACTCATCATCATTCACTCCGCGGTTATGCTGTGATTTTATTTACTGTATCAACTGATTCGTCCAGATGTACTGGTAAATAATTGATTTCTAAAACACCAAAGTAACAAAATTCGCGAATACTCATAATTGTATAGGGCTGAACAGCGCAAGTACAAAAAAAATAACAGCAACAAAGTGTCCGCAGGTATGTACTGCTTGTCCTTCAAATATATGCTCAAGTGTAGCACTGCTTTTCGGCAAAACATTCACGCAATTTATTTAGGCTCAAGTTTCAATTTTTATGCATTGGTACTAAGCGTACTGCGCGTATCACTGTCATTTCTAAACTAGCGTGGAAAAATAATTGCGACCATAATTTCAAAATCTATTATTCGAATGTATAGCGAACACGACATACCAATAAAATTGTGAGAAGGTGTTACACAGTTTACGAGAACCCAACTTCGTTCCATGATTCAGGCACTTGTTGCAGCGTGTATTCGTGACATGTGTTATTTAGTGAAGATAAAATATCATACTTCTTATCTATTATAGTCTATATAGTCTCGACCAAGAAGGAAACCTTACACTTTTTTTCTGCAGAGCTACCAAGCAGATGGCACCCTGTACCCACCTATCGCGAATCTCCTCAAGAGACTTCGACTGTCACCACCTCGTGAAAAAAAAGCTCAGAGGGTATTCATGGATTGGAACTCTCCCGACTTGTTTCCCGATTCGCCTGGAGCGTCGGGAGTGCCAGTGAATACACCGCATGAAAGGTAAGACTGCGCCCGACCACACATGAGTGGAAGTCGCACACAAACGGAGAGGCATCGAGAGATATCCATTTTGTCAGGCAATACAGTACATGCAAAGGGGTTCACAACATACCAAGTTATTTGTCGATCGTAGGGATATCTTGCGATGCTTTGTGGAACCGTAACTGCGTCCAAGTTTGCTTGTTTGCACCTATAGTTTCCCTCGGTATAAACGTTTCTGAAGTCAACTAAGTCGACATTAGGGTACTGGTTCTACTTCACACCACTTGAGAAGTAGAAGTTATTAGGTTTCTGCAAAACCAATTCCTTGTTTGCCTCGTTCTTCATAATCCCGCCGTATGGCATCAGATATCTGGCCTTTCACGTTTACGACTACGGTATTCGGCATAACGCTTATGCTGAGAGGCTTACCAGCACACTGAATGAAATTCTTCACCCACGAAATGTAAGTAACATTCGCGGTAAGTGAAGGACCCCAGATGGTCTTTCTAAGGCTGTTGAGCGTTTGATCGCAAGACAGCAAGAGTAAGCTTGCCGCACCGTGCAACCTGGCAGCACAGCACAGTTTTTCAAGCAACTGCTTCAGGAATATGCAGCATACAGTAACTTCAGAAATCTTGTATCCCATATCCAACACATCTATAATGGTGCGGCCAATAGGCTGAGTTCGCCCCATTGGACGCACTATGAGTTGTTAGCACCGCACATAGTTTAGCGTTTTTTCCCCCTTTTTTGATACAAAATGTTGATTTGATTGATTGATATGGGGTTTTAACGTCCCGAAATCACCATAGGATTATGACAGACGCTGTAGCGGAGGCCTCCGGAAGTTTTAATCACCTGGGGTTCTTTAACTTACACCCAATTCGGAGCACACGGGCCTACAGCATTTTCGCCTCCATCGAAAATGCAGCCGAAAATACAGAATGGTAGACAACGTACTTGACTCCAGTTCAAGATATCTTAAAAGAAACAAAAAAAGGTCGTTCTTGTTTACGACCAAGCTACGGAATTACTGGTAAACCAGATATGTTTGATCACGATCTTAACTAATGTGGTGCGCGTAAATACACGAAGTTTATTTTCCACAAATCGTAGAGCAAAGTCATTGTGCACCAACTTTCATTATACTCAGTTTAACTTCTGTACGTGCAGCTAGATATTTGCGGAAAGGAGAATTTTTTTCTGCTAACCATGCTCTTGTTTTTTTTCCTCACGAGAGTTTCGAAATAAAAAAAGGCAAATAAATGCTGAGAACGTTGAATTTCGCTTGTTCAATAATGACAACAAATATTGTGTCCAATGAGAACACTCCCCTTTTTTCCGAGATACGCTGAACATTCGAAGAACAGTTCATTAGGCGGTAAGGCGCCCTCTGTAAAGAAAAATCATAGTTCTGTTTCATGAAACAAATTATTTTACCCAAAACGGATCATGAAATAATTACCCTGGGTCTAAAATTTGTCCTCAGAGTAAATTTTAAGTGAACCTCGAATGGGGACCAGGACCTCGCGTTAGTTCTTATTGGACCCAGCTTATGCAAAAACTACGCGTTCTGTTGGAGTTTTGTGCATGCAAAAAAAATATCCTGTTGCCGTGTTTGCGATGAAGAAGGCATAACCTAACGAAATACAATAAAAACATACGGTGCCATAAATTATTATTTATTGTATTTTATTGATTTGTACATAATGCGGGATATAGCCAGGTCCTAGAAATAGAAGCATTGCTTTGCAACGAAGGATAAGCATCACTAAAATATATAAGTGCCACTTTGTGTGGTCATACATATACTGGCAAGAGAGAAGTCGTTCAAAGCTCAGAAGGCTAGACTGACGAAAATTATACAGCGTACTTCCCAATCAAAAGTGCATGGTTCAAGGTACCAAAGAATGGAGAAAAACAAACGTTCCGTCATATTCACATTTTGGGAAGCACGCGTTCTTCACCTACCAAAAAACGCCATACAAATAAAATACCAGATTTAAACATAAGCATGCGAAGGCATTAAAGCGACTTAGCTGAAGAACTAACATAATGATCCTGTATGCGTGGCAGGTACCATTTAGGCTATTTTTCCTTTGGCTGCGTCCTCAAGCTCAATTTCGACGTTGTCTAAACGAATCGGTATAGAAAATACAAGAAAAACAAATTTCGTGCTATAGCTATAAACAAAATATATTTATAGAATACATATCACCATCACTTCTCATTCCACGCTTTAAGAAACGACACGGCATGGTAGTTCCTATGAACGAGAGAGCGAGCTGATTTCGCCGAAATTCCGGAATGAGTGGCGCCTTCGTTACTTGAAAAAAAAAAAATCGGCGTGGTCCCCTGGAGAAAACGTTCGGGATGAATGCTATAAATATATAAGAAAATGTTTGGTCATGGCGGCAATTCAGCCCGTACCTTTGTATGACAACCAGGTGTTTTATCGTGGAGCCATGGCAGTTGTGCTCCGTGAAGAAAACCGCCAGGCCTGCATGGACCGTACCACGCCGTTAAAGCGAATTCCTGAAGAATGGCCTTATTATGGTCCTTTTGTGGCTATTCTTGGGGAAAATACTACAGGTACACTTGCAAGTAACCTTGTACGATATAAATCATCGTAAGTTTTTTGTAGTGGGGAGTCGGTAGGCGTTCATTTTTCCAGCATTTTTCGGAAAATCTCGGTGCCCGCTACACACACAGGGCATTTTGTACACTTTGTTATTGCTTTGGCTGATGGCATTATAAACATACGGCTGAGGATTTTGTAGTATGTTGAAGCATTCACTGACCCATTCGTTATGCGATTCGCATTGTGCGACACTTGTCTAATACTTTGCTACTCTAAAACGCTTCGTTACACATGTTGATGAGATTACTTGCCCGACATGAAGCCTGCGTAAGGTCAGTTTGCCACGTCGCTTCAAGCCACGTAGCTCAGTGGTAGAGTATATTAGGCTGCCACGCAGAAGGTCCAGGTTCGATTTCTGTGTGTTCTGGGTATTCTATATTCAATTGATTTTTTCAATTTGACGTAATAGTGGTTATAAACATCGGTGATAGCAACGGACAATTAAGGTGCCAAAATGGGCCCTTGTTGTAATCTCAACAGCTCTCGCTGCAACAGAACGTGTTGAAAGGTTTTGTAGTGCACGGAGCTGTTTAACGCATGAAGTATCACTTGGTAGGTACGTTCTTAAACCCACACTAAGTCTGAAAACATGTGAACTACATAATCATCATAATCATTAGCCTGACTACCGCCACAGCAGAGTAAAAACGTTTCCCATCAACCCTGTATTTTGCTTTGTGCTGCTGCTTTATACCTGTAAATTTTTTATCCTGATCGGCTTACCTAGCTTTCTGTCTTCCCCTCGCACGTTCGCCTTCTCTGAGAATCCAATCAGTTACCGTTATTGAGCAGTAAATATCCTGCCACATGCTACGTGTCCAGCCCATGTTCATTTATCCTTCCTGATTTCAAGCATTATATTGTTAACCTGGGTTCGTTCCCTGACCCACTCTGCTTTCTTCTTGTCTGTAAGGTTACACCTATTATATTCCTTTCCATCGCTCGTTGCTTTGTCTTCAATTTAAGCTGAGCCCTTTTCGTAAGCCCTCAGGTATCTCCTCATAGGTAATAAGCGGCAAGATGCAGCCTTATGTGCCTTCCCCTCGAGGAATAGTGAGACTACCATGCTTGCTTTGAGAGTGCTTGCTAAATGCGCTTCACCCCGTCTTTATTCTTCTAGTCATTTCACTTTCATGGTTCGGTTCCATATTTACTACCTCTCCTAAGTGAACATATTCCTTTACAATTTCTAGCGTCTCACCAGCTATCGCAAAGCGCTGTTTTCTGCAAAGAATTTCGCAGATTACATCAGTTTTATTACTATTAATTATGAGCGCGTAGCAGAATAAAGCTGTCCAATATTACAGATGCGCATGTTGCCGTACAGATATGTAGTGGGCACTTTGAGAAGTTTTAAAAAGAATTACGGCGTGGTGGGCACTTGGCCGCTGTACATTCACTAAGCATTCTTAGCATGAAACGTGCAATGTTACTCGCACACAGGTTCCTTGTTTTGGCGCATGGTTGGCATCACGAGACTCAATTACGCCCTCGCGTTTTGCTCTTGAATTTGAGGATGAAGCGCCCGTCAAGTTTTTTTGGGGTATCCCATAGATTGATGCTTTAAGGAAACCAAAAAGGGAGTCACGGTCGTTCTAAACACACACACACACACACACACACACACACACACACACACACACACACACACACACACACACACACACACACACACACACACACACACACACACACACACACACACACACACACACACACACACACACACACACACACACACACACACACACACACACACACACACACACACACACACACACACACACACACACACACACACACACACACACACACACACACACACACACACACACACACACACACACACACACACACACACACACACACACACACACACACACACACACACACACACACACACACACACACACACACACACACACACACACACACACACACACACACACACACACACACACACACACACACACACACACACACACACACACACACACACACACACACACACACACACACACACACACACACACACACACACACACACACACACACACACACACACACACACACACACACACACACACACACACACACACACACACACACACACACACACACACACACACACACACACACACACACACACACACACACACACACACACACACACACACACACACACACACACACACACACACACACACACACACACACACACACACACACACACACACAGACACACACACACACACACACACACACACACACACACACACACACACACACACACACACACACACACACACACACACACACACACACACACACACACACACACACATACATATATATATATATATATATATATATATATATATATATATATATATATATATATATATATATATATATATATATATATACAAAGTGCAGCTGCGAGAAATCATTTTTAGATGTTCAGCCATTCATGCAATACATACAATGCTTTATTTAGTGTAGGATAAGTGAACGTTTGAATTATTAAGCGTGCGTGAAAATGTCTAGGATTTCATTTTCCTTTTCAGTGCAGCCTATGCAGCTGTGTATATTGGGGAAAAGTACGTCGGAAGTGTATGTATGTCGTCTTCGTATCACGCTAAAGCATAATCATTTGGGTGAGATAGTCATGGCATAGGTAGAGAGCTTCGGTTCTTCTCCTCTTGTGCCCGTTGACTGAACGGGTTGCGCAGAACATTCTTCCATGATGAACCGGAAATCACCTGCCGGGGGAGCTATAAATAAAAATATTTGTTGGGGTCTGATGTCCCAGAACCACTCTCGTGGTGGGCACAGTACCCTTGAGCTTGTTTTATAAAGTCACCCTAACGACAATGTTTATTTTGTGCATGAATGAAATCGAGTGTTCATATATCACTTTTGTAATGGAAAAATACTGCATATGCCGTAGAACACGAAGCATAATGTAAAATGTGCCCGTTCATGGCGAAGGCCGCAATATGGTGACTTTTTTCGCGGTAACAAATTAAAACTAATTTTGTAAAACGGCTGCACAAGTAGCCATTCTTGGGCGATACTGCAGAATGTAAATGTTTTGCAACACCATAGCTCTCCACCATGCTTCAGCATTTTCCTATGTTTCGGCAAAGATATTTTATTTGAAAGTAATAATGCCCCATTTGGCGGAATATGATGAGCAATTCAGTGCCAAAGGCCCGAGCACACTGAAATACAATGAAACACATAATCACGACTGGCACTCAGATCTATTTATTTCTTTATAATAACAAATTTCGGGTTTAACGTCAACAATTCATTTCTCAAGGAATAAAGGATGTAATAAGTCTACTTCTCACTAACGGACGCGCAACGCACACTCATTGTATAACTAATTACACTATACAAGACACATTCTATATATACCGTCATCGCAATTCGTACAGGTTGATTGAAATTTCACATGCTCAATTACTACACCATTTCTGTTTGATTAAGGACTCAATAATCTTCTCATTTGTAAAAACACCGCTTGAATGTCGTGCGCACAAGCTGTGATGCCAAGACGAAAGCGTCAAAAAAGAGAGAAAACATTGCGAATGTTGTGCTTGTGAGCCAGGAGCAGCAGCACCAGTGCGTTGAGAAAATGTTTGCGTGCTGCTTACATTTGTGATCTTGGTGTACGGCTGTACAAGCAAACAAGAGCACATCGCACTCGATAACCAGACATATTAGGTTTCTGAAAGCTGGGGTCCTTTTTTAAGATCCGGTGTGCGGCGTGACCACCTTTACTGGGTATGCGCGTTCTCTTTCCCTCTCTTCTCCCACGCTCCACCCATCTCTCTCCTACCGCGCGTTCACACCACTACAGCGCATGCGCGTCCCCGTCCCCAATGTCTCCTCTTTTACGGTCTCCCATTTGTCCTCAAGGAAACGCAGGCCCTAACGTACTAGTGCGTACAGGCCTGGTTCACTTTAGTGGGAGATAGCGGAATTTTTTATTAATATAAAGTAAGGAGATGACACAAAATTAAGGCGCCAGCTAACCATTAGCCCGTAGAGAAACCTAACACAAAGCACGTAGGGTTGAAATTTCTAACCGTAACAAAGCCACAGTACCTACAATATAGATCTGAGCATAACAGTCAAGGCATAGCTTAACAGTCAATACAACATATTCAACAATCATATATTTGTTACACACGGTGATGAAAAATGAATTGAATAGCAATCATTGCATACCTTAACCAAGGCAATAATAGTCAACAAAGAAATATAGACAATGACATTACAAAAAAAACTTAAATGTGCTAATAACGTCTAAGAATGCCACTGTTTTCAAGAAAAAGTTTCAGTGCTTTTCATGTGCTCTTCTGTAAACTCCTTAAAGTGCCACGGGCCCAAAAGCTACGTTAAACTTGGCGGCAGCCGTCAAGTATTATCGTTAACGCCAATGCTAGGGTTAGTAATGCAAGCAAGCGTAAATGACCCATTTGTTAAATCGCCACCAACAGTTAAACCGAATTCACCCTTCTTAACCCATGGGGACAATTTCTATGATAATGTAAAGGAAGATAGCCTGCTAACGTGGCGTCAAACATTATTGTAGGTATTCTGGGTCGCATTATTTCCCTAATAATATTGGCCTGTGCGCGGTACCTAATGAAATATTAGCCAATGCGAGTGTGCTCAACAGTGTGACTTTCCGACGACGCATTCTTGTCTATAGGAACCATACGGACAATTCAAACGCACACTTGCCATCGGCGTCGCCGTGATGTTCTGCATAAAGTTCAAGGATTTAATCAACCAGTGCGTTTTATATAGAATCAAATGAAATACATTGAAAATGTGTTTCGTTCAGATGTGAAAAAAATGGCAGCATATCCACGGAGTGAATGATGGATAGTGGGGCGAAGCATCCGTCCTTGCATTCGTTCTTGCTTCCGTCCATCCATGCGTGCGTCTGTGTGGCCACCCGTGCGTGCATCCGCTCATCCGTGCGTGCGTCTGTTCGCGCGTCCACGCGTTCATCTGTGCGTCCCTTCCTGCTTTTGTCCATGCATCCGCTCCTGCGCCGTCCATGTATCCATCCATCCGCGCAGCCATCCATGCGTCCGTCCATGCATCTGTCTGTGTGTACATTCGTCCACCTATTCAACACTCCAAGTACCACCATCTCGCATCTTTTCATCATATAGAAGCACCGCCATCTAGCGGACATTCCAAGGACTGAACGAGAGGAGGCACACGCACACTTTCTTACGGCTTGCGCTTCGTGTCTACTTCCCACCTTTAGCCACCTCGAGTTCATGGTATATACTAGTTCACTGTATTCATGGCACTGCGGCTCAACGCTCGCTAAACCTTTCTAAAACCTAGGAGGTTACGCCCAGCGAGTATAACGTAGCAACACTTTCTTGTCTTCTGCGCGTTGTTGAACAATGAAAAATTTGCAGCGTGCGCGTTAACTAAAAGCCGAAATTTCCTGTCTCTCATTCCCCAAGGTGGAAAGGTGGGCATGTTGGTATTCCATGTTTAAGCAGGGTAAGAGCGCACTTAATACGAATACACAAAGAAAAGGACACACACACACACCCACCCACCCACCCACCCACCCACACACACACACACACACACACACACACACACACACACACACACACACACACACACACACACACACACACACACACGCACACGCACACACGCACACGCACACGCGCACACACACACACACACACACACACACACACACTCACACACACACACAGCGCTACTTTCAACAATTTATTTTTGTGATCACAACTCTACCTATAGGGCACAACGAAGAGCACCACTCCTGCGCAAAAGTAACCGCAACATTACTACGCATCATAATGGACACCAAAAAAATCAAATTCCTTCTTCGTCAGCGCGATACAAGGCATACTAACACACCTGTCACCCAACTTTTCAATCTCTCCGGCCTCTATTATCTCGCGTGTAAGCTTATTCCTGTTTCTTGACAACACCGCACACGTGTTGAACAGGGGCATACAACCAGACTTTTTACAATGTATTGCTAAGAACCCACCTGCCCCGTTTTTTACATTGTAATGATGTTCACGCAGCCGGTCATTCAAGCAACGACCGATTTGTCCGACGTAGCAGCGACCACAAGATAGCAGCAGGCAATACACGACACACTCAGCGCACTCAACAAACATAATTTTGGGATTAGTTTTGCACCTCCAATTTTCGTTTGCATTTCTCGTCGTTATCTTGCACAACCTTTCCAACTTGTTTGGCGCTGAAAAGAGCACGCGCACTTTGGCCCGCTGGGCAATCTTTTTGAGATTATGTGAAACCGCGTGTACGTAAGGTAACATCTTTGTGCGATTCTCTTGCTCAAATAATCTCGCCGCATTTCGGTTTTTGTTTTTGCAGTCCCTCAAGATACATTCAACTACCGAGACAAGCAAAGCCTGGGGAAATCCGGCAACCAGCAGCCTCTTCCTTTGCTGATCGAAACTGAATTGGACCATATGGTGACACGACTTCGTTAAGGTATTCTTGATGCAAAGCTTCGTAATTCGTTAAGGTATTCTTGATGCAAAGCTTCGTAATCGCCCTCTTAACTAATTTGGAATGTGCTGAGTGGTAGGGAAGAAGGGGTTTACTAGCACGAGGTTCATAATGCCAACAGGTATGATCGCAGTCGAACGACAGGCGAAGGTCCAGAAACCTCATTGTGCCATTCTGCCGAAGCTGATGCTTCACCTCTAAGGGCCCAAGACAATCCTTGATTACTGGTAAAAGGCCATTGAACCCAGCAACTAGCTGCTCGGCAGGACAATTCACAAAAAACAAGAAATCATCTACATATTTAAAAGTTCTAACTACCTTACTACCGTTCAACCTTTCCGACAGCTTCACACAAAGCTCAGCTAAAAACAAGTCACTCAGTCGGGGAGCCAGGCAAGAACCAATGCAGATGCCTCTTTTCTGCAGCTGTGCACAATCCTCCCATAAAATAAAGGTAGACATAAGTTAGCACGTCAGAAGTTCGAAGAAATGCCTGCATGAAAGACCAACCTCGTTTTGAAATCTAATAAAACCATATTCATCAATGACTTTTTCAACAGAACGTAACAAATATTCATGAGGAATAGAGTAAAACAAATCTTTTATGTCAATAGAAAAGGTCTGGAGGGACTCTCTCTTTAGGGCCGAAGTTTGCGATCGAAACTAAACACTCACGCCATGAATTGTTGTCCTTGGTTACACAGATCTCAAAGGACGTGCCAGAAGAGGAAGCAGGTCGCATCGTCTCAGCAGGTGTGGACGTCGTCTCTCGATGTAAGATGCCCGATACAAAACTCTCTATTAAGCGTGTTGGCTCCTATTCGGTTGGTAATTTCGTTGTGTGTGTTGCCTGCGGACAAAGAGGTCGGATTCGCAGTATTCTCCTCGGTTCAGTACCACGAAAAGGCTGGCGAAGCCATCTTTGCGGTCTTTGACAATCGCAGTAATGTGTGTCTTCCAAAAATAAGGAGTGAGGCTAAGAAGCTGTGTAAGCGGTTGGAGCTAGATAAATTGGTCAGAATTATGGAGAAGGAAACGCGCGATTGTTTAGCAGTGTTTTTTCACGGCAAAGACTCATAAATTAGATGTGCCATTCAGAGTTATAATCTCTGAACGCGACACTTGGCAAAAACAAGTAGCGTTGTTTTTGCAAGCAAAGCTTGGTATTTTATGTATCTGTGACCCTTTCCTTGTCAGGAATTCAGAAGAGGTGATTAAATTTATGAACATCAACCATGACATACGCCTCCAGGCCTTTTCTATTGACGAAAAAGATTTGTTTTACTCTATTCCTCATGAAGATTTATGACGTTCTGTTGAAAAAGTCATTGATGAATATGGTGTAATTAGATTTAAAAACGAGGTTAGCCTTAAATGTGGCCGTTTCTTAGAACTTCTGACGTGCTACCTTAAGTCTACCTTTTTTTTTATGGGAGGATTGTGCACATCTGCAGAAAAGAGGCATCTGCATTGGTTCGTGCCTGGCTCCCCGACTGAGTGACTTGTTTTTGGCTGAGCTTTGTGTGAAGCTGTCGGAAAGGTTGAACGGTACTAAGGTAGTTAGAACTGTTAGATATGTAGATGATTTCTTGTTTTTTATTAAATGTCCTCCTGAGCAGCTAGTTGCTGAGTTCAGTGGCCTTTTACCAGTAATCAAGGATTGTCTTGGGCCCTTAGAGGTGACGCATGAGCTTCCACAGAATAACACCATGAGGTTTCTAGGCCTTCACCTGTCGTTCGACTGCGATCATACCTGTTGGCATTAAGAACCTCGTGCAAGTAAATCACTTCTTCCCTACCACTCAGCACATTACAAATTCTTTAAGAGGGCGATTACGAAGCTTTGCTTCAGGAATGCCCTAACGAAGTCGTGTCACCATATGGTCCAATTCAGTTTCGATCAGCGAAGGAAGAGGTTGCTGGTTGCCGGATTTCCCCAGGCTTTGCTTGTCTCGGTAGTTGAATGCATCTTGAGGGACAGCAAAAACCAAAACCGAAATGCGGCGAGATTATTTGAGCAAGGGAATCGCACAAGGGTGTTACCTTACGTACACGCGGTTTCACATAATCTCGAAAAGATTGCCCAGCGGGCAAAGTGCGCGTGCTCTTTTCAGCGCCAAACAAGTTGGAAAGGTTGTGCAAGATAATCACGAGAAATGCAAACGAAAATTGGAGGTGCAAAACTAATCCCAAAATTATGTTTGTTGAGTGCGCTGAGTGTGTCGTGTATTGCCTGCTGCTATCTTGTGGTCGCTGCTACGTCGGACAAATCGGTCGTTGCTTGAATGACCGGCTGCGTGAACATCATTACAATGTAAAAAACGGGGCAGGTGGGTTCTTAGCAATACATTGTAAAAAGTCTGGTTGTATGCCCCTGTTCAACACGTGTGCGGTTTTGTCAAGAAATAGGAATCAGCTTACATGCGAGATATTAGAGGCAGGAGTGATTGAAAAGTTGGGGGAGAGGTGTGTTAGTATGCCTTCTATCTCGCTGACGAAGAAGGAATTAGATTGCCTTGGTGTCCATTATGATGCGTAGTAATGTTGGGGTTACTTCTGCGCAGATGTTGCGATCATCGTTGTGCCCTATAAGTAGAGTTGTGATCACAGAGATAAACTGTTGAAAGTAGCGCTATGTGTGTGTGTCCTTTCTTTGTGTATTCGTATTCAGTGCACTCTTACCCTTCTTTTCATGCCCCCTTAGCAGCCATTGGCATATACATTGAGCACTATCTTTTATTGTTCAACAACGCACAGAAGAAATCTCTCACCAGCACCACCTTGGAGGTCAAAATGTTATACTTGTTACACACTACAAGAACGGCTATGAGGGATGAACAGGTGCCGCTACAGGGAGCTTCATCCCTAAAAGAGTTTGTACAAAACACTTTGGCCAATAGTGTACGTGGCTTGTAGCCGGTCCAATGAAAAGAAAATGATGCCAGCTCTTTAAAGTGGATCTGAGGAAAGGCGTTTGTATTTTTTGCGCCGAGAGAGGGTACTGTTGCCGTCAAACATTCGCATTCACCGACTTCTGCCATCGCCTTGAGAGGTGCCCAGCCAGAGAAAGGTTGAGAGTGAGGAGCGAGCGGATGGCAGAGCGGGGCGCCAGCGTTCCCGGCTCGGCATTGGCGTTTCAGAGCGGCGTCTCGAGCACACATTTCCAGATGTTCTTGGGAGACGCCCAGCAGCAAGGGTCTATAGTGAAGCGCGAGCATACGGGAGATTGGAGCGCAGGGAGTAGAGAGGGCGAACGTCGAGAAAAGGAGCACTATTCAGAACTGGACAAGTTGGTAATGATTTATAGCTGGTCGAGGTAAACAGCGCAGAAGACTAAGACAGAGTGAAAAAAAGACACGAGAGGAGTGCTGACTTTCAACTGGAAAATTAATGAAGAACATCAAGCATATACAATTATTCGCGCGTGTGGCTGCAAGAGAAGAAAACGAACTAAACTATAAAAAAACTAAAAAAAACACTGCTGTGTAGACACGAGGCATCTTGCCCCAACAACGTTAGCGGCAATAATCTAGAAATATATTTTTTTAACATGGCATTCGATTGATGGTTCACTGACGCAGTTTTGCCCTGCTTTTTGAATTCTTTGGGCTTCACTTATTTCTCTTGTCAGCTGGTCGCGATGGCGGGAAAGATCCTTCGTTCTCGAACAATCTGGAGTGCACTCGAAGCCCTGGCCATGAATGGCCAAGTGTGTCGAAGCTACCATACTCCGAAGGGAATATTGGTCCTTCCTCCGTCTTGAGTTGAACCAGCGCCCCATCTGACCAATATAATCGCATCTGCGCGGGAAGCGTATGCTGTATAAAACTTGAACGGCACACTGTACAAACATAGTTCTTGCGGAGTTTACGTGCCGCCACGTAAACATTGTGGACCTTATACTTGGCAGCAAAAACCACTTCTATTCCTTGACGTGCACCCACGTTCATAAGACCTATACTACAGTTGTTGAAGGTAAGCTAAAAAGATAAATTTCTTTTTCCTTTTCTTTGGCTGATGTTGTGTTACCGTTAAACTCACTCTTCAAAGTACGCATAAGCTTATGGCAAGCAAAGAAAGCAACACTTTTTCGATAATTAAAATTTCCGAAACTCAAGAAATTGATATAAAGTACAGAAGTTAATACTAGTATAATATCTGGGGTCTGCGATGTGGACGGATATTCACAGCGTTTCACTTCTACCATAAAGCGACTCCGCCCCTCGGCCAGGATGAAACCCGCGATCTTCGGGTCAGCAGTCGAGCATTGTAAACACTATTCCACTGAGTTGGACCCATTACAATAGCCATCTTCCTAAAATAGTGTCTGACGTATGTCCGTACTTTGAATTCCATCAGGAATCCAGTGTACACGAGATTCGGGAATTTATTCCACAGACAATGTCATTGTCATAGAATGGCAATTTCATTACGAATGTCACAGAACGAGCGCTAAAAATGGGCGCGCCGCCAAATTCTTGCGATAACGCGCGGGAGAGACGCCGCGAGGTCAAAAGAAAAAAAGAAAACAAACATCCAAGGCTCCCCGGGTGCGCGCTCTCCCCTCGGAAGCGTGGCTTCGCCGACGAACCTCCTGACCCCACATCGGCGGCCGAGCAAGCACTCGAAATTTCTAGAAGGAAAGAGGCGTCGTCATGCCGAGTTGAGTCATCCGACGCGGAGGGCATTCCAACCGTCTCGCCCTGTCCCCAGCCTTCGCTGCGTATCGCGCCGACCAAATGACGAGAACCTTCTGGAATCTCGCGCAGAAGGTATTTAATCGAGCGGCCGGGACGAGAGAGCAGGAGGAGACGGAAGTTAGCGCCAGAGCGCGTAGGGATTCCGCCGTGTAGTCGGCGAAGGTTTTGTACGTAGGGACAAAGCAGGATAAGAAGAGGATTTCCACCTGAGGGGTGAAGGCTCTAGCTACAGGCAAGAGCGTGTGGCTACCGCTATCGAGTGAAGACGCGTGGCAACAGCTGCGTGTGTGAAGTCGACGTGTTTCCGGCGACGAAGTTTGAAGCTTGGAGAGAGGCCAACTGAAGACGCGAGGTTTCCTGGAAGAGAAACTTCAGGGGCAGCGGAACGACAACAACGCTGGACTTTGAGTGAGTGATTCTCGGAAGAGTATCATCCAGACTTTTGTTCCAAGGACTTTGGACTCAAGTGTTTTTTTTATCTCTTTAGTCTTTAAGTGTCTTGGTTGTTCAATGCATGCGACTGCATTGTAGTGTGTATTGTTGTCTGTGTCCGTTGTTTCGAGTGTGGCTGATTGTACTGTGTAGTACGTTGTTTGATTGGTGACATATTGTATGCAACTATTGTGGAGTGTGCATTCTTCTGTGTTGTTTTCGATCTGCCATTATTGAGAATATAATTTTGTTTGTTTATCAACTCTCGGCTCTGACTTGTTCTTTGGGCCACAGCCGGCGTCCGCTGGCGCGCCAAAAAGGACCACTTCTAAATTGTCCACGCTTTCGTGGTGAGGTTCGGGGGGCCGATACTTCGGCCCTTGGAATTAGCCCGGCGATCGTCTCCCTAATTAACGGGACCTGTGTGACAACGAACTAATGACATTCGCTGTAAATGACATTCGATTAGCCGTGCGATAGGAGTATAAGCTTTCGTCGCTCGCCGTAGAGTAAATCAGCGTGTCCTCGCTGTCGGCATCACTCGAGTTGCCCGTACGCTTTCTCGTGGTAGCTGCAGACGACATCGATGGTTGTGGTGGAAGCCCAGGCGAATCCACGTCCATCGCCACAGTCACTGGAACGGTGTCTTCTACAAAGCCTAAAAAAACTTTGAAAAATTACGGGTACTGACAGCAGTGTTTTATGCCAGAATCACTTCGTCGTCGTCTATTGCCAGAAGAGCTTGACTGCTTCGCGCCGAACGTTGGCTAAGGTCGCATACTCACGGTCTGAGGGAGTTATTGAAGCACTCTGCCTGATCAGAGGGAAACGCAGCGTGTGCAAACTCTCCCCTTTGACCTACCGCTATTACTCGCGGGTCTAGCGTTAGTGGGGAGCGCGGAGTTATAGCGGAGTCAAAGCCAGGCGAACCCGGTGGGAGTCGTAGAGCGATTTGGTATGAATATACGCTATGAGCGACGCCGACTCTTGCGGTAAAATTATTGCCTGTAGGTGCATTAAGGCATTGACCAAACTGCAATACTTCCGTGAAATACGTGTTGAAGGAACCCATCCCGAATGCCTTGGTCAGGATTCATTACTGCACTTGATCATGAACGCTGTGAGAGCACAGTGGTAGATATAACAGGCTTACTGTTTAACGCACACAATGAATGTGGCTCTGGTGCAGTCAACAAAAAACTTCATGACTGTTAGAAGGCTCTGTTTTAGTGGGATGTCCTGTGGACAACATTGAAGAATGAACTACCCATCAACGCCTGTGGTATTTGTTTTCTGCCTGTTCAAGAAATTAGTGTCCCGTATGATCTCTTCTATGTCTTCATAGCATATAGAGGTCACGTACAGATGTACGAAATGCTGAGCCCCGAGTGCTATCAGTTAACGCCTGATTTGTTCAACAGTTGATGAAGCTCAGAGAACTGCTGGAACACTGAAGGGCAATCGATGTGCTGCTTATTAGTTTACCACATCAACGCGGTAAAGGTAAATAAGTAAATACAGCCAGCTTTACGCATGCTAGTGGGTGATGTGTTGCTATGTATATATGTAAAACGTGTATTTATATTGCAAAAAATTGTGGCCGTGGTGCAGTGAAAATTGTGCCCGGCATGTGTTGTCATAGACCCAAGGGTCAAGGGTTTGAATTTCATTGACGAAACTTTTTCTGTGTCTTCTCAACATGCGTATGTTTTCGATGTTATTTTCGTGGCGGAAATACGTTACAGAAATTTTTGTGCACCCCTGCACAAAAAACTTTCGTGTTAAAAGCTAGTGTCACCTGAGGTGTTTTAATGATGCCCTGGCCATTTCACGCGCAAGTCTAGCTAATGGCGGGGCCAAAATCGCCAGGTGCTCGCACTGCCACCCACAAATGGTTGCTCCGTATGCGTGAACCTGAGCACCATGCTGGTAATGAAAATGCAAGTTATGTGGATTCAAATTTCTCGCAATACGGTCAATTTTTAAAATAGTTTGTGAATTATTGCGTCTGAAGTAAAATTCACACAATTTTGATATACGGCAAAGTTTTTTTTTTGGTTTGTGGTCTTAACACAGTGTCACATGGGGTGCGTTTTGGCGTAAACTTGCAACGCGTGCAGCGTCATGCCATGAAGTTTGTCGTAACATAATTATATACGTATCTCTGTACTGAACTTTGAAGTTCTGAATGCAAAGGATTTCTCTGTGGACTTTAGATACTTCGAGCGCATCTATTGTTCTATCCGGCCGCCTAAAACGTATAGCGCTCCTGGCAGTTTCGATAATGGTATCAATACAAAAATTGGTGAGGCAGAACATGGCTGCATGACGAGCATAAGTGATTAGTCATAACATGACAATCATTATGTGTATGTCACGAATGTCTTGATTTACATTTCATGGTCTTGCTGCTCTTGTGGTGGTTTTGTTCGCAAGACAGAATGCAAAACTGGTATCGTATGACATGACAGCAAGGCCAACATGAGTGACAGATCCTAACGTGGAAGTCATGATGTGCTTGTCATGTAAATCGTGATTACACGCCACGCTCATGGTGCGCTAGCGGCCATTTTGCTAGCTTCATTTATACGGAATTTGGTTTCATGGGACGTGAATGGATTACGAAGTACATGACTGGTGCAAACATGATAACCATGATATCATGGGCTTGGTGGCACCGGGCTTGGTGGGACCGTTCGGAGCATCATGCTAAACTACGTGCTCTTTGTTATACAGGTATGCCTTGGCTTTCACGGGACTGAACGTGCTTCCCTGCTGGGTTGCTGTGGTCATTCCGCCACAACGCCGATGTCATAAAGTATCCAACACAGGCAACTTGGGACGACGCTGCTACCGCTATCAGCATGGCAAAACAAACCCCATCATGATGCAACGCTTCGCACGTCACGTCCGGAGGATACTTTTGGCGCACCAGCGACATCTGGCACATCGGCGGGACTGCATAAAAGGCCGAGCATGACCTGCGCGCGCTTCACTGGGCTTGGTGGCACCGTTCGGAGCATCATGCTAAACTACGTGCTCTTCGTTATACGGGTATGCCTTGGCTTTCACGGGACTGAACGTGCTTCCCTGCTGGGTTGCTGTGGTCATTCCGCCACAACGCCGATGTCCTCAAGTATCCAACACGGGCAACTTGGGACGACGCTGCTACCGTTATCAGCATGGCAGAACAAACCGCATCATGATGCAACGCTTCGCACGTCACGTCCGGAGGATCCTTTTGGCGCACCAGCGACATCTGGCACATCGGCGGGACTGCATAAAAGGCCGAGCATGACCTGCGCGCGCTTCCCTGGGCTTGGTGGCACCGTTCGGAGCATCATGCTAAACTACGTGCTCTTTGTTATACAGGTATGCCTTGGCTTTCACGGGACTGAACGTGCTTCCCTGCTGGGTTGCTGTGGTCATTCCGCCACAACGCCGATGTCATCAAGTATCCAACACGGGCAACTTGGGACGACGCTGCTATCGCTATCAGCATGGCAGAACAAACCCCATCATGATGCAATGCTTCGCACGTCACGTCCGGAGGATACTTTTGGCGCACCAGCGATATCTGGCACATCGGCGGGACTGCATAAAAGGCCGAGCATGACCTGCGCGCGCTTCACTGGGCTTGGTGGCACCGTTCGGAGCATCATGCTAAACTACGTGCTCTTCGTTATACGGGTATGCCTTGGCTTTCACGGGACTGAACGTGCTTCCCTGCTTGGTTGCTGTGGTCGTTCCGCCACAACGCCGATGTCATCAAGTATCCAACACGTGCAACTTGGGACGACGCTGCTACCGCTATCAGCATGGCAGAACGAACTCCATCATGATGCGACGCTTCGAACGTCACGTCCGGAGGATCCTTTTGGCGCACCAGCGACATCTGGCCCATCGGCGGGACTGCATAAAAGGCCGAGCATGACCTGCGCGCGCTTCACTGGGCTTGGTGGCACCGTTCGGAGCATCATGCTAAACTACGTGCTCTTCGTTATACAGATTGGTGGTAAACGGTCCTTTGTTAAATGTACTAAAACTAGTTACGTTGGACTAGTTGTGCTGCCAAGCCCACAGTACATGTTGTTTTGCTACCTGCAGTGTGTTTGCGTGATATTTTTGTTATTGCAACTGAGTGGTGACGTAGAAGAGAACCCAGGTCCTGACAAAATAGATCAAATACTAAAGGCCGTCAATGAACTTAAGACATCTCATACAGCTCTTGAGACGGGTCTTAAAGATGTCCAGCTAAGGCTATCTCAGATTGAAAGTACCCTTACGTCATTAAAGCAATGTCAGGAGAAGATTGAAAAATGTGAAGCAACCGTGTCGGCTATGCGTAGTGAGTTCACTGAAATGCACAACAATATAGAAGAACTAGAAAATAGAAGCCGCCGAAACAATATTATGATATATATTCTTAAAGAAACAGAACGAAAATCAGAAACGGTGCAACAACTTGTGACGCGAGGGATATTTTCTGAAATGTTGGTCATCGAAGTGAAATCTGTTGAGCGTGTGCACAGGCTCGGTCTTCGGAAGCCTAACCGCGACCGACCAGTTATATTGCGCTTCTATGATTTTACAGAAAAAATGCTGGTATTACGGAACTGTTATAAAGTAAAAAAATACACCCATATCTGTATTAGAAGACTATTCTAAGTTTGTTCGTGAAACTCGGAGGAAGCTGTGGCAGGCGTCTGCGCTGAATCGCAGTAACGGAGATAAGGTGACACTAGTTTACGACAAACTTAAAATCAACGGAGAATGCTTCACATGGAATGAGATAGAAAATAAAATGGTAGCTGTGAAACGTGCTTGTACCGATGGTCACAAGAAGCCAAGCGCTTCTCAAGCGTGACCGAAAACAAGAGAGCCACTTACGCTGCTTTGCTTTAATGCAAGAAGTATCGTAAACAAAACACAGCAGTTGGAAGAACTGTTGCTTTTGTACGGACCTGATGTAGTGGTCATTACAGAAACGGGGCTAAACCCTGATATTCACGATTCAGAGATAGTGCCACCAGCATACGCACTGCTTCGTACAGATCGGGATCGCCGTGGCGGGGGCATGGCCATCGTCATTAAACGGAACACGCCTTTTCATAAAGAAAGTGGCATTGCTGGTCACGAAAGTGTATGGTGTTCCATCCTTATTAATAACGTCACTGTGTTGATTGGTGGAGTATACCGGTTTCCGGGTGCTCCTGATAAATACCTTGTAAAGCTACAGAACTTTCTTCACGGCTGTGTAGGTGAGCGAACGAAACTAATACTTACTGGTGATCTTAATATGCCGGGAATAAACTGGGACACTTTTGCCATCGTAAATACCGCTGTTAAAGGTTGAGACATACTTTTTGACATCATGTTTAGTCACTCGTTGACACAGCTGGTGATAGAACCGACTCGCATCCACGGGTCGGCATGTTCAGTGCTTGATCTTGCATTTGTGTCTGGCTCATTAACACCACAAATAAGTATTGAAGAGAGAATCTCTGGTCACAAGCTCATTCTGTTGACCTTACATGGCATGGGCGGCCGCGTATCACACGCAACGACGCGCATATCAGTTAAACATTACTACAGAGCGAATGACGAAAGTGTTATAGATTTTCTTGAAGCATCACAAGACGATTTCTTTAATACGTCATCGGGTGTCGTAAATCTATGGAACAAACTAAAATCTGGAATCACGCATTGTGAATCAACCTTCATACCTACTAAGCTAAAAAAAACTAAGCGTAAAACGCCGTGGATTACGAGAAACATAATCCACCTAAAGAGAAAAGTACAACGACTCCGCAAACATAAAAAGAAATCCGCTGCGCTCAGTGAGCTTTCACGCCACTTAAAAACGGAAATAAAGATGGCAAGAGACCACTTTTTCTCAAGCATTCTGACTGAGTTTATGACAAATCAACCACATAAATTTTTGAAGTACTTATCAAAGCCAAATAGCATAGTAACTAAAATGGAAATATCAGGTAGTCTTGTTTATTATTCGGGTAGTCTTGTTTACTATCGGGTAGTCTTGTTTAATATCGGGTAGTCTTGTTTATTATTGCAGATGCTTTAAACATGTACTTCCAATCAGTTTTCACGCGTACGCAGCCTTCATTTTTACCATCGTTTAACAGTGAAAATCACATGCCAGAGTTAACAATAACAGAGTCTGGCATACTTAACTTGCTTCTTCAACTCGATATAAAAAATTTTCAAGGCCCGGATGAAATTTCTAATGCTTTTCTTAAGCGCTATGCCACTCAGCTTACCCCTTTTCTGCAAAAGATATTTTCCTTATCATTAGAAACAGCTGTACTTCCTGGTGATTGGTTGTGTGCAAAAGTAACTCCTATCCATAAAAGTGGGAACAAACGACTGATAAACACATCCAGGCCAATATCACTGACAAGTACATGCTGCAAGCTAATGGAGCATATAATAAACAAAGCACTTATGAACTATCTAGAGGAAAATAATCTGCTATATTCGAACCAACATGAGTTTAGAAGGAAGCTTTCGACCACTACACAACTTTTAGATTACTCATGACTTTACTTTAGCTATTGATTCTAGACTGCAAATAGATGCAATATTTATTGATTTTTCTAAGGCATTCGACCGCGTTCTGCACTTGTTGCTCATACAAAAACTTGAATCATTTGGGGTTGACTCAAAAATTGTCCATTGGATTGCCGCTTATCATTCCAACCGCACCCAGTATGTTTCTTTTAATAATAGTGAGTCCGACCGTGCCGACGTGTTATCTGGTGTTCCCCAAGGGTTCGTACTAGGACCAACACTCTTTCTCATATACATCAATGATATCTACACTGGTATGGAACCTGGTATTGCAATGAGGCTTTTTGCAGATGACTGCGTCATATACTCTCCCACTAGCACTACAGAAGACCAGGTGAAACTTGACAAATCTTTAGAAAATATTGGGCAATGGTGTGAAAAACATGGTATGCAAATTAATACAGACAAAACCATGTGCATTACAATTTCCCATAGAAAGACACCACTTCACGTTCAGTACAACTTCTCTGGGGCAGACATCAAGCACGTAAATACCGTAAAGTACCTGGGGGTCACAATAACATCATCGTTAAAGTGGGATGTCCACATTAATCACATTTCTGCACGTGCATTTAAACAAATAGGTTTTTTACGGCGTAAACTAACCGGAACTTCTCCCCCAGTTAAACTAACAGCGTACAAGACGCTCATTAGACCCATTCTGGAATATGCAGCTATAGTTTGGAACCCGCACCAAAAGAAGATGATTGTTGATGCATTGGAAAAGATTCAAAACCGGGCTCTTAGGTTTATTTTTTCAAAGTATGCCAGGCGGGAGAGTGTTTCCGCGCTGCGTTTGCAAGCACGTGTCGCAACTCTTGCTAGCCGACGACAATTAGCCAGCCTGAAATTTCTTTTTCTTCTTTCAAACAACCTGGTAAATATAAATAAGGATGATTACCTTAAAGTTCCGCACCGTCACTCCAGTAGAACTAACAATGACAAATGCATGCGCCCATTCCTGTCACGTTGTAATACGTTGAGGTATTCTTTTTTTCCCGCAGCTATAGAGATGTGGAATGACTCGCCGAACGACGTTGTCAGTGCGCAATCACCTGGGTCATTTTCATTGCTGTTGGAAACTCATTTGGAGGCGTTGCAATAGATCCTGTGCTGTCTTCGCTGAAATAAAGGTTAAAACAGTGTATCGCGCATGTGCTCCCACATTGCTGCATGTGCTTGGCCGCCTGCATCTGCGTGTCAGAGTTACCGTTGATGTTGTCATGCTGGGTAGTTTTTTTCGGTGAAATACATGTGCATTGTCCATTTATTGCTTTATACTGTTATATCGTTATTTTTCTTTCTTTTCATCTTTGCGATATGAAGCGTTGTTTGCTCTGTACGCCCTCTCCTGCATAGGCCTGAAAAGGCCCATAGTATTGAATAAATGAATAAATAAATATTCGCGTTATATAAAACATCACTACACGCTACGCTCATACTGGGCTCGCAGTGGTTTCACTAGCTTCGCATATACCGAATTTAGTGTTATGTGACGCCATTAAATGACGAAGGTTTATCACTGGTGCTAACATGATAACCACGACATGCGTCTCGTGTAAGGACATGTCAACATATCCGGCTCATAATGCGCTCGCGACCTCATCGCGAACTTCCAATTTACAAAATTATTGCGACAGCGAATATAAGAATCTCGGCTGGATTTCCGCCAGTGTCGGCATCGTCGTCGGCGTCGCCGTAGCTCACCGTAAATGTATACGTATCGATATATATGAATGCGCAAGAAAGAAAAATAATGTAGAAAAAGACTCCGGTGCACTAAATTGAACATGAACCTATGGAGCGGGAGTGCAAGGCGTTAACAATTGAGCCACGGAAAAGCTCGTCATTGAATGTTCAAACGGCAAGCTATTTATATGAGACACCTACCGCTGGTGACGGGCATATTGGGAGGAGGGGGGAGGGGCTGTCGTGTTTTCAGCATTACCAGCAAGACGGCCCAATGAGTGCGCGTCACCAAATCATCACAATGCGGCGGCACATGCTTTCATCCTGTGTGCTTTGCGCCGTGGAGAGGAGGGAGTAGACGATAACTCGCTCGCCCTTATGTTGAGGTGGGGAGAATCTTACGTTTTGGCTGGCCTCTGGCTTTCACCGGAATGATTATGTTGTAGTTACTGGGCGCTCAAAGGTCACTGCAATCGTTGAACACTCTCCTTTCGTGAAAAGGGCGTGCTCTTCAGACACAGTGAAGTAATGACTGAGACGTTTATTGGCGTTCATCTGTACCTGTGAATGTGTTTTGTGCGTAATTAGTGAGTGAGAAACATGGAGCTCCTCTTGGTCTGCTTGCCACTTTGTGCGTGGCCTTCCCACTTGTTGCCATCAGATTCATTGCTGCGCCTTTGCGGGAAAGCTGTGAGTTTTTTGGTCTTACGTTACATGAATAGACGACGAAGGTAAATGGCATGTTCACACATGATAATCATATTTTGCGTTTCATGTAAAACATGACTACATACTACGCCAATAACACGTTCGTGGCCGTCTTGCTGGTTCAAAATATACCAATTTTAGTATTACGTGGCGTGAATGATCGATGAAGGTAAATGAAATGTCGAAACATGATAACCATAATATGCGTGTCAAGTAAAACATGAATACATGCTACGCTCATTGCGGGCTTCTCCCCTTTCACTAGCTCCACATATACCATATTTGGTATCACGTCCCGTAAATACGCGACGTATGGAAATGACACCTCCAGACATAATAATCATTACAAGCATGTCATGTAAAACATGACCATATGCAATGCTTATAAACTGCTCGCGGCCATTTCTCTAGCTCCACATATACCAAATTCGGTTTCACGTGACGTGAATAGATGGCAAGAGTAAATGACAATTCCAAACATGATAACCATGGCATGAAAGTCATGTACGGTATAATTTGCGGCTACCTTTCAAAGTTGGGTTTATTTAAAATGATATATCGACATTTCTTTCGTGCTTTGCATGTCATCGATTTCAACTGTATGTGGAAGCTGCCAATATTTCATTTCATTTTTAGTGAGTGGATTCTCTGCAGTTCATTTTACTCAAGAAAAGGCCCACAGTCATTCAAGAAACTTTTGAATTATGTAGAGGCTGCCGAAAATGTGCGTTAAATTGTCGCCATTCGTCTGGCCCACTAATACACTTGAGAATTTCTTTCGTTGGTTTGCGTGACGGCCTTGCATGCTTGACTCCAGTTTTCAAAGAAGAACTTCATGATCTGGTACAGTGTCGATAACGGGGATAATCACTGGCTGGCCGTGTCACGAGGCGAAGTCGGAGCCAAAACGCCTTTCATGACATCAGGTCAGCACAAAAATGATCTGTCAGCTGTCAGGCTGTCATTCTTGACGATTTGGGTCTCGGCGATGGGTATGCCTCGTACAAAAGCTTCGCGTAACAGCGGCTTCACAAAGTTCTCCGGGTTACAGATGTGGACGATGAGTCTTGAAATTCACACTGTCTCACCTTCTAAGGCCCTTTCTCTCGAGTTTCGCGGCACCAGAATAATGTGGAGAAAAGAACGAGTTGCCATCCGCATCGCGGGGCCCACCATCGACCTCTTCGTTATTTCTTGTTCTAATCTTGACCTAATGAAGATAGTGTCGCTCATCGTCTTCTACACAGTATTTAACATCTTCCCCCTGCTAGTTCAAATTACAAATGCCTATCCACAACAGAAGAATAGTTTGTTGGACATGTATGCTGGGGAGAATAAATGTTTTCTCGGCATCTCGCTTCTAAATTGCTTGGTACCAGTTCCAAGGCGCCGCATGTTGTGGGCATACTGACGTGATTTTTATAATGAACTTGCCACGAAATTCATTAAGCGTGACTCATTCGAAGCCATTGTGACAAACCTACAAGTGGCTGGCAACAACTGCAACCCCTACTTAACCGCGTCTGTTGCACCTAAGGGTCTACGTATCATTGTGAAACCAGCCCTATCTAACATGTCTCAGCAAAATATAGATAAGTGGGACGACATATTAAGAAATGCTTCACTACAACTCACCCGAGTTACCCATGATCATTATCGTTCTTCAAGCAAAAAAATCTTGCACCAACAAAATCAAATGTCAGCAAATTTAAGCCTCTCGTCTAATGAATCCGCCGCACTAAAGGCATTCGCATATAAAAAGCATCGTGAAATTTACGCATTGAAAGTCAAGAAAATGTCGCGTGACGGTGTTTGGTGCCCTAGTCAGAACAATGCATGCAATTACGTCCCTTTGCTAACGAATCCGGTACAAGCTTACCCCGATACTTCTTTGTCACCTTCCATTGACAAACATATCGTCAAGGAGCAGAACAATATAGTAAATATTTCGGACATTGTACTAACTGCTGAGGAGCGCAGTGTTCTGTGCCGCGGTCTTAATTTCTGTCCTGCCACAGGCGGACACAGTGAATTTCAATTACTGAAAGACTTGGATAATTTGGCCCGCAACTTACGCTTGCGCGAGTTTTTTCATGACCGGCAAAATACAAACGGTTCCACCAGCGCATTACCTTCTGGAAAACGTTGGGTACCTCCCTCACAACGAGACAGATGCTTAGATATGTATATCAAAGCTGTACAACGAGACGTACTACAGTCGTATCGAAAGCAAACGCCGTTTCGCCGTAACCTAACAACCAGTGAAATGAAAGCATTAAATGCCTTGTCCTGTCGCAATGACATCGTCATCAAGCCTGCGGACAAAGGTGGGGCTGTTGTCGTAATGAACAAGTCTGATTACGAAGCAGAGGCCCAAAGACAGCTCGCAGACACGAGTTTTTACAAGCGTCTGGATTACGACCCTACTGAACAATTTAAATCTCTTGTCCAGAGCACTTTGCTAGAGCTTCGGGAAAACAAAAAGGTGCCTGACAATGCGATTCATTCTCTTATTCCCCTAAGTCCTGTTCCTGGTCGTTTTTACCTTTTGCCTAAAATACACAAGATAAACAACCCCGAACGTCCCATTATTTCAGGTATAGGTACTGTCACAGAAAAATTGTCCAGCTATGTCGATTCTCTGATCAGTAGTATCCCAGCATCGCTTCCATCTTACATAAGGGACACAACCGACTTTGTTTCTGGTATAATTGATCTGATTGTTCCTCAAGGTTCCTTTTTGGTCACGCTAGACGTAGCGTCTTTATACACCAACATTCTGCATGTAGATGGAATAGCGGCAGTCGCCAGGTCCTATGAAGCAGCATCACCCGGTAAATTTATCTACAGCAACACATTAGCAGTATTGCTCAGGCTCATTTTAGAGCTAAATAACTTTCAATTTGAAGGACAACACTATGTCCAAGTTAGCGGTACGTCAATGGGTACGCGTATTGGACCCAACTACGCCAATATATTCATGGGCCAGCTTGAAAGTGAATTTTTGCAAACCCGCGCACTGAAACCTTTTTATTATAAACGTTACATTGATGACATTTTCCTTATTTGGCCGCATGGTGAACAGGAGTTGCTTTCCTTCATATCTGACTTTAATGATGCCCATCCATCAATATCATTTTCTCATACCTATTCCACATCAACTCTTAGTTTTCTTGATGTAAGCATTTCGATTGTAAATGATAAGCTATCCACTGCTCTATACAGGAAGCCTACAGACCGGCAACAGTATTTGCACTTTGACAGTAGCTACGTGAAACATTGCAAAACTAGCATCCCTTACAGTCAGGCCTTACGCTTTAAAAGAATCTGCTCAGAGCAATCAGAGTTTCAAAAAAATTGCAGAACACTAAAGGATGCTCTAGTCAAACAAAAATATCCGCCGCAATTAATTGATGACGAAATAAAACGTGCCGACATGCATAATCGTAGAACGCTATTGTGCGCTGCTAAAAACTCGACTCCCTCACCGCAGACAAACTTAGTCCTTACCCATTCTGCGTCAGTCCCGCGTGTTTCGAATGTGCTGAGAAAGCACCACAATATTCTAATGCAAAGTGAACGCTTAAGAAACATTTTCACCGAACCACCTAAAGCAGTGTATCGCAAAGCTAAAACTATTCGAGACATACTCTCATCATCATCGAAAGCAGACAGTCCTGATACGATCGGGTGCCATCCTTGCCAAAAACCGCGATGCAAAGTATGCCCCTACATGCGCACATACCAACAGGTCACCAGCACTGGTTCCAACTTTTCCTTAAAAATTAAAGGCAATCTTGACTGCGATTCTAAGAACGTGATATACATGATAGAATGTGTGCTATGTGAAATACAGTACATTGGTCAAACAGAAGGGCCTTTTAGACTGCGTTTTAACAACCATAAATCTCATGCTAGCACCTTGCCCCACTTGCCCATTTCAAGACACGTGCACCTCCCTGGCCATTCTTTTGAAAACCTACAGGTCACATTACTAGAATCTGGTTTCCGCACAAGTTATTATAGAGAAGCCCGTGAATTATTCCTCATCCTTAAGTTCAACGCCATCGCATCTGGTCTGAACGAAAACGTAGGAAAACTTAGTTGCCTATCTGCGTAACCTGTATCACCCTGTCCATCTTTTTTCAACCTTGCTCAGCAAGTCGCACTACATTGGCTGTATCCGTTGATTACGTAGTAGCTTTGTAACGTCTTTGCCATTTTTATTAGTATTTTATAGTTTTTTTTCTTTTTTTCTCTTGCTTTTACCGGTCGGACCACTCTTCATGTTATGTGGTTTATCTTTAATCGTTTCATCTTTTATTTGTAAACAACGTGCTCGCGCATGGTAGCAATATCTTTTTACTCGTAGATTAGGTGCCCTTCATATTGTGTGACTTGCATATATATATATACATACATATATATATATATATATATATATATATATATAGATATATCTAATATATATATATATATATATATATATATATATATATATATATATATATATATATATATATATATATATATATATATATATATATATATATGCCAATATATCGCCTTTCATGCCGGTTTTCACATTTGTATCTTACTGATATGCACATGTATATAAACAGCACTCGTGCCATAAAATGTATTCTGATGAAGGCCGGACCCACGGCCGAAACGTTAATATAATAACTTCGTACGTGCGTCTTCTTTCCTATACGAATAATCTTTCCCGGACCAAGCATCACTTTTGTTTTTGGTATATATATATATATATATATATATATATATATATATATATATATATAGAGAGAGAGAGAGAGAGAGAGAGAGAGAGAAAGAGAGAGGTGTTGTACGTCGAGAAATGTTCAGGCGTAGCTTGGCGAAAGGCTCTACGAGACAGGTCTGGCAAACGGTGAGTGCGTGAGCTAGCGACAACTACAGCCACCGATCATCGTCGTTCTCTTCAGTGACAGCGGAGCGTCTGTCATCCACATTGACAAGAACTCCCCACGAAATAAGGAACCATCTTGGTGACGTATGTATCAGTAAACGCGGGAGGGTCGTAGCACTGCTTAAGTCTCCACACGTGGACAATTTCTTGGCCCCGACGACGATGGTAAAAAGACGGTTGCAGTGGCTCGATGAAATAATTTACCGCTGATGTCTTTTGTAATATACAATATGGGTCTTGGTACTTGGGGACCAACGTGGTAGAGAGGCCAGGTGTAGCAGAAGGCACACACAGCCAGACGAGCAAACCTGGATTGTAGAAAGTTGAGTTAGAGGATGTGTCATGGTGGTGTTTTTGGTGTTCTTGGTCTTATTTTGTGAATAACCATGCCAGTGTATGGCATTCTTCAGCGTATGTGGTGGCTTGAGATCAGATCTGTACCATGAATTGTGTCCATAGAAGGTTAGAGTCAACAAAGGAGGCAAAAAAAGAAAGAACCCAGTAATTTCTTTTAATGATGGGATTGTAGGCAAACGTAATAAACGGTAGTTTTGGTCCCAATTGTAGTGGTCTGACAAGATGTATGTAGACAGCATGTCACCGAGGGTGCGTTGAAGCACTCTGTCACTCTTTCTATTTCATCAAGATACCCTGAAGGCCCAGAAGCCATTACATAGGGGAGCATACATTGAAGAGGGGCAAATAATAGACAGAAATATTCAACACTATATTAAATATACAGGAACAACAGTATGTAAAACCAAAACCTTTGAAAATTAAAAAAATGGCTAAAGGAAACAATCATAACAAGAAAAGCAACGGCAATTCATGCCCTTTCTACTAAATATTATTTTCAAGTAGCGGAGAACAAAATTATTATTAACAATTAGCTTAGATTTTAAGGAATGTTTCATGTGTATAACAAATTCCTCATGGTCAACAATGTGTGCGATGTCACTATGCAAAAAGTTTCATGCACGAATGGTGATGAGAAGTGGCGAGTGATAAACCTGATTAGTGTGAGCTAAAATGGGTTCAAATTTATACTGACGATGAAGTCGGAAAGATATATGACGAACCGGCCTGATATTAGGGTATCGTGGGATGACTGATTATAGTGTAGCCTACGAAAAAAGGACAGCAGCGTCAGCACCCTGCGCCTGTCTAGCACGGCGGATTAATTGAAGATTTAATGTCTGTGATGCTCGATGTGCGCGAGTAGTGTGTGTTATTTTTCAGATGTAGCGAGCAGCCTTATTTTGTATTAGGTAGGACTGATGCAGATTCCATATAGTTGTGGCCTATTCAATTTGTGATTGTACTTCTTATAAGCAAGATGCTTTGTCTTGGCGTTCGCCGGCTGCAAATTTTGCCTTATGAAGCCAAGAGATCGAAATGCTTTACTAATATTTGCATCTGTATGAGCGTTCTATGACAGGTCTGATGATAAATGAATGCAAAAGTACTTTATTGGGGGATACAGAGTCTATGTCTACGCTGTTAAACGTGTAGTCGTATAACAGAGGTTCCACTATTCTTCGACACCTGATGTTGAGCTGAGGAGGATTCCAGATGCTCGTCACTAGGAATCCGCAGACGGTCGCCGACGTTGTCCAGCTGTCAGGAGTACGACGAGTAGCGTGAGAATTGTGTGTCAACGCGCAGGGCGGCTTTTCCTGTCTGTTTGTCCACTCTTAACGGCACTGGGTACTTGAAACGGCCGACCTTATCTGCAGCGCCCACCAATGTTGCTCAAGATTTATCGTTCAAACTTGTGCAATGGTCAACTAAAAAGCAATTATTGCGTATGTCTGTGGCACCGTAACAACACTTATATAATCTCCATGTGCGTCTTTTACTAGAAAAGGCATACATAAGTGATTTTAAGGACCGTAGCGCTCATCACGCAGCGCTGATCATGCAATGCTTGCACGAGAAGGCGAGTGTTTCCAACGCTTTGCTAAGACGAGATGGTGGTGGCACATACCCATCGCCTTGCGTTCTACACCTTATCACCTCTGAGACGGGCGCGCACCCGTCTCAGAGCCACGCGCTTCGTTTTTCAAAAAAACTTCCAGATGGCAATCATGTCTCATGCGTGGCGTGACTTGATGCGTTTGTTCATCTCCACTGCACGCTCGAAGCACTCTAACGCACCATCCCCAAAATACCATTCAGCGATTTTCTTGCGCAGAATATCAAATAAATGTTTTGTTTACTCTCTCCACACGCTAGCCAATCGTCTTTTGAAAAAATTCGCAGATTAACATGCAGATACGAGGTCAATTTTTTAAACATCACATATGTAGTCCTTCGATACAGCCATGATGTCGGGTTAACGTCAATTGTGGTTAGTTGTCATGCGCTGAAGTTGATTTATATAGCAGCGTCCAGTGCCAGCATCTTCGTAAGCATCAGCGCTTCATACCACCTTCTGGTGTTGCTCATGCGCATGTTCCAGTTGGCATCATTGCGCAAGGGCAAACAGCTAGTTATGCAAGTCGTGGAATCAAATCCCTGCTGTGGCCGCTGCATTTCCGATGGAGGCGGAAATGTTGTAGGCCCGTGTGATCAGTTTTGGGTGCATTTCCGGAGCCCTCCACAACGGCGTCTATCATAATCATATAGTGGATTCGGGACGTTAAACCTCACTTACCAATCAATAAAACAACTAGTTATATAAACATCTGCAACTCTTCAATACGTGGCTGTGCGTGCAGCAATTGTATATATATATATATATATATATATATATATATATATATATATATATATATATATATATATATATATATATATATATATATATATATATATCTTACCGCGGGCAGGATCTGAAACCTGTGACCTTCGAATGACACGTTCAACGCTCTACCGCTGAGTTATCACGACAGCTATCCCCCCAGCCACTTTATAGGGTTTATATGTGAATTAAAAGTGGAAGTGTCAGTCAGCGCCACCAGTAGCCATGGCGGCGAGTGTGGCACACTCTTTTTGAGTTTGTTTGGCGTCACGTAGCACGTGAACTTGTTACGAGTGGGCAGCTGACCAATAGTCCCTCGTATAATGAATAAGGAAGAGAATTGTATACCTAAGGGTCGTTTTTCCGTGTTTGGCACAATAATAATAATATCTAACAGACAATAATGCAAAGTAACGTATAGGGGATGTACATTGTACTGTAAATATGAAGAAAGAAAAGTAGGTGAGAAAATAACTTGCCGTGAGCACGAATCGAACCTACGACCTTCGAATTACGCGAGCATCGGGCACGTAACTTGAAGGTCGTAGGTTCGATTGCTGTTCACAGCAAGTCAATTTTTACCCATTTTTCTTTCTTCTTAGTTAAATTACATTGGTTCTAATAACTTGCCCTTTACATTCCTTGGTATTATTGTCTGCTGGAGCTCATTAATATATATATATATATATATATATATATATATATATATATATATATATATATATATATATATATATATACCATAGTGCTTCATAAAGAAAGCAACAGAATACCAATAAAGAAGGGTGTAAGGCAGGGGGACACAATCTCCCCAATGCTATTTACCGCGTGCTTACAGGAGGTTTTCAGAAGCCTAGAATGGGAACAGTTAGGGATAAGAGTTAATGGAGAATTCCTTAGTAACCTGCGCTTCGCCGAAGACATTGCATTGCTGAGTAACTCAGGGGACAAATTGCAACTCATGATTACGGAGTTAGACAAGGAGAGCAGAAAGGTCGTTCTTAAAATTAATCTGCAGAAAACGAAAGTAATGTACAACAACCTCGGAAAAGAGCAGCCCTTCGAGATACGTAATAGTGCACTTGAAGTTGTAAAAGACTATGTCTACTTAGGGCAGGTAATAACCGCAGAGCCGAACCACGAGATTGAAGTAACCAGAAGAATAAGAATGGGGTGGAGCATATTGGGCAAGCACTCTCGAATTATGACCGGTAGATTGCCGCTATCCCTCAAAAGAGAGGTATATAACAGCTGTATCTTGCCGGTACTTAGCTACGGAGCAGAAACCTGGAGACTTACAAAGAGGGTTCAGCTTAAATTGAGGACGACGCAGCGAGCAATGAAAGAAAAATGGTAGGTGTAACCTTAAGAGACAAGAAGAGAGCAGAGTGAATAAGGGGACAAACGGGGGTTAAGGATACTATAGTTGAAATAAAGAAGAGGAAATGGACATGGCCCGCGCATGTAGCGCGTAGACAGGATAACCGCTGGTCATTAAGGGTAACTAACTGGATTCCCAGAGAAGGAAAGCGCGTTAGGGGGAGACAGAAGGTTAGGTGGGCAGATGAGATTAATAAGTTTGCGGGTGTAAATTGGCAGCAGCAAGCACAGGACCGGGTTAACTGGCGGAACATGGGAGAGGCCTTTGTCCTGCAGTGGACGTAGTCAGGCTGATGATATATATATATATATATATATATATATATATATATATATATATATATATATATATAATGAGATATAACAGACAGTAATGCCAAGGAATGTACAGGGGAAGTTATTAACATTAATGGAATGTAAATAAGAAGAAAGAAGAAAGAAAAGTGGATGAAAAAATTACCAACTGTAAGCAGGAATCGAACCTACGACCTTCGAATTACGCGTTCGATGCTCTAACCACTGAGCTATTACAGCGGCACTCCCTCCATCCACTTTTTTGGGTTTATCTGTGAATTTAGAAGTAGGAGCGACAGTCAGCGCCATCTATAAGCCAAACAACGAGTGTGAAAACACTCTTATGCGCATGTTTGGCGTCACGTAGCACGTGAACTTATTATGAGCGGGCAGCTGATTAATTGTCCCTCTTATACAACCTAAACACACCAAGCCTGCCAGTACGAGACCCTCGTTCAATGAAATAAGGGAAAGAAGTGTATACCTAAGGGCTCGTTTTTCCGTGTTTTTAACACAATAATAATGAGATATAACAGACAGTAATGCCAAGGAATGTACAGGGGAAGTTATTAACATTAATGGAATGTAAATAAGAAGAAAGAAGAAAGAAAAGTGGATGAAAAAAATTACAGACTGTAAGCAGGAATCGAACTTACGACCTTCGAATTACGCGTTCGATGCTCTAACCACTGAGCTATTACAGCGGCACTCCCTCCATCCACTTTTTTGGGATTATCTGTGAATTTAGAAGTAGGAGCGACAGTCAGCGCCATCTATAAGCCAAACAACGAGTGTGAAAACACTCTTATGAGCATGTTTGGCGTCACGTAGCACGTGAACTTATTATGAGCGGGCAGCTGATTAATTGTCCCTCTTATACAACCTAAACACACCAAGTCTGCCAGTACGAGACCCTCGTTCAATGGAATAAGGGAAAGAAGTGTATACCTAAGGGCTCGTTTTTCCGTGTTTTTAACACAATAATAATGAGATATAACAGACAGTAATGCCAAGGAATGTACAGGGGAAGTTATTAACATTAATGGAATGTAAATAAGAAGAAAGAAGAAAGAAAAGTGGATGAAAAAATTACCAACTGAAAGCAGGAATCGAACCTACGACCTTCGAATTACGCGTTCGATGCTCTAACCACTGAGCTATTAAAGCGGCACTCCCTCCATCCACTTTTTTGGGTTTATCTGTGAATTTAGAAGTAGGAGCGACAGTCAGCGCCATCTATAAGCCAAACAACGAGTGTGAAAACACTCTTATGCGCATGTTTGGCGTCACGTAGCACGTGAACCTATTATGAGCGGGCAGCTGATTAATTGTCCCTCTTATACAACCTAAACACACCAAGTCTGCCAGTACGAGACCCTCGTTCAATGGAATAAGGGAAAGAAGTGTATACCTAAGGGCTCGTTTTTCCGTGTTTTTAACACAATAATAATGAGATATAACAGACAGTAATGCCAAGGAATGTACAGGGGAAGTTATACACATTAATGGAATGTAAATAAGAAGAAAGAAGAAAGAAAAGTGGATGAAAAAATTACCAACTGTAAGCAGGAATCGAGGGACAATTAATCAGCTGCCCGCTCATAATAAGTTCACGTGCTACGTGACGCCAAACATGCGCATAAGAGTGTTTTCACACTCGTTGTTTGGCTTATAGATGGCGCTGACTGTCGCTCCTACTTCTAAATTCACAGATAAACCCAAAAAAGTGGATGGAGGGAGTGCCGCTGTAATAGCTCAGTGGTTAGAGCATCGAACGCGTAATTCGAAGGTCGTAGGTTCGATTCCAGCTTACAGTTGGTAATTTTTTCATCCACTTTTCTTTCTTCTTTCTTCTTATTTACATTCCATTAATGTTAATAACTTCCCCTGTACATTCCTTGGCATTACTGTCTGTTATATCTCATTATTATTGTGTTAAAAACACGGAAAAACGAGCCCTTAGGTATACACTTCTTTCCCTTATTCCATTGAACGAGGGTCTCGTACTGGCAGACTTGGTGTGTTTAGGTTGTATAAGAGGGACAATTAATCAGCTGCCCGCTCATAATAAGTTCACGTGCTACGTGACGCCAAACATGCGCATAAGAGTGTTTTCACACTCGTTGTTTGGCTTATAGATGGCGCTGACTGTCGCTCCTACTTCTAAATTCACAGATAAACCCAAAAAAGTGGATGGAGGGAGTGCCGCTGTAATAGCTCAGTGGTTAGAGCATCGAACGCGTAATTCGAAGGTCGTAGGTTCGATTCCTGCTTACAGTTGGTAATCTTTTCATCCACTTTTCTTTCTTCTTTCTTCTTATTTACATTCCATTAATGTTAATAACTTCCCCTGTACATTCCTTGGCATTACTGTCTGTTATATCTCATTATTATTGTGTTAAAAACACGGAAAAACGAGCCCTTAGGTATACACTTCTTTCCCTTATTCCATTGAACGAGGGTCTCGTACTGGCAGACTTGGTGTGTTTAGGTTGTATAAGAGGGACAATTAATCAGCTGCCCGCTCATAATAAGTTCACGTGCTACGTGACGCCAAACATGCGCATAAGAGTGTTTTCACACTCGTTGTTTGGCTTATAGATGGCGCTGACTGTCGCTCCTACTTCTAAATTCACAGATAAACCCAAAAAAGTGGATGGAGGGAGTGCCGCTGTAATAGCTCAGTGGTTAGAGCATCGAACGCGTAATTCGAAGGTCGTAGGTTCGATTCCTGCTTACAGTTGGTAATTTTTTCATCCACTTTTCTTTCTTCTTTCTTCTTATTTACATTCCATTAATGTTAATAACTTCCCCTGTACATTCCTTGGCATTACTGTCTGTTATATCTCATTATTATTGTGTTAAAAACACGGAAAAACGAGCGCTTAGGTATACACTTCTTTCCCTTATTCCATTGAACGAGGGTCTCGTACTGGCAGACTTGGTGTGTTTAGGTTGTATAAGAGGGACAATTAATCAGCTGCCTGCTCATAATAAGTTCACGTGCTACGTGACGCCAAACATGCGCATAAGAGTGTTTTCACACTCGTTGTTTGGCTTATAGATGGCGCTGACTGTCGCTCCTACTTCTAAATTCACAGATAAACCCAAAAAAGTGGATGGAGGGAGTGCCGCTGTAATAGCTCAGTGGTTAGAGCATCGAACGCGTAATTCGAAGGTCGTAGGTTCGATTCCAGCTTACAGTTGGTAATTTTTTCATCCACTTTTCTTTCTTCTTTCTTCTTATTTACATTCCATTAATGTTAATAACTTCCCCTGTACATTCCTTGGCATTACTGTCTGTTATATCTCATTATTATTGTGTTAAAAACACGGAAAAACGAGCCCTTAGGTATACACTTCTTTCCCTTATTCCATTGAACGAGGGTCTCGTACTGGCAGACTTGGTGTGTTTAGGTTGTATAAGAGGGACAATTAATCAGCTGCCCGCTCATAATAAGTTCACGTGCTACGTGACGCCAAACATGCGCATAAGAGTGTTTTCACACTCGTTGTTTGGCTTATAGATGGCGCTGACGGTCGCTCCTACTTCTAAATTCACAGATAAACCCAAAAAAGTGGATGGAGGGAGTGCCGCTGTAATAGCTCAGTGGTTAGAGCATCGAACGCGTAATTCGAAGGTCGTAGGTTCGATTCCTGCTTACAGTTGGTAATTTTTTCATCCACTTTTCTTTCTTCTTTCTTCTTATTTACATTCCATTAATGTTAATAACTTCCCCTGTACATTCCTTGGCATTACTGTCTGTTATATCTCATTATTATTGTGTTAAAAACACGGAAAAACGAGCCCTTAGGTATACACTTCTTTCCCTTATTCCATTGAACGAGGGTCTCGTACTGGCAGACTTGGTGTGTTTAGGTTGTATAAGAGGGACAATTAATCAGCTGCCCGCTCATAATAAGTTCACGTGCTACGTGACGCCAAACATGCGCATAAGAGTGTTTTCACACTCGTTGTTTGATTTATAGATGGCGCTGACTGTCGCTCCTACTTCTAAATTCACAGATAAACCCAAAAAAGTGGATGGAGGGAGTGCCGCTGTAATAGCTCAGTGGTTAGAGCATCGAACGCGTAATTCGAAGGTCGTAGGTTCGATTCCTGCTTACAGTTGGTAATTTTTTCATCCACTTTTCTTTCTTCTTTCTTCTTATTTACATTCCATTAATGTTAATAACTTCCCCTGTACATTCCTTGGCATTACTGTCTGTTATATCTCATTATTATTGTGTTAAAAACACGGAAAAACGAGCCCTCAGGTATACACTTCTTTCCCTTATTCCATTGAACGAGGGTCTCGTACTGGCAGACTTGGTGTGTTTAGGTTGTATAAGAGGGACAATTAATCAGCTGCCCGCTCATAATAAGTTCACGTGCTACGTGATGCCAAACATGCGCATAAGAGTGTTTTCACACTCGTTGTTTGGCTTATAGATGGCGCTGACTGTCGCTCCTACTTCTAAATTCACAGATAAACCCAAAAAAGTGGATGGAGGGAGTGCCGCTGTAATAGCTCAGTGGTTAGAGCATCGAACGCGTAATTCGAAGGTCGTAGGTTCGATTCCTGCTTACAGTTGGTAATTTTTTCATCCACTTTTCTTTCTTCTTTCTTCTTATTTACATTCCATTAATGTTAATAACTTCCCCTGTACATTCCTTGGCATTACTGTCTGTTATATCTCATTATTATTGTGTTAAAAACACGGAAAAACGAGCCCTTAGGTATACACTTCTTTCCCTTATTCCATTGAACGAGGGTCTCGTACTGGCAGACTTGGTGTGTTTAGGTTGTATAAGAGGGACAATTAATCAGCTGCCCGCTCATAATAAGTTCACGTGCTACGTGACGCCAAACATGCGCATAAGAGTGTTTTCACACTCGTTGTTTGGCTTATAGATGGCGCTGACTGTCGCTCCTACTTCTAAATTCACAGATAAACCCAAAAAAGTGGATGGAGGGAGTGCCGCTGTAATAGCTCAGTGGTTAGAGCATCGAACGCGTAATTCGAAGGTCGTAGGTTCGATTCCAGCTTACAGTTGGTAATTTTTTCATCCACTTTTCTTTATTCTTTCTTCTTATTTACATTCCATTAATGTTAATAACTTCCCCTGTACATTCCTTGGCATTACTGTCTGTTATATCTCATTATTATTGTGTTAAAAACACGGAAAAACGAGCCCTTAGGTATACACTTCTTTCCCTTATTCCATTGAACGAGGGTCTCGTACTGGCAGACTTGGTGTGTTTAGGTTGTATAAGAGGGACAATTAATCAGCTGCCCGCTCATAATAAGTTCACGTGCTACGTGACGCCAAACATGCGCATAAGAGTGTTTTCACACTCGTTGTTTGGCTTATAGATGGCGCTGACTGTCGCTCCTACTTCTAAATTCACAGATAAACCCAAAAAAGTGGATGGAGGGAGTGCCGCTGTAATAGCTCAGTGGTTAGAGCATCGAACGCGTAATTCGAAGGTCGTAGGTTCGATTCCTGCTTACAGTTGGTAATTTTTTCATCCACTTTTCTTTCTTCTTTCTTCTTATTTACATTCCATTAATGTTAATAACTTCCCCTGTACATTCCTTGGCATTACTGTCTGTTATATCTCATTATTATTGTGTTAAAAACACGGAAAAACGAGCCCTTAGGTATACACTTCTTTCCCTTATTCCATTGAACGAGGGTCTCGTACTGGCAGACTTGGTGTGTTTAGGTTGTATAAGAGGGACAATTAATTAGCTGCCCGCTCATAATAAGTTCACGTGCTACGTGACGCCAAACATGCGCATAAGAGTGTTTTCACACTCGTTGTTTGGCTTATAGATGGCGCTGACTGTCGCTCCTACTTCTAAATTCACAGATAAACCCAAAAAAGTGGATGGAGGGAGTGCCGCTGTAATAGCTCAGTGGTTAGAGCATCGAACGCGTAATTCGAAGGTCGTAGGTTTGATTCCTGCTTACAGTTGGTAATTTTTTCATCCACTTTTCTTTCTTCTTTCTTCTTATTTACATTCCATTAATGTTAATAACTTCCCCTGTACATTCCTTGGCATTACTGCCTGTTATATCTCATTATTATTGTGTTAAAAACACGGAAAAACGAGCCCTTAGGTATACACTTCTTTCCCTTATTCCATTGAACGAGGGTCTCGTACTGGCAGACTTGGTGTGTTTAGGTTGTATAAGAGGGACAATTAATCAGCTGCCCGCTCATAATAAGTTCACGTGCTACGTGACGCCAAACATGCGCATAAGAGTGTTTTCACACTCGTTGTTTGGCTTATAGATGGCGCTGACTGTCGCTCCTACTTCTAAATTCACAGATAAACCCAAAAAAGTGGATGGAGGGAGTGCCGCTGTAATAGCTCAGTGGTTAGAGCATCGAACGCGTAATTCGAAGGTCGTAGGTTCGATTCCTGCTTACAGTTGGTAATTTTTTCATCCACTTTTCTTTCTTCTTTCTTCTTATTTACATTCCATTAATGTTAATAACTTCCCCTGTACATTCCTTGGCATTACTGTCTGTTATATCTCATTATTATTGTGTTAAAAACACGGAAAAACGAGCCCTTAGGTATACACTTCTTTCCCTTATTCCATTGAACGAGGGTCTCGTACTGGCAGACTTGGTGTGTTTAGGTTGTATAAGAGGGACAATTAATCAGCTGCCCGCTCATAATAAGTTCACGTGCTACGTGACGCCAAACATGCGCATAAGAGTGTTTTCACACTCGTTGTTTGGCTTATAGATGGCGCTGACTGTCGCTCCTACTTCTAAATTCACAGATAAACCCAAAAAAGTGGATGGAGGGAGTGCCGCTGTAATAGCTCAGTGGTTAGAGCATCGAACGCGTAATTCGAAGGTCGTAGGTTCGATTCCTGCTTACAGTTGGTAATTTTTTCATCCACTTTTCTTTCTTCTTTCTTCTTATTTACATTCCATTAATGTTAATAACTTCCCCTGTACATTCCTTGGCATTACTGTCTGTTATATCTCATTATTATTGTGTTAAAAACACGGAAAAACGAGCCCTTAGGTATACACTTCTTTCCCTTATTCCATTGAACGAGGGTCTCGTACTGGCAGACTTGGTGTGTTTAGGTTGTATAAGAGGGACAATTAATCAGCTGCCCGCTCATAATAAGTTCACGTGCTACGTGACGCCAAACATGCGCATAAGAGTGTTTTCACACTCGTTGTTTGGCTTATAGATGGCGCTGACTGTCGCTCCTACTTCTAAATTCACAGATAAACCCAAAAAAGTGGATGGAGGGAGTGCCGCTGTAATAGCTCAGTGGTTAGAGCATCGAACGCGTAATTCGAAGGTCGTAGGTTCGATTCCAGCTTACAGTTGGTAATTTTTTCATCCACTTTTCTTTCTTCTTTCTTCTTATTTACATTCCATTAATGTTAATAACTTCCCCTGTACATTCCTTGGCATTACTGTCTGTTATATCTCATTATTATTGTGTTAAAAACACGGAAAAACGAGCCCTTAGGTATACACTTCTTTCCCTTATTCCATTGAACGAGGGTATCGTACTGGCAGACTTGGTGTGTTTAGGTTGTATAAGAGGGACAATTAATCAGCTGCCCGCTCATAATAAGTTCACGTGCTACGTGACGCCAAACATGCGCATAAGAGTGTTTTCACACTCGTTGTTTGGCTTATAGATGGCGCTGACTGTCGCTCCTACTTCTAAATTCACAGATAAACCCAAAAAAGTGGATGGAGGGAGTGCCGCTGTAATAGCTCAGTGGTTAGAGCATCGAACGCGTAATTCGAAGGTCGTAGGTTCGATTCCTGCTTACAGTTGGTAATTTTTTCATCCACTTTTCTTTCTTCTTTCTTCTTATTTACATTCCATTAATGTTAATAACTTCCCCTGTACATTCCTTGGCATTACTGTCTGTTATATCTCATTATTATTGTGTTAAAAACACGGAAAAACGAGCCCTTAGGTATACACTTCTTTCCCTTATTCCATTGAACGAGGGTCTCGTACTGGCAGACTTGGTGTGTTTAGGTTGTATAAGAGGGACAATTAATCAGCTGCCCGCTCATAATAAGTTCACGTGCTACGTGACGCCAAACATGCGCATAAGAGTGTTTTCACACTCGTTGTTTGGCTTATAGATGGCGCTGACTGTCGCTCCTACTTCTAAATTCACAGATAAACCCAAAAAAGTGGATGGAGGGAGTGCCGCTGTAATAGCTCAGTGGTTAGAGCATCGAACGCGTAATTCGAAGGTCGTAGGTTCGATTCCTGCTTACAGTTGGTAATTTTTTCATCCACTTTTCTTTCTTCTTTCTTCTTATTTACATTCCATTAATGTTAATAACTTCCCCTGTACATTCCTTGGCATTACTGTCTGTTATATCTCATTATTATTGTGTTAAAAACACGGAAAAACGAGCCCTTAGGTATACCCTTCTTTCCCTTATATATATATATATATATATATATATATATATATATATATATATATATATATATATATATATATATATATATATATATATATATATATATATATATATATATATATGTTGTGATGTAGCGACGAAGGCAACCTTTATTAGGCCCAGAAGACACGATGAAGCGACCTCACCCAAGAGGCACAGAACTCAGGCAAGCCAAGTCCCCACAGCAGATGAAGATGACGACCACTCATGATGATGAATATGTGTAAAGATAGTAGATGTGCTTGATGAATGCCTACACTAACTTCCCCTCCCCCCACATGAAAGCGGTCATCCTCACCGCAGTTCTTGGCCACAGTTTAAAGCGAAGAGGAACGCCATATGAAAGATTTCATGCGGGATACGTGGACTATTTCTGCTGCCCTGTAGCGGCGGTCCGTCAGAAAAAGAACGGCTGCCACGCGATAATTTGCAGGAGACGTTTGCTCCAAGACAGTGTAGGGGCCAATAAAACATATTTGAAACTTCTCGCACAGGCCGGGAGTGCGAATAAGTGTAAGAAGGAGGACTTCGTCGCCAGGGCTGAAGGACACGGCACAATGAGGGGCATCATATTCAAGCTTGTGATCCTGTTGCTTGGCTTCAGTGTTGACACGAGCCAGCTGGTGGCGATGTAGTAGACGAGACACGTATTCTTCAGTTGAAGATGAACATGGTTTGACAGGCACAGAGAAGAATGAAACATCGAGGAAAGAAGAGGGAAGCGACCGTGGACGAGGTAGAACGGCGAGTAACCGGTTGTGCGCTCTACAGAGGTATTATACGCAAAAGTGACAAATGGGAAAATGGTGTTCCAGTTTCGGTGGTTGGGTTCGATATACATCGCTATCATATCTGACAGTGTACGATGAAAGCGCTCAGTCAGGCTGTTCGTCTGTGGATGGTAACTGGAGCTTGTTTTGTGCGTAGTGCCGGATGCCTTGAGCACTTCTTCGACGAATTCTGAAAGAAATACTCTTCCACGGTCGCTCAGGATTACACGAGGAGCTCCGTGTCGAAGGATTTTTGCTCGAAAGATGAAGTCAGCCACTTTCGAAGCTGATGCAGAAGGCACGGGAGCTGTTTTGGCGTAGCGGGTCAGGTGGTCGACAGCTGTAACTATCCATCGATTGCCCGTGACAGTTATAGGAAGCGGACCATACAGGTCAACGCCAACTACCTCGAATGGTTGCAGGGGACACGGGAGCGGTTGTAATCGTCCACTTCGAGTTGATGTAGGTAGCTTGTGACGCTGAGAAAGGGCGCATGAGTCAACGTACTTCGCGACACAGGTGGACAAGCCCGGCCAGTAGTAGTGACATCTTATACGGTCATACGTTTTCTGGAAGCCCATGTGTCCAGCAGACATGTCGTCGTGATATGTCTTGAGGACTTGAGCCCGAAGAGAGCGAGGTAGAATGGGCACCCAGCCTTGACCATCAGGGTGGTAGATATGACGGTAAAGGACGTGGTTCTTGAGCTTGAATTGCGTCAGCTGTCGGTGAAGACGGGCGTTAGGGGGCCGGCAATTCCCGTCAAGGACGTCCATGATGCGGCGACAGTAAGGGTCAGCACGTTGGTGAGATAAGAACAAACCACACTCGCTTGGAGAAGTTGGGTCCACAGTAGCTAGTGACGAAACATGTAGGAAAGAGACGGCTGAAAGCTTCTCGAGTGTGGCAGTGGTGGGTTTATTAAGTGGCTCCGAAGAGAGCGGGCAACGCGAAAGTGCGTCGGCGTCTTGAAGTTTGTTTCCCGACATGTATGCGATCGTGAAGTCGTATTCTTGTAAGTGAAGAATCCAGTGACCAAGTCGGCCGGACAAGTTCTTGATTGTCGAGAGCCAGCACAAGGCGTGATGGTCCGTAACCACAGTAAAGTGGCGGCCGTGGAGATAAGGTCGAAACTTTTGTATCGACCATACGACCGCTAGGCACTCCTGTTCGGTGATGGTATAATTCTTTTCGGCAGGGGTCAGTGCATGGCTCGCGTATGCGACGACTTTCTCACGTGAAGATTTGTCTCGCTGTGGAAGAATTCAACCAGTGCCTCGACCACTAGCGTCTGCATGCAGGAGCGTAGGCGCGGTTTCGTCGAAATGGGAGAGGACTGGTTCGGATGTGAGTGCACACTTTAGTTGGGCAAACGCCGCTTCACATTCAGGAGACCACACAAAGGCGACGCCTGATCCAAGCAACTTGTGCAATGGTGAAGCTATTGAGGCGAAATCTCGAATGAATCGGCGAAAATGAGAAGCGAGGCCGAAGAAACTGCGCAAATTTTTGGCTTTTTCAGGACGCGGGAAGTGTTGTACAGCGGAAATCTTGTCAGGATTGGGACGAATACCGTGCTTGCTTACGATGTGGCCTAACACTTTAATCGCCTTGCTCACAAAACGGCACTTCTTAGTGTTCAGCTGAATGCCTGCGTTTGCAAGACACGTATGAACTTCGTCCAGTCGTTGCAAGTGCTGAGGGAAGGTTGACAAGCAAATAACGATATCGTCTAAATAGCACAAGCAAGTCTTCTACTTCAAGCTTCGTAAAACTGTGTCGATCATCTACTCGAATGTTGCTGGAGCGTTGCAAAGGCTGAATGGCATGACGTTGAATTAGTACAGCCCATCTGGTGTTGAAAACGCTGTCTCTTCTTTGTCATCCTCGTGCAGGGGTATTTGCCAGTAACCTGAACGCAGGTCTAGGCTTGAGTAGTACTCAGCACCTTGCAGTGAATTCAAAGCATCGTCTACGTGCGGCATGGGGTAAACATCCTTGTGGGTAATCTTATTAAGTTCTCTGTAGTCCACGCAAAATCACACGGAGCCATCTTTTTTCCTTACTAAAACAACAATTGATGACCAAGGACTCGTCGAGGGACGTATAATGTTCCGTTGCAGCATATCGGCTAAATTTTGTTCAATGATCTCACGCTCGGACGAAAAGACGCGATATGGTCGACGGCGTACGATGGAAGTGCCATCGGTCTGGATACGATGCCTAATAATGGACGTCTGTCCCAGAGATGAGCAATGGGCATCAAACAATCTTCTATGCTTTTGTAGCAAGGCAAGCAACTCATCTGTCTGTGAAGACGTCAGTTCTGGACTAATAGTCGCAGCAAGAACAGAAACGCTTGATGAACGTTCAATAGGGGAGACCCGCTCAAGTTTGCCCGGCGACGCCAGTGCTTGCCTTTCCCCTGCCAGAAAAAGTGCACAACAGTAGAGTCTTCCGACCCTTCCGCTCCCTTTGACTTCCAAGCATCGCGAAGCACGCGCTGCACGTGAAACGTCCCTCGTTCCGCGATGTCACCCCAACAGAAAAGGGGGTCACATCGCTGCGTCGTCAACTGTCGCAATAACCATGCAAACACGAAGAGGTCGACTCCACCAGTGAAATTCTGCCGATTCCCAAGCCGATGGTACGAAACAAGCAGACGACAGAAATGGATTAAAGCAGTGCGCCGAAAAAAGTATGTAAACATATTTTTCATAAAAATTAGCACGCGCACAATGCATTGAAAATTACGGGTGTTAATTCCTGCGTCACAGTTCCTCTAATCTATCGAGTTACTGGGAGATGCACGTCCCCATCTTAAAAGTATAAATTTTCAACGCCCGTCTTTAGAGCACTGTTAAAAAATAACGAAGAAATATTTTATGCTGCTACTATTATTCGATATTGTTGGGGACGTAGTAGTTGAACCTGTGTGCACATGTGGTATTGGTAATGTGTTGTTATATATTTTTAAATCTACGCAGCGCCGACGGAAGTGTGTGGTTGCCAAAAGCTTGGACAACTATGAAAAAAAGAAAAAAATGTATTAGCCGTTGTTGCACGTCCGTTGGCAGATACAGTTAAGTAGTTGTTACTGAGTGTGCAGGGGTAGCCCGAACAACACGGTGCATTTTTGATACGTGACCAAGATAAAACGCCTTTACAGCAATGCGCTCTTCTCCTGCAGATTAGACACACACAAAAAAGTTTCTCTGAAAGCTGGGTGCTCATCATGATGGTACGCACGCTGTTCGTGAACTCAAGGTACCCGCGATGAGAACGGTGATAATGCAAGGAAAGACACGCGAGATAGATGTCAATTATTGTTGTGGGTCAGAAAGAAGCCCCAAATAGACCATTTATTTTTGAAGTGTTTTGTATACACCGCACGATAACTTGGGTGGGTGCTAGTAAATTAAGGTATCCCAACTAATAGCAGTCACAGCGCAAGAACCGCTTAACCTAAAGCATGAGAAGCGGCCTTACCCATGCATCCAGGAACAAACATAGTGCATAGTTGTTAGTCTGCGCTGGTCCTTGTGTTCCCTTCTTCTGTGTCCTTGTGTGTGTGCGCAAAAACTTCAATTATGCAGCAGTACCAACTAGCCCGTCTTTCCGTATTATTATAGTGCATAGTACACAGAGTAAACCAAATAAAACAGGTATATAATTATGAACGTACAGAAAGTTTTATCCACCTCTAACGTCGTAAACAGCGTCGTCTTTCACTTGCGAAACGCACTTCGCTCTGACGAGGACGGCGTCGTCTGCTACAGCTTGCTTCGCTGCCTTTTACCAAATTGTTGCCACGAAAAAAAAATCCTCAATTGCGGCAACCTATTAAATGTGGACAGAGCGCATACATCATAACCGCGCGCGACGCGAGGCTCTCAAAAACACGTGCAAAACGCGGGCAGCGTGCGAGCAAAGCAATGCATTTTCAAGCAGGTTGAATGGGACAGCGGAGAGGCCAACACTCGAGTAACCAGTTTTCTCCCCACATTGACTGACAGCGCCACGCTCCGCAGCGCCTCCCTCGGCGTGGGTCTCCTCTATAGAAGGAAGGTCAGAACACACTGGAATAAGCGGGACAACAGAGACAGGTTGAAATTCAGTAACGCAAGCCATTGTGGTGCCTTTAGGAATGAGAATTTTCTCAGACGTCTGGTTTGTAGCGTAGAGAAGTCCGGAGCCATTGTAGAACCGCGCTAGACCTGAAACAAAGGCTATACTTCTTGTGAGACAGCGTGCAGATGGTTGGACAAACACGTCACCATAGTCAATCACATTAGAAGTGATGGTAACTATTCGCTGATGACCAGGTGGTAGCTCGGTACCTTCAGCAGCGAGCAAGCGAACAGGCCTGTCATCCGCATACAGGGCATAGTCAGTTTCCATCATATGAACAACATTTTCTCGACAGCAGATGGAAGCGTTCGCTGTAGACAGAAAATCCCAGCCTAATATAAGCTGGTGGGCACACGAACTCAGCACAGCAAATTGCACAAAATGAAGAAGATCAGCTATAAAAACACGAGCGGTGCACATAGCGGCAGGTCTATTGGCGTCCCCTTGAGCAGCGTGCAGTGTAGGTCCATCTTAAGGGATGGTGACTTTTCGCAGATGTGAGCACAAAGAACGATCAATCACAGACAAACAAGCACCAGTGTCTACTAAAGCGTCCACGTACACACCTTCTATTAAAACAGATATCGTATTATATGGACGCACTGGAGGAATTTCTGTCTTTTCGTTCAATGCAGCTTTTCCTCCAAAAGCTGGAGAGGTTAGTTTTCCGGGCGTTGGTTGGTGAATTGCGAGACAAGTCGCAGTGGAGACGTAGAGCGGCGTAGGGGTGAGGGTGAGCGGTGTCTAGTAGAGCGGTAAGAAGTGGTTGGCTCAGATGTCGCAGTTGGAGACGGTGAGCGACGTAGCGGCGGATTATGAGGACGACGTTGGAAAGCGTACCAGCTTGTCTTAGGATCCCGTCCGTAGGTGTCGAATCCACGACGCTCGTCCTGCTGACGCTTCCGACAGACGCGTGCAATGTGGCCCCTATAGCCGCAGTAATAACAGATCGGACGAGGCGGCCGCCATGGTGGGGGAAATGGCTGGCTAGGTGCACTCGGAGTTAACGAAGCCAGCGGGACAGGCGTCGAGTGTGCGGGCATCAGTTGTACGACGGGTGGTTAGCCAGCGAAGACTTCTGCGTACGTCGGCTGGAGCCGAGGTACTGGAGAGTATACATACACTTGCCCGGTCATAGACGCCAACTTCTCTTTGATAACGTCGCGCAAAACAGTGTTGGAGGGGGAGCTGGAGTCGGTGTCATTGAGAGGCCGAAAGATTGCAGCTCTTCCCGTATAATCGCACGGATCATGGCACGCAATGAGGCATCAGTCGTGGTGGTGCTTTCAGTGCTGTCCAGCGGTAACCCTTGGGACTCAAGTTCCTCTAGGCTTTGGCACGTGGCAACAACGTCAGCGACTGTGGTCGGGTTTTGTATGACGAAGGTATTGAACGCGACTCTGCCGATGCCTTTTAATATATGGCGAACTCTCTCTGATTCTGACACGGACGTGCTGATATGGTGACAGAGAGGAAGCACATCCTCTATGTACGATGTGTAAGACTCACCTCATTGTTGCTTGCGATCATCCAGTGTCTTCTTCGCGAGAGCTGAACGAACCACCGGGGTGCCGAAAATTAGGCGAAGCTGTTGCTTGAAACGTGTCCAGTCCGTAATGTCCGTTTTAAGATTGAAAAACCATATTTTCGCTACGCCTGTCAGATAGAAAGAAACACGGCGAAGCTTGGTAGGATCATCCCATTTGTTAGTGGAACTCGCTCGATTGAACTGGTCCAACCAATCCACCACATCTTCACCTCGAAGTCCGGCGAACGTGGGCGGCTCACGCTGGTGCGCGGTGATAATCCACGATGGATAGACCGCGGTAGCCGGGGCCGTGGAGGTAGACGCAGAAGCACCGGCTGGCTCGTCCTAAGGGATGTTACCGGACACCTGGCACAAACGACGACCTGAGCGGAGCTCCAGGAGGCAGATCGGGCTGGGAGAGGACGGAAGATCGTGGAGCACACTCCACCACTTTTGATCTAACGGTGAAGGCAACGTTTATTAGGCCCAGAAGACACGATGAAGCGACCACACCAAAGACACAGAACCAGGCAAGCCAAGTCCCCACAGCAGATGAAGATGACGACCACTCATGATGATGAATATGTGTAAAGGTAGTAGATGCGCTTAATGAATGCCTACACTATATATATATATATATATATATATATATATATATATATATATATATATATATATATATATATATATACATTGACCCGTGTCTACATGTGGACAAAGACGATGATGGGAGATTTAGCGGACACCAGATACTGGGCCTCTGGCTTGACTGGAGAACGAAGAAGAAAATCTTGCGGCTCAGATGTTGAGAACGCGCTGCTTTCGCTGCCTTAAGGCGTACTTGTGCTTTGTTCGCGTTGTACTGCAACACTGGTGGAAATGCTGGCCCGCGACCCCGCCTGATGCTCCACACTCCCACGGGGAGCCATCCATCCAACCCAGAAGCACTTGTCGACACTCCCGTGCATCGCTTCAGCCGTCGCTTGCGAGGCCTCCTTCCAGAGTTCACTCTCTCACAGGAACACTCTACAAGGCACCACTCAGATCTACCAATGGCCACCGCCAGTCCACAACAGTTACTACGAGACAGTAGTTTGCCAACCCCATCTCGGGTAACTCTTTTTTTCACCGCTGGTGACTGATCGCTTGGGTGGTGGAGCACATGAAGACGTTCAAGACTGGCTTGATCACTATGAACGTGTCGCCAACACCAACCAGTGGTCTCTTGAACAAAGGCTTTCCCGCGCCCAATTTTATTTCGACGACAGCGCTCGAACTTGGTATGAGGACAGAGAAGGCTGTTTGTCAACATGGAGTGACTTTAAAAGAGGAATGATTGACACATTTGCCGATGTCAACTGGTGCGAACGTGCGCAGCATTTACTGGAGCTACAAGTTCAGAACCCCAATGAAACGGTCGGAATGTTCGCTGAGGACATGGCCCGTCTCTTCCGTAAAGCTGACCCGCACATGACCAACGACAAAAAGTTGCGCTACCTCATGCGCGGCGTTAAAGAGCAGTTGTTCACCGGACTTATGCGGAACCCACCAAGCACCGCGACAGACTTCATCAAAGAAGCTATGGCTATCGAACGGGCGCTTCACCTACGATGCCGACAGTATGATCGCTTGTCCGGCAGCACCCACATTCAAGTCGCCGCTACGACATCTGACAACCAAAGCTCGTTGCGCGATTTAATAAGAGAGATTGTTTGCGAAGAGCTGCTGAAGCTGCGGAATCTGGTCACGGAACCACCCACGGCGTCTGTCGCTGAAGTCGTCCGCGAAGAAATACGCCTAGCGTTTTCAACAGCTGATCCTACTGACGATCAGCGACCTATGAGCTACGCAGCCGCGCTTCGCCGCCCACCGCCCCTTGCGCCGTCGTACAGCCAGCCATCGGCAGCCGTTCCTTGGTCGCCACCGCAAGAACAGACACCTCGGTGCCCTGCCACCGTGCCACCGTGTGAAATGTCGCCGTACCAAGAGCCGTCTCCCAACGAGACACGGCATTTGCCACATTACGAGCCGTTGCGGCGTCCACAGCTTCGTAAAGCAGACGCCTGGCGCACTGTAGGTAGGCGTCCGCTTTATTTTACCTGCGGAGGTGTGGGCCACATTTCGCACCATTGCTGGCACCGCGTAGATGTGTTTCGACCTCTTCGGCAATGGTCTGACGATCGACGCGCCAACGACGGCTACGCACCACGCCGGGACGCTCATTCTCAAGGACACCCCTTGTATCAGTCCCATTTGGACAACCGCCGTGCCAATAATGACGACAGTGTGCCTGATTACCAGCCAGGTTTGGGACGTCGACCACGCTCTTTGTCTCCGGCTTATTCGCCTTCGCCGCGCCACCGAACTACAGCCGACGTCACTGGAAGGAGGTCACCGAGTCCACGTCGGGGAAACTGAAGGCGGCGAGCTCCGGGGGTGAGGTCGCAGGCCGTCAAGGCAACGAAAAAAAGCCCCCGTTACTTGTACCACAGGACGCCGTAAAGCCGAGAAGTTGTAACACCGACGAAACTGTGACCACAGATCTTACCGTTTCGGTGGACGGAAAGCAAGTAACAGCCTAAGTTGACACCGGCACCGACTTTTCTATCATAAGTGAAAACCTTGCCGTACGCCTCAATAAAGTGAAGACTACGTGGACGGGTGCTCACCTGAGGACAGCAGGCGGCCAACTGTTGATGCCTGTTGGAAGGTGTACAGCAAGACTCGACATCGGGGGCTCTTCTTTCGTGGCGACGTTGGTCCTCCTCACCTCATGTTGCAAGGACTTGATCATAGCGATGGACTTCTTAAGAGAACATGGTGCCGTCATCAACATCCCGGACCGTTCAATTACATTCCGCAACAGCCCTGGTTTAGTTGACTGTTCAGACGCAATGCGTAACACTTTACGTATAATTGATGATGTGGTCGTCCCGCCCCGCTCATGCACTCTTGTTTCGGTGGAAGGCCACGAAGCGTTTGATGGCGAAGGCATTGGTGACCAAATTGGCTCGCTGCTATTTAGCCAAGGCATTTCGGTCACACGAGGTATCGTCCGTCTCACTGGTGGACGCACGCATTTACTTCTGACGAACTTTAGTGCTGAGCGCCGGCACCTTCCGAAGGGCACAGCTGTCGCTTCGTACGACAATATTGTAGAAATGCGAGGCAGTTCATGTTTGTCGGTATTGGACGAAGAGCCTAATCAAGAACCAGAACCCATTCTCGACGTTGGCACCACCCTGTCAAAGGACGAGCGACAGAGACTTCTTCAGCTGCTAGCCAAATTCCGCGACCGCTTTTTAACGACATCACGAGTTGATCGAACACCTTTGACAAAGCACCGAATAATCACCGAGGACACGGTGAGACCTATCCACCAGAACCCTTATCGTGTAGCATCAAAGGAACGTAAAGCCATACAACAAGTCGCGAAAATGCTTGCAGATGACGTCATTCAATCGTCACAGAGCCCCTGGGCATCGCCTGTAGTGCTATTAAAGAAAAAGGATGGCACCCTGCGTTTTTGCGTTGACTACAGGAAGCTGAATCGGGTGACCAAGAAAGATGTGTACCCGCTCCCACGTATTGATGACTCCCTTGACAGACTTCGGCATGCTCGCTACTTTTCTTTTATGTACTGGAGGAGTGCATACTGGCAGATCGAGGTAGACCCAAGAGACTGAGAGAAAACCGCTTTTGTGACGCCAGATGGTTTATACGAATTTAAAGTCTTGCCTTTCGGTTTGTGTTCCGTGCCTGCAAATTTTCAAAGGCTTATGGACATGGTACTTTGAGGATTGGAGTGGAAGACGTGCCTAGTCTATCTGAACGACGTTATAGTGTTTTCGACCGCTTTTGACGAGCATCTCAAAAGACTGGAAGTTGTTTTACGTGCCATACGGTTCACGGGCCTGACATTGAAACCAAAAAAGCGTCATTTCTGTTTTCACGAACTTCAGTTTCTCGGTCACGTCGTCAGCAACGCAGGCGTCCGGCCCGATCCTGAAAAAATTGCCGCCGTCGCACAGTTCCCAGTACCCTCCAATAAGAAGGCTGTCAGACGCTTCCTGGGCCTTTTTGCCTGTTATCGCCAGTTTATCGCAGACTTCGCCCGCATCGCGTCGCCACTAACTCGTCTCACAAGAGACGATAATGCCTTTGAGTGGAAAGAAGAACAGGAGGCTGCCTTTAATGATCTGCGTCAACGTCTTCAAACGCCCCCGGTGCTTGCCCACTTCGACGAAGAAGCACCGACGATGTTTCACACAGACGCTAGCAATGTAGGTCTTGGGGCTGTGCTTGTGCAACAGCAAGAGGACACAGAAAGAGTGGTCGCCTACGCAAGCCGAACGCTAACACGCGCAGAGGCTAACTATTCAACAACAGAGAAAGAATGCCTCGCCGTAGTATGGGCAGTAATGAAATTTCGCCCATACTTGTATGGCCGGCACTTCAAAGTTATTAGTCACCATCACTCCCTTTGCTGGTTAACTAATCTAAAAAATCCCACCAGCCGATTAGCGCGTTGGAGCCTAAAACTGCAAGAGTTTGACATTACGTTCGTGCACAAGTCAGGCAAGCGACATATGGACGCTGACTGTCTGTCCCATTCACCCAATGAGTCGGCAACCCTACCTGAGGAGGAGCAAACGGCATTTCTCGGTGTCCTCGACACGACCGCCATTGCTCAGCAACAACGTGACGACACTGAGTTGCTTGGCTTAATTAACTACTTGGAAGGCAGATCTCAGAAGACGCCAAGAGTTTTCGCAAGAGTGTTGTCATCGTTTTGTTTACGGGGCGGAGTACTCTACAAAAGATACTTTTCGTCGACAGGATCTGCCTACCTGCTCGTCATACCAGCAGCCCTTCCTACCTAAGTACTCAAAGCATGCCACAACGAGGTGACCTCTGACCATTTGGATTACATGAGAACGTTGGCCAGAGTACAGCAAAGGTATTACTGGCCGAGACTAACCGCAGCCGTGAAGCACCACGTTCGTACCTGTCTCGACTGCCAGCGACGCATGTCTCCACCGACTAAACTAGCTGGCCTCCTGCAGCGCGTGCAGGTCCTAACAGCTCCATTCTACCAGATAGGAATGGACATTTTGTGCCCACTACCTACTTCTACTGCAGGGAACCACTGGGTTATCGTCGTGACAGATTATCTGACCCGTTATGCCGAGACAAAAGCTATCCAGAGAGGTACAGCAGCGGAGGTGGCAAGATTTTTCATCGAAAATGTTGTACTGAGGCACGCTGCACCAACCGTCGTGATCACAGACAGAGGAACCGCATTTACGGCAGCTCTTTTGGATCACGCCGTGATGCTGAGTGGAACAACACATCGTAAGACGACCGCCTACCACCCACAAACAAACGGGCTGACAAAGCGTCTGAACAAAACCATTGAGGACATGCTTTCGATGTACGTAGACATTGAACACAAAAATTGGGATGAAATCTTGCCATACATAACGTTTGCGTACAACACTACCAAGCAAGAAACGACCCCGTTCAGCCTCGTTCATGGAGGAGAAGTACGAACTATGTTAGATGCGATGCTGCCGCACGAAAGGGACGACATCGACCCAGATGCCAACACGTTAACGGAACGCGCGGAAGAAGCTAGACAACTGGCACGCTTACGGATCCGCCAGCAGCAAGAGTACGATGCAGGCCATTACAATGCTCACCGCAGAACAGTTGTCTATCAAACTGGCGACAAAGTATGGGTTTGGACACCCGTACTGAAACGAGGACTATCAGGAAAGCTCTTAAGAAGATACTTTGGGCCATACCGAGTGCTGCGACAACTGAGTGACGTCACTTACGAAGTAGTTCCCGACAATTTGTGTAGTACCAAGCGTCGCCAGCACCATCCTGAACTCGTTCACATAGTGCACATGAAGCCTTACGTCAGTGAGTGATTGCGTGAGACTTTTCTTTAAAAAAGAAACTGCATTATTGACTTCGCATCGGGTCGATGCTCTTTGAGAGGGAGGCAAATGACCCGTGTCTACATGTTGACAAAAGCGATGATAGGGGGATTCAGCGGACACCAGATAGCGGGCCTCTGGCTTGGCTGGAGAACGAAGAAGAAAATCTTGCGGCTCAGCTGTTGAGAACACGCTGCTTTCGCTGCCTCAAGGCGTACTTGTGCTTTGTTCGCGTTGTACTGCGACAATATATACATACAGCTTATTTCATGCCGCGTCGCTCAAAAAAATTCCCTCCGCATGCTTCGCATAACGTTGATTCTAAGTTACGTGGGATCCGCCGAATTTTTTATCTCGGCAAAATCATGGTGCAGTAGTTCAAAGAAAACGTTTGAATATGTTCGCAGTACCATCGGATTCCCTCTTGATTTAAACTTCGCTCTGTGTATCTAGCATTTGTCGCATGTTTTGTTGTACCAAGCCACATTTGTATTCATGTTCTTCCACGTGAATCTTTGCGTGAGCTTCCTATACGTCCTCCAAAAACTATCGTGACCACCGGATTCTGTGCTATTATGGCACACTCGCAGAATCAGTGGGACACTCATTTCAGGTACATGTATCCGACCATTCTTAAGTTGCAGTTGTTCTGTGCCTTCCCAGAGCGTCGCCACTATTATGATTACGCAGTATGTGCCTTTGCATAAAAATAAAAGTTTGAGCGAGTTGGTATGCATTCAACTAAATGGAACAGCGCACACGAGATCACGACGAAAAAGCGCCGGTTTGTGTTCTTTGTTTTGTCGTAGTTGTCTCGTGTGAGCTGTTCCACCAAGAAGATTGTGTCTTTTGGTACATGCAATCTTGAAAACGAATCATCGTCTCGATGCTTGAGTCTCGGGCATAGCGTAACTTAAAAACTGTATTACAGGATCTCACTTATCTACTGAGCGAGCCCTTCTTTTGGCTAATCCAGCTGAAGAAGGTGTGTCAGAGCTTGGTTGTCAGTGGCAAGGTTGAAATTTCAGCCTTCGAGGTAATCTTTGCAGTATCTTAGGTTCCTCATAAGAAACGCGAGGTTCAAATCCGAGAGCCAAGCGTTTCTGTCACTGGCGTATTCTTAGCACTCAACCCATGCAACATCACTAGAATAAATGCCATCAAATTATACTGGCGCCATTTGGGATTGACTTCTACAAATGATTGTCAAGGTACTGAAAATAAGTTATTGACGTTGAATTGTAGGCTTTGTATTTCCACAAGTTGCAACAATCTGTTCAACAGAGAGAGAGAGAGAGTGAGAATTTATTAGAAGGCAGAGAGGTCGGCCTGAGCTAGTTCGCTCTAGCCTGCTACTCTACACAGGAGATAAGGAAAAGGGGAAGGAAAGAGGGATGAAGGGTGATGATGGGGACAAGAAGAGGTGGTGCGTATGTACAGTAGCCACTTAGCATAATACCCTACAGTCAAGTGTCTAGTCCAGTGCTTTTTATAAAGTCTAGAACAGCCTTTGTAGCAGTTTTCGACACTGGTCGTTCATTGCTGACAATAACTGGCTTTCACTCAATGGTGTTCGTCCGATGCTTGCCTACGTTGCAGTGAGTATTTTTCTTTGCGCCACGTATAATGCACAGTCACAAAATATGTGAGCTATCGTTTCGCGCACTTGGCAGCGTTCACAATTTGGGCTGTGCACACGGCCGATTAGGTGGGTGTAGTGGCGAGTGAAGGCGACGCCCAGGCGAATTCGGTGCAGTATATTAGCATGTATTCGGCTGATTTTATCTGGAAGACGAAAAGTCGTACCGGGGTCTCTTTACCGCAGGCGCTTGTTCCGGTGATCTGGTAGCGACCAGTAAGTGGCAGCGCATTCGCGTATGAGTGATCTCATCAATGTGTTGATGTCACTTCGCGAATACGGTACTTCGGCGTACATAGGAGCGTTGTACATTGCCGCTCTTGCTTCGCTATCAGCTGTTTCGTTGCCAACCAGGCCGCAGTGTCGAGGAATCCATTGGAGTGTAATCAAGTGACCACTCCTGTGTGTTAGGTCAAATGCTTGGATGATTCCTAACGCTAACTCGTTAAATTGGCCTCTTCTTGAGCAAGAATGGATAGCTTGAAGCGCTGATTTTGAACCAGACAGAATCGTCTATTTACGCGGTGCTTGGTCGTTCACAAATTTTATGGCTTCTTGTATAGCAACAAGCTCTGCTGGTGTCGAAGATGACCTATGATCTAATTTGTACTGTAGGGAAATACCGAGTTGAGGAATCACGAAGGCTGCAGCTGAGGCGGATGAAGTTACGGATCCATCGGTGTAAATGTGCACAGAGTCGCTGTATCGGTCATCTAAATGTGCCAAGGGGAGTTGCTTGAGGGCAATATAAGAAACACGCGACTTATACAAAATTCAACGTATGTGAAGGCACACCAGCGGCTTAGTCAATGTCCACGGAGGCACTGCAGGGATTACGGCAGGTGCAAAGCCTGAAGGGATCATGTGTCTATGTGTATCGAGGCATCGCGAATAGGTACAGCCTGGTCGGTCCACTTGTAGCGAAGACAACGGCTGTTGTGCATGTTGGGTGAGCAGACAAAGGTGCACTCGAAGAGGGCCACAAGACGTGTAAACCTGTACAGGGTAGGTGCGGGACTCCTCTATAGTGCCAGAGGTTGACGTGCACCGTGGCAGGCCAAGGCATATTCTCAGTGCTCGTGCCTGAAGGCTCTCAAAAGTACGAAGGCACGTTGCCCGCATGCTGGAAAGCACAGCTGAGCTATACCTTATATAGCCCACAAAAAATGCCTTGTATAACTGCAGAAGACTTTTCTCTGAAGGGCCCCATCTCAGTCCTGCTATAACACGAAGAACATACACAAAACTGTTTAGTTTATTTCGCAGCACAGTTACATGCTTTGACCAGGACAGGTTGCGATCAATGACGACCCCTAAATAGCGGTGGTGCTTGACCGCGGGAATCACTGCTCCGTGAGCGAAGATTGGGTACCGTGACACTGATTTCTTCGTAAATGCCAATGCAGCAAATTTTGCTCTTGAAAGTTCCAGGCCCTGACGACGTAAGTCCTTGAATGTTATTGATGTGCCTTGTTGTAGCCTTGCTCGCAGTTGTGGTCGCGTTGCTCCAGATGCCCATATGCATATGTCGTCCGCATACGCACTGGTTCTGACAACGTCGGGAAGGCCAATGAGTGCTATATTAAAAACATGGGACTCAGGACAGCGTCTTGTGGAACTCCACGGCTTACGAGGTGCCTGGCCGTGTCACTGTCGGATGTCGACATAAAAATGGTACGTCCTCTGAGATAGCTCACTGTCCATGCGTGTAGTCGGCCACCTACGCCGATGTCTTCAAGTGCGTCAAGAATGGCCTCATGGTAGACTCTATCGTACGCGCCCTTTATATCTAATAAAATGGCCCCTACCAATCCCCGACGTTGTCTTTCCTTTTCAACAGAAGAAAATAGATCTACAACACCGTCTATAGATGATCGACCTCTACGGAAGCCATTTATAAAATCTGGTAAGCCGACATTATTCTCCAGCAGCCATTCTAATCTTGCCAGCACCATGCATTCCATCACCTTACCGATGCAACTGGCTAGGGCAATGGGTCTATAAGAAGGCAACTCGTGTGAACACTTGCCTGGTTTCAGTAAGGCCACTATGCGGCTGCACTTCCAACTCCCTGGGACTGTCGCTGTTTCCCACGTAGAGTTGTAGAACGACACGAGAGCCTGCCTTGCTTCCTGGCTGAGGTGATATAGTGCCAAATAAGTTATTCCGTCGGGCCCTGGTGCCGATGACCGTCGGAACACGGAAATCGCAGCGTCGAGTTCGTGCATTGTGAATGGTAAGTCGAGGTGATCGTCGCTGGATGGCGGTGAGGCTAAACACGAAGGTGATATCGATGAGGAGGACATATCTACGAGTAAGTGGCAGTAATCTTCTGCAACCTCTACTACAGGTCGACCTTGCGTTAGAGCCAAAGATTGGAAAGGGAACAACTGTTGAGTGGGCGTCTGAAGGCTTCGGACAGTTTGCCCTATTTGAGACAGGGGTTTTCTGGGATCAAGAGAGCCACAAAAAACCCTCCACCGTTGCTTATCGAGCTTATCGAGGTGTCGCAATACATGTCGTTGTGCTTGGCGTGCTGTAGATAAGTCAGATGGTGATTTCGTACTCCTGTATTTCCTCTCTGCCTGGCGACAAATTGCACGAAGGTATTCATATTGTGCGTCAAGTTGTGATCTTGGTAGTGACACATTCACAAGTTTCGTATGCGTTGTTAGGGCTGAAGCAATTAGGCTTTCTATTTCAGATATAGATTGAATGTTCCCGCACTGAGCATTTACAGAAGCTTAGAATCCTGCCCAGTCTATGCTTTTCACAGGCCGGGGAGCCGAACGACGGAATCCTTTTAGCTGTATATATGTAGGGAGATGGTCACTTCCATGTGTTTCAACGTCTACGAACCAACAGGTGGTAGGCAAGAGACTTCTGCTCACAAAACAGACGTCTAGACAGCTGCTGTACGATGCGCCACGGAGGTAAGTAGGTGAGCCATCGTTAATGGACATCAGGCCCTGATTGAGCACAAAATCGGCAACGTCACTACCGCGGGTGTTCATTGAGGCAGAACCCCACGTGGGATGATGTGCATTAAAATCCCCAACTAATACATGTGGTCCAGGGCAAGTTTGGAGCAAAGACAAGAGATGGGAACAGTCCACGTGGCTTTTAGGAGGAATGTGTCCACCAATGATTTATATTGAACGTCGCTTGTGCTTTATAGATTGGCAAATATAGTCGTTAGAAGCATGAGGAGCCACGGCATGTCTCACGTACGTTAAATCTTGGCGTACGCATATAAATACTTTGCTCGCATTTCGATCATCGCATGGCCACAAAGTGACGTATCTGGAAATACGAAACGACGACTTCATATTCGGCTCACATACTACAACCAACGGAAATTTGTATTTAAACATCCGTTGTCGAAAGTCAGACAATCGGCTTCGTAAACCTCGTGCGTTCAACTGCATTATAGCAGAGGTGCGCACACGTTCATCGAAGAAATTCGCCACATTGGTTATGGAAGGGTCAGCAGTAGCGGTTCCAGCACGTTGAGGATCTGCACTGCTGTTTTCGCACCTGGTGTGTTTAGCTCGATGAGAATGGCACGAATAGATTTTAGTAGATGCTTCAGCATAGTTTGGTTCTTCTCAGTGTCCTGCCTATCATTTTCCGCCCTCTTTGAAGTTGCAGCCCATGATGTGGTCTTTTTTATTGCTCCGGTCGGTAGCGAAGGCCACTCAGTATCTGAAGCATCGGCGTGCAACGCAGGTGTTGGTCCACTTTCTGCATCCCTGGGACGTGGTGCGTACAACATGGGTGTAGCGGCCTGATAATGCGCACGCGTATGTTCATCCGTTGCTGATGGTGATGCATCACTCCTATGTCCACTATGCTTTCGCTGGTGCCTACGTTTTGGACGACGTCTGTGTCGGTGGATGGACGTGACAGCCTCTTTGTGTGTCGAGTTGTCTCTGACCATCTTCCGCAAGACGCGAATTTCTTCTTTGATCTTCGGGCACTCCTTCGACGTTGCCTCATGTGCACCAGAGCAGTTTGGGCATTTCAATGGAACAGCGGTATCACAGTTTTCCACCTTATGAGACCCGCCGCACCGCTGGCAAGTGGTCTCACTTTTGCACACTGCGCTGACGTGTCCCAACTTGCAGCACTTGTGACACTGCAAGGGCTGTGGCCCGTAAGGGCGCACGGGATGTTTCACGTATCCAACCTTCACGCTAGGGGGCAGAGTCTCAGAATCAAATACAAGTTTGATGCAGCGAGACGGCCCGAAGCGGCGTATGGTCACGATTCTGACTGTCGACGTCACAAGATTCTGGAGGTCAGCGTCTGTTATATCAGCGTCGACGTTAATTATCACGCCAGTCGTTGTTCCTTTCCAGTGAGCGAGAAACGCGCGAACTGAAATACTTGTGAGCTGCGTGACGGCCTTCAGTCTGTCAAGAATGGTTTTGTTTGTCACATCAACTAACAATATGTTTTTTCTGCTATTTGTGCGAATTTCATTCACTCGAGCAGGTGCAACTCGCTCGAAATAATTAGTCAATTACTGCCTGTTTAGTCAGTTCAGGTTGTCTGATGTAGACTTGGGTACAGAAGAGATGGTGAAACATCGCTTGACTTTGTCTAGCGCCGGTTGTGGCTCCGCCGTTGATGATGTCCTGCAAAGGTTCCTTTTCAATCGGCCGGTATGGAATGTCCTGAAGTCGGCTTCCGATTCCATCTCTTCCACTGATGAGCTCTCGGTAGAATCATCACAAGGAGCAGATGCGCCAACGCGGTCACCCACATTCGGTCCATCCTTATGCAAACGGCTGGGGCCCGCTGTCTCGTTGGATAGATGGCGAGGAAGAAGAAGCGCGTTCGGGCATAATTCGGCCTTGAACAACTATCGTTCTTTCTTAAACTGTCAGAGTTTCTGACTTTCTCTGAACAAGCGGAATGGAAGACGTCACCCCTCGAGATGGGGGATGTGTTCACCACATTCGGCTTGACGAAATCGCGTTTGATGTGATGATAAAAGCATTGTGAATATCTTCACTATTCAGACAAGTAAGCTGCATAAGATTTATATTATTGGTCACGGCACCTTTGGCTATGATATTGTTCGTTGGAGCGTTGGATTGAGCAGCAATAGCTTCTAGGAGAGTTGTGGTTGTTGCCTCCTGTGGCGTCGACACGAAGTTTTCGCCGTCTAGTTTGTAGCCCGTGACGATAGGTTGGCCGTCTCGCTGTACCACAATGAAGGTGTCCCACAACTTGTCCTCTTTTCGGCTGTGCCAACTGTAAATGTCTATGAAAGCAGTGTGCCTTCATTAGTTTATTCAAGCTGCAAAGTCACCATATCTTCTCTTTACTTCTTCCTTGTCGTCGCAGCTCTTGCTGACAGCTGCCGACGCCGAAGCGTCACATGGTGGGTGCTCCAGTTGGTAAGGACGCGAGCGCCCGCAGCTGTCGCTACGGGAGAGGGTGGTGGAAAGATTCTGACGGACACCTAATGTAACGCGACTAAAAAATGCGTTCGCATTTAAAACTAAAGACCATCTACGTGAAGGGAACCCTGATGGGATGCGAAGCAGCATTGGTGGGCACGGCGTTGACCTGGTTGAAACGGGTGTCGACGCGCATGCTGGAAGAACGGTTTGAAGCGAAACACAACGTAGCGTTTACTCGAGTAAACGTTCGTTTGAAACGCAAAGACACCGAAGGCGGGGCGCGTGGAAGACGCTTGCGCTCGGCCTTCTTGGCTCGCGTCTCCTCGGTGCTGAATCCGCGCGCCATCTGTATTCTCGAACGCGATCGGTGTTCTTGACTCGCACCTCATCGGTGTCACTGGTCTTCCACTGCCGACTCTTGCGTTCGGCTTCGCTGGCTCACGTCTCGTCGGTGTCGATGTCGCCATTCACGAATGCGATCGGCTTCGCTAACCCTCACAATGCCCGCGATAGCCGGCAGAGGTACGCGCAAAATTGCGGGGAGCATGCCGTGACGGCATCCCACCCGTCGGTGTTATCATGTGGCAAGTAGCGGCGCGCCGTCCACATTGTCGACCGCGCGAGATTGTTGATGCGCGCGCACCACGCGCACCCACCGTTTCGCCATAGGTTTCGCTGCTTCTTCTCGCCGGCAGATGGAGAGAGGTGACGTGGGTTAGATGATGCTCACGTGAGGAGTGGGCTCGAGCGTTGATAATGGTGGGGAAGGTAAAACAAGGCAGAGCTGACACGCGGTGAGCCCTTTTGGCGAGCCCACGGCAGGCGAGGCAGACAGATGTCAAACGCACTGCTAGGAGGGCGTGAGCTACTTGACATCGCTCTAACACCTGCGGTGAGGGGGAGCCATGTGGACGGAAGGACAGCGTTACACAGGCTAGTCAAACTGCTGCTTCTCATCTAAAAGATTGCTGCATTACAGGCAGGACTTCTCGCTCAGCCTAGTCCACCCTGGCTGTCAGGGTGTCCAGACGGCCTTTTCTTCTCAGGTCAGGACACGTGTCTCTCTCCTCACCCGTATGCGAGGAGGGACCATCATCGACTAACAAAAAGAAAAGTGTTTAGAGCGTTACCTGAAGTACATAAATGGAAGGCTTGCCTTGTGAAAAACGCACAGATGCTACACAGAGCTGCACCTACTAATGTTCCGATGTAATGACAGAGTGCTTTTTTGTATACTGTGGCGGAACGAGGTCTACCCGGCAAAATACGTTAAAAAAAGTTGACTACTTGCGATACGAGTGCTAAGCTCCTTCAAAAAGGAAAGAAGAACAAATCATAGTGTTTCTTTGTTTCACACAATATTAGTAAAAACTAAATAAAAAATGGCAGCATATCCATGGAGTGAATGATGGAGAGTGGGGCGAAGCATTCGTCCGTCCATGCGTCCGTCTGTGTGACCTTCCATGCGTCTGTTCGTGCGTCCGTCCCTGCGTTCGTTCATGCATCCGCCCCTGCGTCCTTTCATGCGTCCATCCATGCATCTGTCTGTGTGTCCATTCGTCCATCTATTCAACACTCCAAGTCCCACTATCTCGCATCTTTTTATCATATATTCCCCGTATAGAAGCACCGCCATTCAGTGGACATTCCAAGGACTAAACGAGAGGTGGCACATGCACATTTCTTACGGCTTGCGCTTCGGGTCTACTTCCCACCTTCAACCACCTTGAGTTCATGGTATATGCTAGTTCACTGTATTCATGGCACTGCGGCCCAATGCTCGATAAACCTTTCTAAAACCAAGAAGGTTACGCCCGGCGAGTATAACGTAGCAACCTTTTCCTGTCAGATAGTGCTCAATGTACATGCCAGTGGCTGCTAATGTGAAATGAGAGACAGGAGCAATCAGCTTTTAATTTCTTACGGCTTGCGCTTCGTGTCTGCTTCCCCCATTTAACCACCTCGAATTCATTCATGGTATATACTATTTCATTGTATTCATGGCCCTGCGGCTCAACGCTCGCTAAACCTTTCTAAAACTAAGGAGGCTACACCCAGCGAGAATAATGTAGCAACCCTTTCTTGTCCGATTGTGCTCAATGTACATGCCAATGGCTGCTAATGGGGATCGCAGCGTGCGCGTTGACTAAAAGCCGAATGTTCCTGTCTCTCATTCCCCATTAGCAGCCATTGGCATGTACATTGAGCACTATTTTTTATTGTTAAACAACGCACAGAAGAAATCTCTCACCAGCACCACCTTGGAGGTCAAATGGTATACCTATTTCGGGTATGTGCCACTGGTGGTTACGTACTACGAGGGACGCACAAGCCACGCCATAAGAAGCTTCGCCCCTAAAAAACAATGATGCCAAATTAAGTATAGGTGATGATATTAGAAGCAACCATATTGTCTTGACGCTTTCAAGTAGTATCCAATTGATTATTGCTGGGCTGCTAGATCGTAGTATTATCACACACACACACACAAACATATATATATATATATATATATATATATATATATATATATATATATATATATATATGTATAAATATATATATATATAATGAATTCGTGAGTAATTGGTATGGTAGTTCCGTTGAGAGAGAATGAACGCTTTGTTTGAAGGCAGCTGGTTTGGTCCCTGCCAGCGACTTTCATCATTTCGTACAAATTCATTTCTTCACATTTCAGTGACACTTACCACAATAACATTCCCTGTACTTTTCCTGGCATCGCTATCTGTTAGTTTTCCTTATTTTGCCTCCAGAAGAGTGTTTTGTTGCAAAGCGTACATTGAAATAGAATATTTTGTTTGAGGCTTCTATTACAGTGCAGTACGGATTGATTTGTGTAGATATTTACAAATTGATTATATGTACCTCTGCTAAGCTCGTTTTAGTTGGATCTTAAAAATACTCAGATCTGAAGCATCTGATGGCGTAAATACTTTCTCATGTAGGTAACAGTAGTGTATCAATTTCGAATCAGTATTGTAAGCTCGATGTCACTTGGCTTTGTGCAATAATAATGGTAATAACGTTAATAATATTAATTACAGAATAATAGTGACCTTCATTTCTCTTAACGATAAAGGAGGCTGAAGGACGAAGTGACTCGAAACGCAAGCAACTTCACAGTGGCGGCTATTTGGTTACTACGAAGAGAAAACATTTCACTTGGAGAAGCAGACAACAAGCCTCGCAGTGTGATAAGTTGTCGCTTGCATCAGTTATTTTCGGCGGTGTGGTGGCGAGGGAGTCAGTGCACCGCGCTCCGACCCTCAGTCGGGGCGGCCGCAGCTCGGTGCCGTCCCAAGGGTCCCGCCCCAGAGGGGTGGAACACGCCCCCGTCTCGACAGCGAAACTTTTTTTCGCGACAGTCCCGAAGCTGCGCGACCCCGGGACGGGACCACGGACCGTTCCTTGGCGCCGTCGTTCACGGATGCTTGACGTCTTCGTTGCTTAGCATGGTGAGCAGATAACGGCACGTTTCGGCGTTCTCGCGATTCTTCGGAAAAAATGGGATAACGGGTGGGGCCTAGTACGCTAAACGTAAGACAGAAAACAAAACTCGCTATAGTTGCACGAACGTGGGCACCAAATGAAGGCAGTAACACTTCCTAGCCTACAGCGATATAGGTAACGTTGTAAGCCCAAGAGACGCGACAATTTCAAAACACATTTGTCCCGTCGTCGTAATTAGCTAACGTGGTTGCTTGGGCGAGTTGGTACGACATGATTCACATAAAAAAACAGCGCAAATAACGAGGGACAAGAAAACAAGGAGACAGACAGCGGCACTGACTTAGAACAAGATTTATTTGCTAGAACCACACAATATATACTTGGGCAGTGTCTGTCGCTTCTGTCTCCTTCTTTTCTTGTCCACCGTTATTGGCGCTGGTTTTTATGTGAATCTTGTTGTAATTAGGCTTTTTAAGTTTTGGTTCATTTCTCCAACAATTCAAAAATGAAATCAGCTTACCGATGGCATGGTATCTGCACCAAATTTTTTCTTGGCCCTAGAGAACTTTGTATAAAGCCATTTATATGTTACTTCAAGTGTATTTATATCTACATCTTTCACACCTTTTCTAATACTACTGTTACATTATATCTTTCGTTGCTATTTTCATACATGCTAGTTCAATAGTTCTCATACGGCTTATTCAAAATATTTTACAGTACTCTTATATGTGTAATTATTGCCTTACGATATTTCCCAACTTGGATCCTGTAGGTATATATAACAAATAAAGTTCAAAATGAACTGATTATCAGCAAATAAGGCTGATAACCACTGCAGATTAAGTGGGAAATTGTTTTTTACGAATCGAGTAGCAACCTTCGATTCCTCGAAGCGACATTACGTTTCCACAACGTTCGACGAGCTAACAAATATTCAGAATGTAACGATTCTTGATTTAACACGAGACTGGTCGGGCAACGGCTTAGAACGTTCACAATTTACGGACGCTATGTTGTGCCATGCAAACATCATTGGGTGAATGAATAATGCGCACACAGAGCTCAACTAAACAGTCAGCATTAAAATACGAATGAACTACGTTCCGGATCTGCTCCTGGAACGGGTTTTGACGTAATTTTGGCAAGGCTTAAGATAGGGAGAGAATAAAGATGAAATAAGTGTTCTAGTGGCTAAGGTACTCGGCTGCTGACCCGCAGGTCGCGGGATCGAATCCCGGTTGCAGCGGCTGCATTTTAAATGGAGGCGGAAATGCTGTAGGCCCGTGTGGTCAGATTTGGGTGCACGCTAAAGAACCCGAGGTGGTTGAAATTTCTGGAGCCCTCCACTACGACGTCTCTCATAATCGTAGCTTGGTTTTGAGATGGTAAACCACACAAATCAATCAAATAAACACAGGAAGGTTAACCAAGACTGAGCCCGGTAGGCTGCCCTGCACTGGGGAAAGGGGTAAGGGAAATAAAAGGTAGAATCATAAAATATATGCGGGAAATATATCCTGCAGACCAAATTAGCACAGGTCAGAACAGACATGAAACAACTCCTTTATAAATGCTAACATACACGTTATGTGAAATATGTATGTTATGACACTGGCGCCGCGTATCCGCGAGCCATGCGCCTATGGAACAGTTGAGCTGACGACATAATTGTGTAAACTATCTCGGCGCAATTCAGGCAATCTCCTAACGCGCATATCACCGGCAGACCACGTTGTGCCTAACTTATCACACCTAATGATCAGTGCTTTCATTCGGGTGCTTTCGCACTTTCATGTGCGATGGCTTACATGTTGTAGTCTCCACCCCCCCCCCCCCTTTTTTTTTTTCGCACCCAAGATACCCATGGTACCACTTGTATTCTTCTTGGTATTTTATCATGCCTTATAATATACAACCTGCCTTTCACTTTTGATGTTATCTTTTTTGCTGGTTCTTGTATCCTTCACTTTTATAGAGTTTTCGTTGTAGTAAACCTTTGTTTTGCATTTTGTGTTCTCGCATATCAAACTTTGCTTCTTCGTGTAAAGTGGTTTACACCTTTAGTGCATGAAATTTCTGTAACGCCCCTTTACTCCCTTGTCAGTTATTTGAGATCAATAAAAAAATATGAAATAACGTATATATCTGAGTGATAGATGCATAGAGCGATTGCAGTAAACGAAGTCTCTGAGTTTACGGCTGTTTGTTCGGTCTTTTTCACATTGTGAAACGAAAATAGGGCAGCGCTGGAACAAATAAAGAGGACGACGTAAAGACTGCACTGGAACTGTGAGGCAGAATAGCGCATGTCCTGTCTTCATCTCGTCCTTGATATATTCTGGCTCTGCCCTCCCCCTTCAGTTCTGCTTCGTTGTGAACCCAAACCAGCTCACCCACCTGTCTGTGATTCTGCACTCACACGCACGTCTCAAAAAAAGCTTTACTAGAGCATGCCCTGCAAGCTCGGTTAACTCAGGTATTCAAAAATATATATGAATGCTGAAAGACAGAGCAGTCACAAGAAGTATAATAAACACACTATGTACTTCTCTCGCATGTTTTCTACGACTCTAACGATAAGTTCCGTGCAATCATTAGGATTGTCGGCACTGCGAATTTCCGATCGCCGCTTAGGATCACTTCGATAGTAAATACTGCCTACAAATACATTCTTTTGAGAGAACTCTATTTCCTGAGTGTGAATAACGGGGACTGTAATGCAGATTAGTATGTTCGCTGCTTCATGACTGCTTTGAAGATTCTGCCATATGCCAGGAAATGAACTACCTCTTGTGAACAGTCGTAACACCCGTAAAAGTACATTCTTCTGTTCAGGCTGGCTGCTTCATACACACCTTCAAAACGATTGTCATGTGACTATTATTCGCCGTGCAGCTTACTTTCTTTGAGAATGAAACTACTTGCACTAAGTCGCACAAGAATGATTAAGAGTAGTGGGCACCTTGGTCATCTTGACTTGACCAAATTTTTACCATTTCTCTTTCCCACCCTTTGCTATACAATGCTAGCTCTCTTTTTATATTTTATTTTTGTGTTTATCTATTTACCCTTTCTCCTCTAACGCACCACATAAATTTGGCAAGTCCAATGCACGGGAACACTAAATATCAATAAATAAAAAAATGAATGGCAAGCGCCGATTCGGGGCCACACGTTTGCACTTCTGGTGTTTTCCGCATTTGCCAAGTGCTTGGGCTGGCATCTGGAGCATGCTACGTGATGATGACTAAAATTTAGCATCTACGACACGCGGAATGCCTCGGCCATGCGAGACCTACTGTAATTGGTACTACAAGCGTGCAGCACCACCGTGCGCATTCGTTTCTGTCGCATTGTAACTGAGCTCATGTGAAAGTATACTTGCAGCGCCGAACATGCGAGGTAATAGACCAATCATAAGTGAGGGATCTTACAGGTCCCTGCATTCATTTTCACTGCCTGGGATCGCATAACGCGCACCGAGCTAAGAAATAAGACTGCACAATTGCATTTGGATTTTACCCGCATAAATTGAAACAGCAAAGGAAGTTAATAAAACCTAGGACATCTTGCCTAGCATAACGGTATTTACTACCATCCTCATGGCGGATAAGTAGCAGTCACAGGCCGAGTTGTGAAAAAAATGAACACACTGTTTCCGAGCCGACACAGATATCCTTGTCAGCAGTGCGAAGAAAATACACTTGTCTTAAGAAACGTGAGGTGTAGCACTTGATAGAAAGTGAGTACCGCTAAAATTTAGAGGTGTAAACTTAATAGTATAACTTCTTGTCGGCCTTCTTGATACATTGCAAAGTCCAGTCATAACAAAACGATCACATTAAAAACGTTAACAACGCCTCAACGTGGCATGACGACCAGTTCTTTATTCAGCAGAGTGGAGTTCTGATGTATCCAGTTCTGTCACATAGCCAACTGACAATCATCTCTACATATTAGACGCTTATTATAGTAGTAACAAAAATAAATAAAACTAAAACCAAACCTGTGAAGCTCACGTGCATGTTTACATCTTCCCCACCACGTCCCTCAACAATGCCTACCACTTGGAGGAGATTAAAAAAAAAAACTGCATTCATATTTGGTGATCTCTGTTCAATGCCACAAAGCTGTCACTAGAAAACACGCTTCGCCTCTCCTGTCTTTTTCAGAAGCTTCACGTATTTCAGGTGCCAGTTTGTCACAACTTCTGCCCGTATCTTTATTGAAATTCATTACAAGTAAATATTAACTAAGGCCATGTTAATTAATTAACAAGAAATACAGCAAGGACGTGCGGTGGTCTCGGTAGATTTTAATTTATTGTTCCAGTAAATGTCAAGCTTTTACTCCATATTGCACTATTCTCACCTGACATAAGCTATTAAAATTAAGTTTGGGAAAGCCTTTTTTTTAGTATTTGTTGAACGCTTTTAAACAGAGAACTCTTTTTTTTTGGCGGGAAAAAAGTTTTATTGCAAACCTGTTGAGGTCTTTTGCGGAAATATTTATTTTCACACTAGAAAAAAATAGGCAGTTTTAGTTCAAAAGATATGAGGTGGTATCGTGAAGTGACCACCATGCAGTACGGGTGTACTGGTCCCTTTTCGGTGAAAGGCCGCGAAGAGTCATTCTTTCTCGGCAGGATGAAGCAGCATTTTATGTAGCGCACATCTACATCATTATTGAGGGCACTTGTAAATATATATTTCAAAACACCTGCATAACAACAATGTAAATAATTTATTACCACCCTTTTAGGGCTCTTCATGCTTGTAATAGCCATCCCAGGTGATCAACAACAATCGCGTATTGCTTTCAAATCTATATTCCTTGGTATTAGCAACTAGGACGACATGATGTACGACCATATCAACATATTAGGGAAAGAACCTAGGTAGTGCACTTGTTATAGTTAATTTATTGACCTTATTCCATTATTTAGCGTCAGTGGACTAAATGCGAGCTGCTGGATAATGCACAGTGTCGATATCAGGACTCGCACAATTCAGGAAAGTACCGACTTCAAAAATATATATTGTGAAGTTATGAGCAGCAGCAGGTCAGCAACCCTTTAAAAGTAAGCTGGAGGCGCAAGAAACGCGTCTTTACTCACGCTAGCCACGGCCGCAATCATGGTGATGATATCCTCTTTCTGATGGCACTCGATGGTGTGTGAGTGGTCGCTGAGCGGCAGCTTGCTTGCTTGTTCCTGAATACAAGGATCCTACCCACAGCAAGAGATTGGCAATAAAACTGGAGGGTAATATAGAGAAACTTTTTCATCTTGAAGAGGGTGAGATACAAAAAGTTCGCCATATGAACAACAACAAATATAAAGACTGGATATACAGAATGTTACAATAACACGTTCCTGAGCTTTCCACCATTCATCATGCGATTTTTTTTACAGGCAGCAGGACAACAGCCGCCGCTTCTATAATATGTGTTACCAGCCTTCTAAGTCAATTCATGCATGGTTGTTCCTCCAGGTGACCACCAAATTCTACGACACGGGGCTCTGTAGTGATGGAGTACAGTTCATTTATTCTCCATTCCTTAGTATTGGCAACACTTGGAATACCTCACTACCACTATCTCCTGCACTACCAACATAATAGGTACAGCACACTTTTCAATCTATAAAAATCTATAAATTTTCAATCTCGTCCACCACCTAGCGCACCTCGTGGAGGACGACAGCTGGAAGAAATCAAATGGAACATGTCGCATCGAAGGCCAAACGAGGTAGTGTCATCTCTGTCAGATCATCGAAAGCTTTCAAGGGCGAAGCTCCTCTTAGTCTAACCTTGCCCTGATTCAGACGTAACCGACCAGATGGACGGACGGACGATCAAACGGACGGACAGACAGAAAGCATAGAGACAGACAGACGCACAGACAGAGAGACAGATGGACACCCGGATAGACACACGCACAAGCCGACACAAGGACAGATGGACAGACGGAAAGACAGACACACGGACAGACTGACATGCAGACAGATGGCCAGATAGACACGCACATAGATAGACAGACAGAAAAACAGACGGACAGCCTGACGCACAGACACACCAACAGAAAGACAGAAATGCAGATTGAAAGACATATGCACAGACGAACACATGGACAGACAAACAGACAGACATTTAGACGCACAGACAGACACACGGACAGACGAACAGAAGGATGGAAACACAGACAGACAGACAGACAGACAGACAGACAGACAGACAGACAGACAGACAGACAGACAGACAGACAGACAGACAGACAGACGACGCTTCGCCACACTCATCATAATTCATTCCATGCATATGCTGTGACGTCTTCATTTAATACCCGTCACGTGAGACTCACGTGTTTCAAGGAGAAAAAGACGAAGAAAATGCGATTACCTGTAGGGACCACGATGCTGCAGCAGCCCAGATTGTAAAAATTACCCGAGATCTCCAGTTTTTGATGCCTAACAATGGCATCATGATTTTATGACACTAAACACTAACAATTATGCTAATATCTATTGCCTGATTGCTGAAGCAACTATGAAATAATAGTCGGTTTGCCAATTTGACGACTCCAGTTTTGTTTCTCCTGCGCGGTATTTCCATCCACATTTTAGCTTTTGTAGCCATTTGCGCTACTTTTTTTTTCGAAAACGGTCAAACGAACCTTAAAACTGAAAAAAACGTAATTTTTGCTACAGACAGTTTTGTTCGGCCTTCCTTAAACTTTTTCCTGAACAATTGGGGATCTTTAAGGCTCCCCTTTAAGAGTTGAACGCCGCAGTCATATTCTGTGTTTTGTGTGTAGTTCGAACACTCAGTGTATTTTTATTGTATGATGTTACTCGACAAGTTTCAATTGTAGATTGCTCCTCTGTAATCGATAAAGTTGAAAGTAGCTGGTGTCACTGAAGCTTTCGCATGTGCTCCCCATTCTGGCGTGTATCATGCTTTATACCTTGCATCAAATGTTTTCGAACTTGTTATGCATCCCCTACTTGGGCATAAGTGACGTGTGTGCCCTTTACAATAGGCAGCCGGCTTTAAAACACGAAGGCGTAACGATAATCGCATGTTCTTACGCCTGATGGCAATGTGCACTTGTACCACGAATAGTATTGCCCCGCCGCGGTGGTCTAGTGGCTAAGGTACTCGGCTGCTGACCCGCAGGACGCGGGTTCGAATCCCGGCTGCGGCGGCTGCATTTCCGATGGAGGCGGAAATGTTGTAGGCCCGTGTGCTCAGATTTGGGTGCACGTTAAAGAACCCCAGGTGGTCTAAATTTCCGGAGCCCTCCACTACAGCGTCTCTCATAATCATATAGTGGTTTTGGGACGTTAAACCCCACATATCAATCAATCAATCACGAATAGTATTACTTGTTGGATTGTCTATCCTGTACACAGGACACGTGTTTTTACAAAGCATGAAAGTTACTTTCAGTGCATTTTCAAACAGAAGAAGTTCTTTTCACTGCGTATCTAACTAAGCAGACGCATAGATCAATGGTAGAACACCCACCATCCGTACAAACGTCCTGGGTTCGGTCTTCACTCGGACCCGGAAATATTTCTCGTTTGATTTTCCTCGCACCTTTCTCAATTTCTCGGTCATGGTCAAGGCGATGACTTTTTTTCTCACAGCCAACGACGCCCACGCCGACACTGACATCAAAAATCCCGTGAAACGAGCGCATCAACTTACTCGCGTTACTGCTCATAGTTACACAGCCCAATATTTACGGTATTAACGAGTAAATTTTCTATCTCAGTTCTATAGATTATACCGCTTCATTTGGCCTTGAATTAGCTTGCTTGAAATAAGTTTACAATGATTCAAAGTCACGGTATAGCAATATCCAGCAATGAAAGTGACATCATCCCTCTGCTTGCCTCGGTGCTCTGTTTCCTCGCATGGGTGTTATGGTTATAGCTAGACTTGAAGCGCGAGACATCATTACTGGGGAAAGGTGTGCTATCTTTGACTATCAGCCGCATTTTCTTGTTTTCGGAATCTCTTAAAGGCCTTTAAATGTGCTCTAGTCCTTCATCTTTTTATCAGCTTGTTTCATGCAGTACAGGTTTGAATCACTTCTTCTTCAAGGAACGGATTGGTGCCCAATTTTCTCTTTTTATATGCGTAATTTCTACTATACCATACGTGACTTCCAATACTCACCGTAGATGGCTAAGTAGACAGCTAAGTGGACAGCGGGCATCTTAAGTAGTTTCTAGTTTATACGTAGCCACAAAATTGACTGCTTTGAGAAGACGGCGTCGTAAACAAATTCGATGCAGGCTACTTTGCTGTCCAAACAAGATGGCGGCTCAGCAAAGTGCTTGAATTGCTCTTACTGAGACAGAATGCTCTAAACACGAGCAGACGCTTCCCCATATTCTCAATGTGAGTAGCGTTCAATTTGTTTTAGATTTTAACACAAAGTAAGCTAAAAAATACCAGTTATGTCTGTTTATTTTAGCTTTCTTTTCTCGACGCGAGGTGGTGTCTCTTTGCATAGAATCCTTTCAGACGTGTTGCGTTGCTAAGACATCATGGGCTACATGCTGTGTTCGAAGCTTTCTGCGTACACTGACTACGAAGCTGTCTTAGCATTAGAGCACAGCTCATGCTGAAGGGGAGGATGACATGACATTTTTGCACGAAACTCAAAAATCAACACTAAGAGGCAAAAAAGTGGGAAAGCCGGTCTCTTACAATTTACATTAGAGTTTTGTTCTAGAACAACATGTCTTTCAAAACTGGCAGCTCGGCGTAGAAAAACTATTTTGATACGTAAACACGATAGTGAAGCAATTATGACACAAATAAAAGGAATTGGACGGGACAACTCTGTAAACAAAAAAATACCCAGCTGGGGGTTACAGAAGCAGGGAATGTAACTCAACTTGACGCTCTAGCATGCGAAAAAGGATGGCACAAAAAAAAAAACCAATCACTGCGCACACTAACTGACAATTCATTGCACCGACAGACATATATAAACGACTACACGAACACGTGTTGAAGAAAGGGTTATAAGAGCAGACAAAGGTTCAAAAACAACGCGCTTCCAGAAATGCCAGCTCAGTGGCACGTACCGAAACAGAGACTTTTGTGACCCATGCATGAAATGCTCGGTTGATATTGATAAAATGCACTTCTTTAATTTCTCGTGCTACCTTCGCGCATTTACAGGCCCAGAGCTTGGTTCCTCTACCTTATTCCTGAATTACTATATCACTGTCATATTACGGAAGGGTGCGCAGCCACCTGGACTACGATGCAAGGAAAGGATAGTACGTGTGGCGGCGCACCCTTATTTTGTCATACGACACGTAAATCTCAATTCAGGAATGCGGTAGTGCTTGAAATTGAAGAAACGTACTTCATCAATAAAGGCGTTTATGCCTATGTTGCGAAACCCTCAGTCACACTACTTGTCACTTTTATTAGCTTTTCTGGTAGCGTGCCATAAAAAAAGAACCTCTGAAGCTTCGCCCTTAAGAGTCAAGCACGACAGCGATATTTTGTCCCTAGTGCTTATTTCAACCACTTTGCGCATAAATTATTTTCAAACAAGCAGTGCACCCACTACGTGGCCTCAAGAGAATAAGCGAGTAGCGTACGTGTGTGCTTTTTGTAGTGGGTGACCAGCCTTAAACTATCAACTGAAGTCGTCATTATGATAATAACTGGTTCTGGCGCCTGATACCAATGTACGCTTGTATAACAGATTTACTGCTATATTCTATGTCGTATTGTGAAACATCTATATATGTAACACATCTGTTTGTAAAGCACCAGTTACGTTCACTGCCTTTCCAAGCAAAGGAAGTTATTTCGCTGCAGTCACAAGCACAGGCTTCGCCGTGTGGTAGAACACCCGCTGCCACGAAAGCACCCAGGTTCAATTCTGACTCAGAATTTTTTATTCTTTACTTATTTGCACCTTTCCAGATTTATCGATCACGCACAAGATGATTTTTAGCTCACAACCAATGACGCCGATGCCAACGCCGCAATTTCTGCAAAACGAGCTCTTGAATGTCATCGCGGTAATACAATCTTTCTCCGTACATCTAAGCGTTTCTTCTACACGTTTTCAATTAACTGCTTGCATATGTGTGTGGCTGCAGTACATTCCCAGTTGTTAGAGTGTGCTGTATTTAGTCATATTTCTTCTGTGCTATCATTTTTGGTACACCAGCTATAAGATGAAACGTTTAGGGGATGATGATCCCGCTGTACTGCTGTGACGTTTTGCAAACAGGAATATACCAGAGTATTTATATTCATTTTCACTGTTTTACTCCGGAGGCGAAAGGGGATGAATGAACAGATGGAAGGAAACAAGGCTAATTTAATGATTATGCTCCGGTGGGTGCTCCATAAACATTCCAGTGCATTGGTTATGCTCCGTTCGATACTTCGCAAACTTTGGTGCATCACTCAGCGGCTTTCATTGGCTGATGCAGGGGTGACGTAAGCAGCCTTGCCGGGTGGCTAGTCCCCAAACACCAACATGGTGCAGGCCAATTTACCCAAATAGAAGTATAGCGAAGGTTCTGTGAAGCCTTTGGCCGTGTTTGAGAAAAAAAATTGTGCGGTGCATCCTGGGAACATCATAAGTGACTACAAGCATGAACTGACAGTCTTAATGGCAGAAGAAAGCTCTGGATACCTTAATCTTGTGGTGGTTTCATGCAGCAATTGAAACATAGTAATCTTAGGAGTATTAAACAATCCGGCAGTCACTGGTCCAGCACAGAATTGGTGAGTGAGCTCTTATGAGAGTATATTTCTTATTATGGTAAAAAAGTGCGTGAATTGGGTAACGTATTGATAACCAAACAGGTTATCCAGGCTAGGCTAGCTTCACAAGATGATAGTAAAAAATCAGCGGAGATTTCTAAAATACATTGCTTGGACCAAGTGCTTTTTCCTAATATTGTTACGGAAAGTAGTTATAAGTTAGCACTGTTTGGGTTGACCCTGCAAACAGCGCACAGGAGTCGAAGTCAACAGGGCAGCCAGAGTCCGCCCCTTCACAACAACTTCATCATTTTCGGCCACTCGGTGCCCTTTGGCACCCTTGCTAAAGGTACCTTTACACTCGTGACACTACCCCGGTCGTCAAAGCATCGTCAGGTGCATATGATAGTTAGAAGGGCGTTTTAGCGTCTCAGGCTAGAAGCATGCACGTTGTGTGTTGTGGGTGTAACAGTCTAGGAGTTAGTCATAGGTAAAAACTCTCAGTTGACAAGTATCACATGGCGCAAAACTTGGTAGGGCCCAATGTAACACAACAAAAGCGTTTAGCAGAGGCTAACACGACCTTATCGGAGCCAGAGTAGCCTTACTAGCTAGTTTTTTTTAGTGCACGAACATGAGAAAAAAGAAGAGGCTAGACAAAAAGAAATATGATTTCCAACTGACTTTATTTTGCAGAGTGGCAAAATATATGTGTGTAAAGAACAATAAAAACAAGAAGATAAAAGACAAGTTCAATCAGTGTATCAATGGTAAGGTCAAGTGTGACGGGTTCACGATTTCTCTAAAGCCCGATCGGGTAAGCATGTTCTGTGATGATGCAACTGATGGGTAGATAACGCAGTTTTCATCAAGCAAATGAAGTTTTTGTGCCCAAATATTCTGTGGGTAAGCTGAGCCTCATGCCTTGCCAATATCGCACGCTGATGATAGATGGGGGTGCCACCACAGTCCCGGCAATAGATGTCGAGGTGGCCTTGTTCCGCATTGCGCACGTCATTTCGCTGGTTTCGGAGGCAGTAGTTTACGCTTCTGCTTGTTTGGCTGATATAGGTCTTTTCACACGTCAGTGTAATTGAGCAGGCGAATCCCACCGTTGTCGATATAAATTTGCCAGTATCAAGATGGAAGGTACAGCGATGAGAAACATTTGGAACCATGGAGACAGTCAAGCGCATCACCAGCGTGAGGTAGGACGCCCTCCTTGGTGATTCAATTGAGATGGTGATAGCTAAAGGAAAACTGCAAGCTCTTGTCCTTCTTTCAAACAAGGCCCACGGGTCATGTCCAAAGACCCGATGAAGGCTCTATGACGTCTTGGTTGATTATCTTCTCTACCTCCTTCTGAATAATTTGGCGCACTGAGTGGGACACTCGATTAGGGCATTCGGGAAGGGGACTAGCGTCACCTATTGTTGCGGTGGGCTACTACGCTTGTGTGACGCAGGGGATGGTCGTCAATATCAAAAATGACAAGGTAATAAAACAGAAGACTATTCAGTGCTTCAACTGGAAGGTAACAGGTTACTGAATAATATTTGTCTGGGAATGCTGTATTATATATGCACGGATAAAGAAGCTTCGGCTATAGTTTTGGAGTTCGGAGTGAAAGATAAAACCTTACAATGCTCCAGAGTTGACAGTTCTGCTCAGGCAACGCTTTGGGGAGGACTTGGTCTAGCTTAGATAAGTTGAGGATATAAAGAATTATCCTGTTGTTGACTGCTTCCACTATATTATTACGAAACGTTGTGCAACGACAAAGAGTCAGGCTAAGGAGAAGAGCTGCCAGAAAATCGCCATCAGAAACTTGCGGGAACAATGACATAGGAACGAACATAGCATCCTGAAGCGGTAGCCGTAGACACTCCACAGATCACAGCCATGTGCGAGTTGCAGGAGCGACAAGTGTTGTACCGGTTACGAAAAAAAACAACTAAATACGCTATTCGTTGCTTTAACAAAAAGAAACAATGTACCGCCCTCCAATACCTACCATAAAAGGTAACACACTACCAATAGCGTTACCAAAAAAGTAATAAACGTTACCTTTACCGTTACAGCACAGTCATAATTTTTATCGATGTGTCTTTGCTGTAAGAATTCACAATAAGAATTTGTATATGTCTCAAATTTATGAAACTTCTCACCCGAAAACAACAATTTTTTTCGCAATATGCTTATTTATAACGAGTGTCATTTGTACAAGTGTACCGGACCTTTGCAGTGTTAGAGCAGCTTAAAGTTGCTTTTAGGTTTACATGTGGTGGCTTGTGTCTTTGTGACATATGTTGAAGCCATTTTTTTTCATGCGACATACGAAATATCACGTTCAATCATCCACGCTAGTTACAAAGAAAGCTTCACTGAATTCGCATGAAATATACAGTAATCTGCTTTTTCCGGGTTGAAAAAACCCCTCCAGTGGAGATCGTCGAAAACTAAAATGGGGGTCCTTGATCTCTGAATTTTCCCGCCACGCGCTAGTAGGCGATCGTGGAGCCCTGCATTGGCGCTTTTTTCTTTCTATTTATTTTTTTTACATTTAAGCGTTTGTGGCGTTAGATGCCCCTTGATCCACTCCCGTCTTACTGCTGTCGTCTCGTTTGGGCAACTGCAATTTATGGCGCGAGCTCACTGACGCCGGCACGCATGCGCAAACAACCTAGGCAGAAAGTGTTCATGCTGACGACATGCTGAGAAAACGCTTTATCTTTTTAGTATGGTGGGAACCACAAACCCGAAGTGCCAGCAATAACAATTGGCGTGTTATGAGCGTTATGTCAGCGTTATGAGCGGGAGAGCACAAGGACGGGAGTGAGGGCTCATGGTTTAGAGAACTAGCATGTCCGTGTTGGCGAACTCTTCTCGCACAAAGGCTTGTATTAGCGATTTCTTGCCAAGTTTTCTTGAGCAAGGAGATTATAAATAGCGGGAGTAATGGCTTCCTGTTGCTGGCGTAAAATCCATGTGATCTTGGCCGAACTTGTGAATGAACGCCGCGTCACAGGATCTTAAAAAGAAGAAGCCGCAGTGGTGTTTGGAAATTTCTTGAAGCGTTGGGCGATTCTCCTGCTTTGATGTCGGTAAAACAGCTGACAATCAGTGATAATTGAGTAAACGTTAGTAAAGTTCTTGGAGATAAGGTTAAAAAGCATTTCCTGCAATGCCTTTCGACACATTGTTGACCTTGTCATCCCCTATCATGCCTTTGTCGTTTCTGTAGAGGTGGGGTGGGTGTGGTAGTAAAGTAGCTTGAGGATAAGAAAAAATGCTCACTTCTGGAACCCAGTTGAGAGTATGGCCCAGCGTCATTGGGCGGAGGGGACGTGGTACCATACAAAAGAGAAGACAAAGCTTCTTCCGCAGGAAATAAGTCTTTCTACTATTCATAATAGAAGAGGGTAATGTCAGACGCCTGCTTTCTTTCATTTTTCAGTCCTGCTGCCACAACTTTTACATGCAGTTTTTAGGGGGGAAGGGAGAAAAGAGGGCAGTTGAATTTTGCAAACCAAGCACGCGAAACTATCACAGTCTTCGACTTTATGCCCAGTTTCTTTCTGAGAATGAAGCACTTCATTCTATCTGTCTCTGACAAGGATTGCTCCAAGACGAGACTTATAGTTTTGGCCGGGACAATGAAACAACGGAGGCCTGTGAGCATCATAGGGGAAAGGAGCGCTTCTCGAATCCCGCTGTACATGTCGTGATGCTTCGGCGTGCATCACCAACCAAAGCCTCCAACGTGTGTGTTGAGTAAACTGGTCGACCTGTCCTCCCCCCTCTGTCAGTATACAAAGAAAATGAAGTGGGCTTAGGTGGCAAAATATTTGCGCCATTATTATTATTATTATTATTATTATTATTATTATTATTATTATTATTATTATGTTGGGAAGGAATAAACTTCTTCCATTTGTGCTCGAAAACATTCGTTTGGATACGCCACATGATCCGGCAATAACTCATTTGAAAAGTGTTCCAAAAGAGTGGATGCTACGAAAAAAAAAAAACGTCAACATTTTTTACCACTTTGCTGCAAAGCAGAGTGAAAATAGACTTTTCTTAAGGATCAGCCGCAAGAATACTGAAAGTAGGACGAGGCCAATATAATATAAAGCAACTGCAATAATCAGTAAAAGATTAAAACTGTTTTATACAGTATAAGAATAATCAGAAGTATTCCTTTACTGCCTTCAAGAATGCCGCAATTCGCTCATTTTATTAAAAAATTGCATTTCAATATGTCAACAGAAGTTGAGGTGTCGATTTAGAAATACGTGTTTCTCGACTTTTCGAGTTTCCTCACGTCACGGAGGTGCGCTTTTGTTATAGAGCAGCTGTGTGACACCGGAGTGCATGGTTTTTTGTTTTGTTTTGTCTCCCTGGGAGGTTGGCTCATACTCACTCAGGGGGATCGGCCAAGAAAGTGTAGGGCAGTTTTTCTGTGATCATTTTAACTATGTGTAATGAATTGGTATTATAATAGGACTAATGTAAAAATAAAAACAACATAAAAAGAGCAAACGAAAAAAAAATCAAATTGAGCAATTTTGAGATTTGAGGTGTTATGATTACCACTCAGCTGCGTTTAATTCACTCTGCCCTGGGGAGTAATAATTTTTTTTTTATTGAAGATCACAAAGGTATACGCTTGGTTGCCTGAATATAATCGCAAACGGCATTGAAAGCATCCTTGTGGCAATGTCCCAAAACTGAGGCACCAAAGCTTAGCGCCGTTTCCGTCGTCAATCTAAGGCCTATTTTCCGAAATGGCATAACTAGTAACCTTTTTCTAAGTATCTCGTAGCGGCGACAATACAAAAAATAATGATCTACTGATTCCATTTCTCCGCAGAATGCGCAGAGGGGTGATGTTGTCTGACCAGCTCTGTGTAGATACAGGTTTAGGGGGGGGGGGGACACGACATCGAAATTTAGTAATTAAGACTTCGAGCTTTCTGGACTGACTCCAGTGGGGTTGCCATGGAAACATGAGGTGGTTATAGTCTGTCCATGCAGTTACTTTTTCTATCGTATCAGTGGAGATTGCTTATTTTCGATATCTTATAGCCGTGATATATTCAACATCTGGCAGTATGAACAAAACTGGCCCATCAAGTGCGGCTCGTGCTAAGGAATCGGCCAATTCATTTAATCTTAATCCACAGTGACCCGGAACCCATAGTAATCTCAGGAGTCTCAACTGCGGGGGTACTAATGTTTTGAATGTGCTTAGAATTCGAGAGTTCTCTGAAGCTGTCAGAGCTGCACAAACTGAAAGAGAATCCGTCATTATTACTGCGTTGTTTTGATTTGATGGAAGTTTTCGAAGAGCTAAAATAATCGCCAAGAGCTCCGCTTCAAAAACTGGAGTAAAATCAGGCAGTCTCACTGAAAAGGACCAGTCAAGCAAATCAGAGGCAATGCCTACTCCTGCCTTTTGATTAATTACGGAAGCATCTGTGGCTATTATATTTTTAGTTTCTGCATGCTCCAAGTAATCTAATAATATGTTATTTAAAAATTTGAGGGATTGTAATTTGGCGTTTTGGGGGAATATATAACCATACTCAATAATAACATGACAATTCGAGTCATTAGTCTCAATTACATTTCTAATGTTCACATTTATACTTTGTAGATTTTTTTGTACAAACATTATCTGATGTGTGTGAAACCGTGGCCAATGAGCAAGAAAGAAAGCGTCTTGGTTTGCGATAAAAGCATATTGAGATCTTCTTGCCGGTAAGCTATAAAATTTTAAAAATGCTTGTACGGTCAAAATTCGAAATCGACAAAGTAGTGTAGGCAGGCGCGCTTCCTGGTACAGTACGTTGATAGCCACAAATCTAGGGAGTCCCAGACACATTCGCAGTGCTTCTCGCTCCAAGACAACTAGAGGTTTCGTTTTATAAGCAGGGCCACCCGAGAATAATATGCAGCCGAATTCCATGATGGGGCGCATATAGATCTTGTACAACGTTATCAAGGTGTGCCTCCGTAACCCATATTTCCGGTTACTTAGCTTGTGTAGTAAGCCTGAAGCCCGCTGTGCTTTGGTAGTTATATACTCTATGTGTTAGAATCCAGTTAAGTTTGTCATTATAAATGATTCCCAAATATTTTATAGAGTCTACTTGCTGGATGGGTTCCTGTTTATATAGAATTGAAATTGAAATTGGTTCTGCAAGCGGAAATGCCATGAGCGCGCTTTTGTTGACATTTAACGATAACGAAATCGACTGCAACCAAATTTCTAACGTGTTAATATATCTTTGTAATTTAAGTTGTAATGAGTAAATACCACAGTCAGCAGCAAAGAGTGCGATGTCATCAGCATAAATGTAGACAGTAACTTCTTGATCTGTTGGAATTGTGCTCATTAAAGCATTAAATAATATTGGAGATAAGACTACTCCTTGGGGAACTCCGCGCGTTTGTTTAAATCTAGATGAGGAACATCCATCCTTGACGCAGTAGAATTCTCTTGATTTTAAGAATTCTGCCACCCACTTAATAAAATATTGTGGGAAGTTCAATCTCTCTAGCGTACTTAACAATATGAAGTGCTCCACACTGTCATACGCCTTGGCTATGTCAAGCGTTACTAAAGCAGCGTATTGCCTTCCTTTACGCGCGAGCTGTATTCGGCTCTCTAAATCAGCATGGGCACACCAAATTGTGAAATCACTACGAAAGCCGATGGGACAGCTTCTAGATGTTGCCCAGCTGTCCTGTCTTCTTCTTTTAGGTGTTCACATGGACTGGTACTCAGTATTAGATTTATTAGGCGGCCACGTGGCAGCAGTGCCTGCAGTTTTCGTACATTCACAAAATAAGTACATTCACAAAGTGCTCCCGAGATGCCACGAAAGCATTTCACATAGCTGTGGTGAAAAACCAGCAAAGAATAAGCTGGAGTGAAATTATGATAAGAAGTGCTCCACTACCGTGACGCAATTACTCCATTAGAACGGAGTGAAGTATCAGTTAAATGTACTATTACTGTGCCCCCCCAATTACTCCGGCCATTCATATAAAAAAATAAATGTTCTGGAGGTCCAGAAAGAAATCTACTACAAACAACGGGGGGGGGGGGGGGGGGTCACTAAAAGACGGGAATTTCACTCTCACCTGTGAGTACTTTACTTTTACAAAGCATGTTGGTTGTTTGAGTCACCGTTGTTCACGCAGTGCTGGTTTAATGAAAGTGGCTTAGTTTTGATTAAACTAGTTGTAGTTTCTGGTTCATTTATTATTCGATAGTGCAATTTTTATTTCACGTTACCATCAGGAATTGGCCCAATTTTGATTGCACCTGCTTTACAAGTTAAAGCTCCCAGGGGGTGCTTTACGCTACGAGAAAATTCAGCCCAGTTTGGATTTCTGCATATGTCTCGTTTTGAAAAGAAGCGCCACTTTTGTATTCTCCTGTGAAACTGTCTTTTCATGACGCGTAGGGATCTCTGAAACAGGACCAAGTACGATGAACATATTGCATGTATCCAATAGCATGCATATCCGTATTCTGACAATAGGTGAGTGACGGCCGCAGCCCGGAACCCCGACAGCCATGTCCCGCAGAGCAGCCGGGCCAACCGTCGTCTACCGAGCAGCACGTTCTTGCGCCATGCGGAGCGGCAGGGAACGGTGCACCGGGTATTCGACGCTGCTTAGCCTGGGCCTGTCGGGCGTGCAAGCGCCGAACGATGGCCGTAGATCGTCGGAGAGCGGCCACGCTGCGCGAACGGAGGCGGCTGCGGCGCGTCAACGAAGCCTTCGAGGCACTCAAGAGGAGGACCTGCGCGAATCCCGCGCAGAGACTGCCCAAGGTAAGCCTTCTCATCTTTTGCCTACTCAACGTTCTTATCACTGGCATTACTGAGTAAATAAAAATAACAAAACATAAACGTTTTGACCTATGCGGTTGTCATCGTCAGCACACCGGTGAACGAATACAATGGCCTTATACTTTGCCGCCGGAAACCATGCAGATCGGTTAGAGAAGACAATTTATAATTTTCAAATTTTATTCCACCTCATCGCCGTTCCTTTGCCAATGTGGTACCATTGTTAGAATTGAACACGCTTCTTTTTGTCACGTAGTGGTCGCCTAATTCGCTCTTAGCACGTGTGGTATGTATGGCTTTTGACTCTCCCCTTCCTTGGGTGCTCCTTGAGGAAAGTACGATGTCGTCACCTTGGTTTTTATGTACCACGAATGGCCCACAGCTTTTAAGTACCAGCACTGACAACTGTGATTTAGTTGAAAAGTTTTCTATTTACACTGTGCGGAGAAGTACGGTGAAAATGTTAGTTAATTAAAAAGTCAAGAATGCGACTGCAAGGAGAGCTCAAGAGTTTATGAACGACGAATATAGTACGTACAGCATTCCAGTATGTGCTTGTGTCGGCTATATGTCCTTTACAGGAGGTGTTTCAGTTACCAAAGCAACAGTCCTAAGCAATCCCCATAGAATCAAAGTAAATGAAAGCACTGCTGAAAAAAATAAATGACCATGGCTTGATGAAAAAAGCATCATGGACAATTACGCCGATGACAGGCATACCCACCCGCTCGGGGGGGGGGGGGGGGGAGTGTTCACGTTTAGAAGAATGAAAAGAAAAGAAAAGTGAGCCCCGCTACTGCCTGCATCAGGGTGCGACAACACCTCAGCAGTAGCTCACAAGGGATGGGGGTGAGGAGAGATTAAGAGGATAGGAATAAAGGGGTAGAGAGAGATAAAGAGAGATGAAGAAAGCCAGAGAGAGCGACGACAAATCGAGGGGATAGAAGAAATAGGAAAGATGGAAACACGGTTACAGGAGTCCGAGGACGGGGCACCACTTGCGAGAGCTATTGCCGACGTCAGGAGATGGCGTAGAGCAAGTCCAGTCGGTCAGAGCTTCACTGTCGTCGAAGGTCGTTGGCGTCAGGAGGTGACGTAGGGCGAGCCCAGTCGGCCAGAGCTACGCTGACGCCGGAGATTGCGAGGGCACAACCGGTCGGCACGGAATCCAGCAAGCGAGTCACACCAACCCGCTCGCAGTCACCCATTCATTTTGAATAAAAGTGTAGTTAGAAAACGAGCATAAGTGCCTTTTGTTGATTCATAGGAGAGAAAGGAAGAGAAAAGGGAGCCCCATAACTGTCTGCTTCAGTGAGCGACACCTCAACAGTAGCTTACAAGGGATGGGGGTGAGGAGGGATCAAATGGGTAGGAGTAAAGGTGTAGAAAAGAGGAAGAGACGCGAGGTAGTAAGCCACAGAAAGCAACAACGAATCGAGGGGATAGGAGAGATAGGAAAGATGGCAACACGGTCACAGGAGTCCGAGAATGGGGCACCACTTGCGAGAGCTCTTGTCAGCGTCAGTAGATGGCGTAAAGCAAGTCCAGTCGGTCAGAGCTACACTGTCGTCGAAGGTCGTCGGCGTCAGGAGGTGACGTAGGGCGAGCCCAGTCGGCCAGAGGTACGCTGACGCCGGAGATCGCGAGGGCACAACCGGTCGGCACGGAATCCAGCAAGCGAGTCCTACACAAATGCATTTTAACAATGCGTTTGCTTTGTGTATATGTGTGGTAAACACCGATATGTACAAACTTGCCCAGCTCACATTTTCGATCGGTAAAACTTGTGCAGTATGGTGTCCCCAAGTCGAGTTGCGTACCAAATGCTGTGTGAAATGCGAGAACAGTCCTGTGTCTGAATTTAAGCTCCCATTGAATAACAAAACAGGATAAAAAATAATATGAAGTCCTTTACTGCGGAGGCCTAATAATGCATGCTATTGTAGTCTTCACTCGTAAAACCTCCGATACTTTTGTTTTGATTCAGCAGGTCAGTGAAGCTCACTACATTTTCTCGGGCTTGGACCCTGCTTACTTCCACTAGCATTCGAGTTAAGCATCGAAGTGTACATCAAAAACATTATAAACTGTGAAGCTTATTGCATGTTGCACAAGATGAAATTCGAAGATTTTGCTCAACAACCTTGCTATTTAGAGTATTAGGAGCTAAGAAAAAATCTAATCTTTTGTTTTCGGTGTGACTTAAGCAGAAGTTTCATGTAATAGTATGGAAAGCTGAGCGAGTTGATTCGATAGTGTTCTTGGAACGATGTCTTTATATAAAATGCAGCACTTGCTAGGTGAAAGTGTATGGCAGTGTCGTAACTAATTCATGAGATTCATGCTTTTGCTCCGTGCGAGACTTTTGTCATGAGTAACATTCTCGGCAAAGTGTTATATGTGCGTCGTCCCGGTATTAGGCAATCGTGTGTGTGACACAAGCGTGGTCGCTGGCGTGTTTTTGCTTCTTTGAATACTGTTTACAGGCGTTGCATTGACTAATTTACTTGACGACTCTGTCTTTCTTTGCTTGCCCAGGTCGAAATATTGCGCAACGCCATTGAATATATCGAAGGATTGGAAGATCTGCTTGAAGCGGCTGATGGTGCACGTGCGGCAAACAGGCTTTTTGAAGCTTCCAAGCCCAATTCAGCGAAATCACCGCAGGTACGTTGTTTCAATAGCTTATATCGAGGTAAAAAAATCGGTGAAAATTTCATGCCATCAGACTCTATGTTAGGTTATGGGCTCTGTTTTGCGAAAACTCTATTACAAACACATTGCACCTGAATTTACACAGATAGCGACTTGCCGACGTATTCAATGTTTGTAAAGAGGGTTAACGTGAGTGTTCGAGCGAGTTGGTAGCCCATTGGCAAGAAAAGTTCAACAACACGAAAATAAAGACGAATGCACGAAAACATAACTGATACGGACAAGCACTGACTTTCAACATATCTTATTTAGAAAAAAAAAACACATACATGTACTGAAATTTTGCAACTTTGCGAGCATCTGAAATTGCATAACTTAGCTCTGAACGTCATCAAGACACCAGCGTGTGCCCTAAAACTTCTGTGTCAGACAACACGCGTAAACCTGGCGCCACCTTGCAGTTTATTGACTCTAAACACAGAACGTGGGAGAAGTCTGTCGCGTTGTTTTGGCAACAGCAGCTTGGCCTGATGAACGTCGACGATCGGTTTTTTGCAAAAGCTCTGTGTCTGCTGTCAGATTTTTGAAGCAAAAGTCAGATAAAGAAATTAAAGCATTTAGCATCGAAATTAAGAACCTATGCCATTCGCTGCATCACAATGAAGTCATGAGGTGCCTAGAAGAGTGTACTGACCCTTTCAGAGCAGTTGCCTTAGGGTCGGTTCACGGTGCGGCAAGCATGCCTCGCCGTTTGACGTTTGACGTTCTCAGGCAGCCGTGCGTAGCTCTTTGCTTCGCGCACATCTGGCGTTCTTCGCCGTTGGAGAAATGAGTCCGGGACTCATTTTCGTGCCGTTTGCGGAGAGTGGTTCAGCCAATCAGCGACGGAAGAGCGACATGGCTGAGCCGCGTCGTCTGCTTTCGCCTCTCCGCATTGCCTGTGCCTGCCGCGGAACACTTCGAGCTGCAAGTTGCTTCTTGCTCCGCGGTTTACACGATATGTTGTGGTTGTTGTTCCGAGACTAGGTTCCAGCAGTGAATAGAGCATTTTCGCGTGTCCGGTATTTGAAAAAGCGCGCGACGATTTAAAATAACGTCCACAAAAGAGGCGTTTGGGCAAGTGGCGCTGGCTATCCAGCATAAGCAACAACTAGCAAACGTATAATGTATGCCCTCCGAGATTCGGGAAGGCTTGCTTAGGACTAGAACATCAATTATTTCAGTACGGTTATCAAAAACGGTGCCGAATCGATTCGATTACTGTGTTGTCGAAGCTAAAGGACATGAGTGTAAAGCAAATGGAAGTGTCAGTTCGGAGCTTATGATTTACAGAGCGCATGGCAGCAGCTTGATAGATTCGAGGCGGGCGACAACTGCATTCGGAAGGGCAGCCATGTCCGTCGGAGGAGCTTGCTGTGCAATTCGAACAGCTCTCCTGTGGGCGTCGCCGGCGGCCGGTCCACCGCACTGCACCGTTACGGCAGGCTTGCCGCGAGCATGAACCTGCCCTTACAGAACAAGGCAAGCGTGCGCACTGGTGGTTTTCCAGAGCTGGTTTCGTTCTAGCTAAGGTGGACGTATTTATTCAAGAAGAAAGTGTTTGTATCAACTTCTGTGTCACCCCTACCGCCAGTGACTTGTTCTTGGCAGCTACACCTTTGCTTTATGCGGGCACGCCTCTTGGAAGGCATGAAAGTACTTTGGGAGTGCCAATACGTCGATGATTTTTCCAATTATTCTTTATTCTTTGGTCGAACTCGTTCAATCAGCAATACCCCCCACCTTTTAGGTGCTCCAGTCCCTCCCCGGACAACTGGTACTCACTCATGAGGTTCCGGAAGTTGAGCGCCTTAGGTTTATAGAAGTCCGTTTGTATTTCCCAAGATTAGCTAGTTGGGCGAGTTTGCAATGATACATAATGTACTGCGCAAATAACGGGCGGAAGCACGAAAGGAGAGAAAAGCACAGACAAGCGCAGAAACGGCTCAGCATTCCGTTTTGCGCTCCATCGTATATAGACGAGCATGTATACTGGGAGTATCAGCTCAGAGCTAAGCAGCCGTTTCTGTTCAACCCACTCCAATATGCAAAAGCGCAGGCTGTAAAACTTGGAAGCTCAAGGGATGTCCTTCATCACCAGGTGTGCGAATAGCTTTGCAGGTCAGGTGGACCACCTCGAGAAGGCCTGTTATCCAGACCATGTTCTTGCTTCTGTTGCTGGCTAGCATATCGAAAAAAAAACACGATCAGCGTAATGACCGCCAGCACACGGGGAAGAAGACAGCTATGATGGAAGTGGACCGCTACATCATATTTCCTGCCACATTAAGAAGATAGGGCAAGGCGCTTCATGAAAGTTCTCTTTTTGGTGTCCAAGCTGGAGAAACCACTCGAACTAATGTCCTTCGCCAACAAAAGAAAAAAAAATTGGCTGGCATATAAATTACAGGAACTCATTCGTACCGTGTGCCGACAACGTGGTGTACGTCATCCCGGTGTCATCCGGCACGAACTACGTTGGCCAAACTTCGAGATGACTCGATGTACGCCTACGTGAACACCAATAAAACGTGCACAGCGGCAACAATGGATTTCTCAGTGCGCCGTGTGCGGGTGTGGCTGCCTGCACGCGAACTATCAAAACGCAGCAGGTATCTACTGAAAATTAAGGACAGAAACGTGCTTACTGCAGAAAATGTGGAGGCGGCCCACATTGCACGTTTGAGGAAAGGATGCGTCACCATGCCTTCCATTGACTTGCACAGAAAAAAGTTGCTTATCTTTCACTTGTGCACGCTCTCACAGAATGAAGCGCTCTCGTCTCCATTTTTTTACTTATTTTACTGTTTATTTTTATTTTTTCTTACTAGCCAGTGACTTACGCGGTAATAGTCAGATATGTTATTTTGCGCGGCGCTATTTTTCACTGCTTATACGCGTAATTTCTGAATGAAACTGACATAATCTCTTTCTAAAGTAAACAATCTGCTGATGCGAAGCAGCGGGCGCTCATGCTTACAATGGCTGCGGTGATGACGCTCGCACTCATCGCGGAGTTGCGCAGGAGAGAAAACTGTGGTGGCGCAAAGCAAACAATGATCAACCGGTGTTTCCTACGGGAACATGCCAACCGCTGCTATAGTGAGCGATGAGAGAGAGAGGACTCCGATTGCACACAGAGACCCGATGTCCGCTTTCAGTTTACGCACACGCAGTGAACTTAAATGTTAACCAACGCGCACGATGAATCTCCCACGGGTACAATCTTAGAGGTCAAGATCGAGTGTCTATATATACAGTGTGGCCATTTACAAGGAAAGCTTCACTGAATTATTTACAACTTCGTTCGCATTACGCACTTGCTTTTACGCTAGCTTATTCTACTGTTCAATTGTTCTAACAAAAATGATTTTGCATACATGTTCGCTTTAGCTGGGTATTCCAGGACATTGACAATGATCAAAACGTGTTTTGTATGTAATGAGGTTTGTGTACATAACTTTCTCTTTTATTTACAGTTTTATTACTGTAACTCAAATAAAGAATCATCAAAATCTGTTCATGACGGCAATCAAAAAGACACTGACACCCTAGATCAGCCCTCATTGCAGTGCAGCTCTCCCTTCTTCCGCACCATCCCAAGACAATCCTGGCGGCGTGATATTGAATTTGATCGAGCAGCAATGAAGATTACTTCACCGGGGTCCACATGACTTATTGCTATTCCAAGATAGTCCTGATGCAAGTATTGTGCACCATGTGCTTTTAATTCACACGCGAACATAACAGGGTTTTTCAAAGAAATTTTAAAACCTTACATGTTTTGGCTATGAGAGTGTCCACATGAGGCTTCCATGAACATTTCAAAAGCACACCTAGATACTCATGTTGCACTATTTTGTTTCAACTGCACATTGTTCAGGTGGTACCAAGACTAAAATGGTTTCATCTTCATAGGAAATCAAATATGTAGACACTTTGTTTTATTCAAATTTATTTTCCAATTTACACACCAGCGATGAATGAGTGATAAGTGTTTTTTGGAGTTTGGGTGCACTTGCGATTGAATATGTTTTTGTACACGACACAATGATCCCCAAACAGCCCTATACAAAATAAATGCCAGCAGAGATACAAGTAACATGGAAAAAAAGGCAGATCACACGTACATTGGTATTCAAATATGAAGCACGAATAAAAAAGGCTGATATGTTGGGTTTAACGTCCCAAAACCCCGAAATGATTATGAGAGACGCTGTAGTGTTGACCTCCGAAAACTTAGGCAACCTGCGGTTCTTTCACATGCACCCAAACATGGGCGCACGGGCCTCAAGCATTTTCGCCTCCATTGAAAATGCAGCCGCCACAGACGGCAATCGATTTCGCGACCTGCGGGTTGGCAGCCGAGTGCTGGCAACCGATAGAGCACCGTGGCGGGGTAATAAAAAAAGGTGGATATGTCACTTTAAACTCAGCACAACTTTATGAGCCAAACGTAAATTATGCCGTACATGACTTCCATGTGTCTACTGTCATGTTTGCACATATCATTTACTCGCGTCGTCCATTCACGTCACATAATACCAAATTTGGTATATGTGGAGCGAGCAAAACAACCGAAAGCACGCTATGAGCATAGCTTGTGGTGATATCTTACATGTCACGCATGTAAAAATTATCCTCTTCGGACGTGTCCTTCACCATCGTCGTCCATTCAAGTCACGTAATACCGAATTCGGTATATGTGAAGGTAGCGAGAAGGTCTCAAGCGCTTCAGGAGCGTGGTATGTTGTCATGTTCGTACATTACACGCATGTCATGATTAACATGTTTGCACCAGTCATATACCTTCAACATCCATTTACGTCCCGCAATACCAAATTTTGGCATAGGTGAAGCTGGCGAAACGACCTCGAGCGCTTCATGAGCGTGGTATGTTGCCATGTTTTTAGATGTTACAAATGTAGTTATTATCATGTTTGCACCCATCATATACCTTCTTCATTCATTCACGGCCCGTAATACCAAATTTGTTATATATGAAGCTATCGAAACGGCCGTGAGCACACCATGAGCGTGGCGTGTCCTCATCATTTACTTGACATGCATGTCATGATTTCCACGTTAGGGTCTGTCACTTATGTTCGCCTTGCAGGCATGTCATACCATACCAGTTTTGCGACATGTCGTGTGAACGAAGATACCGAAAGAGCAGCAAAACGATGAAATGTAAATTATGACATACATGACATACATGTCATGATTTTCATGTTATTACTTGTCACTTAAGCTCGTCATGAAGTAATGTTATGCCATACCGATTTTCATATCGACAGCATTGTCTAAACGTTGATAATTGATCGATATGTGGGGTTTAACGTCCCAAAACCACTATATGATTATGAGAGACGCCGTAGTGGAAGGCTCCGGAAATTTAGACCACCTGGGGTTCTTTAACGTGCACCCAAATCTGAGCACACGGGCCTACAACATTTCCGCCTCCATTGGAAACGCAGCCGCCGCAGCCGGGATTTGAACCCGCGACCTGCCGAGCATTGTCGAAACGGCCAGGAAAGCTGAAAGTCGTAGGCAGCTAGCTAGCTGAATAGATAGATAGATAGATAGATAGATAGATAGATAGATAGATAGATAGATAGATAGATAGATAGATTCAAAGTCGCTGAAGTTCGCTGAGAAATGCTTTGAATTTAGATCAATAGCGGACTCGAAACGGAGTTTTGTGGGACCCCTCAGGTAACATCTGCATATTCGGAGAATTATCCATCTAATACTACACTTTGTCTCTTTTGAGAGACGTATCTTTCAATTCATTTTTTAAAAGTTTTATTGATGTTCAGGGTGGTAAGTTTAAACAGTAAGAGTAGATATGACACCGTGTTGAAGGCTCTCCGATAATTCAGGAATAGAGTATATCCGCTTATGTGTATATATGCACATGAAGCAATACAGTGTCAGTCAGTGCCTCCAGTATCCATGTCGTCGAGTGTGGAACACCTTTTATCTGCCTGTTTGGCGTCACGTAGCACGTGGACTTATTGCGAGCTGGCAGTGGACCAATAATCACTCATAATTTTCATCAAGGTTTCAAGTATGAGAGCTTGCTTTCTTTGTTAACTTTTTTATAGAAATGTGACCACCTCGACCACCTCATAGGGGCGTTTATGCAAAAAAAATAATACACATACGTGTCTCAATTGTTAATATTGTCACGGGGTCGTGACGTGACCGAAGACAGGAGACTTCTTGTTGGGATTTAACTGTTTATTTGGGCGAACCTGTGCCCGGTAAACAGAAAGTCCAATTACAGCAGCAGTCTCGCACAGATAGCAGTCTCAGACTGATAGCGGCGAACGGAGCGTCGGCCTTCGATCAACAACTGACAAGCGGCGAAGCGCGTCGGCATTTATACCCTTGCCGTCGAATGTTCTAGCGTTATCGCTGGCGGTGGCGTAGGTTCCAGAACAATCTGTACCGTTCGAACAGTGGGCGTGATCTTATCGAAATGATCTACTACAGTCCGGAACCTTCTTGAAACCTGCAGGCGCGGTTTGCGCCGAGAATCGTGTGGTGTTTCGGAACGATAACAAAAACTTGTGAAATGGAACGTGGCATTGCCCCCCTCTGAAAAAAAGGCATCGTCCCGATGCTTTAACTAAAGATGAAGGTACAATAATAATGCAAGAAAGTACAATGAATAAATTACGATACAACAATAATACAAAAAAACACTCTTTCAGTTTGTTAACGTGCATGAAACGGCTTGAGGCGCGTGACATGGACCACTTCAGGTTGCGATCGGCGTCGTTGAGAGTTCGTGATGCCGTCGGGGACAACCTCGTAATCAAGTGGGCCGAGACGTCGAACCACCTTGTACGGTCCGAAGTACCGTCGCAGAAGCTTTTCACTTAGTCCACGTCGGCGTATCGGCGTCCACACCCAAACACGTTCACCCGGCTGGTATTCCACGAAGCGTCGTCGAAGGTTGTAACTGTGGCTGTCGGTCGTCTGTTGATTCTTGATACGAAGACGCGCAAGTTGTCGGGCTTCTTCGGCGCGTTGAAGGTACTCGCTCACATCGAGGTTTTCTTCGTCGGTGACGTTGGGTAACATGGCATCGAGTGTCGTTGCCGGGCTCCTTCTGTAGACCAATTTGTATGGAGATATCTGCGTGGTCTCCTGAACCGCCGTGTTGTATGCGAAGGTCACATACGGAAGAATGGCGTCCCACGTCTTGTGTACGATATCGACGTACATTGACAGCATGTCGGCGATCGTCTTGTTAAGCCGCTCGGTGAGGCCGTTGATCTGTGGGTGGTACGCTGTCGTCCGGCGGTGGTTTGTTTGGCTGTATGCCAAGATCGCTTGAGTTAAGTCGGCAGTGAATGCCGTTCCTCTGTCGGTGATAAGGACAATCCGGGGCGCCGTGACGTAGGACGATATTTTCGACGAAGAACTTAGCTACCTCGGATGCACTGCCTTTAGGCAGGGCTTTTGTCTCGGCGTAGCGGGTGAGGTAGTCGGTAGCTACCACGATCCACTTGTTTCCGAAAGCCGACGTCGGGAACGGCCCCAGTAGGTCCATACCAATCTGCTGGAAAGGTCGGCAAGGTGAATCAATTGGCTGCAGAAGTCCCGCTGGCCTTGTCGGCGGTGTCTTGCGTCGCTGACAGTCGCGGCATGTCCTCACATAACGAGTGACGTCGGTGGTAAGACGCGGCCAGTAGTACCTTTCTTGTATCCTCGCCAGCGTGCGAGAAACACCGAGGTGCCCTGCCGTCGGATCGTCGTGCAGGGCCTGCAGGAGTTCTGGTCGCAGGGCTGAAGGCACCACAAGGAGATACTTAGCCCGAAGCAGTGAAAAGTTTTTCTTTTGTAGAAGACCGTTTCGTAGAAAAAACGACGCAAGTGCGCGCTTGAATACCTTCGGGACTTCGGCGGTCCTGCCTTCGAGGTATTCTATTAGGGCCTTAAGTTCCGGGTCGGCCCGCTGTCGTTCAGCGAAGTCGTCGGTAGTTATCGTTCCCAAGAAGTAGTCGTCATCCGGGTCGTCGGGTAGCGGTTGGTCGACAGGCGCACGAGAGAGACAGTCGGCGTCGGAGTGTTTTTTGCCGGACTTGTAAATGACAGTAATGTCATATTCTTGAAGTCTCAGGCTCCATCGTGCGAGGCGACCTGAAAGGTCCTTCAAAGTGGCTAGCCAACACAAGGCGTGGTGGTCGCTCACAACTTTGAAGGGCCTGCCGTAGAGATATGGGCGAAATTTCGACGTAGCCCAGATGATGGCGAGGCACTCCTTTTCTGTTGTGGAATAATTTGCTTCTGCTTTGGATAGCGATCGGCTGGCGTAACTAATAACTCTTTCAAGTCCGTCAGCCCTTTGCACAAGAACGGCGCCAAGACCTACGCTGCTTGCGTCAGTATGTATTTCTGTCTCGGCGAATTCGCCGAAATGGGCAAGTAACGGAGGCGTCTGGAGGCGATGTTTAAGCTCCTGGAAAGCGTGTTCCTGTGGCGTTTCCCACTTGAACTCCACGTCGGCCTTGGTAAGGTTAGTGAGAGGATCGGGGATGCACGATCGGCACGAACCCTGTTTGCGTGAAAAAAGCATTTTTTATACACAGAAAAAGTATAATAAACAGGGGAACACTTGTTAGTTTGCACTCACCTGCACCTTTGATTACGTTACATGCGTCATTTTTATTTGAACAGCTCGTTAAGCGTCGAGCGGTAAACTTTTTCAGTTCGCTCTTGTCTTTTGTGTGGTATTTTAGTACCTCATTTGTGCTTGAGCAGAGCACAGCATGTGACGACCTACTTGCCGTTGTCAGCGTTATATTCTAAGTTGCTGCTATCGCATACATTGCTTCACCCGAGCAGCAAAATTGTGAATCTTTTTATGGTCCCAACTATTCACCTTATAGCAACTACAATCGGAGGCCTGAACGTTGTGACGTCCCCGCAAACACGGACTGAACCCCGGTCCTTTCAGAAGGTTTAAGCTCGTTTCTCAAACCCACGCATAAAAAAAGGAAAAGAAAACATTCGGTGTAACGAATGGGCATTCCGGAGTGGAGTACCTGGAAGGATTATTTCTACTGTTCTCGCCCCCCCCCCCCCCCTCGCGCAAACACGAGGACCAGGTGGCGCCTTGTTCTCTACAGACAGTGTGACAGTGTACGGTGGCAATAATCCGCGCGAACCCTTCAGATTTGTGGCACGGGGAAGCAGCAGAGCACCTATTGTTGGTTCGGGGAATGCGACCCGGCTGCAGCACCTGTGCCGGGTCCGGCCTGACTTTCCGTCAGCCTCCGTGGCTCCAGGGCTCATTACTGCGTTCTGCGCGGATGGCCACCCACGGCGTTGAACGACGAAGAAGCGGCGGCTGCGGAGAATTTCGCGGGAGACACCGAGCTGCATGGAGACGTCGAGACTCGTTCTGAAAATCGGCTCATCAATACCAGAAACCGGGGCAATTGGTTCGGCTGAAAACATTTTGGCACAACACTGCAAACTCCGGACGTTGGCCATTACAGACGATGCACTTTGTCGGAAGCATCGGGACCATTGTGCGCCCGTAATTAAATTGTATTGGGACAGCTCGCACGTTTCTCTCTCTGAGGCTTGAGTTTGTACATTGTTACTTGCTGGGCTTTGTTTGGGAGAGGGTTTTCTACTAGTGTGGGCCGCGGGGGCGGCCGTCGAAGATGATACATTCCGACTGACATTTCTTATATGCCGCGTCGATAGTGGCGATTGGTTTGGTGCCCCGGTAGGGCGGAGTCGGGTCCTACAAAAAGGGACTACGAGACGATACGGGGGAGGCAGAGATACGATGCGATGAGCTCGAGATGGTAGAGTGACGGAATAGAAAAGGAAGATAATGATGTGAAGAGATAGCAATGAGAGTCGATGAGATGCTTACTGAGGCAGAGATGATATGATGACGAATGAAAGTTAGAGATGGGAAACGAGGAAGCGAGTGATTGCAGGACGTTATGAAAGAAGAATAAGATGGAAATCGCTGAGAGAGACAACGAAGATGACGAAGACGATGAAGACTGACAACACGGACCATTCGTGAGACGAACTTTATGCACCCTATTTAGACGAGCCTTGCAGGCAGGGAAGCGGCGCGTTAAGACATTGCGTGGTTTTATTCATTGATAACTTCATCATTTGTGTCGTCGTGTGATTTCTTTATATATGCATACCCTTGCATTGTTGCAGTTGCTTTCTTTATGTGCCTGCCCTGTGTCGAATTTCGCGAGTGTCTAAATCATGTGTAGTGGTTGATGTACGCGGGTATACGATGTTTGCAGTTAGTAATAAATTAATTGAATCAGTAAACACGAACACGTCGTAGCGTCTCTTACTTCCCGGCCCCAGCACGAATCCCTGTATGTGGAAAGGGATTGAGACACGTAGCCAAGAGGGAACCAGATAAAAAAGGGGTTGAGGGGTTTTCACTCTCTTTGGCGATCGGTGGCGTAGTGGGGACGTCTCAAGTGGTGGCAGCGGTGGGATTACTGCTGGGGCAACGGTGCTAGATTTCACCCTCGTTATAGGGAAGGAGAGGCGGCAAAATGAACGAGCAGGCTACCAAGATGACCGACAGAGACGGCCCACTAGAAATAAGTGCGCTAATGTTAGCGGACATGGTTACATCGTTTACGAAAGGTGATACGGGTCCGGATATTGGGGTCTTCTTGGAAATTTTGGAGCAGGTTGGTCGCTTGGGTGGATGGCGGAATACTGAGCTGGTCTGCATAGCACGATGCAAGATGGTAGGCGTGGCGCACGATTTTGCGAGGTGGGATGATGACGTCGCTGCGGCTGCAACTTTTTCTGAGTTCAAATATTTGGCCCTCAAGAGGTTCGATACGGAGCCACTTATCTTTAAAATAGAAAAGTTTTTAAACGCGAGGAAGAGGGCAGATGAGGAGGTGCGGTCATTTGCAAGGCGCTTGCGCATCCTCGGGACCGCCACCCTGGCGAGCTCCGATAGTCAGGATCCGGTGAAAGCTTCACTGCGCCGCGAAATTCTAGCCGAGGAATTGCTCTCGCAATTTTTATTGGGCCCGAGGGATCCGGTCCGCAGATTTGTTCTCTCTCGGGACCCGAAAACGTTTGACGAGGCCATTGCCATAGCGGCGAAGGAGGAACAGAATGAGAAAGTGTCGCGGAGCCATTCGTTACCCGTTCGATACGTAGAAGAGGACACGGATGTTCATGAGATGCATAGCCGCCTTGACCGTTTCGGAAAACTTGTGGAGAGCTTGGCAGTACGCAATAAGGTGAAACAGAATTGGCAGGAATTCCCGAAGCAGCTACCTTATCCCGGCGGGTGCTCTAACTGTAGCATGTTTGGTCACTTTTGGCGAGAATACCATCGGTACCGGCGATGAAAGTGGAATTCAACGGGTGGCAGCCGCATTCACAAAGACAAGGAGATGGTGACAAAATATGAATCTGGAATTCTACACGAAACTCCTTCTCACGACGATGACGCACAGAGGTCAATCGCGATCGTAAATATTCGCGAGGAAACAAGCTCCGCAAAAACGAGTCGCGGTTCGCCCTGTGAGGATGTGGTTAATGTAATTTCCGTGATCGAGGAGGATGTTCCGCCATTGAGCGAGTGTGTGTTTGGGGGGAACGCTGGCACGCTGGTGCCGCTGGGCGAAACAAATGCTGTCGATGTCGAGGTTGCTAGCGCGGATACAGACGGTTTAGCTGCGGTTTCTACCTCGAAAGTCCCACGAGACGATGAGGCATTACCAGTAGGAGTGGCAGATATAAAGTTGGATGAGAATGGGTTTTCTGAGGATGCCGTTGTCGGAGTCTTGGTCGACACGGCGGTAGACCGAACGTTAGAGAGAGTAAGCTAGATTGAGGAATGCCTAGATCGCAACGGGGTGGTTTTTGTGGGGCCAAAGGGGAACTGCAGCACACTCGATATACACCGCACCAAACCCGGACATGCGCAGCGGTGGTCTTATAAGATAGCTTCGCACATGCAGCACTGCGCGACTGAGTTGAGTAGGTGGAAGTTCGGACCATCCAACGAGGATCCGGGACTCGGAGTCGGGGAAGAGGTCTGCATACAGGTAGACACTGAGCGCTCGGGGATCTGCTAGGGTTATAAATGTCCGCAATGTTGTATGCCATTTTATGTTTTATGATTTCTGCTCGGTCATTGTGCTTGTTACTTTAGTGGAGACCTTGTATTGAAGAATGAGTTTCTTTATTTTGTTTTGCTTTGGCTTGTACACTTGTTTTATTTTGTTGATTGTGTTTTGCGGCATCTGATGTTGATCACTGAGTGAGTGGTACCACCTGGGTTCGATTAACACCTAATGATGGGGGAAGAACATACAGTCAGTGAGTGTGAGGTTACCTAGACCTCGCCGCGTGTCGGAGAGAGGGTGCGAGGGGGACTGGTCTGGGAAGCGGTGAGGTTTAGTTAGAAAAGATATGTGACTGGCATCTCTGGCCCAAGCTAGGCAGATTATGCGAGGTGGTTTGTCAAGATACCTAAATAGACGCTGCACAACAGGTGATGAGATGAGACAAGTAAAGATAACAGACAAGCGACGGCGTTTTCCCTACACAACAGTGTCGTGCCCCGATAGGAGGCGGGGAGGGCTGGCTTGTGGGAAGAGATGAAGCAGCCCCAGTATCGACGAGGCTTGGTGAAAGTTGAAATTGAAATGGTTTCACGTCGTCTCCCCGCACGGAAGTGTCGCGCCTCGTCAGGAGGCAGGGATGTCGTGATCGGTACTGATGTACAACGCCCAATGTCACAGTTGCATAGGACAGCATATACGCTACGTTCTCAGCCATTCCGAACACGCAATTCGCGTGGAAGGTCCCTTTCCCTCACCGACAGGTGCAGCAGAGGCCGGGCAGGAGATGGTACGCGAGGGTAATTCAGTTTTGCTGCCTGTATGACCTATGTTCTCCCGCCATCCCGCTTTTCGTTTAGTTTGAGATGTTCGATAAGATCTTAAAATTTTGTGCATGTGTGGAATGAAAGCGTATTGAAATGTGTGTATCCTCCGTTCGGTTGGGCCGAGAGTGGACAGTGCAGGCGAAGTGTGTGATGTTCTCACACGGTAGTGAACCTTCCACACACATGACTGAACGCTGCGTGCCAAACCATCCGACGAGCAGCTGTGACCAGTGTGCGTTTTGTCCACGCGTCATCCACGAGTTTCTATGGTGACTCTGAAGTTTCAAGTGTGTTGTGCGCGATAGAAATACGGAATCAAACTGCTTCGTGGTGGGTGATGATTCAGCGACACAGATTGGTTCCTCTCAGCGACGCGCTGCGCCAGGGCTGAATCACAAGTGTGCTGTGTTCGCTTACCGTATTCCTAGGACTGCCGCAATGTCTCAATTTCGCTGCGAAACCCGAAGGCGCTATATGCACCCGCATTTCTCGGGTTTGAGTTTCCCCGCTGGGAAAATTCTTCTGCAAGATGAAGGGATTGTGACGTCCCTGCAAACACGGACTGAACCCCGGTCCTTTCAAAATGTTTGCGCTCGTTTCTTAGACCTACGCATAAAAAAAGGAAAAGAAAACCTTCGGTGTAACGAATGGGCATTCCAGAGTGGAGTACCTGGAAGGATCATTTCTACTGTTCTCGCCCCCCCCCCCCCCCCGCGCAAACAGGAGGACCGGGCGACGCCTTGTTGTCTACAGACAGTGTGATAGTGTACGATGGCAATAATCCGCGCGCACCCTTCAGATTTTTGGCATGGGGGAGCAGCAGAGCACTTTTAGTTGGTTCGGGGAATGCGACCCGGCTGCAGCACCTTTCCGTCAGCCTCCGTGGCTCCAGGGCTCATTACTGCGTTCTGTGCGGATGGCCACCCGCGGCGTCGAATGACGAAGAAGCGGTGGCTGCGGAGAATTTCGCGGGAGACACCGAGCTGCGTGGAGACGTCGAGACTCATTCTGGACATCGGCTCATCAAGTACCAGAAACCGGGGCAATTGGTTCGGCCGAAAACATTTTGGCACAACACTGCAAACTCCGGACGTTGGCCATTACAGACGATGCACTTTGTCGGAAGCATCGGGACCATTGTGCGCCCGTAATTAAATTGTATTGGGACAGCTCGCACGTTTCTCTCTCTGAGGCTTGAGTATGTACATTGTTACCTGCTCGGCTTTGTTTGGGAGAGGGTTTTCTACTGGTGTGGGCCGCGGGGGCGGCCATCGAAGATGATACACTCCTACTGACGAAAAAATATGCCGCGTCGATAGTGGCGATTGGTTTGGTGCCCCGGTAGGGCGGAGTCAGGTCCTACAAAACGGGACTACGAGACGATACGGGGGAGTCAGAGATACGATGCGATGAGCTCGAGATGGTAGAGAGACGGAATGGAAAAGGAAGATAACGATGTGAAGAGATAGCAGTGAGAGTCGATGAGATGCTGACTCAGGCAGAGGTGATATGACGAGGAATGAAAGTTAGAGATGGGAAACGAGGAAGCGAGTGATTGCGGGAAGTTATGAAAGAAGAATAAGATGGAAATCGCTGAGAGAGACAACGAAGACGATGAAGACTGACAGCACGAACCATTCGTCTGCCCATTTCGCTCGAGGCGCGACGGTGCTTGTTCCGGTGCTTCCTGAGGCCCCAGCGTCTGGTTTCAATTTGGGATCTACCCCCGCTGCTACTTCAAGGGCACCTTCGTGCTTCCTCCTGTGTGGGAGCGGCCGGATCGGGCGGTGCTGTTAAGCCTATTAACCTGATGTCTCTTTCCTCTCCCGGCCAGGCATATTCTGCCTGGTCGGCTTCCCTTCCTAACAGTGATTTGCCAATCTATCTATTTTTGCGCAGTGGTCTGAAGAGCGTTCCTGTGGCCCTGGTTCCAACCAGCGGCGAGTCTATTCGCATGAAAAATCCGAAACTAATTCAGGAATAACTCCGGAAGATTTCCTATTATTACCAAATGATTACTGAGGTGCGTCAATTCGGGCGTGGAGGCATGCTGTGCTGCTCGCCGGACCAGGCCTGCATCACAGATCTTCTAAAATGCACAACGTTTGCCTCAAATCTGGTGAGCTGTTTCTTACCTGTCCATTTGGCCTGTGTGAAGAGACTGGTTCGAGGAGTGGACTTGAGCCTTACACCACCCGAAATACTTGAAATGTTTGCGGCTGCAGGAGCAGTCTCTGTATTTCGATGCTCGCGAAACGTTAAGAACAAGAAGGTCCCCACAGAATCAGTGATTGTGACTTTTGGCGGCACGGCTCCACCGACCTAAAGTAAGGCCTGGCCACTAATTTATCGTGTAGATGCACTATCCCCTCGTCCACTGCAGTGCAAAATATGCTGGAAGTATGGGCATACCATCAAGGGATGTAGATCGTATGTGAGGTGTCGCACATGTACTGACCGACATAAACCCGACAAATGTTCAACCCAAGAGGTGAGATGCTGTCTATGCAGAGGAAATCACGCGGCTGACGATGAAAGTTGCCCCATGAGGACATGTGAGTTGCAACTTCTAGAGATCATCGAACAACAATGATGCTCCCGGCGTAAGGCCCGATCTATTCTTTCTGAGTTCTCATGTGGCTATGCCTCCGTTGCCAACCGGGCAAACCAGATGCTTGAGTCGTCGTTGCCTGAATTATAACATCAACGGTGGAAAAGGCCATGACGAAACTTATGGCATCTCTATTCGTGAGCCTAATGGAGTCATTGGCACAAATTGTGAGTACTCTGTTGAATCAAATATTGCAGGGAGGTAACCAACCTACCGTGCCCCCTTCTCTACCTTCACCAGTTAAGATTACTGATATTTCATCGGAACCAGGCCCTTCGATGTCAAAGCCAGACACGCCGAACACTGGCCATAGAATAATTATGCCTCTTGTACAGGACCTAGATTGGAGCTCGGACTCCGATTCTCATGTCTCACAACCAGAACAAATGGACTCTGACTCAAGAAATATGAAACGACGTGCTTCTCCTGAGGCACAGTGGTCCTCAATCAGCCCTAAATCAAGAAATAAGAGATATGAGAAGGAAAACCCATCAAAAAAGGATTTTTTAAAGGATAGCATCTTAGAGAAAGCAGTGAGTGCTGCTGGTATCTCTTCAAAATAGGGAATTTAAAGGTACTAGAGGAGAATTTTCGCTCCATTTTTCCAGCAGCTACAGACTTACATCAACTTTTCGATAATTATTCCCCCGATATTTTTGCTTTAAAAGAAACCTGGCTTGCAAAAAATAAGTATTTTAGGATTAAAAATTACCGCACATTTCGTCTAGACAGCCTAACTCGGGGTGGAGGTATGACAATATTTATCTCATTTAAAATCGCCCATAGAGCTAAAATTATTTATCAGTCATTGGCTTCAGAAAGCGAGATTTTAGCAATAAGCATTACAAATCTGGGGCCCTCCAATTCTCATTTATTAATGCTTATTTTCTTGCGGGTGTTCTAAATTCTTCCGTCCTAGATACTGCAGTTCACTATTGCCAAAAAAAGGCGACTTCAATTCTCATCATATTTCTTCGGGTTTTAAAACTGATATGAATGGCAAAAATTTATGGGATTAGGTGAACAATAATAACTTTGCATGCATAAACACAAAAACTCCTACTTTTATGTGTAATCAGTCCTCCTCGGTAATCGATCTAACTTTTTCTAACGCTAACCTCTCCATATTATCATGGTCTGTGATTAACTCTAGAACAAGTAGCGACCATATGCCAATATTGTTCGAGGTGGTATGTCCAACACCCTCCAAGAAGGGATGTTCCGTAACACAAGTAAACTTTAATACTTTCGAGAAATCCTTACGAGGCACTTTATCTAACAAACGAATGATGCAGAACTAGACGCCATCAAAATTACCGACATTTTAAAAGAGCCATTAAATAAATCAGTATTCAACATTGAAAACTCTAAACCGTCTACCAACCCTTGGTGGAATGCGGACTGTTCGCGGGCTTGTAGACTAAGAAAGGCTGCATGGAAAAAATTAATCTTCAACCAGTGGGTCTGCCGCTAGAGGGCTGAGCCACTCGAATGCCTCTCGAATGGGCTCTGCCAATTTTTCACTTTCGCGGCTGAATAAGGACAACCACGGGATTCAAGACCATCACAGCTGTCGCCAGACGTTCACCCGATTCGTCCGATGCCAGTATATGCCAGGTGGGCATACTTTTTTTTAGCCGTGACACTTCTTTTAAGTTCCCACAATGGCGTTGCCCTAGCTACGACATCGCAGTGCCGACGCAGTGCCATCGACGCGCTGGCAACTAGGCCACAAGCCAGGCCCCTGGCTTGTTTGAAGCCTGCAAAATGGATGTTGTGGACCTGCGAAATGGATGTTGTGGAAATTGAGGGGGAGACGCTGTCTCCCGAAGAGTACAACGACACTCAAGGATGGGTTGTGGCCCATGAACGACGCAAGAAGGCAAAAGACAAGAGAAACGCGGAAACAGCCATGAACGCGGGAGGTGCGTCCATGGAGGCGTCTCGGAGACTGAAGGATTTTTTGCATCGCCGGCCAGTGCCAAAAGAACCGCAACTACCAGAAGACGATTACAAGGTTGTAATACGCCCAAGAGGAGGTCTGGACTTGACGCGACGGAGTCTAGCGCTCATAAGAGACTGTGTTCTACGGGCGGCAAAAGTACAGCCTGACATTGCTGGGGAAGATACTCTCAGAATCAACATGCGACAAAATACCATGATCATGAGCACACCTAGTCTGGCCAACGCGAAGGAATACAGCAACATCAAGGAAATTATGAGCAATGACAAGAGCCATTCTACAGCCGCTTATGTAACAGCACCAGAAAACACACCCAAAGGGGTTATTTACGGAATACCGAAATATGATAATTAAGAAGACATAGAAAAAAGCTTGGTCAATCAGAGGAACCCGATGATTCTACATGCACGACGTATCGGACTTACGGACTCAGTGGTCATTGTTTTCGAAGGGCTGTTTGTGCCGTATTTTGTATACTACCGTGGTGCTGAATATAGGTGCTTCCTATACAAGAAGCAATATGAAACATGCACTACTTGTGGTCGAATTGGACATCGGGCGGATGTCTGCCCACAGCCTGACAGCAAGAATTGCCGTGGTTGTGGGGTGCTCAATCCAACTGAAAACCACCAGTGCGACCTTAGTAGCTGCCTTTGCGGGAAAGGTCATCTTACAGGGGACAAAAAATGCAAAGAACGGTTTAGGACCCCGTACCTTTTGAAGAAAAGATGGTGGTAAAAGGAAGAACAACAAGGTGATGAACGAAGAGAAATGAAGATTTTGTCGAACACTAGATCAACACAGGCATGGAGGGAAGGGTATGCACCAGAAAATCCAACGGAGGAGAATGGCAACGCCACCCAGGACAGAGGGGGACGACGCAGAGATCGTTCCAGCTCCTTCCCGCGACACGCCGAAGGGCAAAGAGAAGGGACTCAACACGAACCCAGATCCACATCCAGATCAAGGTCCACTCGTCAACACAGATCCAGGTCAAGGGCCAAATCCAAGACAAGGGCGACGAGATCACCTCAAGGACAGTCCCACGAGGTTCCTGGCGGCGGTCGGGGCAGTCAACAAATGGCGAGCTGGGTGGGCGAGGTATCAGGGGAGTCTCTCCGGTCTGGGAGTTTGCCTGAGGTTGTGGCGGAAGGGTACACCCTAGGTCAAAAGCTAAACCATATTGAGAAAATGGTAGAGCAACTCACCCGTGAAAACGCGAAACAGAGGGACGAAATAAAACAACTAAAGGAAGACAACTCTAAACTCAGGAAAAATCAGCTGCGCGAGTCAGCTAGCTCCATAGCATCGTGCAGTCCATATTTAACTCCAGCGACTGCGCAGGAGTCAGGAGTGCATGCAGCGAAACGAAGAGCAGAGGAAATATCTCCTGTAGAAAATGAAGATCTCTCAAAACCCCTGGAAAAGAAAATCGAGAATATGCTCGGAGAACTTACTAAGGTAATGCAACAACAATTCGCAGGATTGCAGCTGCAGCTCGTAGAAATAAAACAAAGAATAGATAGCATAGAAAATCGACTAACGCTGGTGGAGAACACACAAACAGATTTGAGGTGTATAGGAGCAGGCCCTGTTAAAACTAATACTAAACCCTACAACTGGCCGACTACGACCGAAGTAATCTAAATCGCAGTAGAAGGGACCGTTTCTAGACATGGCACGACGTAATCAGTATAAAATTTGGCAGTGAAACTGTCATGGGTATCGCCGGAAACGGGGTAACTTACAACAGTTCCTAAACGGAAAGGAGGCACCAGACGTCATCGCCTTACAGGAAACTAGAGGAATGGCTAAATTGTCGAATTACAAATCCTACGGTACCCCTGATGAAATAACGTCCGTAACAACCCTCGTGCGAAGAAATCTCACGGTGATAGAACATGATACAGAAATCTGCGATGTCGATCATGTTCTCGTTGAGTTAGTTCCATCGCACAAGAGTGGTGAAAGTCTATTCATATTAAATGTCTATTGCAGTCCTAGACAAAAACCAAATTTAGGTCACTTTTTAGAAAAACGATCAGCATTACTAAAAAGCAAGCATTGGTTATAGTTGGATATTTCAACGCGTTGCATGCGGCATGGGGTTATGACAAATAAAACATCAAAGGTAGAAATTTGTGGATCGACGCCCAACAGGAGGGCCTTACGTTAATAAACGACCCCCTTTTCCCAACTAGGATTGGAAACAGCGTATCCAAAAACACGTCTCCTGACCTCACGTTTACTAAGAATATCATCGAACCTTATTGGCTTAATACACAAGAAAATATGGGCAGTGACCACTATATAATTGAGACCACGTTTAAAGCACGTCAACGAAAAAGAGGAGGCAAAGAATTAAGAATGGTTGAATGGAATAGCTTTAGAAAAATCAGAGAGAAGGAAGCATGCGATGTCACCGAAGACTTAGATGAATGGCTAGGGAACCTTAAGCAAAATATTCAAATCGCAACTAAGACCATACCAAAAACAGAAGGACTAGAAAGCACAGACAGTAAGCTCCTACATATGTAGGAGGCAAAAAAGAGCCCAGAAAAACGGTGGAAAACACAAAAGTACAACAAGCGCCTTAGAAAAAGGATAGCCACCCTCAGTAAAGATATTGAGAAGTAGGCGGAGCAACTATGCAGACAACAATGGGAGGAAAAGTGTGATGCGAAGGAAAAACAAATAAGTCTCTCTAAAACATGGTACCTGTTCAGATGTCTGATGGACTTTTGAACAAATCAGACAGAGATACATTGGGGATACAACCAAAGAGAAATTAAGCTCGTACAAAGGTAAAGAAAATGATTCCCTAGACCGACCCATATTAGAGGCTGAGGTACGATCGGAACTTATGCAACTGAGCACAACATCAGCCCCGGGCCCCGATGGGATCACGAATAAAACGCTCAGAAACTTAAACGACAAATCTATCACAGCCCTCACCGAATATATGAACTGGGTTGTGAAAAGGTAAGATACCCAAGCAATGGAAAACGGCAACAATCATAATGATTCCCAAGCCAGGCAAGAAACTAGATCTTGATAATCTTAGGCCTATTTCCCTGACATTCTGCATAGGAAAGTTATTAGAGCATGTCATCCTAACTTGCCTGTCAAATTATATAGAAGACAATGAGCTCTTTCCTGATACGATCGTAGGCTTCAGAGCGAAACTGTCTACACAGGGCATTATGCTTAAGATTGAACACCAAATAATTGATTCGGGTCTCAACACACACGACACAAAGGTAATAGTTGGCCTAGATCTTAAAAAAGCATTCGATAACACATCACATAAAGCTATACTTGCCAATCTTTATGCGTTAGGGTTAGGAAAAAGAGTATACGATTATATAAAAGACTTTTTATCTGACCGGACTGCAAGAATAATACTAGGCGAAGCAGAATCCCAAGAGCTTAGTCTGGGCAGCAGAGGTACGCCGCAAGGCTCAGTCCTATCCCCCTTTCTTTTTAACGTGGCCATGATAGGTCTCCCTACCAGCCTGAAGGAAATTCCAGAACTCCACCATAGCCTCTATGCAGATGACATCACCTTATGGGTAGCAGAGGATAGTGACGGATACATAGAGGAAACTTTACAAACAGCAGTGAATGTTGTAGAATATGCCATCCATACAGGATTACAATGTTCACTGGAAAAATCGGAACTTCTCTTCTATAACCCGACATGTAGGGGTCGGAAAAGCATCCAGGAAAAACCTAACATTAAAGTCTTTTTTTGGAAAAATGCAAATACCTACGGTCGAAAGCATAAGAATTCTGGGACTCCGAATGAGCTCAAATGGGCACAACGGAGAGGCGATTAGAATACTTGAAACCAGTGCGCAGCAAACTATGCGTCTACTTAAACGAATTGCGAACCGGCACTATGGTATGAAGGAAAATAATATGATAAGACTGGTACAGGCTTTTGTCAACAGTCGTATTGTATATGTGATTCCGTACCTCAGGCTGCAATTGACCGAGAGAGAAAAGATTGACAGATTCATTAGACGAGTTTTCAAACAGGCGATCGGACTTCCAATTACTACCTCTAATGATAAATTACTTCAATTAGGGCTTCACAACCCATCAGAAGAGCTTATAGAAGCTCAAAGAATCGCACAATATGAGAGACTAAGCAGAGTAAAACAGGTAGAGCTATACTAGAGGAACTGGGTATAAACTACGTTAATCAATTTGGTGCCAAAAAGCATATCCCATATGAAATCAGGAAATGTTTAGTAATCTTACCGATTCCAAAAACATGCACCCCGAACAGCACAAAGCAAGGAGAGCTGAAAGAGCGAAAAATATACATAACAACGTAAAATATTTACCGGAAACAACATACGTAGACGCGGCCAAATACAAAAGAAATGACAGCATGACTATAGCAGTAGTGGACTACAAAGAAAATCATAAGGTCAGCGGCTCGGTAAGAACGAGCTTTGCAGAAGAGGCGGAGGAAGCAGCGATTGCAATGGCCATAGCATCCACGTCGACTTCACTCATTGTTAGCGACTCGCAGACGGCTGTGAGAAACTTTGCACGAGGGCGAATATCGCAAATAGCTTTAAGAATATTGGTTGGATGCAAAGACCAACGAACAATAGAAATAGTCTGGGCACCCGCTCACTCCTTGTTGCCCGGCGATGAGGCTGCACACCAGACAGCTCGAGGACTTACAGACCGAGCCTCAGGATTGCCCTGGTCGAACGGGGAGGACGATGAGATATTTGAGCGGATGACCACTTACAGAGATATTACGCAGTATTAGAGGCTAAGCAGGAAAATTTATCCTCCCGCACACTCGTCATTGAACAAAGGACAGGCGGTGGCGTGGCGCCTACTCCAGACCCACACGTTTCCTAGTCCGGTAACAATGAACCGCTGCGTGCCGGAACTTCATTCGGACAAGTGTAAATTTTGTCACAACAGGGCGGAATTGAGCCACATTTTATGGGCATGCCCGCAGGCCCCCATGAAAGGTGAATTTCCAGACGGGAGTGGATGGGATGCCGCGCTCTTCAGCTCTGAGTCTCAATTACAAGCCCGCTTAATACGGCAGGCCGAAGACGCCGCCAGGGCCCATGGGATCATGGCCGTCGTCTAGGTCTGGTCTCCCTTCTCCTCTCGCACCTGAAAAGGGAAGAGGACCTTTCTGCTAATTAAATAAAGTTTGTTAATCATCATCATCATCAACCAGTGTCCCAGGAACTGGAGTGATTATAAGTACGCGGCCGCTATATTTAAGAGAACCATCGCAAATGCGAAGGACAAATTTAACAACGACCAATGTGAGTTCCTGTCAAAGCCGGTCAATAGAAAAGCACTTTTTTGCTTTCTGAGAACTAAGAAAGTTCTTCCGGTACGAATAAATATAGAAACTGTAGTATCATCACCAGTTGAACTGAAGGCCCTTCTAGAAGATATATCTCAGGGCCTAGAAAGTCGCTTTACGACACTTCTCTCATACAAAGGCCAGTACCCCCGAAGGGCTTAGTATCTTGAATAGGTTACGCCTGCAGAATTAGCAAACGTACTCAGAACACTACCCCATTCGGCTCCTGGTCCTGATGGCATGACGACATCGGTGATAAAATAAGTACATACAATATACCCACTTGGCCTACTCGAAATTATTAATCACTCAGAAGTTCTTGGATGCCACCTGATTGGAGATTGACAAAACTGATTCCATTATTAAAAAAGCAAGGCGCTGGGTTTGCCTTAGATAATATCAGGCCCATTTCACTTGCATCGAACCTAGTAAAACTCGTTGGAAGAATTTTATATAGACGTATAGATGAATGGATGTCAGAAAAACTGACACTGAGCCCATGTCAGAGTGAATTCATGAGTGGTTGCTGCTTTTGGTGTGAGGACGTGGATCTCGAAAACAGAATTCAACTTGCTCGACATCAGAAACAATACTCCGCTTTGGTAACCTTAGATATCACAAAAGCCTATGATAGCGCGGAGCATTTCAAACTGCTAGATTCACTTCAGAATTTAGGACTGCCTCAATACTTTGTGGCCTAAATCCACGCTTTCTTAGGTGATAGAGAATTTTACTGCTCGCAATCTGGTGTCAACTCTTCAATATACAAGCAAACGAGAAGTATACCGCAAGGGTCAGTACTATCGCCCTTATTATTTAATGCTCTACTATGTACCATTCCCGCACAGCAAGATGTACAGGTCTATGTGTATGCTGATGATATTGCACTTTTTGCTGCGTCGGCGGACATTCACACACTGTACCTGATTCTGCAGACATACATGAATAGTCTGGAAACGTGGCTGGAGGATATAAACCTAGGCCTCAGAACAAACAAAAGTACAATCATAGTTTTCGCAGAAAATGCCCCAGTGCGAATTTCACTAATGTACCGACAGGACGCCATACCTCAGGTCGAGTCAGTTAAGTACTTGGGGGTAACCTACACCGAAACACTTAACTGGAGTCCCCCCATAGAAAACATGGCAGCTAAAGGAGCACGTGTCGTAGGGATGCTGCGCAGGCTCAGTAATTATCGTGCCGGTTTGCGTAGAGACGTGCTCGTTATGATATATTGCATGTACATTCCACCGATATTAGAATTCGGCTGTGTTTTGTTTTCTGGCGCTCCGGCCTACAAAGTTCGTCCACTGATTCTGCTAGAATTCGAATCTTTACGCTTATGCCTAGGGCTACTCAAATATGTTGCCAACAGTATCCTATACGAAGAATCCCGCCTGCCTTATCTTATCAAAAAAATTTCATCTTCTAACAGTACGTACATTCTTTAAAATCTATGCATCACTTCAGCGGAGGGCACAGTATGTGTTCATTAACCAGCAGACCTCGTTCTTCAACCACCAATGGCCTAAATTAAGGTGTCCTCAAGTAATATTTACTCAGAAACTTTTGGAGCCCTTAAGAGTTAACCTTTGGGAAACACTTGTGCTCAACACTGTAGATGCAATTAGGATAGAATTTGACGATATATATCCCAAGAATGCAAAAAATTCACCATATCAGTTTATAAACGGCATTTTTGAAGATCATTTGGCCAATCTAGAAACATCCATTGTGATAGCGACTGACGCTTCGGTTTATGAAGAGAAGGCTGGCGTAGGAATCGTATCATCCTCTATAGATTGGGCTTTCTCAATTCGATTACCCGACTTTACACCTATTTACCAAGCTGAACTACTGGCAACAGTCCCTGCATTGCGTAAAGTGCCGCAAGATCTATCAGCGGTGATTGTTCTAACAGACTGTTTCTTGGTCTGTACTACCTTGAGCTCACCAACCTTTTCGCGTACCTTAGAAACTTTCTACTTGCTCATTACTACACATGTGCGACTCGTCCAACTAGTTTGGGTACCAGGCCATAGAGGTTTAGTTCTGAATGAGCATGCAGATGCACTAGCTGTATGTTCCCTTGATTGTCCTGTTTTACCTATTTTGCCTACTTCGGAATATAACACAGCAGCACGCATTGAAAAACGCACAACGGCCAATAACTTTGAAAAATCCCCTTTGTTTGTATCAGACTTCCCACAGCTAAAGTTCCCTTGGAAGAACAAGTGGTGTTCATCAAGAAAGGAAGAAATAGTGATTACCAGGCTGCGTTGTCGAGTCCCCTCATTGAATTTTTACCTTCACAGGTCGGGTCTGGCACAGTCGCCTTCGTGCCTTTATTGTAATGAGAGGGAATCTTTGAAGCACTTCTTTTTGTCATGCCGAAAATTCAAAACTCAAAGGGAAAATCTATTAGAAGAACCCCTACGAAAGTTGGGGTTAAACTTGACACTTCCGGTGATTCTTTCATTTGGCGCAGTCGCATTTGGATTCATCCACAGGAGCGTTTTTACCACTGTTACAAATTTCTTACGAGAATCTAAAAGAATGGAATGCTAAAAATAAGTAACTTCAGTTGTTTTATGTATAATTTTTCTTTTTCTTTTTTGTATGTTTATATGTTTTTTTCAAGGTCTTTTTTAGAAGTTTAACACCTTATATTACCTAATTATTCAAACCCTCTTTTTCAAGAAGTGAATTAATTTAAAAAGCAAGGCACCGTCCTATTCATCGCCTATCCCCCTAGGTAGCTTGCGCCAAGGTGTTGAGGAACCAACCAACCCACCATTCGTGAGACGAACATTATGCACCCTATTTAGACAAGCCTTGCAGGCAGGGAAGCGGCGCGTTGAGACATTGCGTGGTTTTATTAATTGATAACTTCATCATTTGTGTCGTCGTGTGTTTTCTTTATATATGCACACCCTTGCATTGATGCAGTTGCTTTCTTTATGTGCCTGCCCTGTGTCGAACGTCGCCAGTGTCTAAATCATGTGTTATAATTTTGTGTAGTGGTTGATGTACGCGGGTATACGATGTTTGCAGTTAGTAATAAATTAATTGAATCAGTAAACAGGAACAAGTCGTAGCGTCTCTTACTTCCCGGCCCCAGCACGAATCCCTGTATGTGGAAAGTGATTGAGACACGTAGCCAAGAGGGAAACGGATAAAAAGGGGGTTGAGGGGTCTTCCCTCTCTTTGGCGATTGGTGGCGTAGTGGGGACGTCTCAACGCAATGCCTGTGTCACACTGTAGGAGCGCTGAGACATGGCTACTTTCAATGTTCTGCGAAAAAAAACGCTCACGATAGCATATCGAAAGAACAGGTGCCTCAGCAAGAGCTATTTCAGGAACTCTTACACATTTAACACCAAGTTTTGCTTCTATAACTTCCACAGTTTCTCCTTTCTCTCCTACAACTGCAAGCGGATCTTACAACGCTGACATGTTATCCTTGTTAACGACACCCTTTGGAGCCGTTTTTACGGCACGACGGCTTGCACGTTCACTGCTTCGTCCGAAAAAAAAAGTCCTGCTCGCTAGCGTTGTCATCAACGTGTTCCGCGGCTAGGAATAGCAGCATCTTGCAGATGATGGAGCACACCGTTTCCCCTTCGTTTCCTGGCTGATTGTTAGATTCTGTTTCTTCAAGCACGCTCCCTTTATGTTTTTTCACTTTAATCTACACTGCCAACGGTGGAACAACTGCGAAGCTTGTTCTTCAAGGTGACGCTTGAAGCGCATGCACAGAAGGGGGTATACAGAGCACCCTCTCCGGTGACTTCCGTTGTGCTACGTATACGCAGAGCCTTGTCTTTATTCGGCGGAAGTCACGTGTAGGTGTGGTGCTCTCTCCTCACGTCGTATACGTGAACAAAGAAACGTAGTATTTGCGCGCGCGTTGCGATGTGCTCAACAAAAATACTGCTCTTAAAGATAAGCGCTTTTATTGCTAAGGTAAAAGATTCATGTATATATTTCCCGCTTCTAAACATGAGCCCATACAGTTAGGCCTTATGCTTCTTCAGCCAGCATCAATTATTTATAATGAAGATGAAGACGCGAACGCCCCTGCAGAAACTAGAACAGGAAGTGATGAAGCAGGAAGCACGGGGAATTGTGAAGTTTCGAGTTACCTAGTGAATTGTTTGACTTGACATAATCAATATACGCTACGAAAAGTTTTGAGCTGGAACGTCTGTTTAGGGTATTCTATTTGAATTTAACCGAGTTTGAACTTCTTCACCATGTCGACAGTCAGTATAGTTGTGCGCTCTATTTCTGCCCCATAATCAGTTTTCACGTTGTATTTGTATTCTTCTACACCGAAAATTGCTCATCGACTCCTTCGTCCCCGTTCAGTAAAGGCCTTTGTTATAATGACACTTCCTAAATATGAACTCAGTCGATGGTTTTTGTTACCACCTTAGCTTTGATGTCTTCTCTCTGACGCATACGTCAGCTGCCTGGCGACGCGCCACTTAGCTTTTTTCATATGCCCCGGGTGGCGTGTTTCCGTATCATATCCCAAGAGATGTATGGGGAAAATGCGGCGCTGCTATTGGCTGAAGAAAGCCAGGTGATATAAACGCGCTTCCGGTTTGTTGTGTTTATTTTTGTTTCTTTTTATACGCGATGGCGGCGCCTACAGAGTGGCTTTTGCGATGCTCGTTGAAGCCGTAAGCCATAGAAATTTGAACTTTTCGCTGACATGTGTTTCGCGCGGCTGCGCAGATCATTTTACGATGGACGGAGTGGTGTATAACATTTATCTGGGAGTGTGTAGTACATGCCTATTTGGCGTGCGATCATGTGTATGACACGACGCAAGAAACTTTCGTTTGCGCTGCCACGCTGAAGCCCCGCTCCGTACAGATTGAGCCGTCCGTGGGCCGCAGGCATGACGGATGCCGAAATGTTCGGACTTTTTGTTGCCAAATGTTTTCGCGGATGTTGGCAATGTATACGCGGATCGTTTTACGATGGTCGACGTGGTGTATGCGCGGATTGTGTCCCGTGGGGTGAAGTGGTGCACAACGTAAACCCGGGAGCGTGTGCATGCCCCTTTGGCGTGATATTTATCATGAGATCGTGTGTTTGCCATGACGCAAGAAACGCTACGACTTGATTTCACTCACATATGAGTGCAAGCTTATTCAACTACGGTGTCAAAAAAAAAAGAAGTGAGGCAATTTGTGAATAATTGTTCATTTGTCACAACTCGGCTCGATGCCATTGCGATCAAACGTGATGCTATAGAAATAAAAAAAAAGTGTTTCAGGAATAGCGTCGTTATAAACTTCTAAGCTGCTTCTGGTAAGTGTACATTATTTTCTGGTAAGTGTACAATATTTTGCAAAATGCAGGGAGCACTCATCTCCCAGCCTTTCATGTCAACTAATATGATGCTAATGGGTGCTGTGACTTGAGCATGTTAATAAACACCTTACTTGCCCGTCTGCAATGCATCCGTCACAGTGAGTTATGCATGTATAACGAAGTAGTTACATCAATAGATTGCCCATCAGGAACGTAGTGTCGAAACCAAAAAAGGAAAAGTACATTTAGGGCTTCTTTTCTATGTTAGACACAATAATAATGATAACAAACAGGTAATCACGCCAATGGAAAAGTGGAGATCTAATGAGATCTAATAAAAGTTATGCTAAATTGCATAATGATCTGTTGGATATAAATAATAATGTATCTAACAAAGAAAACAAGCCCTTAAATGTACTTCCTTCCTTCATTCATAATGAGGGATTGGTTCTGACAGACTTGGTGCCTTCAGGTAGTATACGAGGAATTATTGGTCAGCTGCCAACTCATATTAAGCTCACAAACTACGCGACACCAAACAGACACAAAAAAGTGTTCCACACCCACCATCATGGCTACTGTACACGCTCCCACATTTATTTACATATACCCGACTAGGTGGAAGGGGTGGTGGCCACCGTGGTAGCTAAGTGGGTAGAGTATCGGACGTGTTATTCGAAGGTTGCAAATTTGATCCCTGCTCACGGCAAGTTATCTTTTCTTCCCAAATTTTTTCTTCACATTTACATTACAAAACCGAAACAGGCCATCTTGTGAATTGAAACACACTTATCAAGCTTAGTAAGCTATGAAAAAAATAAAAGAAAACATGAGTGCTTGGGGAACAATTGGCGGACATCGATTCATGAAATGTGGCTGGAGATTGTACCCATAAATTGTAAAGTCCTACAATGTCGATTGTGGTACATTATGGTGGGAACATGTTTCTTGTAAGAAATATCTGAAGGTGCACCTCTCTTACAACTACCCCTCCCCCAAACCTCCAAAAATCACACAGATGAATGATGGACATACCACGTGGGCTCACAGTGCCGAAAGAATGACACTTGTCATGGTATTTGAGCACACGCTCTTCTCAATTTATGCAATGTGTAAGGTTCACTAATGACAGTATTATAACAATGCACAACCCCATTTCCTCCCCGAAAAGCGTTTGTTTTTCCTTTAAACTCGTATAACAGAAAAGAACGTTGTTTATTCAAATATAAATATTACTTGCGCAACAGGACATATTTCTTAACTAGATACCAATGACAGCACATACATTTCTTAGCGCAAAACCAACCCCACCTGGAGCCTCTTTGGCATGTAAACTTTCTGCTATTGTTCTCCATATTAGATTCCCTATTCCACTGCATACTGCTTCTAGTTTTTCTTCAGGCTAGCTTATTACACCACTAAGTAGATTGCTAGTGCAATATTGATTAATAAAGGCTCAATACTTCAATAAAGATGTGCTGCGTAACGTATAACAGCTTCTTGATGCAGGCCAAAATATCATTGAAGTTGCTACAGTAAGCTATTACCATCTGTTATTACAAAATAAGCATCTGTTTTCAATGTAAATAATAAGTTATACAGATGCTATATTAATTTTTCTAAAAAGATGTTGACAATTTTTCAACAAAATGAACCAAGATGATTAACAGGTCAGGTAAGCTCTCCATTGAATAAATTACGAGACATTTGACATTACTTCGCACTAATGAGTGTCTTAAGATACACATGTATATGACGGGGGGGAGGAGGTCGAAATATGCACTGCTCATGTCATGCTTTTTAAAAGGCATTTGTATCTCACACAGATAACAAGGTGCTCCATAATTGTCATGGCATAATGAACAATCAGTATGCATTAAAATGCTTACAAATTTCATGTATTTATGCTACCTGTAATGAATTGTACAATATCATATAAGGAGAGACAAGTCGACATGAGCGCTACAATGACAGAGCTGAGCTAGTTGGTTTGTCTTCCTGTTAAAAGACGAGGCATGCGAACATGGACACCAGAGAGATATAAAGGTGCGCAAACAACTGAAACGATGCACAGCAGCAGAAAAGAAAGCATGCATTCGAACTTGCCTGCGCATATCTCATGTGTTCGTGTTTGCATGTCGCATTTCTTAACTTTGCGCGTGTACTATCTATAAACCAGTGGTAAAGACTTTAACCTACGCATTTTCATTTCAATTCAAACACTTGGTCATATCTCTACTGCTTCAGTGCTAAAACGCTGCTCAATTTTTTTCCCTAAGAACCATGGAATAAGAAATCATTTTTAATGAAACGTTTGTAGATAAACTGCAAGTAATTCATGACTTCCTACCTTTTTTGGGAACCCTTACCAGGTAAAATGCTAAGCATCAAGCTAATTACATTTAAAAAAAAAACAAAGCTTTTATAAGTATCTTTCATACGGCAAGCTCACATACATACACAAATTTACTGAAGAAACTGTGTTTCTACATTGTGCTATGTCTCAATAGATATTGTCAATAGTTGTCCTATGTCTCAGAAGACAAAACTTACTCTTCAGCGACTCTAAAGACAACTAGCGTAACTTCCCCTGCAGACTCCTGTAATTTGTCTTTTTGTAAACCCCATGCTCTTATTCGAAAAGTGTCTCTATATGGGTGGGGTCAGTTCATTTGGTAGTATCCTTGTTTTGAATAATGGTCGGTGTTGAGCAAAGCAATGCAAATGAGTCCCGAAACGAACTATATTTTGAACAAGTTTATCTTCTGTAAGTAGATGATAAATACCTTTAATTCTTTACAATTGAAACTGTTAACTGTGAGGTTATAAATTATGGCACTAAGAGAAAAAAGCGTGAAAAGACACTAGGGGGGGGGGGGGGGAACCGTGTTGCATCACGGCGGTACGTTCTCCAATCCATATATGAAATTTTTAGTGGAGTGTCCTGGCTCTTTTCTGAAAACGAAAGTATGCGCAAAACAAAGGCGAATAAAAGAAAACAGCAGACTGCAGCGTCTTTCTAAGCTTTCACAGTACCAAAAACATTGTAAAACATTCCTCTTTGAGCATCTTTGAACAAAAGCGAATGTCTTTTTCGATGAAATTGCTGGCAGAAACTTCCACACCTATTGAGCCAAAGGAAACATATTTCTTTCTGAACTATTTTTATTAACAAGTAAACCCCTCCACGCAAAGTGGCACACATGAAAATTTGCAGTTACAAAAACTTCGTGAGGCAAGGCTTACAACAGGCGTTATACTAGTGGTATTAATCAATACCTGACTACTCATCACTTTATCAAACTTCAAATGCAGGCTGTAAAAGTATACTTTAATTTTATAAATACGTGTTCACTTTGACCTTACTTACTTAATTTCTGACATGCAATCTCACACTGCTTGCTGTGATTTCTCTGCTCATATCTTTTTACTTTGTTAATGATCAGCCAGCTGCATGATTGTAATTTTTGCTTCCCAACCACATAATTCAACAACCAACTATGTAATCGAACAGTTGCTTTGCCACGTGCAGTGCCGAGTGCTGTCACATGTAGCACTAAGGTTCTGTACACAGTATTTTTTCTCAGATGTATTCGCATGTTCTTTCATTTATGTTTTCATCATTTTAAATCGACTCCTGCTAAACAACGGCCGTGTGTACAAGAAAACTAAAAAAACAAAAAAAAACAAGTGAATCAATAAATAAATCAGATGTTCAGGCTCCCGTCTGTGCTTGCCAAGTGGTTTCGTAAGTATAAAGATACCTAAGGCAACACTAATAGTCATGGACAATTTCTAGATTGAGTTCATGCTTGCTAAACAACATATTAACAATGAAAAATCACTAGGAGAAAAATTAAAACCAACCAAACTGTGGATGAACTGTAAAGAAAGCTACATTTGGTGGACTGTGCATTCGCATGACTTGGACGAGAAAAGAAACGATTTCAGCACACTATATTGATTGATTGATATGTGAGGTTCAACGCCCCAAAGCCACCATATGATAATGAGAGAGGCCATAGTAGAGGGCTCTGATAAATTCGACCACCTGGGGTTCTTGAACGTGCACTCAAATCAGGGCACACGTGCCTGCAGCATTGTCGCCTCAATCGACAATTCAGCCACCACAGCTGGGATTCGATCCCACAATCTGCAGGTCAGCAGCTGAATGTCTTAGCCACTAGAACCACCACGGTGAGGCTTGAACAAAGGGTAGGAGGACATATCTTTCAGTGAAAGGTGTTCTGATGCAATTTCATGTCATCTGTGAAAGCTATTAGAACACGCAATTTGCTCCAAAATTTAACACCGCGTAACATACCGTGGTGTATTAATCCTGCTTCGAGTAAAATATCATCCAAGTTTGGCTGCGGCATGGTATGGTAAATTGAGAACAGAAGTGTCATTTAATGTGATCATGGCATTATGTCTCGCTTAGATAACATGCAATGTGAAGTACTGTTATTTCACATAACCATTTCTTTCAAAACATGCCACAGTCTAGACAACTTATTTGCAGTTATGGATCTGTGGAGAATTTTGTTTGGAAACACAGTGAAGTGACAAATGGCACGAAAAGACACAGACAGAAGAAGACATACATGACCACAGTGTAAATTCCACATGTGATACAACCCACATACCTTAAAGCAGCTGACATCTGGAGTAGTCCAAGAGGCACGTATTCTTCGCCGGCTGGCAGCCCACACGAACACGTATTAAAGAAAAATCGGACCACACCAGCTGCGTAAGAACAAAACTCATTTCAGCGACACCATCAGCGAAAAGCCCACACGTTTCGGTAGAATTTCTGCGACGTACGGCTTCAAGAAGCTTCACCGGCGTGTTGCTAAACTAGCGTTGCGCTAGCGTTTATGTTTGCCGCCATCTTGCATAAAGGGAAACTAAAAACAAAAAATACCAGAAGTGCGCTTAGATCATGTGATTGTTTTCAGCCAATGGCGCCGCCGAATTTTCCCCATACATCTCCTGGGATATGATATGGAAACACGCCCCCGGGGGGCCCTTACGTCACCATCGTCTAATCAGAAGCGCCGCTAGCCGTGCTTTTAGAATCCTCCCATCAGTAACCGCCAATGGGTAGCACCCATGGACGAGTGAAGTTGCCATGCATCACGCAAGACTCGCCAGACTAGATGGCGCCGCTTGCATCATCGGGCTGCTATCGGGCCCGTGGATTGAAGGAGCTCGCCGTGCGTTGCATAAGACACACCTGCATTGCCGTGTTAGATGACATCATTGAGATGATGGGTCAGGCGGGCCAGCTTACTGGCCTTGACACAGATTGTCTTTGTAGAGTTAATGACGTTCGGTCTGAACTCTCAAGCGTAACGGCACTCCCGCCGCCAGAAAGTGCACCGAAAGGACGAGCTAGTTCCACGTGGCTCAGAAGTCGGGCGCTTCGTTGGCCAGGTCCCTCCAGGATCGCCTCCAGGGCCTTGGGGAGGGGGGAGAGGATGTAGCTGCAGGCTTAGTTCCGTGAACACATCCCATTCTTGAGGACAGATACCCACTCCACTGGCTTGTCGCAAAAACTTGTCGGCCAGCTTCACTCGTCTCTTCTGACGATTTTTGGTTTCAGCACTTGTCAATGGTCCTGCAACTTGTCAAGAACGGTTCGACAACAGACAACACAAGACAGAAGCAAGTGCCCTCGATTTCTCGACAGAACACCAGACAAAATATTGTACAACATTTACCTAGCTACGTGTATATCGGAATTTTGTTCTCTCTGCATCAAGAGGCACATGTGGGTTACATGACCATTAAAATGAGAAGTGAGTTTTTACACATGTAACAATGTAATGAAACAGAGAATAACACAATGTTGGCCCCTTGAGATTACTTTGGACGGAAGCGCTGAGCTAAGGCCGTGATGGGGACAAAATTTTGCCCCGACTCGCCAGAAAATGACTGAAAGGTGAAGAATATACAACTAAAACGCACGGCTCAATGCATCTGCATTAGTGTTTAGCTAACCTTTTTTGTAGGGAACGTCTAAGTTGTGCAGTTGGAGTGTCGTTCTCCACCTCAGTAACCGGCCAATTTTTAGGAGACATTTTCTTGAACCAAGTGAGGGGACAGTGGTTCGTTTCGACCACAAACCTTCAACCGGAGACATAACAGGCTAGCTTTTGGACGGCCCACACAAGGCAAGCGCTGTCCTTTTCAGTGGTACTGTGTGCCTCTTCCCTGCAGCTCAGTTTTTGACTTAAATACAAAGCTGGCCTTTCGTTACCAGCGCTGCCTTCCTGACACAATATAGCTCCCATGCCACGATCATTCGCGTCAAATTGAACGACAAAGCCCTTAGAAAAATCGGATACCATGAGAACGGGCTTTTCGCTTAGGGATTGTTTCAGCTTAAAAAACGCATTTTCTTTTTCTGAGTCCTACAGTACTTCAACCGGCTCGGACTTTCAAAGTGCGTCAGTTAGAGGGCTGACAATGCTAGAGTAGTTTTGCACGTAATGGTGATAGTATCAGCTAGGCTCAAGAATACCCTTATTTGAGATTTTGTGGTTGGCCGGGAATAGTTCATGATGGCGGCTGCCTTAATTTCTGAAATTCTACGCCGGCCAGGGAGCCACCACTAGTGGGCCGTATAGACTAGACGCGTCTCGCATGGGCTCCTACTTTTCGTGCTTTTGACCCGAAACAAGGCCAGTGACGAACCCAAGAGTTTCACAGCCTCAGCCGCCAAGACACGAGGAATCGGCGGACACTAGCTTCTTTTGGGTGAGTGCATCCTGTCTCAAGATATAGGACTTAATTCCCGACAAGCGTGCGTCCAGTTTATTAAGCCTAACCTTAGGTTCGTTCCTGAGCAAAGCTGCGCGGCGCGTGCACAACGCGCTCAGGCGTTCCTGACGGGCACGAGCGCTCGCGCTCACCGTGGCGAAAAGCTAAGAATGAGCCGAGATGCAGCCGCAGCAAGCGAAATGTAAAGAAACCAGCAAGACGATGAAAATACAATGCAAACTGACCCAGTGGAGGCAAACAAAACAACAGAAAATTCATGGACCTATGACTCTGGCAGTGGCAGAACAATTGCGACAGAAAGCGCTTGGATCAGGAGAAATAAGAAAAACAAGAAGGCTGTCGCCAATCCAAAGACACCGGCCAACCAACCCACAGAGCAGCCACTTATCAATGAGCAGACGCTAAAGTCATCACCAACGCAGAAACAACACAGGCCCAAGATGCCTCCTCTGCCGCTCGATGACTTTAAGACCGTCTTACGCCCGCAAGCAAGTCTTGACCTCGCCAAATGGAACACCGTCGCTGTCACGCATGCCATCGGCAGAGTGAGTGGACTATCACAGCAAGACTTTATAGACAAGGTACGCGTACAAGTCCAGAGAATGAAAAATCTAATCATCGCAAGCACCACCGCCAAAGAAGACGCCAAGAAGCTGGTAAGCATCCAGAAAATACAGCTTGAAGGAAAGTTCTACATGGTGAACGGCAACATCAGAACACCGGATGATGTCTCCAGAGGCGTCATCAGTGGCTTGATACCCGGTACGAGCACCGCCGATTTCATGGCTGGAATTCGCGCACCGGCAAGGTACACAGTTCTTCACGCCCGAATGCTAGGTCAATCAACCGCGGCAGTCGTCTTCTTTTGGAGGACCGCACGTTCCCTACTACATAATTTTCCAGAGCGAAGACTTCCGCTGCAGACCATATCGTAAGTCAGTGCAGTATTGCCGAGATTGTGGCAATACGGGTCACCACCAGGACGTCTGTCTGAAACCTATGCCGGATTTCTGCTATAAATGTGGCAAGGCCGGACAAACGCTGGGACATGAATGTGCACCTATCTGCAAGATCTGCGGGGAAGGACACGAAACAGCAAGTAAAGAATGCAAAAGGAGACTAAAGCCAAGTCCACCACCCTTCAACGTAAGGCAACAGCGCCTCAACTGGCTTCAAGAAATAGACAACAACTGGAACGCCAGCGGAGAAGAGGTCCCTGAGGTTAGCATATCGGCCGCTACCTCTAACAGTGACAATGAGAGCCGCGTCTTCACGCGCAGCAGTTCCAAGCCAATATTGCGTTCGAGTTCGCGCTCTCACTCTCGCACGCGTTCCGTCTCTACGCGCAGCAGATCCAAATCAATACTGCGTTCCAGTTCGCGCTCCCGCTCTCGCACGCGCTCGCGTTCCGTTAAACTATCATGGCAAGTGGATCTAACGACAGCAGCAGCTTAAGCTCCTCGAAGTCGGACACCTCATCCATACAGGTTCTCAAACATAGACTGAAAAACCAGCAAAAAAAGCTCCAGAATCAGCACAGCCAACTGCAAAGCCAACAAAGTCTCATAAATAAACTTCTTCAGAGTAAAAAAACGACAACAAGAGCTAATTGACAAACTACTTGAAAAGTGCACGCATCAGCAAGGACATTTCGACAATGCAGAACAACAATATCAAGAACAAGCAAACTTAAGCCCAGAGCCGGCAACGACGCTGACCAAGGTAGGCGTCCAAGCCCTAGTGAACGCAAGGTGCACGATATTCAAAAAATCTTTCATTAATAACATGCACGCCACGATGGAAAAGATTGTCCAGTCTGCAATAGGAAAAACAGCCTTATTGTTTGAACACAAGATCACTACGCCTAATGCCAAAATCGATGGGATTGCTGCGCAAGTCAACAATTTCATCGCGCACGTGAAGAAAACTTACGTACCCATGGCACAGTTCGACAGCTTGAACAACCGACGCCAAATGACTCGGAAGAAGGCACGAGCGAACAGTCACAATGCCTCTCGCTCAGTCTCGCCGAGTCGCGATGGCAGGCGTGACGTAGAATCGATCGAAGATGGCAGTCCCTAACCATAAGTATAAGAACCAGCATTCAACTTTACGCATATGGCAGTGGAACTGTCGGTCATACCGCCCTCGACACGCAAGCCTACAAGAATTCATCAAGCTTAACTAACCAGACATCATTGCACTTCAGGAAACCAACGTGCAGAACGCACGACTGCAAGCGTACACGACCTGCGCACAAACCCAACGCACTGCCATACTTGTCAAGAAAGCAGTTTCAACGCAAAAATACGAAATCAAGGACACTCAGATAGAACATACCCTAATAGAGATTCTGCCGGAACGAAAGACGCAGCAAGGTATTTTCATAACCAGTATATACAGCCCCCCACGAGACCAACTACCGGACTTCGATCACTTCTTACTAGAAATCAGGAAGCGCACGAATGGCCACCAGATCATAATTGGAGATTTTAACGCCTCTCACACAGCTTGGGGCTATCATATCACCACGAGGAAAGGTTCTAGGGTGCACGATACTGCTAAACATCACAGACTAACCCTGTCGAACGACCCTCTTCAGAAGACGAGAATCAGGAACAGCGTCTCCAGGGATACAAATCCAGATCTACATTTACGGCGAACGTCACTAGGGCAGAGTGGAGTGCGCTATCGGAAACTTTAGGTAGTGATCATCCCATCATCCAACTCTTCGTAGCGCACACTCGTAAACAGACTTAGACTGGAATAGCGTGGTTAACGCAATGGCAATCCTGTAGGAATGACCTCGACGTTGAAACCACCATAATCGACATTGAAGACTGGTTTAAGAATGTGCTCAAAATAGCCAAAGGCTACACTGAGAATATACAGCTTGACGTCAATACACCCGCTGACGACGCACATCTCCACCTTCGGGAGGCTAGAAGAGGACTTCTAAAACGGTGTAAGCGGCAAAAACTAAACAGAAAGTTACGGAAACGCATTTTTCTCCTCACCGAGCAAGCTCAAGAATATGCGAACCAATTGGCCAGGCATAACTTGCACGCTTTCTGTGACAAGCTGCAGGGGACTCTGAGCACCAAGAAGACCTGGCATCTGCTACGCACACTTCTAGCCACGCAACCCTCCAAAGCAGCACAGAAGCAGCACCTTCAGAGGCTTATTCGAAACTACGCCGGTACAGAAGAACACCACCTAGAAGAATTACAAAAGAAGCTCTGTGGGGATGCACCCACTAGGCCTTCAATTCACATAAAAGAGTACGCTGGCGCACCAAACACTGAACTCGACCAGCCCTTCAGCCTGGCTCAACTGCACACAGCCCTAACGGAGTTGACAAGAAATACCAGCCCCGGAATAGACATGATTGTCAACAAGCACTTACGCAACCTACCGCACCAGGCCACCATGGCTCTTCTCCGATATTACAACGACTGCTGGGAGAAAGGAGAGCTACCTGCGGTATGGAAGCACTCGGAAATCACCTTGATTCCTAAGCCTAACAAACCAGTCGGCATCGAGAACCTACGCCCTATTTCTCTCACCTCGTGTGTGGGAAAGGTGTTCGAACACATGGTGCACGACCGCTTAACCCAGCACCTGGAAGATAGTGGACACCTACCGGACACTATGTTTGGCTTCAGGCAGCATCTTTCGACGCACGACGTGCTCTTACTACTCAAAGAAGACCTCTTTGATCACCTCACCCATCGAAGAAAGTACTCCATACTCGGAGTTGACGTCAAGGCGGCCTTCGATAACTTCAGCCACGACGCCATCCTCAACAACCTCGAAGGCGTTGGCTGCGGTATTAAAACCTACACGTATATCAAAAACTTTCTGCCAGACCATACGGCAACTGTGGGCACATGCAACATCCGCAGCAAAAGCTTCCAACTACCGAAAAAAGGAACGCCGCCGGGTTCGGTCATCTCGCCGTTACTTTTCAATGTGGCTATAATAAATCTGCCGAAAATTTTCGACAAAATACCTGATTTACGGCACGCGATCTACGCTGATGACATCATGCTCTGGTCCAGGGCTTTGAACACTGGGAGACGACAGACCTCCATACAAACTGCCGTAGATGCCATCAAATGGTATCTCCGAAACTGTGGTCTCTGCTGTGCCCCCGAGAAATCCGAGCACCTCGTCCTCAAAGCGAGAACAAGAGGCAGACCCCCTCTATACGACGAGCCCGACCCTAGCGTAACGCTGAAAGGACCTTAATTGCAAAAGTCGAGGCCTTGCGAGTGCTTGGAGTTCATATCTACAAGGATGGAACGGGAGCTGCCACCATACCGAGACTCCAACGGACACCATCACAACTCACGAACCTCGTCAAGAGGATCGCGAATCAACGAAACGGACTCAAAGAGCACGACACGCTACGTATAATGCAAGCTCTGTTCACCAGCCGCATTACGTACGGCACGCCGTACCTGAATTTTAAAACCGCTGAAATTGAAAAACTTAATATCATGATAAGAAAGGCCACTAATGTAGCCCTGGGACTTCCGCCAATGGCCTCTACCACACGTCTCCTAAAGATGGGCGTCCACAATATGTGGCAAGAGCTCATCGAAGCGCATAGGAACAGTCAGCTGGAGAGGCTCAAGCTGACGCCCACGGGAAGATCGGTGCTCCGGTACCTCAACTACAGCGACATGTTTATCGCCGATGCAGACCGGAAAAAGCGCATCCTGCTGTACATTAGAGAGTCGCTGTTCATCGCACCTATTCCACGCAACATGCATCCTACTTTCCACAAAATTAGACGCAAGGCTAGAGCTAACGCTATTCGACAAAAGTTCAAGCAAGACCCGGACGCCCGCTACACTGACGCGGCCAAGTATCCGCATAGAAACGCGTACGCTGTCAGCGTCGTCGATTCTCAAGGCCGAGAATTAGCGTCAGCCACGGTCAGCGCACTCAATTCAGACGCCGCAGAAGAATCGGCAATCGCTCTAGCAACCACAACATGTACAGACGCCGCGGTGATTTTCACTGACTCACAAGCCGCCTGCAGGGATTTGGCTAAGGGGTGTATCTCAGCCAATGCCATCAAAAATTTTTAAACGGCGAAGCACTCCACTCCAATACACTTGTATATTATGGGTTCCAGGACACGAGGGTCTGCAGGAAAACGAAGCGGCCCACGCCACTGCCCGCGAGCATGTCAGCCGGGCTGCCCCCTTGCCCACAGGACATTCGACCGATCGTTGAAGAGACGGAAGTTGTTCGAAACGCCTACTCGTCGTTACTCCAGCATTACAGGCTAGAGCGACGAGTATACCCTCCACCACACCCAAAACTGACAAAAGAGGAAAGCGTAATACTGAGACACCTGCAAAGCAGCACATACACACATGGGGCCCTAATGCACCATCTCTACCCAACGAGACATAGCTCTATGTGCCCGCTTTGCAACGTACCGAACAACGTGGCGCACTTGCTTCTTGCATGCCAGTGTATTGCCAGACGTAATCTGCAACAACACACGACTGATAACGAAGCAGGACGGACGAACGAAGACCTAACCGAAACGTGGGAGGCGAACCTCGCCCTCGAGGACCTGGAAGAGAAACAACAACTCATCGCCAGGGCCAAGAGGGCAGTAGAAGCCAGAGGGTTCCTGGACTAAGGAGCCCTCCCACCTCAGGATGACACCGGGCATTGCTCGGGGCACTGTTTCAAAATAAACGTTTACTTCTTTCTCTCTACCGCGGCAACACCCCACAGCGTGTCCCAGGTAAGACACCTCGCCGCCCCCTAGGTGACATTTAGTCGGTTTCTCGTTAAGACCAGCTTATTTCAACCTGTTGAGCACGCTCGTAAATGCTTTACAAGTTCTTCTCAGCTATTTGTGAAGATGGCTCCATCGTCAAGATAAGGCAGAGCGAACTCTTACAGGCCATTAAAACGCGGCCAATTTACCTTGAAAAACAAAAGAGTCCATTTTTTAATCCAAAGCTCAGCTTAAGTTCCGAATGGCGAATGCGGCATAGCGGCTAGCGCACTCAGTAAGGGAGACTTGCCAATACCCTTACACGAGGTCTAACGTGGAAATATAACTAGACTGTGTCAAGTTCCTACCATCTCCTCTAGATTTCGTGCCGGGTAAGTTTGGTCTCGAGTTATGGCGTTAAGACAACGCTAATTGACGCATGGCCTCAAATACTTTCCCGGCACTTAAACCAATATTAGAGGGGATGTACAGTCACTCTCACCTGGTACTATCACTCCCGAATCCAGAATTTCATCGATATTCTCTTTCATGATCTGCTTTTGCACAGGGGAACATCGATACGGCTTGCTACAGATTGGCTCCTCACAAGTTAGCTCGATATCGTGTTTAATCACCGTCGTGTTTCCCGGGCAGTCCAAAAACACGTCTTTATTCTTGGAAACAATCCTCCTAAGTCCTCCTTCTAGACTTCACTTAACCTAGGCCCTACGTTCAAGTGCTCCAAGATTACATCTGATCCCCTTTTGATTACATCACTATAAGTCCAAATTTCTGCTTCTTTTTTTGATGAAGCATTCCAAAGGAGGCTTACGACCACTTGGCCTTGAACATATGGTTTCATCAAGTTACTTTGGTAAATTTTCTTTAGCTGCTTTCTTAACTTCACTTCATCATTGGCATCAGAAAGCTTCAATATTACTTTGGCAGACCCTTCCCAATGAACTTCAAGCATGTTCTTTTCGAACGGCCGCCGCAACATTACCTCTCTACCCACTTCAAAGGTGGGTTTCTTCGCTGATTTGTCGTAGTACTCCTTTCACAACACTTGTGCAGCCTTCATGTGGCTTTTTACAAAGTCCTTCGTTTTTCCAAGCCTCTGAAGAAGGCCGAAAGCATATGCAACTACATTAGGGTCCTCATCGAATCCCTCCCAGGACTTACGTAGGATTCGCAATGGTTTTCTCAAACTCCAGCCATACGCAAGCTCGGCAGGGCTAAAGTCTGTGCTCTCATGAGGTGATCTCAAAGCGAACATACATGGCGGGAGGAACGCACGCTTCCAAGTCGCATTTGTGCTTGTAGCAAAAAACTTTCTGTATCCGTGTCAGAAGGGAACGTATACGCTCTACAAGATTAGATTGCGGGTGCTGGATTAAACTGTGCAATACTTTTATTCCCCACTTATCCAAAAAGGCAGAAATAAGGCAGCTGGTGAAGCACTACCATTGCCGCATTGTACTTCAGGCGGAAATTTGACGCGCGCGAATAAACAGAACAGAGCATCGACGACATGAGGGGAATTGAGCTTCTTAACTGGTATAACTTCTGCAAATTTTCTGGCTACAGAGAAGCCGTCAGGATTTACCGACAACCTTGCCTTGGCACTGGCAATGACCCGACGATATCAATTACTAAGCGCCAAAATGTTTCTGTAATAATTGGCACGAGATTCATGGGTGACTCCCATTTGTCCGCGGATTTCCCCGCTCTCTAACAGTGTCTCAAGAGCGTACAATGTTTTCGATATCCTTCCAGCATTTCGGCCGATAAAACTCAAGGAAAACTCCAGCCCTGGTCTTCTTCATGCCGAGATGTCCTGCCCACCCGTTTTCATGCGCCCGTTTCAATAGTTGGCAACAATACTTTTGTGAGACCAAGAGCTTCGCATACTTGCGAACTTGCACAATTGTGTAGCTCCGATACAGGAGCCCTGCCTTCTAAAAAAAAGGAAACATTCTTTTTCTTTGTTCCATTTTTACGCTTTTTATTAGCGCTTTATTCGAGATGTCCTCACACTGCTCTCGAATGAGCGTTTCTCAATCAACCGTCTACAGCTCACTCCAACTCTCCGCTACAGACAACAGCGTTGCACCCCTCTCGCTCTGACTCAATGGCGCCATGTCGTTTCCTCCGCCGACAGAGACGGCTTCCGCCACGGGCGGCTCGAGTGACTGCTCGAGTTATCCATGCGGAAAATTTCCTGTCCGACGCACACTCACCTCGCCGCCAAGGTCACGCATCTCGACCGCTTTTGCAGGCAGTGTTTCACTACATTGAACAAGATCAAGTTCCTGCCAAAGCTTCCAGGCTTGCGATGACGTGAGGGCCATGTACGCTAAGTTGGAGACGAAGGATTTACCTTGCTCTTTGAGAAGCTCCTCAGAGTTATTCGAAAAAAAAGGAAAACGATCGAGAAGCGTGGCAGACACAGCTGCTTCGGTGCGAAGCTTACCGAACAGGCCTTCAATGACAACCGTAGCGTTTGGGAAGCAAGCGCTCTGCTCCTTGGCGACTTACCTGATCCACGCGCACTCTCATGTAAAACTTTCCAGAAACACATACAAATGATGGACAACATCCATGGTTTACGCTGAGGCTCGAAGTGCTCGACGCGTTTTCTCATTGACTAATTTCCTGCAGATATGGCTCTAACAACCGCATGTTCTTTTCCGATTCTCGGATTGTTGCGAAAGCAAAGATTTGTTTACAGCTGATCGCAATGTGCCCTTGCATTTTGTAGCTGTAGCAGATTAGTGGCTTCCGTGGCTCAAACGTACATGCAGTGTCAGTGCACTGTTTAGGAGCCTCACTCGATTTAAGCGCTTCTGTTTGTCCTTCCCTTACAGTGTCTTTCGTAGGATGCGGGCCCTTTTTGAGTATATGGTGCTGAGTGTGTTTGCGTTTGTCAGGTTTTTTTGAAAAGCTCTTTTTCCTTTCACACTTTTCAACGCGCACTGCCCTACTATGAAACTTTCGGCGAGTATATTACTTCTCAGCTAACTCTGCTGCATTTTTTAGCTGCACTTCGCCAAGCTTGTCCTGCACCAAAAGCTTGACATCATCCTCGATGCTGCGGTAGAATTGTTCTAATGCAATCAATTCTACCAACTCATCGCGATCGTCATCAACATCTTCGCCCTTGAACCATTAAATTAAATCGGCTATAAAACGAAACGCGAAGTCAACGTGTGACTCATTCCCCTTTTTTGCATACCGGAACCTTTGTCGGAAAGCCTCGGGTGAAAACTTATACCGTCTCAAAGCACTTCCTTAACCTCGTCATATCTCTTAAACGCTTGCCTCGATAAGCAAATTATGACGTCGGACACGCGGGAAGCAGAGCTAACAGGTTGTGCTCCCAAACAGACCGCTCCAAAGCATTCCGCTCACAGACGTGTTTAAATAGACGAGATACTTCGTCATGTCCTCGGCTACTACGAATAGTGGCAGTTGGTCCCTAATTCTATGACCGCTAACCTGGACCGTTGCAGAAGCTACGCTAGGCGCCTGCGAACACTGTAGGGTTGCCACTTGTATTTTTTTTGAACTCGAGGGGCTCCTGTATTTCGGCCTCCTCACGCTCGCGACGTTCGCGCCTTTCTGCTTATTCACGTTCGCGAACTTCTCGCTTTACAGCTTCAACGCGTTCGCGAACTTCTCCTCCCTCAGCCTCCTCGCGGCGTGCTTTGATATCCGCCCAGGCTTCATCGAATTCCTCAGCAGTCACTTTTTCATCCTGAATATTCTCAATGATCGCTTGCTTTCGTTTCGCATGGCTCGAAGTTAGGCCAAGTTCCACACAAATTTCCATGAGTTCCTTCACTTTAAGGCTCTCCGTCCTTCACACTAGCCTCTTGGTGTCTGCCCCTGCTGAGAATCTGCTGAGAAGGGAGGGAGTCGCCAACACTTCACACATTTTCAAGGCTCTAGTCACGCACGACTAGATCGAGCTTATGTTTTTTTTCTTAGATGGCGGAGCTACGATATTTATGCTCTTTCCTTCAGTGATGATTGCTTAGTGTCTGGTTTGAGATAGGTCGGAAGTGCAACGAAAAGCTTGTTTGGAAACATGGAAACTGAATGCTTAGATAAACGCGTTAAGGGTTTGCTGATAAGACAAAGAAGGAAATGAAGAATTGTTTTTCAAAAACGCAAAAAGGAGTGCGCCGGAAAGATAGGAATTATTTAAGCAAATGATGAAAATGAGGCAAAAGAGTGTGGTTGCCACATGCAGTATCATGCTCGAAAACAGGAACGCGAGCACCGGGCGAAGCTAAATAATTTGGTGAAAATTGAAGCAGAAAACGCTGGCTTATTTACTCATCAACTTCAGGTTGTCAAAAACACAATTGAACGTCTTGAAGAGGATAATTATGTAGGGGTAATTATATGCGCAAGAGCTGAGAGAAACCTCGTGGGTGAAGGCCCGACAAAGCGAGCCTTGTCAGATGAAAAGGCATACGCTCGAGCTCACGACATACGAGTAATAGAATTGAATGGTAAAGTATTGGAGAACATAATATCATGAAACCTTTTGAAAGCTACTATCAAGAATTGTTTGCTTATCGTGAGTCAAAGGAGCCGGTTTTTGTAGATGAGTTATTAAGAAAAATGCCAACACTTGATCCCGAAGGCATAAATTTATTAGAAATGTCTATTAGTATAGGGGATATTGAGAAGGCTTCAATGATCTTGGCATGGGCAGATTGCCCGGTGCGGATGGAATTATTACCACCTTTTACAAGACGTTCAAGGAGAACATGACCACAGCATTGCATGAGGTTTTTTCAGTCTTTAGATCGAGGAACTCTGCCTCCATCATATAATTGTGGGCACACTGTGCTGATTTTTAAAGGAAAAGAGCAACATTATTTTCGCGAAGTCACAGGATACAGGCCAATCACGCCAACAAACGTAGATTATAAGGCGTTTATGAAAGTTCTGGCTAGGAGATTGCAAGGAGCTATACACAAGTTGGTCAGGCCACATCAGGCTTGCAGCATCAAGCGTAGGAGCATATTCATGAATATTCAATATCGCCAGAAGCATTTTGGAGTATTGTGACACCGCACTTCTGAAAGTTGTCATGTTACGAAATGATCTAGTCAAGGCTTTCGACATGGTTCCACAAAATTTACTCTTCAAACTAGCTGAGTACGTTGATCTTGGTGCGATCATATGTATTAGATTGGCATACAAAAGTTCAACCACAAATTTAATTGTAAATGGAGAACTCTCACAGCGCATACAAGTACTTTCCTCCGTGCACCAGGGGTGTCCTTTAAGTTCTTTGATTTTTGTTCTATTTTTATAACCACTGTGCCAGAAAGTGATTCACCACGTAGGGAATAATGGTTTCAGATTGCAGTCATGTGAAGTGCGTGTTTTGGTATACGCCGACGATATTGCCTTTTTTTGCTGTTGATAGAGAGTGTCACTTCGTTATTTATAAATTACTGAAAGGTTTTGTGACACGAGTGGAAGTCTAATGAACAAAGAAAATCATTGGTTTATGGCATGGTAATTGGGACCTCACGCCCAGTTCCTTTGGAAATATTCAGTGGCGCACGACACGTAGCTGGTACCTAGGGGTACTAGTGGACAGGTATTAGGACAGTGAAGCGTTCTGGCTTGAAAAGGCTGAGGAACTGCGCGCGACAGCCGAAGGATGGGGTGGTCGTGGCTTATCAATTTTCTCTCGGTCAGGTGTATGTAACGTGGTTCTGGCTGCTATAATTATGTACCTTCTACAAGGACTTAGTTGTACGCGTAAAAACATTCATAAAATCCACAGGGTATTTGCCAGGTTCATCTGGACCTCTACATGGGAGCGAACATCTATAACGAACTTGTTTCGGCGTGTTAAGTTGGGAGGGCTATCTTTGTGTCATTTGCTTCTTAACCAAGTAATATCACGTTTCCTCCCAGGCAGCACGCCGCCGTTGGACCAATCTTGGACCAACATCGGCTAACATCGGCACCGACGTCGGGCCGACGTCGGAAGTGCAACTTCTTCCAATGTCGGGCCGACGTTCAAGCCAATGATGGGCCGACGTTTTGCCGATGTTTTAGCCAGTATGCAACCAACATTGGGCCGACGAAGGCCCATCGTATTGCCGACAAAGCTGTCAATGTTCGGCCAACATTGGGCCATATTTCAGCCAATCACATGCCATTTTTACGCCGATGTTTGCTGCACGACGAATATTGGCTACGGATGTACGACCGACATTGGACCAATCCAGGGCCACATTGCAGCCAATCAAATGCCGTTATTACACCAATGTTTCCTGCACGACGAATATTGGCTACTGATTGGCTTGCCATTATGTAACCATTATTAGTAGGGAATTTTTCTTACCGGAAGATTTGAACAATATGCCTCGATGACCCGCTCTTGTAGCTGTGCAGCCCTGTATACTTGGGGCAACAGAAAATTGAATGCCGAGAACTGAAAGCAGTTACTCGATCTATTTCATCTTTTATACCTCATTCCCTTTGCTAACACTAGAAGTGTAGTTTATTTTTTTACCAATTTATCTTTTGCAATAGCGAGTGCTTTATTTGGTACTGGTATTTGGTACAGTAGATCAAAAAAAGTCGTTAGGAAGTAAATGTTGAAAGCGTATGTGCCCCACTTGCAATCCCCACATATGTCCCCCACATGGTAATCGAGAATATTCATAGTTTAGAGCATTTTTTTGTAACTAAAACATGGTGATGGTGCTTCCGAATCAGCATAAGCTAGCCGAACAGTGCACCACCGACAGTCTGCAGACTATTTATTCTTTGTTTTTTTTATTTATTTGGTACAACAAAAAATGTATACATTGAAAAATATATATACACAACTAAAAAAGGCCCGCTCTACTGCAGGTCAGGTTGCGTTGGGGGCACAGTGACAGTGGTGCTGTCAAGGCCCTGGCTGCTGTGGCTGGGCAGGAAGCCAGCTGCCGCGAGCAGCCGATAATCTGCACACTGAGAGTGGGGATCATCGGGCTGCTCCACAACAAATGCTTCTCTGAAGCGCCGCTTCCTGCCCCCACAGCGATCACCAGACCCTGGCAGTCACCTCTTAATAAAGTTGAGGGCCTCCGCTTGGTCGCACCCTGCTTTTTGGCAGATGACATCTGCATACAAGAACAGAAATACCATAGTACACATGAACCACTGCAGTACAGAGAATACACAAGGGTACACACACATAAAACAATGAACAAGTCTAACCTGTCACTAATCTACAGAGCCTCAGGTTCACAAAGGCCCTTTTCTGCCATGAAGGCTGTACAGCACTTGCACGTCATGTGCCAATACAGCCTTCATGACATTCACACCAATTTCTCGGAGGCCACGTCCCCCAATCTGCAGGAGGTGCTTGCGCTGTAAAAAAATGCAAGAAGCATAGATGGGGTAAACGCAACAGCACATCGAAATGTTTTCATGATAAAAATCTGCAAGAGGACACTGAAAACAACAACATGAATTTTCGGGCATCACAACATTTCATTGTTTTTTTACGCTAACTTCAACTCACTTGACCTAAAATGGTTATCACATCAGCCCTCTCACACTCAGTGTGAGAACCTTTCAGAGTCCTTCTCTGAATGCAGTTTCGCTGTTATGAAATCAAATACAACACTGTTATAACCCTTAATAAATATTGATTCTAGCTATGAAATAGTATAATTACTTTGTTCAGTGCTCAAATTCCAATACACGTTTCTTCGAGGTTACAATGTCTTCGCCTGAATGTTGACCAGGAGTAGCTTCTACAGGTGAAAATCGATAAAATATGTGGAATTCAAAAAGAAGCTTGGACATGTTTTTAATCAATGCATTGTAAGCAGAGAACAACAAGATAAATGAACATGATCAAGGCGTACTAAGAGGCAACCTTAGAGCGACCAAATCTTGGTCATAGATGAAACTGATAGAAAAATAAAGGTCGCACTAGATGGTCGCACCATTTGCTGTTTATATTTTTCTGTGATAGCCAACAAAGAGGCATGTCGCTATAGAAATCTCATCACAATAAACAAAGGTGCATTTTTCTTCACACTGCGAAATTGGGTGCATGTTAGATTTTTAAAAAAGTAAGAAATCGGCTAACACAAAGCAGGGTGAACTGTAGCTCAAAGTAGAGAGAGCCGCAGCGGACACGAAATAGGGTGATAAATGAACAAAATTGCTGAATGTCTGTTTTAAGCAGGTTATTGCTAGTCACTGCCCATCAAACACACGATGCCGCCTACATCGTCTGCTAGCTTAGGACAGTTCACTCGGACTTCACAGACTATAGTAAATACAGTCGAATCTCATTAATTCCAACACACATAATTCGAACTGACGCTGTGGTCCTATCAAAGCTATACCGCGCTCCGAAAATGCTCTCAGCACGCCGCCCAATCATGCGGTGGCACTTCAGACACCTCATCGCTGTGCTTGAAGAAGAAAATGAAGAAAAGGAAAGAAAAGACTGCGGTGGAATGTTTGCCAAATGCCAATCTGCGACATTCCTGTGCCCCGCTTCGGCTTTTTCCGTCCCTGCCACGTAGAGACCCTTCACCTCTTAACACTGTGCATGAAGAGAAAGAGGGGAAAAAAAGATGTCGCAGAGAGTTGGCTCTCTCATGCCGATCTGCAACGTGCCGGTGTCACGCTTCCCTGTTTTTCGTTCCTGCTATGTAGAGACTCTTCTCCTTTCAACACCGTGCATGAAGAGAGAAAAAAAAAAAAAGCTGCCGCGCAGTGTTTCTCTCTTGAATGCCGATCTGCTTTTCTCCAGGTGGAGACGCTCCTCCATTCTCATCAAGTGCTGGCCACGCTCCGGCTGCAGCGCAGATGGTAACAGTGGAAACACAGTTGTCTTCGAAGAGTGTCAGCACTGGACATTGCCGCGCGTAACTTCTTTTGCCAGGAGAATACTGAAGCCAAAGTACAAATGCTTTGCAAACTGCACGCAAAACTTGTTGACTCGTTGCAAGGCCAACGTGTACAGACATGTATTGACTACTTTAATTAATGACGGATGTCCTGTGATTTGTGAATAAAACTTCTCCATGCACATGCATCACTGCATGGTGAGCCCTCCGCTCGTTTACCGTATTTACTCTATTCTACCGCGCCCTCGATTGTAACGCGCGCCCGGTTTCCACGACAAAAAAAAAAAAAAAAACTAAGACATCGGTTGCAACGCGCACCCTTTTTTCTCGTTGGCCCGCTTGATCACACCACTCGCGAAAACGACTCTTTTTGAGAGCGTCTTCCGTTTAAATATGAAGTACGGGGGAAGCTTATGCCTATCTGACGTGCAACAGAGCATTGCTGTCACTCTAGTTTTACCGTGGCCTGATGTCAGTACACAAACTTGCTTCGCCCCCTTCTCCTAGACGGTTGTGGTGCCACGCATGTCGAAGTAAAGAGGCGTGTGATCGGCATTCCCGATTTGCCCAAGCAGGTAGCCGTTGTTCAGGAACCTCTGAAGACTGAAGCTTTTCTTCGTACTCCTCCGGCAACTTCCGGCATATGCCCGTTCGCCTTCGGAGGGAAAAGCCTTTTCTCTTCATAAAGTTCGTTAGCCAGCACCTGCTCGCTTTAAAATGGCTCTGCATTAGCCCTTTTTCTAAGGCTAACTGCATAGCCTGCACTTGGAGCAGTTCTGTCGTCACGGGCCTCTGTGCCGCTCACTGCTTAATCACATACTCGCCGAGCAGCTCTTCAATTTGTGGAAACCGACCCTGCTGTGGTCCACTGAAGCCTTTGCGTGAATCTTTGCTGTCGACAATATTCTGCTTTTGTTTCCGCCAGTCCCGCACGCACGTTTCGAGAACTCCGAATGACCGCGATGCGGCCCGATTTCTGTCCGTTCCGGCACACGCGACGACTTTTCTTTTAGAAGCAGCATTGTGGTGCACTGGTCGAGTTTTTGGAGTCGGCCCTACCATGCCGTCGATGCTAATGTACTACAAGATGACGAACTCCTCAGCACACGTATGAAGTGCCACGCATAGGAAACACATAGGCAGAAATGACCGACGCGCCATGCCGACGCACGTAGGGGGCGGCCATATTGTAAGTGACGATGGCAATAGAATGACCATATTCTTTTTTTTTGTTTGTACTCGATTCTAACGCACATGCAATTTATGAACTCTCTTAACCGGAAAAAAGGTGCGTGTTAGATTCAAGTAATTACGGTAACTTTCATTATTTTGAACTTCTTTTAATTTGAACAAATTTTCTGGCCTCTTTGAGTACGAATTATTCATATTCGACTGTAGTACAGTGGCTCATGAGATAACCTGACTAGTTTGTTTCCCGAAACAAAGTATCTTAAAGCAGTACTAAATTTCTGCATGTTACATAGGCATATTAAAAATCAAGAAATATACACCAAAGCCGCAGCCACAGCTTTACTCTGCACAGCTGCCTCTGCTGCCTCCACTTCTCCAATTGTACCAGCAGGCAGCCGGGGAAGGTCAGAGGGGCGCTGTGCTGGCTGGGCGTGCTGAGGCACGGACAAGAGCCGTACCTTGTGCTTCAGCTGTCGCATCTCCTGCAGAACCTCTCTCTGTTGCTGCCGGATGCCAAGTTGGATCCGCAGGATCCGTAGCAATAGAGCTGAAACATACAAGAGTACATACCATATTTACTCGCACAATTTGCATCCTCACATAATTTGCTCACCAGTATAATTAGCCAGCCTGCTTTACTACAAGAAACGTTTTGCTCGCATACTTTGCTCTCCCCAACCAGCCCGAGCCACCTTGCCAGCACACACACAGACACATTTGACTTCATGATGCTCTGGTCAGGCACATCTCTTGTCGAGCAGGCGAGTGCAGTCTTACACAAAATTGACTGAGTGCAAGGTCCCTTCTTCCATGAACTTTTATGCTTTCCCTAGAATATCGAACTTGAAAACTGAAACCTGTTTATGTGTAGTCCGAAATGCCTAAAGGTTTGCCTCCTATCTTCCCACCTCTTCCACGGCAGGAATGTATTCCCGAGACACAGCACATATGTTGAACGCGTGCAAGGACCTGTCACATCAACTAGATGAGGCAGGTTTTCGCACTCATTTTTTTTTTCGGTTTCGCCATCTGGCCATTGCGTTTTTACCGTTTCTTGTGATAGGCTACAATAATTATATACGAGGCAGATTGCTGTTATAAAGCTTACCGAAGAAAACTGAAACCGTGCTACCGCTAAGCACATCAGCGTGGAGTTCTTCGACATGCAATATTCAGTATGGGAGCCAGCAGAAGAGTGCGTTGAATAAGACTTAGCATAGAAGCTTGGGTGTGTTGGTTAGATATCGGAGGGAACACAACGCAATAGAAGACTGGGACAAGGAATGGACACACACACACATGAAGGGCGACACACACAGCACTGTGTTGGCATCGCGCTTCCTTGTCTGCATCTTACTTTACGTTCGGTTCCCGACAATTATTGGAGAGTACTTATGTTCTCTGGTATAACCCTGTCGTGGGAACTGGTTTTTGTGAGCACTGTTCGGAAGAACTTCAAGAAAATGGGGGCATTTGAACAGGCTTAGCAAACAAATGACAATCCGCTTTGAGACAGCCGTGACAGCGCCTTCAACATATATTCCCAGTTGAGCTTTTAGGCCAGCGATTCCTACTAGCTTCGCACATGACCGGATTGACAAAAAAAGTACACATAATACGCGAGTATATACCGCATTTGACTCTGTAGCTTTGATGAACCAGGCAGATACACAAATTTATCCAAAACTCCATTGATTCTGTTGCAAAATTATTCAACAAACAAATTGCGATGTTATCCATGTTACTATACGATTGTGGCACTTTACCATTGCAGCTTTCCAGGAGGCACACATAGTGCAGCGTTAGTTCACCACTCGCAGTTAATTGTATGCAGTAGGTTGCTCACAGCAACTGACTGCATGCAATGGTGAACATCTTGCATGCTTGCACCGCTGTTTCAGCATGCTGGCTGCTTCCCATACGGCTATCAATTGATGTTCACAAAATTGGGAAGATGAAGAAAGACTACACAGTGCCCTCTGGCCACCCTATACTCCAAACCTCCAGCCAACAAACAAACAAAAGAAACAGAAGTATGCAAATGAATATTATTCCTAATGCAGCTGGAATGGAGTGTAGTTTTCACCAATTCTGTGTGTTAAGTCAATATGGAGTGAGTTAACTCCATAAAGTAGCTTTTCTCATAACAGTGTTCACTCTATTGTAACACAAGGAGTGACTTCATAGCATCTAGAAGGAAAAATAGAATCTTCAGTATTTGATAGAAATGTGAGGCTCTACCTTAAAACAACAATAATCTGGAAAAAGAACTCATTACATTCGAAAGAAAAAAGGTAGCACAGTTGATCCCCTTTACAAGAGACACTGATGTAACAGACAAACGGGGATAAGAGGCACCAGTGTGCAGGCTGACATTTGGCCCATCATGCATCAAGCACTCCGTAGATGCGCCTGTGCAGCCGGGAGCCCTGCAGTCAAGCATGCTGAGCAAGACTGTTGACCACTGTACAATGACACATTACCACAAAATTTCAAAACTTCATTTCAGACTTCTGCAAAAGCTTCTTACACTCTTGCATAATTTTTGCACAAGCTTCTCTCATTCTTGCGTGATTTTCGTCAGAACATATAAGTGTTGGTAGTTGTATGTCCCCAAAAACTTGCACAATACAAATAGCATACATTAAAGTCTATCACTTAATACGTGCATAGTGTAACAATGAAAGGAAACTCACGCATGGTTTGCTCCGAGCCTTCCCCGTGCGGTGCCTCCTTGAGCCTTGGAGAGCACTGTACAGCTAGAGCAAAGTAGCATAAATCCATTGTTAATGGCAGGTTGACAAGACAACAAAACTAACCCCCATATTCATAAACGCTCCCCGACTCGACTTTCACCCTTCACTTGACAGAGTTGAACACTGTGCCGCTGCTCGTTTGAAAGCGACGCTGCGCTACTGGAGAATCACAGCAGATTATTGCTGACATGCAGCAATTTTCTCTGCTTAGAGACGGCGCTCCCATCAGCCATCTCAAGTGAAGGTGAAGCATTGAGTGGAGGGACGTTCTAGAATTCGGGGGTAAGATTTGTTGCAAGAACACTACAATAGACGCACTTAATTTTTACACTTCATCTATATTGTACAGCTACACACATTCTGCATCCTTATAATGCAACATATACATACAGGCTTATAAAGTAAACACTGTAGGCTGCTCAAATAACACCTACACAAAAAAATTACCCAAAAGTGGCCATGCGCAAAGTACTTTTATTTGAAACTCACAAAACTTTTGCGGTGATGGAGAATAAATAAGACAGGTTACGCTTGTAGGCACATGAGACCTTCGCAGCTTTCATAAAGTACAAAAAAAAATATGGTATGTGTGTGTGTATGTACGCATGAAGCTTCAGCCTTTACATACGGTTTTTTGAAAGAATCGACTATGAATTTTATGGCACCTGTGTCCTTCAGCGCAATTGAAAGCCTGCTAATCAGTGTGTGCAATTGTGGAATAGTTACATGGAAAACGGCGTGAAACACCTAAAATCAAATTTTTCTAGCTAGGAAATATGCAGCTGTGTATACACAACACATGCTGCAAACAGTGGGAGGTGACCACAAGAGTGATTTGAGTGTAAGCGGCAGTATTCCGCATTCATGCACCCCGCCATTTTCAACTGTTGCCCAAAAGCAGCACCACTTCAGCGTGCTACTTTTTTTTTTACATCATAAACAGCTCGGAATACAGCGAGGATGAAAACAACATATGCAATTAAATTTTGAGCACTATTTATGGTGCGCATGATTGATTGATTGATATGTGTGGTTTAACGTCCCAAAACCACTATATGATTATTATATACGCCATAGTGGAGGGCTCCGGAAATTTAGACCACCTGGGGTTCTTTAACGTGCACCTAAATCTGAGCACATGGGCCTACAACATTCCCGCCTCCATCGGAAATGCAGCCCCCGCAGCCGGCATTCGAACCAGCGCCCTGCGGGCCAGCAGCCGAGTACCTTAGCCACTAGACCACCGCGGCGAGGATGGTGCGCATGAAAAAAAAAAAGACCTTTGAACAACGACGAATTCATAATTTGCTTTCACGGACCTTCTGTTAGGCTGCACCACATACAGATTTTTTGTGGCTTTCAAAAGAGATTTGAAAAAAAAAATAATAACCGTGTTTACTCTCGTCATGAGCGCACTCACTGAGTGACCCTCATTTCAGTCGCCAAAATTTTGAATTTTTTTTTTCTTCCACATATTAAACACACACCTTACGTTCATCCGCTGAAGTCCCACGGGCTCCCCCCCCCCCCCCCCCTTGCCGCCTTCGCTCGCTGCCACGTGCAATTTTATTTTTGTTTCGATTAGTTCACGGCACGTCCCCTGTCTTTTTTAATTATCTCTTGTAACATATGTGGCATTATCTTCTTCCGGAGGTGCCACAGGTGCTCTGCTATGTAGATGCACCATTAAACTAGTATTTTTGATCAACTGTGCATTTCTGATCTTTACCTTGCAAGTACGTAAAACTGGCATGCTTCTTGATCTACGATACACATGTGGCTTGTCTCACTTTGAAGGAAAAGTTAGCATACAATGGTGTAAATGCTTAGAATTTGAAATATTGAGGCAGCAGCACACCGGATATGATCATATGGTAAAGAAACAAGTGCTGCCTTATTACTGGCAAGTTGTCACTTATATGTACAAATAAATTTTGCGAGCTAAAAAAGTACAAAAGCACAGCGAGGCTATGATGTGGTTCAACCTGTGGATTCGCTTCATTTATCACGCCATATGATGAACCTTCCTTTGGTAAAACTGCTCAGATAAGAAAAAAAGTTTGCTGTCCAATACAGCAACTATACAAAGTGTGCACGTGCATCTCGCAGCGCCTTTTCGTCACTTCCCAAATGCGCCACCAACATGCCCGGGCACCAACCGAATCTATCGCCTAGAACTGCCATGTTGTCTCCTCGTGCTTGCACCCGTTTAGTTTTGCCTCACGATGCAAGTTTGAGAAATTATGAGCTGCTAGTGAGGCAAGTTGATTTAGTAGTCCACGCAGAGGGAGCAGAGCTTAGGGTGTTTCTTCGCTGAAAGTTATAACCTGAAATTGAGAACGCACATTCCGATTTTTCTAAAAGTACCAGCGTATTTGGCTGGTGCAGATTAACAAAAGCTACTTGAAGAAACTGCAATATTTGCATCTTAGGTGCAACTTCATTACGGGTAAGTGCCATAGCCAAGTATTTACCTGCAAACAGATATAGCTTACCAAGATACTGTACATACAAACTTGTCCGCAGTTAAAATCATGATGGCGAGGAAGGCAGTTAAAATCGTGATGGCGATCGCGGAGATTTGGCATTGCATTGAAACAAACTATAAAGAATGGGAAACAATATTAGTTCACTTTGAAGTATAGCCGATCGGTTCAAGTTGGGCGTCAGGTTTTTTTTTAATTAGTCAATTAATTCTATACACGGTCTCTATCATGTTCAGTGACTCCACTGTACATTAGCGTACAACAAAAGCAAAATACAAAGTGAAAAGTGTGTTAAAGCATACGCGAAAAATAAAGTGATGACTGGCATTACCGCGGCACACACCACGCAAAGTCGCTATCTGCCTTGTATAATATTTTCCTCGACTATTTCCACAAATTGCAATCAAAGAGGCTCAAGCTCGCCCCGCCGCGGTGGTCTAGTGGCTAAGGTACTCGGCTGCTGACCCGCAGGGCGCGGGTTCGAATCCCGGCTGCGGCGGCTGCAATTCCGATGGAGGCGGAAATGTTGTAGGCCCGTGTGCTCAGATTTGGGTGCACGTTAAAGAACCCCAGGTGGTCAAAATTTCCGGAGCCCTCCACTACGGCGTCTCTCATAATCATATAGTGGTTTTGGGACGTTAAACCCCACATATCAATCAGAGGCTCAAGCTCAACATCAGCACCGTTTAAAACACTTGAAGGGGGGGGGGGGGGGGCATTGCTACTTTGGTGGCGTAGGCCGTGACAATATATTCATAATATTATATCTCTTGTAAACTTGCCTAGCTCTGCACGACTAGTTTTCGATGGGAGCAGCTGCGCTTCGCACATCCACTCTTAAAATTGCGGCTCGAGAGACTTTGAGCTTTCACTTGTTTTTGGGCCAGGCAATTTGTAGTGAAAGCAAGATAATAGGCCCTCATAGGTTGTGGCGGGCAGCCGGTGTACGCCGTGGCTGGTATATGTGTCGCACATCTTGATTATCTGGTCTTGTATCGAGTGAACGAGCGAGGCCTTCCTAATCCAATGAGCTCGTTAAAGTAAGACAACAAAAAACCACAATGCTTCCACATCGTTCACAGCAACAGACGACGAACCCCCAACAAACCGCACTGCAGCACGTGAACTGCCGTAGGTACCCAGGGAGTTACCCGGGCATGGCGGGAGAGGGCGACAATGGCAGAAGTGACATCACAAGAACACTATGTATAAAGGGGACATTTAAACACTTTTTTCCCATTTTTAAACTTCGTGCACTGTTCTGTCACAATTTATAGCTCAGAATAGTTGTATTTTGAAAAGGGCACTAATTCATAAGCCCAATGGTTCAAGGATGGGTGCATTTAGGGGGCCCATTCTACATTTTACTTATGCCCTTCAAGAACTTGCTTACAGGGCCAAAGTCCTGTTTCAGAAAGAACACGCTAGTGCGTGGCCAGCAGTTTGTCAAGCATTAGTGCTGGTGAGATTTGTAAATGCAGCGCATGAGCATCCTCATCTGCTACTTCTCTTCTCATGCTCTCGGGGCTTACTTACGAGGCACGGTCCTTCGCACTTTTCATTTTCACACTGTAAATCAACTGATACCAACTCTGCCTTCCATTATTTAATGAACCAATATTTCATGGTCACGAGGACGAGCTTAAAATGTTTGCTACATCAGACCTGAACAGCATTTTGAGTCATCGAAACTTGCTAGTTGCAGCGAGCATTATGCGAAAAATATGATGTGCTTTACGGTGACAACTTGCAAAACACTGCAGCAATGATTAAAATCACGCATTTTTTGTGCTCACAGGAAATCCCTGAAGCAGGAGGCACTGGGCTAGATAAATTGCGCAGCTAAAATACGGATACGCTTTCCAATGCTGTCATGCGTACAGGCGGAGAAATGGCAGACAAAACTGGGCGCACCCCGATTCTATGCGCATGCGTCCCATTCACAAGCCTCGCTGCCAGTTAGCACCACATGGCTCACTGTCCATGAGCTCGCTTGTTTCCTGTAACAGTGGACCATACGGTACACATATTTAAAAACGAGGATAGAATGTATATAATGAAGCATCTGATGAAGCCATGACGATGTGTTGCTGATGAAATCTGGAACTCTAGTTAGTACCCTTATTGTTAACCAGCCGACCGACTAGCAAAAAGATTTGCGACTGAAATGATGGCATCTACACCTGCCCTTAAAGGGACCCTGAACAAAGTTTTTGCCGCTAAGATTTTCAGCCAAAGCAAAAGATTGGGCCATGAAATTCATAGACAATAATAATTTCAAGCAGAAACTACGAAAACATACTGATTTTAATGAGCCTTTTACAAAATGCCGCATCTAGCTCTTAGACACGGCGTTTTCTAAAAGGTCGCGACATTTATTTTTCAAGTTTTTTTTTGTTATTCAAGACAAATCTACGGTGCATTGTTCACAGAAAACAAAATTGCCTCGGTAAGATTTCTTTGCGAGCAGCTTACTAATTTTAAGGCAGGCGCGTTGATTCGTGAACTGAAGGATGCGAGGGATCGATCTTGCCTGCTAGTGGTTAGGCGACAAAGGCTTTACCTCATGTCCTGGTGTAGCTAAGTCACGCAAATGGAGCAGAAAATGTGCATTATCATTGATTTCACCTAAATATCACACGTATGTGACTTATTGCCGGTGACAGGTGATCAGGATGAAGTCGACAAGTTGCAAATCTGAACAAGAATTCACTCGAATGAAAAACCAACCTATACTCACGTGCACGGTGAAGTCGAACACGTCGTCCGTCAATGTTGTCGCTGATGCCCGAAGGAAAAGAGAAGAGGACAAGCGACGGGGTCGTCTCTTTCTATAAAGTCGGCGGAACTGCCAGAACGGCCAACACAAAAGGCATCGGGTTGACGTTCCTCCATCTGGGCATCAGTCGCTCCACCCGGGCATGCAGCTGCTACTGGTTCTACAGTATACTATCCTCTTTCCCGTGCCTCTTCCCGACATTGCAGTGTTGCTGCCATACTCGCGAACCTTTTTAAATTAAAGCACGCAATCATGTATTATCGTGCGCCATACTAAACTTAAAAACAGTGCGCCGGTACATGAGATCACGAAGCGCGGTCCACGCCATCACAAGAGCAATTAGAGAAATGTAACAAAGAAAACAAAAATGTATAAATTATTTTGTCTCAATACGATCCGCAATCCAGTTTCCTGCAGCGGCTTTTGCCTCTGTATGAACGGCCAAGCCAGTGCCAAGCCAAGCTTGCGTCCCTGATCAGCTGTTTGTTTCCATCGAGAATTCAACAGTGAACTGGCAATTTGTTAGATGATATTGCTAAAGGGCTTGAAATTGAATATTTCTCTACGTACTACTGCTGTATTTTTCCTCTCTGTTTCCTGATCACAGTGATGAGATTGAGGAGGTTACAATTTAGAAAACAGCAAGTGCAGCTCAAGCATTGCTAGTATCGCTGTTTCGGTAATAAAATGTTACAAAGATTTTGCTCCGCGACCTGCTTGCCGTGTTCGAGCACCCAGTAGAAATTTATGGTGCCGCGTTTGAAAGAGTTGAATAAAATTGCAATATTACGAAAGAAAGGCTCTGAAGCAACATCGCATTTTATCAGGCCTACACCTCCCACACCTAGACGAGTAAAACTCGTCGATATTATCTTGCAAAGCTGTGTATAATATTTAAAACACATTCTTTAGCCCACGATGAATTGTTCTCTCGTGTGGCTTCTCCATTTGGTACTGTCATGTTAACTTACAAAGGCAACTTTCCATATTTAGTCTCTTTAGATATTGCAAAAGCTTGACACGTGGTGTGTATGCCATACTGATAATTCTCCTCGTAACCTGGGTCCGCCTCTTTAAACAGCGTCGCATTTTATTGTTCGCAATTGTGTTTGTTTTATACTGTAAGCGAGCTATGTGATTTCATCAATATTCACGAGTGTTCCCTGACTATACAAACACGTGCGTCTTATTTGGTGCGGTGCACGTTTGTATGTAGCAAAAAATGTCATTTCGTCGGCGTGTGTCTGCATACACTTGCATGCCCTGCAGTACGTGTACATAATTAATGCAGTAAGGACTGCAATGCATAGCCTTGCATGGGACACATATTCCATGCACCCTCAGAGAAATGTTGTTTGTTATGAGCCTACTGTTTATCATTACATTTTTTTTTCGTTAAAGTTTCATCTCCATATAAAGCAGCTGTATACAGGCACGAGCTTCAGCAGCTTCCTCTTTGTCCCATTTTAAATAAAAACGCCAAGCCTACCCGAATCAATCATCTGTTTGCTATCATTACTGTTATGTGTTCTACGATGTACACAAGGACAGTAGTATACAAAAAATAGGGAGGGAATTGAATGCCCTGCCTGCATGGCTGCGCCGTTTCACAAGATCAGGCGCTGTGCTGTGAAGCTTCCTACCGGCCTGCAGAAATTCAAGGGAGCGTACAATAGCGTGGTTCAAGAGGACTTGTGGGAATACTAGACACACTGGGTGTAAAAGATGGAGTCACTAATCGTTTAAAGGAAATCTATAAAACTAACAAGGTAGTTAAAGAGTGGGAAAAACAGGTATCCAAGCCCACAGTGGTGAAACGTGGACTTAGGCAGGCGTGCCCACTGTCACCCTTCTTATTTATGATGTACCTACAAGGATTAGAGGCCAAATTAGAGGCAAGGGGACTTGGCTTCAACCTCTCTTTAGTCAAACAAGGAAAACTCATTGATCAGGCACTACCAGCATTAATCTACGCAGGCGATATAGTGCTAATGGCCGACAACAAGGAAGATTTGCAGAGGTTGATGGACATCTGCGGTAATGAGGGAGATAGGTTAGATTTTATATTCAGTTAGGAAAAATCAGTAGTCATGATTTTTAATGATAACAAAGGTAGTGAGCTTAGAATACAGGAAGTTACGCTAGAGATAACAGATAAATACAAATAACTGGGCGTATGGATAAGCAATGGGACCGAGTACCTGAGGGAACACGAAATATGCGTGACGACTAAAGATAACAGGAATGCAGCAGTGATGAAAAATAGGGCACTGTGGAATTACAATAGGTATAATGTTGTGAGAGGAATATGGAAAGGGGTCATGGTTCCTGGGCTGACGTTCGGCAACGCGGTCTTGTGCATGAGGTCAGAAGTTCAAGCAAGATTAGAAATTAGGCAACGTGAACTATGTAGGCTTGCTTTAGGAGCTCACGGGAATACACCAAACCAGGGAGTACAACGTGATATGGGATGGACATCATTTGATGGCAGGGAAGCTAGCAGCAAGATAAAATTTGAGAAGTGATTGAGAGAAATGGGGGAGGAGCGTTGGGCTATGAAGGTTTTCAGCTACTTGTACATGAAGAATGTCAATACAAAATGGAGGAAGCGAACCAGGAAATTAACTGGTAAATACTTAGAAAACAGCAGGTGGCCAAACCAAAAAGAACTATCGGTTAAAAAGAAACTGCAGGAAACGGAGACTGACATGTGGAGAATTGGCATGATTAAGAAGTCCGCACTAGAGATCTATCGAACTTTTAAGCAGGAAATTGCCAAAGAAAGAATCTATGATAATACTCAGGGTAGTTCTCTACTGTTTGAGGCCAGGACGGGAGTATTGCGAACCAAGACATATCGGGCCAAATATGAAGAGGTAGACACAATATGCAGTGCGTGCGAAGAGAAAGAAAAAACTGCCGAAGACTTGACAATGCTCTGTAAAGGGCTTCACCTTATAGTTCAAGATGATGGGGCAGAGTTTTTCAAAGCACTGGTGTTTAGGGACAGGGAGGGCAAAATAGACTTTAAGCGGGTAGACTTAACTAGAAGGAGGTTATCTGATTGGTGGCTAAAGTCAAGGCACGATTGAAAATTAAACCCTTCACTTCAAAGTACCCGTCCAACTTTACTATTTAAAGGGAAAAAAAAATCTAGTGGTTAGTTCACCAAGCATTACGGCTAGGTGACGTTAGCCGCCACCCGATCTAAAGGGTACGGCCACATCCATCCATCTAAGAATATGCTCTCTGGCTTGTTGCTCCAGGCCTAGTCAGGTAGATTTTCTGGCCTCACCGTTGAATTGTTTGCTCGGGTTGTGGCTTGCAAACATTGCGGTTTTGGGCTTCGTATCATCTTGTTCCGTCATCATGTCCTCCAAGTGGAGGACATGTCGCAGTGTGAGGAGGGAGTACGACAAGGCGCTGATAGAATGAGCTATCAGTCTTACCAGGCAGGCGGTTGAGAGCGCACCGAGGCAGCTGACGCACACCAGCACTATCCGCTTCCTGTATAATACAGGCTAGGAAATTATAGAAACACAGAGCAGAAATCAACTCTTGTGCCTCTCTCATGCACTCACAAGGCGGAACCTGCTTCGAACACTGAGGACCGAGCTAAGCAACACCATGCGTGACGATAAATCATGGTCTCCTATTGCAATAATGATTAAGGCACGCATGCAACTTAAACCATTGTCACGCAAGATGAATTCACAACACCATCGAAGTGAACCCAAGGCACGTGCTGATTATTATGTATGGTACTAGCGTTAAACTCATGCAGACATTTAGTTGGCGCTGCAGTAGGCCTAGTTGAAGGAATGGCCACAGCTACTGCTGTGATGGAGAACGGGCTCATTAACATCTTCATGTAGATTAAAACGGCTTACCCCGAAATGGCTGGGAGTGTCACGCTATCCCTAGCAGTGGCACATGCAGTTGCATATTTAACGATTACAGAAATGGCGTACCGATTTCCAAAGCACCTATCAATACTTCCGTCAAGGCGCAGCACCAAACATTTTATCGCACATTTTGGGAAACATTCCTTCACCTCCCCATCTGTTGGCTAGTCATGACTACGCCCAAGAATAGGCATGTTAGTACGCATGTTGGATGTATTTCCATCTGAACCCTGAAAAATTATTTCCCTAAACCCATGGGAAAAAAAGAAAATGGAATTCGCACCTGTCATCACATTGCACCCCATCACAGGAATGGGATCAGATTGGCCTGGCGCTCAATACTCCCTTACGCTTAATCAGAGCTTGGTCTGGCACCAGCTCCAGACAAAACCATTTATAATCTCCTGTCTGGCACATCTGTTTTACTCTGCTCTCTCTCAACCAGAGTGCACCATGTACCTGTGGTTCACCCCTGGTGGATCTTTTTCACTGTTTGTGAACTGCACACAAAGCCCTTACTGGTAGATCCTATTCCCAATTCTTCACTATTCTCACGGGAGGCCACTCTTTGGGCAGCTTACATCACGACATGTGCGTGTCATGATGTCAGTGCCGTCTTTTTCAGAGTCGGCGCCGTCTTTTCTTTCTCTTTTGCTCCTTCCCTGTCCTGTGTTTCTGGTGTTGCGCTGCAAACAAGTGAAGATGTTAAAGAACACCAGATGTTCAATATTTGCTTCTCATTAATATATCGTGGTTTTGGGAATTAAAACCCCAGATATATTGAAAAAAGATGCATGAAAAGGGAAGGATGATATTGGAAACTGGCAAAAAAGGGATGACAGACTTCTTAAGCTATGCTGCCATTGAGATTTTCAGCTGTTCACGCAATTCTCACACGTGGCTTTGATGCAGCTATGCACATATCACACAAGCATGCTGACTGTACAGTTAGTATAACTGCAACCTTCATGTACCCAGCCTTCATGTACCCTCTATGACATTTCAGAACATCTGAGTCAGTGTTAGCATCATGTTATGTTCTTCATGCTGGGGAACCGGTGTGATGAGTTACCATTTCTACAGAATGAAGTCCTGTCTACCTGGAACAAGCTGCAAGATATATAACTAAACGGCCCTTTTCAGGGCCAGTCAATCTCTGTCCGGCTTGGATGCACCAACTGATTCCCTTTATCATCAACCCTCAATAAAACTAGCAAATGTTCATACATGTGCAAGCACTGTCATTCAATATCTTAGGAAATGCTTGTGAAGCAGTTTCAAGGAGAATCGTTTTTCTGATCTCATAGTGAGGCATTAGGAACACCTTAGTCACACCAAATGCCATTATTCAATGAGAGGAACAAAAGAAATATTTCACTGGGAACTATGAAGTAAACAAAAAAACAAATGTTTTCAGATACTGCGAGATTATTACATAAAAAAGCTCAGAAGTTGCTATGTGTGGCCACATTTAATCTGTGCAAGCATCGTGTGGTTACAAAATTCAGTACCAAACATAGGTTCAGCTTTCTGGAATAGACCGTGCTGCACAAGCTAGCTCAGTGCATGCACTTCTGTACCCTGCCAGAGAATATTTTTACCAACAGTATGTTGTAACGTGAAGTGAAATGGTGATTGCATACTAGGGCGCGTCCTGCAGGACCCCAATAAAGTTGTTTCACTTGATCGGTTGGTGTGCTGTAAGCAGAACATTTCCAAGAAAAATCGTATAGTTTGGAGGAGGACTTAAGCAAGGAAAGGTGTAGATAAAACACTGGATTCACTGGCATTATGCTCACCAAGTATAACATTGTTTTTCTGGTGAAGCTTTGTGTCTGAACAGCGAGCAGGATAAGCTGGTAAAAACATGCAAAATGGGAAGTCTAGCACAGCAATCTGTGCAGTACTGCTCATTTCATGAAGCATTAATTTCACAGGCTTTGCTCATTGTTAGCGTTAAGCCTATATTATGTCCACTGTAGGGTGGAAGCCCAATCAATGTTCCCTGTTCTGTATGAGCCAATTTCATATTATGGCTGATAATTTCTCGATCTCATTGGAACTAATCACCTGCCACCCTCTGCTACATTTCATGTGTCCTAATACAAATTAATTGACATTACTGACCTGTCATCCATCTTTTTTTCTCATTCCCAACTAATGCATTCATTTTTGATAAACTCTGCTTTCTTCCCATGTCTAAATATTATGCTAGCCTTTTTTCATTTTTCTGGAACATTATCTTTGCTCAGAAGCTAGAAGTTATCAGAAAGAACATAACGACATTCTACCTCCTGAGCATATGGCATCATCAATACAAAAATGTAATAAAAGTGAGAAAACATCCTATCTATATAAGAGGCCCTAAAATACTGCAGGAGGCAACAAATAAACTGGTATTTGTATATAGGCAGTGACAAAAACTTTGACTACTGTCACTTATTCTGATTCTTGGGACATCTTTTTTAGTACATCATAACACATAATTACACATTTACACAATTTACACAGAGGAATTGCCACCACGTGCATTGAGGCCACCCTTCAGAAGTCATGTGAGCACAAGGATGAGGTAAGCCTTAAAAACCAGATTAAATGACTAAAAGATGCTGGATATCCCAACAGCACCATCACACTCGTGTGCTAAACCCTCCTGCAGAAAGTCAAGTTAAACAAAACAGGACCAAAATAAAAACAGAATGACCAAAGATCTTTGCATGCTATACCATACGTACATAAGGTGTTTCACAATATAAAGAAAATAGCGAGCCGATATGATTTTATCTTGTTATTTGCCATCCCTTGCAAGTTTTCAAAAGTGTGTGTACTAAAAAGCAACAGGAATAGCCATTATTTCACCATTCGTCACGAGAATAGGTATACTGAATGTCAATATAATGTTGTGTATGAGATACTATTGACACGTGGAAACGTAAACATAAGACAAACTGGGCAACGCCCTAATGTTTGAGCAAAACAGCATGCTTAAAATGTTAAGAATGGCTATGGTAGTCGCATGGCCATACACTGTAAAGAATGTAAGTGCAGTTCTATGTTTCATAAAACACTGTTTTTGAAAAAAGCAAGAACAAGAAATGAGAGACTGTGAAAGCATTTTCTTGTCAGGAAGGCCGTGGATCAGTGCATCAGTATACCTTCACTCATCCATTCGGAGAGAGAGTATTCTTTTCTCAGTTAAGATTATATTATCATGGTCTCACATGTGTCGTTGTGCATGAGCACTGTTCTTGTACTCTATAAAAAAGTGGGCGTAGTACCTTCAATAAAATTCAGTCGGCAGTCAGCGCTCTTTCCTGTCCTTTTTGTCTTTTCCTGAACTTCTCTCACTGTTACTAGAACACAACCACGATGAATCAACTTGCCCAGATTAAGCTATTGTTGACGAAAAGTCAGAGCATGAAAATACTTCAGGGGCTCAGAACCTCCTCACTACCTGTCTAGTTACGGCCCTGGTCTATGTGTTCCGAGAGTGAAGCACTAGTGGAGCTATCTAACTACCTAACGGTGAGGAGGGTTTGTGTATACTCGAGCTTGTTTCATGACATGGTGAGAGGTGGCAGGTTGTTGAAATAATATGCTGTGTGGGAGGTCAAGATTTTGATTGAGAACGCTGAGTATGAGCCAGTGACATTAGGCGTTCAAGACTTTTTGCGATATTCACTCTAGCATAGGACCTTGGTTGGTGGTTGACGTGTGCATTTGATCACATTGTAGTCTTTCATCATAATTTTTTTGCCACTTGGCGTCGACGCTCTTGAGTTGTACCAAAGTAATTAAGCATCCAGGTACAAGTATCTTCTGTCAGTGTTTCAATGAAGAGCTGAATATGAGTAATAGCTTCCATCGATACTTCTGGCATTGGTGTATGCACATTTCTTTTGAAGTTCTCTTGTAAAAAAGGCATTAAAGGTATGTTTTTGTGACTTTTTAGCGTTGGCCAGAACTGCTAGTGTGTCCGAACGGCTCTTCAATTGGTTGTGGTGTTGTCTTGTTCAGGGCCACAAAGCTTTCAGTCTTTTTTTATATTTGCCTTCACAGGAATGCTCTTTGCATGCTTCTTCAGTACTTTGTATTATTCCTAAAGCATTGACTTCCAGATTTTGATTGTGGTGCTTTAATCTAGTGTTCAACTTCATGCTAGCTTCATTTGCACGCAAAGAAAGAACTCAGGAGTATGGTAACTTTTGCTATGGGTTTTCCCTTCTTCAGTCTACTGTATTTTTGCCTGTGTTGTCTAAGCGCTGACAGCCTCGTGCGACAGCTTTTTTTTTGTGCACTTATTGTGTGCCAATGACTTATTTGCCTCCTCAGCTAAAGACTTTTTGTATTATAAGAGAAAGCTCTGTCTGTATTGCTTTTGTCATTTGCTGATGGTGTATCTTCAGTATCTTTTCTCAGTGTACACTATACTTGAATGGAAGAGCAGCATGACTACCTTCAGCTGTTAGCAGGCTTTTAGCTGCTGTAATACTGATTGATGCTCCTTTCTCGGGCGTTCGATTTTGGATGGTTGGCATGTCATTGCTTCTTTTAAACTTTAAAACTGCAGGTGCACCTTTTTCTGGTTACACCTGGTATGTTTTTCTAGTGGTTATGTATATATATATATATATATATATATATATATATATATATATATATATATATATATATATATATATATATATATATATATATATATATATATATATATTTATATATATATATATATATATATATATATATATATATTGCTAACTTGAGAAACAAGGCCTCTTTACGTTAGGTGCACATCAGGTGGGAAGAGTACTTCTATTACTTGCCAAGATTGTGGCCCCTTATGGTGGGAATCATAATGCACTGTTGATGTGTCAAATTCACATAGCATAATTCCAAGGCACTCGATCAATATCCAAGGAAGAAAATTATGTTCTTTTGCGTGAGTTTCAGCAACTCATAGTAATTTGTATGTAAATGAATACTTCATCATTCTTGGCTGTCATGTTTTATGGAAGCACATGTGCTTCGTTAATAACAAAAAAACACGCATGCTCACGCCACTGCAGTGGCGTGAGCGTGCGTGTGTTTTTTTTGTTATTAACGATTTGCCCTATGCATTCACGTTTCTTCTTTTTTTGTGTGTCGTACTTCTCGTATCGCGCAGCCTACCGTTTCGGGCACACGTAAAAAAAGTACATAAAAAAGATGCGTTCCACGCCGAAATTCGCGTTCGCAACGAGCTGGGCACCGACAGGGTGCCCTACGACGCCCACACACTCCGCAACACCTTACCAACCGTTCGCTGCGATGTTGTTGGGAATTCGTGTGGTCGTTGCATGAATATAGCGCGTGCATGCGCACGCGCGTCTGTGTGTTAGATCACGGCAACTGCATATGTTGTATGATTCAATCACCATAACGCAACTGACGACCCCCGCTCTTCCCACACGTCAAGCAGCAGCAAGTGCCGTTAACCGTACTGTGCTGTGAACGCAAAACAGATTCGAATAGGTCGCGTAGACAGCTAGCCCGACACATGATACGATAAGATTTGCGTCAGATATTCGACGTCTACATGCACGCGTAAGACAGCGGTATCCGCAGCAGCTTCGTCATACGTACGGATAGCACCGCATCGGACGTCACGTCTGACAGAGAAACTTGATCGGTAATTTCTTCTCACTTAAAAAGTCTACCTTGCACAACTTCAACCAACGATTATGCATTTCAACGAGCTGTGCATGGTTTAATGATTGATTGATTGATTGATTGATTGATTGATATGTGGGGTTTAACGTCCCAAAACCACCATATGATTATGAGAGACGCCGTAGTGGAGGGCTCCGGAAATTTTGATTACCTGGGGTTCTTTAACGTGCACCCAAATCTGAGCACACGGGCTTACAACATTTCCGCCTCCATCGGAAATGCAGCCGCCGCAGCCGGGATTCGAACCCGCGACCTGCGGGTCAGCAGCCGAGTACCTAAACCACTTGACCGCCGCGGCGGGGCATGGTTTAATGGCGAAAAGATAGTTCTAATATTGTGCCCGGCACATATTGAAAAATCTTGAAAAATCGGCGCGTGAATTGGGGCCAGAACAGCGCCAAGAAGCAGCACACGCAGAAATTGGCTCATATTCTAATATTATGACATCGTGATGTTGACTTTTCAGCTGACGCCGGCAATAACGTTCAAACGGCGGGCCAATAATGCCGGTCTTATTGGATGGCTCCGCCCATATTGGCTGCTACTTGTACAACCTGGCCCGATGTGTCCGTTATAATAGGCCGGCACAGCCTATATGGGCGGAAAGTTCTGAAAGCTGGCCCAATATAACCAATCTAATAGACTGGCACAGCCATCATTGGCGGAATGTTGTTAATGCTGGTCCAACATAGCCGTTCTATTCGGCTTGCAGAACCAATATTGGGGGTACGTTGTCAACGCTGGTCCAACGTCGCCGTTCTATTTGGCTGGCATAGCCAATCTTGGCGGTACGTTGTGAAAACTGGGCCGTTCATGGGCCAGGCAATGCCGATCTATTCCCAATATTGGGCCAACCTTCTGTGCTGCCTGGGCTGCTGATAAGAGACCAGAGAGACGCTTTTTTAGCTCTTTATTTCAAACAATGCTAATACACCACATGCCTGACTTCTTTGTATTCAGACAGGGGAAAACGACACACCCTGTCACCGTTCTTGCGTGAAGTTGTGTTCTCATATCGTTTCTTAAAGGCAAGGTTTTCGATATATTACCTAACTTGTGTGAAAAGAAAGCGCCTCATGAAAGACTTAATACAAAATGTTGTTCCTGTGCCCCTTTACCGTTAAAGGTATGAAAAGTCATGTAGAGAAGACGTACTAAATCGAGTGAAAAACATGTGGACACCACCCAATGTTAAAACTTTAAACTTGAAACGGGATCCTTGCCAGTGAAAACGTGGCTTGAAAAGAGAGGGATGTATGTACCATGGGGAAGCAGCTGTCTCCTGTGTAACAAACCTGGGACGATTGAACATGTATTTATTGATTCTAAGGATGCCATTTTCTTTTAGGACAATTTGCAGAGGACATAAAAAAAGATTTACCTCTTACTCCACATTGAATTCGTTTTTTGCCTAGTGATAGTTCTGTGCAACATTTGGACGTTATTTTCTTCCTTGGTCTTCATTCAGTTTGGCGTACCTTGCTAACGTAAAAACACCGTGATGTAAGAGTTCTATCCGTTCATGAGTGTTTCGTGGAAGCTGTTATCAAAATGTGAGATGTGTATGTATGTGGACTGTGTTGAAGATGTAATATATTTGTTTGCTGCGTCACCAGACATGAAACACATGTGATTTGTTATTGTCGAATTAACTTGACCGGTAGTCTAGAAGGCAATAAAGAAAAAAGCGCCTTTGTGGCTCAGTGGTTAACGCCTTGCACTCCCGGTACTCCACGTTTTCGGTTTTTGGCCTAGAGTCTGACCTTCATATGATATATATATATATATATATATATATATATATATATATATATATATATATATATATATATATATATTTTATATATGTATATATATATATATATATATATATATATATATATATATATATATATATATACGTTTACGTATACAAATACAGTGAGTGACGATGACGCACACGCCGGCGGCAAAATTCAGCCGAGAGTTTCCGCATACTTGCTATCGCAACAAAATAAAAAAAAACGAAGGCTTTCGCGGTATGTGAAGCACAGTGATAATCAAAGCTGGATGACTGGTAATTTACAGATATTTTAAGAGCACATGGTTGGAAAAACTTCAAAAAGTTGAAACCTTTTATTTTAACAGCAATTTAGGAATGATGGTCTTCTCTTCATATTTTATACATTCATGCTTCTCCTAAATATCATATTTTGTGACTGACAATCAGCTTTTTGAAAAGCAAGAACTGAGTGAACGCGCACTCTAAGGCTTAACCTTCGTATGCACTCTGTGCATTCAGTTCATCAGAAAACACAAGGATGCCATGCGAGTTGATATGCGCCCTAGTAGTTTTGAGCCCGTCGGTTCGAACGCTTTCAGCTCCTAGCTTGTTATCTACATCTTGCCTTTGTCGTGCTTGTAGTACGTTCAAATGCCGAGCGTAAAAAACGTATTTGCGGCAACCAATACAGTGCTCTTTTTAGAGCACTGTATTGGTTGCCGCAAATACGTTTTGGTTGCCGCAAATACGTTTTGGTTGCCGCAATTACGTTTTGGTATTGGTTGCCGCAAATACGCTAATAAATGTCAGTGACGAATGGAGGCGCTGATCATCGACAAGCATGCGATTCATCGTTGAATCTCTTAGCCTTTTCAGCGCCCTTCGACGTGAATCTCGTGTAGAGTGACAGTGAATATGCTATGCTCTAATGAACATGAAAATGTTTTGTGATGAAATTTGATCAAATATAGTGCAAGAACTGGCCTGTGGAAGTGTTGAACTAGGAGAATAGCGTTGTGTCTTTGCTGAATTTGCTTAGGTTCCGGGTATAGATGATTGCGACACTGGATGCTGTTGTTTCATTTAATGATGGTAGTACTGCACGCGCCAAGACATTTCCTGTGAAATCTTTGCCAAACAACTAACAACCAAACTACAGCTGAAAAACTTTCACCACAATTGACGACACATGCATGCAGATAAAACTGCATGCAGATAAAACTGCGTGCATGACAACTCTTAAAAGAAGCAGAAGATGTAATACGACAGGCTTTAAACTGAAAGAATTACCCTGTCATTGATTGTCAAGCTTGTACCTACTAAATAAAACATTTCAACTGCGTTTACGAAAAAGGTTGTTTGCTTTTCAGCTGTTTTCAAGCATTTTATTTGACTATCTCGGGCTCGTGCTACCTCCTTGGTACGGCACTGGCTATCACATGTTAACGTGATTCTTTGACCAGCATCAAACGGGCATAGGGCCAATTTACTCTGCAGTTTCAAGCGCAGGAACGGCGCTGTGGTAGACTGCCACACCGAGGACCTCGGCTTTCCGAATTACACGTCGGCCTTCCAAAACACAACAGGGATACCGCACTTCACATATTCAAATGAAAACCTTAACCATTGCACCAATGTAACTGAATTTCCTGCACAAAAAACCGCATCGAAAGATAATAAATTTACGCGTTTCGCGTGATCATTCCATTATTTAGTGTGCATAGAAAATAATGTCAAGCATGCACAATTGCAACTTCGCAAATGTCCATGGTGGCTGTCGCCGAACATATTTTTGTGTATTTGTTCCTCTGTTTTTCTTCCTTTTTCTCTTCTGATTCATTCTCTGTGTTTTGTCTTTCTTTTTAAATATTTTTCAATCCCTCTGTCGTTCTCCGTAGAAGTTTTCTTGCCTTCTATTTCTTTTCCCCCGCGCTTTTATTTCATTTCTTTGTTGTCGTCTCTGTCTCTCTCTCATTCGATATGTCAATACTCGATGTCCCCTCCTCCTTCCACCCTGCTCAATTCCCTTCTCTACGCTACAAGCGTGCAACTACAAATGTGCCACAGCGAATAACTCCCTCAACAACCCACTTCCGTAGGATAGTCACTCAGCTAAGATGATTGTACGAGGAAATGTAAAGACAGCCAGAACGAATTATTTCATACTAGTGAGAGGTTTATCTTAACCGCCGTTGTAGCGTGTAATTAAAAAAGGCTCTTACTTCGTGTATTCGCTCTAGAGTATTATCCTAATTCTTTAGTGCTGTGTGTTCATCATTCCGTCGTAATACGAACGGAATTAAAACATTTGTTCTTTGACTGTATTCAATTGCTTCAACGTATCATGTCAATATTGAACAAATACCGTAAAAATAAAAATAAAACAGCATATCCAAGTGGTAACGATGTTTGCCTTCGGATTGTGGTTAGGTGGTTTGGAACCTTGTGTTGCCGAGAACGTTGCATTCGCCAAGAAATTTTATCTTTGTCTTTCTGTACATCTCTCTCACTCACTTTCGCTGTACTTGTTGATAGGCTCATCAAAATTACTGCATCTTGCAGCAGACTGATTGGCCTACGCGTTCTGAAAGCGAAGCATAATTTTCTGCATAATGAAAGCGAAGCATAATTTTCATAAATTGTTGAGTATAGTCGATTAGTACAGGACGTGCTTAGTTTCATTACCCGTGTGAAAGGGAAACAGTAAACTCATGAGCGAAACAAAATCGGCTATTTTATGACGTGTTACATGCGTGACCATGTTTTATATGGCAGTATTTTTTACAGTACTGTAGAGAGAGACAGAGAGAGAAAGAAATAACTAAAAGGAAGGAAGAGACAGGGAGGTTAACCTAGACGAACTGGTTTGCTACCCTGTACGGGGGTGGGGAAAAGGGTCGGAAAGAAGATAGATATAGAGAGATATAAAATAAATTAAAAAAACACATGCGCACACATACATACTTACAGTACTGTAAGCATATATGAGTTGTTAGAGGAAGGATAGAAACAAACAATGGAGTGAAATCTGCCACTGTGAAACAGAAAAACATAATTTATAAGAGGAAAAATTCCCACTGAAGCGATACTTTTAACCAATATAAAATGCAACTCCACTTTCTTTCCAAAGGAGCAAAGCTTTTTATGGAGTGTTCGGCGTATACTTAAGAACAGAGCTCTTCACCCTTGCCATGTTCACCTGCATCAGCAGCTGGAAGACAGATTTCCAATGCGTATTGACTTCTGCAGCTGCATATTGATACTTGCAGAAGATAACTCCGGCTTCCTGGATAACACAACGAAGTCAACTTTTAGCGCATTGCCCAAATCATCGATCACAACGCCCGCCACGGTGGTCTAGTGGCTAAGGTACTCGGCTGCTGACCCGCAGGTCGCGGGATCAAATCCCGGCTGTGGCGGCTGCATTTCCGATGGAGGCGGAAATGTTGTAGGCCCGTGTGCTCAGATTTGGGTGCAATTTAAAGAACACCAGGTGGTCAAAATTTCCGGAGCCCTCCACTACGGCGTCTCTCATAATCAAATGGTGGTTTTGGGACGTTAAACCCCACAAATCAATCAATCGATCACAACGCCAATCACTGGAGCACCATGATTTCCCACTCGCTGTTTCAGTCATGACTATAGGTGTAGTGGTCTTTCACTGTTTGGTGTGCCATTTACGAAGGCGAAATGACTGCCACGGTCTTTTAAATGCGCAGCATTCGTTAGTCGCACGATGTCGAGGATCCAGCATCGGCGACGCCGTGAACACCCCCACTGCGCATGCTCGCGTCTTCCGTCTCCTACGCACGCTTGCACCTCGTGTCAACTATCACTCCCCTCCCCCTCTTTCGCCTCACAAGGCTGGCGCAGGCAGCGTCTGCTAGTAAAAAACTGACTGCTCGCGCTTCACAACTGTTCACTGGCCACCCCGTACATGTAGGCACTGCATCACGCGTTCGGATTCAGTCAAGGCCGTAAATGCAATGAAAGAAACCACCTTTAACCAGTAGTGGGGCACCATTCAACGTCAGCGTTCCACCGCTCCTTCACGACAACGCTTCTCCTTCATTCAATAAATAGGAATAAAAAAGACGAAATAAAAATCCAGCATCCCTTAACCACACTTGATTAGGCAACATTCACGCGATACCCTCACCATTCTGCGACGCATTTACTCGAGTTCCCCCCCGTGAGAAGTTGCGGGCGGCGTTTTTTTGACGTTACACTCACCACAGAACGCAACGTCAGAGAAATAACAAATGGTCCCCTGATCGCCTTCACTGCAGCCTTCCTTAGGGCAGCTTTGAAATATCTGGTGTCAGGAAGACCACACAGCTGTGGGTGAACTCGAACGTAGCTAGAACGAGAATGTCTTGAGAAAGGATTGGTCGTCTTCGACCTGTAGACTGGCCCACTAGGCCTGCAGACTTGAATTCATTAGAATTTTTCTGTATGGTATTACTATAAAGACCGTGCATATACTGAAGCGATGACAATACAACAAAGAAAGACTGAAATCCAAACTAGCGCTTGGGGGTCACTCAATTATTCCAGGAAGGCTGTTAAACACAGCAGGGAGTGGGCTGATTCGCTGTAGGTTGTGCAGAGGCGCTGATAGAGGGATGTTTTAGCATCGCTATGAAGTCTCATTAAAGGCGAAGGCTCAATGAAGGCACTTTGGACTCCTCAGACTGCAACAGTCCAATCTCCTTCTAGTACTTAGCGTTCGCATTATTCAAGAGTTAGCTATAACTCAGAGCTTTTGTAATCATTCTGTTGTATGTAGTCCGCTAATAATATCCATCAGCGGAATACATACAAACATAATATCCCACGTAAAACAATAAAAACGTGCCCTTAAAATAGAGTTCTCCTGTAATCACTTTCTTCATGCTTTTTATATCATTCTGTCATAACGATGTCAGTGCTCTTCCTCCGTCATGTTTATCGTTAGCCCTGGAACAAAAGAAAAATATGGTGGCTCTGCGTCGAATGCTACTATAGCTTTCGTATCGCAATCGCGCTTGGCGGCTGATTTTTCGTCGATTTTTTTCTTTTCTTTCAACGCTACGATCTTACCATCACTTAACGTCTACTAGTAAATGATAGCCTGTTCAAGTGATCTTTGTGCGTTAGCGCACTAGGATAACTTTTTGAACTTACATTTGAGGGCCCTAAAAACGCCGCGCGATAGACGACAATCACGGCAATCATGAGTTTTTTTTTTTAATTTCGCGCACTTTCAATAAAGGCTAAAAAAAAACTTAAGCCGCGCACTTTTCTTAACGCAGATGAGAATTTAGTTATTGCTGGATAAATGCTACAACTTTTGTTTTGAAACTTTTTATCGCCGTTATTTAGGGAGTTAATTGAGCAACTTCTGTTATTTGCCAAGCTTGGCAGATGCAAAAAAAAATATTTTGACGGGCTCCATTAATATGGCTCAGAACAATACCGCGTTAATTGAAGATTAGTAGCATTTCTGTATAATACTTTAGTATTTTGCGCTTTTTAGCTGCAACAGGTGATATTTCTAAGCACCATGATTAACAGTTAAGGCGGTAGGTTGGGCTAGTTGGTATTGTGGTTGGTATCGCGAAAAATAGTTGCAGCGGAAAAAAAGATTCAGGGACGAGAAGAAAGAACATCGGATCACAAGTTAGCGCTGTGTTTCTTATTCTGATCCCTACCTCCTACTTCGCGAATTCGGTGTCAAATTAAGTATTATTATTTTATTTTCCTTTTGCGAAATTCTTCAAAGGCCGAGCTTACAGGACTTCTTTTTTCTATCTGGTTTTTTCCACTGGCCAGCCAGCTTCTCGTAAGTGACGAATCCTTCATTGTGACTTGCTGAAATATGCCTAGATATCAATGGATCAGTTCGGGGGTTTCAAGGCTCGGACCTGGGACTCAATTTGTTTTTTTTACTCTATGTGAATGATATTGCACTTAAAGCGAGTGAGATTATTTGACAATGAATGTGTGCTCTCTTGCCCTGTAAAAAGTGCCAGTGATGAAATCCTGCTTTATGGGTTCTGCGTATATTATTTTTATTGGTGCTTCGGGCGGAATATGAAGATCAACTTTGATAGTTGCACTCGCAGAACATTATCAAATGAAATATATCTCTTAAAAATTATAGCATGCAGTGCCTATGGCAGGTAGTTCAAAGAGACAGGCATGTTACGTACCTCGGCGTGGACAGTTCGGAGACGCCCTCAACTGAAAAGAACACAGCGCTGCGAAAACTAGGCTTTTTGAAAATGAAGCTGTCGGCTGTCAGCCCCAGTGTAAGATTTAAGCTTGCAAGAAGATCGTACGCCTACACCTAGAATACATATATATATATAACTGGAGATCCCCACTAACAAAACGAAATCAATAAACTGGAGCGTGTTTTGAATAGTAAGGAAGGTTCACCTACTGCTATCCTGGACAAATCGAATATCACAGCGCACATGTTAACGAGGGCACACGAAATATCGGCAGAAAAACGGGCTGCTTCTAGATTCTTTGTCAGCTGTGAGGTGATATATATAGTTTAGAATTTTCGTTATATTCATGCCTAAACCTGCGAGGATTTTTCGTCACTATAATCACTGTAGTATCTTTTTTTGTATTACTTGCGAGTAGATGTGTATAATTAATTATTTGTGTTAGAGAATAGCTGAAAAGAATAGCCTTGGTGCGGAGATTTTCAGTGGCATGTATGCTGCTGGAAACGCCAGTTTCCGCACTCACGTCACGCACGCTTGCATTGGGGATTAGCTGCCATAAAAGCAAGAGTGCCTGTTATCAGAGACCAATGGACACCTTTTCTGAGGTGACCGGCTTTATGAACGTGATGGTCTCCTTGAGATTTTCATATTTTTGCACTAATGTCGAACGATTTACGCGGATGCTAGGATGCCGGCTGCGAAATAAATCTGCCACTTCTGTTTTTGTTTGCTTGGCCGAGGGTGAGACTTTATTCCCTCGTTTTAATTCATTAGTAAAAGCCATGATTACAGAGCCTGATTGTCCCTTGTCGAAGCGTGTCAAATTAATGACTTTGCATCGCATATAACGATCACGCTTTTTATTTTCTTTCTTCATAGAAATAACGTCCTCAACTCCTTTATTTAGCTTTTATCCCCCCCCCCCAAAAAAAAATTGTAATGCTGCGCCAAAAGCTACCTCCGGCGTCGTTTCGCAATCACACGAAAGGACCACTTTTTCGTGTTTTTTTTCTTTTTTAGTAAACAAAACGTTGCGCTTAACAGAAAGTGATAGCGGCTTTCTTCGTAAACCAAAAGAACCGCACGTGTCAATATCATTGTATCATCGCCTAAAGTCCATCGTAGTCAGCGATAGCCTGTTAAAGCGAGTTTAATGTGTGAGCAGTCTTTGATAATTCCTTGAGCTCACGTTTGAGGCCTGGAGCTCCCAATCGAGGCACGCCTTAGGTGGCAAATACGTGGTATGTTTTTTTTTAAATTTCGCGCAATTTCGACAAACGCCGTAAAAGTATGCAGCACAGTTATCTTACGACATAATGAAAACTTAATTCATTCTGGGTAACAGCTAGAAGCTTCGTAAAGAGAATTTTTCTCAAATGTCACTAATTAAAAAGTTCATGTAAAATTTTTCTACATAACCAACCTCGGCAAATCGGAAAAAGAAATGCATTGTAACATGCTCTATATGGCTGACATCAATATTACACTAGTAGGAAGCGAGTAGCGCCCATGTTAAATTTTTTATTCCTTGGTGTTTTTTAGCTGAAACACCCTGTATCAACAGTCTAAGAATGGACGTCTTTTGCTTTCCAACATAAAATGAAGTCATGTTTGCTGATTCCCATGCCTTATCGTCGTTTCTTTAATACAAATGAATTCGGTGCCGTATTTCATGTTGCATATAGCAATGTCAGCAACTTTCATTTCTAATAATTATGCTAGAACTACCCCGAATGCTTGAAAGTGACTTGGTTTTTTCCCTTGTGACATATTCACGAAAAATTATTGATAATGCTAACAAACATGAACCACCTAAACATCCCAATCTCTGGTATCAAAGGCTTATACACAGCGTGTTACCATTGAAGATCACAGTCTGGGCTATCTACCTATCACTTCAGGTGTTTTCCCAGAATGGTGTCTTGGATCCGTTCCTTTTTTTTTCATATATTAGTGACACCAACACTGTCATCCCACATAGAGTATAAATAACGCTGTTCACAAACTACTGTGTTGTGTTCCATTTAAATAAGTCTGGGGAAAATCAGAGAGTACTATAATTGAGCTTGAATAACATAACTGGTATGGGCGAGAGATATAGCTGTAATTGGCGGCAAAACTGACTCTTTTCACCTAATGCATGAAAATAAACCCTTCGATTACATGTAAAAAATCAAGTCTTTTCAATTAAAACCTGTTAAAAATTATAAATACCTCACCTTAACATTTAGTTACAAACTTTTGGAACATTCAAATTGAAAACACATGCTCTGAAGCATTCCGCAAAGTACTATGTGAGTGGCACAAACTTCCTCTTCAAACGTGAAGTTATTCGCCTTTCGAAACGACATCCGCCCAAAAGTATAATATGGCAGCGACCCATAGGATCCGTATACTATAGTCAGTATTAACAAATTTGAGAGAATAAAACAAAAGCGGTCTGTTTTATTTATTTTAAGTATCAATCTTTTTATACTCGTACCAATGCTGCCTGAAGACATTAAAGGCATTACTTCTACTTAACTATGCAGACAAAAGCGTCGCTTGGATTGTATACATGAAATATTGAACAACAAATTCGTCCTCAGCCAATAATTTATGTAAGCCTTCTTTACAGAAGGCAAACACGGTATCATGGCTCCGATGTGGTATCAGCTATACATGCTAGAATATACTGATGCATGTTTACCTTTTTTTTGGTTCATTCTGAATAGAATTTTCCACCCACAGTGTACAACCTAAGAGGGTCTAGTTGATATATATATGCTTTGCTGCATTTTTTTATGTGCATTCTCTTGTAATATTCTGGTGTTCGTTTGACTTTGTAAATGTATACGTGTGTATGTAGAAGATTTCTTTATATCTATATACGTCTAATGTTACGGACAAATATGTGGGCTTATCCTTCAAGGTCCACAATGTAGTCTGTAGTAGGTACTAAGTAAAAAAATAAAAAAATAATAAGAAATAAGGATGGCGTAAGTGTATTGTCTGGACTGAGTATTTTTGTATAGGCGCGATTGAAAACTCATGCTTTTCCAAAGACTTGTCATTTCTTAAGCGCCATTTCTGTCGACTATACTGTCTTGACTTGCATATCCTTTGATACGTTTTCACACAATTCGCATATTTTGTGCTTTTTTTACAGCCGCATGAAGGGGGCACGCCTAGCTGGAAGCCATTAACAGAACGCGTCCATCACAACCCGCTGAACGTCGATGATGGTGAGCTTTGTGCAACCATTTCTTACATGAACACCAACAATATCAAAATGTGAGTGATTAGACGATATGCTGTACATTGACCATAAGTCTGCAAAAAAATGTCTTGGTCACTCAGGCTAGCTCATGAAATAAAGTTTGCGCTTATGGTTTACTTCGACTCCGGCTCACGAAACTTTCTTTAACCGGCCTCGCTCGCACTCAAATTAAGAAAAAAAACTATTCTATCACACTCGCTTAGAGAATCTCGGCTTGATATGAGTCAGGGTTAGTCCATGTGAGCCGGCTCACGAGCCTGTTAGCCTAGAATTAGCTTTCTCGGCCCTGGTTTCAATGCTCTTTAACACCAATATTTCACGTAATCAGTAGTCTTCTTGGAGTCTTTTGCCATAGTACCTTATGAATACAATTTATGAGCGTTCGCAAACCAGAAAGGGCATTTTTTTAAAAGAGATGATAACATAAGGTATGCCTTCCTGGAATACTCAGCAGAGAGAGAGAAATGAGAAGACTGTTGAGGCGCCTACCTACGTAATTAGCACATCTGGTCAATAGAAATTGAAGTGTTGTGTGAAGGGCACTGCTTTCGAATACGTGGCAGTAAAATGGAGTGCTAGCGTAAATATAAACATTTCGCCCAAAATGTGTTTGGCTTGGTGAAAACTTAGGAGATTTAATGGCTCCAGCCAAGTTTGTAGAGAGCGCTACATGATCGATTCAGTCCCTTCCTTAATGGCTGAATGTGTTGGGCGTGGAAGAATCTTCCCGTCTTCGCACAAGAGGCTTTATTTGAAGAGCCACTCTAGGGTGAAAGAATATGTCTCAGCACCGATGAACTCTATCGCCTGCTGGAGTATTGCCTCAAGGGAACATACTTCAGTGTCAACAGGAACTTGTACAGAAAACCCAACGGGACTGCGATGGGGTAGGCGATCGCCGTTACCGCTTCAAACCTCACAATGAGACACATGGAAGACATGACACTACTCTCCTTTATAGACAATCTGAAAGTATTTTTGAGGTACGTGGATGGCGGATTCTGTTTTATAAAGATGTCAGCCGCTAGCAGCTTCATACATCTGAATTCCGGTGACCAGATGATAGAGTTGGCGGCGGAGCTAAAGCGAAACGAGACGCTTCCTTTCTCAATATTACAGTCGCACAGCGTGGCAAACGCGTTATCTTTTTCGGTGTGCAGGAAGTCAACACATGACTGGAAGACTTTTCATTTCACGTCCTGTCATCTGACTGCCCACAGCGTTTTGCTGTTCTCGACGCCCCTTTCACGTGCAACAAATATAAAACCATAATAATCGCAAAGAAAAAGAGAGAATCATCACCGGGCTTCTAAAGAATGGAGACACGGAAGCGTTCCTCAATCTAGCATCACACCATGTGTCTAAAGGACCACGACTGAACCGCGGAAAGGAATCTGAAAAAAAAAAATATCTGCATGTTTCTGCAAATGGCGTTGAAACACGATAGTCTTGCATGTGGAGAGAGTGAAAAAAGACATTTATTTTATGTTCTGCGCGAGAAAATTGGTGAGTGGTATTCTAGAGGCGCTGTTTTAGGCCGCGTTCACACTGAGCATTCCGGCCGCCGAAAGTGCTCCGAATCTGGTTCAGCGGCGGCGATATCCGCCGAAAAGGCCCTCTCCGCGCCGATCGCTCTCGGACCGATTTTTGCGGGGCTGCCACCGAATCGGTCACAGCGAACCAATAAGTGCGCTAGTCAAGGAATTTTGGAAAATGGTGGCGAAGCCCTATTCACTTGTTATGCCGCATTGCACGTAACTGAATGTTGAAACCAACGGGAGTTTAACCTACTATGTGCCTACTTCGCCTCCGTATTTCGTGAAAGAGGTGACCGAGCTTGCTGTCGGCCTGACCGAGCTTGTTGCGGTCTTGCAGAGCAAAACGAACCCACCAACACCGCTGGCGTCGGTGGTTTTTCTGCTCTTCGTGCATTACAAGACAGCCACTTGCCACCAAAGTAAGCAGTACTGTCTTTTCTTGCTTCTTGCGTACGAGAATTGTCGAAGTACACACCACCGGACAGCGTAGTAGCGTTTGCGAGCCGCGACAACAACCATCGTGACAGCACATCCATCCCGCGTTCGCCCCGTAGTAGATGGCATATTCGGCGGCGAGGGGCGCGTCTAGTGCGAACGACGCTGCGTTTCGGCGGCAGGGGAATTTCAGTCGCAGTAGAAAGCGGATGTTTCAGTGTGAACTAGGCATTAGAGTGCCTCGAGCGTGCAGCGGAGGCGAATGAACGCATCATGCCACGTCACACGTGAGACATGAGCGCTATCTGGCAGTTATCTTGAAAGGCGAAGCGCGCACCCTGCACGCTCGTCTCAAAGGTGTTAAGGTGTAGAACGCAAGGCGACGGGTATGTGCCACCACCATCTCGTCTCAGCAAAGCGTTGGCAACACTCTCTATTTCGTGCAAGCGTTGCATGGTCAGCGCAGCGTGATAAGTGCTATGGTCCTTAAAATTACTTATGTGTACCTTTTCTAGTAAGAGATGCACATGCACAAAATATACGTGTTATGGTGCCCCAGACATGCGCAATAATTGCTTTTTACTTGAAAATTGCACAAGCATGAACACTCAACCTTGAGCAACATTGGTGGGTGCTGCAGATGGGGTCGGCCGTTTCGAGCCGTTAAAAGTGGACAAACCGACAAATGTACAGACAGACAGACAGACAGACAGACAGACAGACCAAAATTTTTGCGTCGAAGGTCCCGAAGAAAGATATCATCTTTAAAACACCCTACGTGACCTTCCTCCCTTCGTGGTCGCCCCATCGTGTACAGCAAAATCTAAAAAGCCAGTTCAGCGCATCGTCATCTCATATGTGACGGGCATCAGTGAAAAGCTCTCGAGGATTCTCGGAAAAACTGGGGTCTTCGTAATTCACAAGCCTCCGTCGACGCCTATCCGCTTGCTACCATGGCCGAAAGATCGGCATTTTGAGAAGCAACTCCAAGCCGTAGTCTACAAGGAGTCGTGTCCGGAGTGTTCAGCCACCTACATAAGTGAGAGCAAGTGTTTCCCAGAAAGAATACGCCAACATAGCGACGTCAGCACTACGGAAGCGCAACGCAGCGTCCTTGAAGGGCACTGTGAGAACAGTGCTCTGGCAGAACGCTGTGTTTGATGGCACTTCTGTTCAAGATATGGAGATGCGTCTCAGAAAGAGGCTTCTGCTTGAGTCCTGGCCCAATCAGAACACAAATGCAAGTGTTAACCGGTCCTTATAAGGAACTGCTTCCAGTATGTGTTGACGGCCTCCGTAACGTGAGGAAAAGGGCAAGCCGGAATCGTGATGGAAAAACATGGGAAGAATCTTCCCTGACAAACACAGTATAAAGGAGAATCCAGGTAAGGCTGATAGTAATGCTGAAGATGAGTAGATAGGGCCATCTGCCGAAAAAGAAAAGTGACACTTATGCAGACCCACTCAATAGTGATATCTTGTGCGTTCCATGGACTATTTCGGACTCGGAAAATTTCTAAACTCACTCACACTAAACGTTTCCTAAAGCTTGCTGTTTCACACTCACACTCACAAAAACATTACTCACCCAGAATCAGTCATACGGAAATAGCCAGCTTAATTTTTGTCTGAGTGTGTCGACGCATGATTGAGTTCACGGATATATGCTAGCGACCCACGCTAGTTTTTTTTTTATTTTGGGGTTGCAAAGCAGCTTTACTCGCGGCCAGTCCGCCAGAGAAAAAGAAGAGCGTCCCATTGCTTGTGGTGGGCACGAGCTAGTGAGAATACGTCGGTTTGTTTTAGGATTAAGCCACAGGAGCGATGAAACAGACAGCTTTATCAAAATACCAGCATATTTAATTTCGTGGCGAGATTCTCGAGGCTTGAATTACAGCGCAAACGCGAAGTTAAGACACACAAAAAGTAAAAAAAAAAAACGTTGGACACAACCGCTGATAAATGACTGCTTCATAGTTTCACACCCCAATGCATATATAAGCCCAAGGCAGCCTCCCCGCACATCAGCGCACAACAATAGTCCTAAAGTAAAACATCTCACAAGGATGATAGCGTATCAGACACGCGAAGACATGAAGCTGTAATTTTAGCCTCACAAATATTTAACTCCGATTCGACGCCAGCAGGCAGGGCAAGCCATGGCCTTACGTGCCACTGCCACTTCCTTGGGTCCCCGATTCCGAATCAGTTCAGTATTCTCCGGAGTTTAAATGCGCGCCCCGAACTTGTAATTTCACATACAAGGCATCGTCTCCCGCGCTTGCACGTTTATCTCTTTATTGAAAGTTTTTGGGGTCTCGCACTCAACTGCTAAGTCTGCGATCAAGCAGCGGCCAAGTTTATGAAAGGAACAAATTACTATGTTGAAGAGCCAAAGCAAGGGCTAGTTCAAGTAACAACTGTGGAACTTCGCACTGGTCGTGTGCATACCTGTGTGGTCTTTTTGTGTGTCCTTCCTTCGGTGTGAACAGGAGACAGTAAGTTGTGTACATTCTTGCTGTTCTTCTAGTGACATTCCCATTTCCCGCTATCGTGTAGGACACATCGTGGCTTTGTGGTAAGACATCTGCTTGCCACGCGAATGGCCCGGATTCGATCTTCAATGGGACTTTCCCGCTATCGTAGTCAATGAGTCGCCCTTGAGGCGAAACTGTGACTTTTTTATGCTGTCAATTTTACTTCTGATGGCACAGTCATGAACTCTGTTTAGAGAATCTTTTAACATTATATCAAGTGTGTTTTTTTTTCACTTCCTCGTCCTATTTAAATGAATACAATAACAAGACTTCTAATGGTTAAAAATCATTAAAAAATTGAAAGCCTTGTTTACAAGCGTCCACGTCATGTGTGAAGAAACTACATGTATGGTACATTTGTGTCACAAAAATTGTTATTTGTTAGTAGTACGTTACGTGTCATCTTCACTGTCCCCGTCTTTGTTTGTTTTCCAGTTTCAATATGTCGCTGTACAAACAAACCTGGACTCAGCATTTAAATTAGCACTATCTGATCTAGTGGAGGAACAACTATATAAATCTCGGGCATGTCATACAGGAAGAAATGAGAATAGTTAACAGCCGTGGTAAGCTAAGAAGAATAGAACAGCCATTTAGATATAATGCATATATGGTTAAAAGCTATGATGAACAACAAGAAATTCTCGACTAAAGCGATGAAGGTGACTGTTCAAAGTCGCACTTGCGCTGTTGTTCCTGCTCTGTCATTTTGGCGGAAGATATATATGTGCTTTATGTACACTTTGTACATATATTTCTTTCTTCGTTTTAGTTACTATCCCCCCATGACAATATATACAAAAGGACAAGAGCAAACTATGTCACCGTTCTTCTTGTAAAAAAGGCTGCTTAAAAAAACGCACTGGACAGCTCAAGGACCAATAACCGGGAAGTAGCACGGATGTTACTAAAGATGGCTCAAGAAGCGCGTAAGTTAGAATGTATCTGTAGTACTGTTTTGTGTTTAGTTTAAGAATGCAACTAAGAAATGCAATGAATACATAAAGGTCGACAATATCGCTAGCAAGGTTGGAAACGTGAATAATTGTAGGACTTAATGAACGTAAGAACAGCGCAACTGGCAATGACTAGATCTACCTTTTAATTAGGTAGTGAATGCGAGAACAGTGTCCTACGAATAGCATTAGGAACAGTGGACCATGAATGTCAGAACAGTTTGTTAGTGACAATAGGTTTGTGCGTTTGCCCAGTACCAGACGTAAAGGATGGCGGAGCCACCTATCTTCTGTGTTAAATACATCACATCACATCACTTTATTTCCTTAAAGACCCCTCAAGGGGGTATTACATAAGGGGTGGGTATACAGTGTAGCGAGGTGACTTCACTCGGTAGGAAAGTTTGTCACTTTGTCCAAGAAGTTTGATGGATTAGTAATGACTACAATGGCGTGGAAAATACTATATATTAGCCACTTTGGTATACCTAAGATCAAACTTTTGTTTTAGAAGCCAGGCGTTACAAAATTTTTTGCGTATTTTTTATCATTACGAAGACAAGGTAAGTAACCTAAACGGTAAAATTTTGAAAAAAAAATATAGTACGAAGATGCCAGACGAATTATTGATTCTCGCCCGGCTATTCACACAACGACCGAGGCATTGACCCAGAAGTAACAGATGTCGTGTTTTAGTACCATTCAGGGTATGGATAACTTTAAGCTGAAGTCCAATATGTCCAGCGACCCCAATTACTACGCTTTGTACGACCATAAGGCCTCCTCAATGGCAGCCATCCTTTTTTTTTCTTGAAATGTGTAGGTGATAGCAAACAAAGTCTCCATAAAACGTTCTTGCAAAATCATGGTACATTTTCATTTATTTTAGTTCTTGAATCAATAAAAAAAAAAGCTGTCAAAGTTGAGCCCCCCCCCCCCCCCAAAAAAAAAAAAAACTCTCACGTAGTTTCGACGATGGCAACACGTCACCAGGTCACACTTATAGAAGCATGGATCATTTTTAGAACGTGCTATTTTCACCTCCCGGGTCGGGAACGTCTTCATTGTGTATTGTTCGGAACTCCCTGCCATCGCTCCCATGTACGGTTGCAGTGGCTTGCGCGTGTATACAAAGCGACTCCGCTCTTTCACCTAGCCTTATTCACAGACAAAGGCTCACCTCTTATATATTTTGATCACAATTACTCAGCGCCCTTGAGCTCTTGCTAAGTAAGGTGAGTTGGAAAACGTTTTGATGAAATTGCAAGCCTTGCAGTTCGAAGTACTGAATGCTTCTGCGCAAACCACTGAACCTTACAATTGGAGGCTTAGATAATGCTGTAGCGATCCTCCGTTGCTAAGCGTGACCAATTGATGAGTGGCATTGAGTGCCACTGTGGCGCCCATTGTTTAGCTGAATGTATTGAATTAGCTGAATTCTTTAGCTGAACCATATTATCATCTAAATTTTGCAGACCAATGGAGTGAATTCGATTCACTACAACCCAAAGTTTGAAACTCTCCGGAGTTCATACCACCACTGCTTAATGCTTTCTTTGTTTGTAGCATGTAGCACTCCAAATCGCGAAAACAGTTCAATTCACTCGGCTTAAAAATAATAAATCAGAACATGACAACGCCACCACATCTCAGAGGTATTTATTGTGCAGCATTTACAGACCCCATAAACGTGCGTTTGCTTTGCTCCTTAGACATGTGATTTCTTTTGAGCATCAGCTTCGCATTCAAACACGAAAGGTACGTAAGCCGTCGCACGCAATGGTTCATTGTCGAGATAGGTATACGGCAACGAACGCCATGGGCGCACGCGATAACGTAGCCACGAGCAAAACGTGGCGAAACCGGGAGTCCAATTTAGGTCATTCGACCCGCCGGTCAGGCAGACTGGAAACAAAAATTTACCTATGAAACCGACACGCGCTCCATCTATCGTAAGCTGTTGCAAGCATATCATTTTGAACTCTTAGTGGCGCTGACCTGAGTTCAAGCGAGCCAAGGCCACGCATCGGTGCGTTCGAGTTAATGGTGCTGATGGCTGTACATCAAACACGTTAATAAGGCTTTGTCAGCAAATTCCGATTAGTTCATATAATCATCAATGAGTTCAGTTAGACAGTCAATAGTAAAAAACAAAGAAATGAAAACCTTTACACGAAAACAGCCAAACTATAGTTTAACCTTTATTTATATCTCTTTCAGTTGTCAAAAAAAAACAATGTATTCAGATTGTGTTTTCAAGGCAAAATATACATAAAAAAATTAAAGAAGTTCGTGGTGGGCGTGTATGAAGGATGCAAAAAAAAAAAGAAAAAGGCATACAGCAAAGACAGTGCTGCCGGCGGCACAGCGCCTCTAGAAGAAAATACAAGGCCAGTGCATTAAAGGAGACCCGCCACGGTAGAGCGCACTACACGCCTCCGTTTGCTTATACTTTGAGAAGCCCTGTAAAAGAGAGCCGCCTCCGGAGCAACGGAATTTCGCCTCACTGACAGCGACTATATCTAGGCGCGCTCTTGCGTTCTGCGCCACGCCACGTCATGCGGGTCGCTAAAAGAGTAGTAGGGGCGGGGAGGTAGATACGGAAGAATACGGTTGAGGTTTTCTGCGTTACCGCTAATAACTTCCCCGGCTCAGTAGCAAGCGTTACGTCGTTTCGTTTTTTTTCTACCTTACGCGCGAGAGTGCCAGCCCGCGATGCGATGCTCGCACCCTCAAAAGCCAACCGACAAAGAGAGGGCATTCAGCTGCGTAGGGGCACGTGATACTTGATAATGATCACACACTAGGAAAAGCTGTGTCACGAAACCATGGTCGCTGCAGTGAGAATTACGCCTCACCTTTGAGCTTACTTTTGGTCGCAGCCTATTCAGAAGCCTTGGCTGACGCAAAAATCCCAGTTAATTTGAGCACTCGCTTTGATTCCATCATTTTAACGTATGCAGCACGAATTCTTCAGCAACTGTATTTCAGATGAATTATGTTTGACAAAAGCATAATTAGACTGAGAAGGCAATGAAAAGAAAGTGCCGAGGGCTCCTGCGTTCAGCTGAAAGTTCTGGGGACGAAGCTCTACACGTACAAGTCAATCACATCATCGCACTTACAGATAAGGAACACAGCCAACCAAAGACAACTGTTTTTTTTTATTAAGCGACCTACACGTAAAACTCCGGATGCCCTTCTCTCTATGTAAATGTGTACTGAAGCACGTGTTTGAATATAAATACAATCCCGGCTGCAGGGGCTGCATTTCGGATGGAGGCGGAAATGTTGTAGGCCCGTGTGCTCAGATTTGGGCGCACGTTAAAGAACCCCAGGTGGTCGAAATTTCCGGAGCCCTCCACTACGGCGTCTCTCATAATCATATAGTGTTTTTGAGACGTTAAATCCCACATATCATCATGTTTGAATATAAATACGATTGCCTGTGGGTGTTTATTTTTCTGCGTTTTCGTTAGTGCAGCACTGCGAAATCATCCAAAGTTAACAATGCCACAGGCACCGGCACTGCCGCAATCACCACCCCCACCACCTCCCTTGCTACGGCAACTGAAGTTGGTGCAGAAGAGGCAAGGCAACACAGGTGCGGTGACTTTTATGCGGAAGAATTTCCTGCCACGTCACGACATGCTTGAGCACTATAAGAAAGACTGGAAGAAATTTCCGCCACCCCACGTGCGCCTGGACAGGTCGCCAGCATTGCACTTAAGAAGGCTGCAGACGGGCACGTTCACCAACACCTACCATCTGCACCGCCTATGGCCCAAGCTGCACCCGTCGCCTGGCTGCCCGTGGTGCGCGCATGAACGGGCCGACATAGCACATATACTTTGGCAATGAGAAAGAGATGAAGATGGGCCACGAGAAAGGACGACGTCAACTGAGGGACCCTCCGAAATAGGGCGCCTCGATGAGCGATGGCAAGCCCTCCTTCTCAGCGAGTCCCTTGAAGACCAGATGTGGGCCGTCCAGCGGGCTAGGGCCGTCGCCGATGACCTCGGAAGATGTTCCTCGAACGATGTGCCCTTGGCAGCCTAGCCCAGGGCACAGCAACAACCGTTGGACAAATAAAGGTCATTCAACTCAACTCAAGAATGCCCTGCGTGGTGTAGCTTAGGAATCTAAAAAAAAATTGAGGGAGGAATGAAAGTCTGCAGACGTGAAAAGATTTGAGAAAATTATTGTAGATTTCTTCGTGGGAGAAAAGATGGATCAGTGGTTAAAACACTCGGCCATGGTGGTCTCCTTTCGGCCCACGAGAAATACTAAAAGTTCATGTGTACTGTGCGAAGATAGTGCATGCGAAGAAACACCAGATTGTCAAACTTACATATCTTTCTACTACAGCGTGCCCCGTGATCATCTCGTAGGTTTGGGACGTGAAACCTCTGATAATATCGTTACTCTTCGTCATGCAAGGGCACACGTCCAAAGAGAGAGATGCTTTACCGAACATCACTGTTTGCCGACCTATCTCATACGCTTGCTTTCCGGTGATTTCTTATTCACGCAGACTAGCACCATGGTCTCTCAATACTTTTACTGGTCATGAAACTCCCGCGTAACTCAATGGGAGAGCTTCTTATACCGCCCGCACTTTCCGCGCCACGGCGCTGGCATAGCTACAAGAGGGACGAGGAAGCCGCCTGCTGCTGGCCGCCATTAGCCGAGTGTGAGCGTGGAGTGGTGTTGTTTGTGCTGCTTGCACCTTTTTTTTTTCTCTTTTCGTGGTCACCTTGTCTTGACCGCGATTCCCAACACCTGCTGTGTGCCGGGCTGTCGCTCTTGATACAAGGGCAACGTCGAGAAAGTCTCCCTGTTCTGTTTACCAGCCGACGAAGAACAACGCGACAGGTGGAAACGTGCGATCCCGCGACAGGAGACTGTCGGATTTTCGTTTGACTCGAAGTATGTTCGCGTGTGTGAAAAACATTTCGATGCAAGTGACATCGTACGTGCGGACGTGTGTACAATGAATGGGAACATCGTTTCACTGCCTCGAGATCGGCCAAGACTGGTGGAAGGCGCCGCGCCAAGAATTTTCGAAGGTTTGCCTGCTTACCTCTCCAAACCAAAACAGCGTTCGCGTGGACTAACAAAGCACCTACCTGTAAAAAGGCCGCGAGAGCTTTCTCCAGACTGTGATGCGACAGTTGCGAATGCGGACGTCTCCACTGCAGCCGACGAAGAAATGGACGGTAAGTCTGGCACAAAGGTTGCAAGTATCCTAACCGCTCACTACGCTAACAAATTTTGCTCACTATACGCTAACAAAATTGACTCCTTTCCTTATGAAATTTGCTCTTTGTCAGTCTTTGCAGATATTGTAAGAACTGAGAATCGCCCAGGCTTCGCTGATGCAGAGTGTCAAACAGAGGTTCCAGTTTGTTCAGCATCGGAGCTGCAGAGAGTGAAGGCGCAACTTCGCAGCGTGAAGCAACAGCTTCAATCATGCCAGCGGAAACTCGCAAAAGCGGAGACGCGCACGAATAAAAAAGGTGGAATGTACGGAGATATTCACAAGCTGTCAGACCGCGAGAAGCTCATTATAGACCAGTGCATCATGAAGGCAAATATGAAGTGTACGAAAGCAGCACGGTAAGATCCCGTTTGTGAAGTGTGTTTTGAGTTTTATGTGAAGTGCGGTTTTCGGAGTGTGCGCGTTTTCTTTCTGGATAATGATAGAAACTGAAAAGTGATGCCGTGGACCAAAATGCAATATTTTGTTTTACTTTGATAGTGCTGTTTGCTGGTGCTGTCGCTGAATCGTGAACACAAAAATCTGCATTTTATTTATTGCAGGTATAAAAAAGAATGGCTTTACGACTGTATACTGCTGAAAATCAAATCGACAGCAGTTTATACATTTCTTCACGAGAATAATTTTCTGCCTCTACCACACTCTCGCACACTCTACTCCAACCTAAAAAATCTGAAGGCTGGCTTTGGATTTGATGAAAATTTATTTGCCATCCTCAAAGACAAAGTGGGAAATATTTTATAGAAAAAACGCCGAGGTATCAATTTTTATTTTTTTTGCATTTGATTTTTCTGGACTTTAGGTAAACAGCTGAAATAATATTTCTTTTTCTTTAGGGGTCCTGATGTTTGACGAGATGAGCGTGAGAAGGAGCCTTCATGTAAGGGAATCGGATATGACACTGCTTGGAAAGGTTGTCTTAGCAGAGCACACGTAGCCTACTGACCAAGTGAAAGATGGTGACCATGTGTTAGTGTTCCTTTTTCGACCATTCCTCGGTGGCTGGTCGCAGACTGTCGGAGCGTTTTGCACGCCAGGGGCTGCACCTGGCTCCGCTATTGCTAAACTGCTCCTACATTGCATTGTACTCCTGTCGAATGCCGGTGTCGTTGTAGATGCAGTCACTTGCAATAACTTTAATTCGAACCGATCAGCATTGAACTCTTTGGGTAAATATTTATAGACATTATTTATCCTTATGGTATCTAGTACGTGATCTTAATAATAGAAATGTCTTCCTTTTAGGTGTCAGTGGCCATATCGCCAGAGTATCAACGTCATTTGAGCATCCATGTGGCTACTCAGAAGTCATTCAAGTCATAATTGACCCACCTCACATCTTCAAGTGCATCAGTAATAACCTTCTGAAGGCTGGAAAATATCTGGTGGGTAAAACACAGTTTAAGATAAGTCATCACAGTGCTCTGACTGTTTTGTCCCACAGGCTTTTTCTTAATGTAAGAGTTGCCTGGTGACAAAGAAGTACAGCATTTCCACTTTGAAGCTCTGCTAGACTACGAGGAGCAGCAAGCTGGACTTCGGGCTGTGCCAAAGCTTACGAAAGCACACATCAGGCCCAACGCTTTCCAAAAACTGAGTGTGAAACTTGCTGTCCAGGCAAGTCTGCTCTAGCATGTGTCAATAATTATTAGTATGTATCAAATAGTGATGTTCCTTCATGCAAATACCTACACTTCATGCAAATACCTACCTTTGTCATATAACTTTTCTAAAATCTTTCAGCTCTTCAGTGAAAGCACCGCTTCAGCAATGGACTTCTATCGCAGTAGAGAAGAATGTGTGCAACTTCGTGGCTCCAAAGCAACCTCGGATTTTGCGAGACGAACTAATATTCCATTCGACTGCTTAAATTCCAAGAGGCCACAAGATGTGCAGTATAATGAAGCAGAACACATTGCTGTAAGCCCTAATATTTCAAAGCTATGGTCGCTTCCTGTGACGTTCCAATTAAATCAGATTGTTTTTTCAGACACTGAAGGAGAACATCGAGTGGCTTGACAGGTGGCACACTTACAACCAGAGTTTACCAAAGCAAAAGCAACTCTTCTTTCTGAGCAAGCCAACATGCAATGCTCTGAGAATGACTTTGCACAGCACAGTCACGCTTGTGGAAAAGCTGCTGAAATGTGGCTTTCGCTATGTTTTAGTTGGAAACATTGGACAAGACAACCTCGAGGTAAATTTCAACGTTTTCGCTAGTTGAAGACATTTTCTTTGCACTTTTCCCTCTTTCAGAGGTTTTTGGCATAGCAAGGCATGTTGCTGGAGCAGGGGGACAGCCAACGGTTCAGTAATTTTTGTTCATTTACCGGTTGCTCTTGGTGAACAACTTGATCCGTCCGCAACAGCGAGCCTCAGTTGAAGGGGATGGTCCACGTCTCGTTATAAAAATGCAGGATCTCTTTCAACCTAAAAAACCTACTGTTAATAAGGTAAACATTTTAATAGCACACCAACGCTGCTCATAGGGTGTCTCTCCATTGTATGGAAAAATGCTGAATGTTGTCTAGCCCTTTGATGCTAATGACATGCACGTCTGGTCGTATGATTTACTACGAGCTTCTATTCGGCTTATTCACTTTTCAAATTTCTCACTCTTGCCATTGTGGTATGAAAAAATATTTACGTTTCAGATGGATACCTTGGCGGTTCTTTTTGATGATATACTGCTGGAGCCTGCTGAATGCATGCAAGATATGATTCATCCGGAGTCAACGAAGGACTGCATTTTGGATTACCTTGGCGGCTATGTTCCAAACAAGTATGCTAAAATAAGCTGCAAGGACTGCCTTCAAACACTTAGAAGCAACTCCCAAGAGCCAACTGCATTGACTGTAATTAAGACGAGAGGATTTTCGCAAGTGCCATCGGAGCAACTATTGCGCCTCTTGCAAATTGTGGAGGAAGATGTTGAAATGCGCAACATAGGCAATATATCCTATGCCAATGTCTACATGAAAATTGTTGAAAACATCTTGCTGTACGACCGCAATTCCTCGGCCAGTGTTGGCTGTGGAACACATTTTGTGAGCACCACGGCAGAAGTTGTGCACTTTTTTATTAAGTGCCGTCTGCACTTTTTTACGCGCGAACAAAACAAACTGTTTCGTGCTGGTGGTCGCCCATCTTGTCCGGTCAGAGGAGAGAGAAAACCAGGAACAAAAATTTTTTTCAGTGATCTTTTTTGTGACATTCACTCTATCTCCCAACTTTTCATCCACAGTTTCATCCACGCAGACTTACATAAACTCTATGTACCTGTGCTCATGGCAGTTTGGAATTTTTGACAATTGCCAGTAATTGCAGCAAAAAAATATGCCGAGAATTTCGCCCACATTTCCTTGCAAGGCGCAGCGTTGTTGCAAAGTTCAAAATGCTACCCACTGCTAGGTAAGTGGCACACAAATTTATCTCCGTTAGGCAGAAATATTTCGCACATAAAAAGCGGAAAAAAATTGAGATATCTATGTGGACAAAGAAAAGAAAGTGTTTGGTTTAAGCTCGAAAGCGACTATACAGAAATCGAGAAATGTAAAAAATGTCACGAACACATCTGTCACTTGACAGATACTCTCAGTCAAAACATTGCCAGCAATCAATGACTTGGGCAATTCGACAACGCGCATCATGTACAATATTGACAATACTAATCACTGCTATGATTTGTTAGCGAGAACACGGAGAAGGAAAATATCTGAAGAAGTGTATTTGACGGCAAACGCTTCTGCGAACGCGCACCTGCCCTACCAAGCGCGGCAGATCAATGCCCTCCTGTATACGGTGGCGCCTCTGGTGGCCACTTTTGTCCCTATATGAAACTTTCGCGGGAGTTTCATGACCAGTAAAAAGTATTGAGGGACCATGCTAGCACTAATGAAGATGGCTGTATTCAAAGTTGCCAGATCCTCGAAGAGAAAAAAGAGCCACAAAATTAACCAAAGTAGCCCGAACAGTAGCTAAGTGGCAGCCGTAATTTTATTTTGGACCCAGAAAACTAGCGAGACATACTTTCCGTTTAGTTTGATTATCACAAGATACCAGTGCTCAAAAATAGAAGAAATATGCATCAGAGCAATGTTTAGCACATAAATATAGATTTAGAAAAGGTCATGTTACTTTCTATATACTGCGCGGACAGTCAAGTATACATAATCGAGTTCACATTTACGGCACTGTAATGCATACATTCATCAAAGTGCGTCCTATTTCACAGTCCATGTAGCGCAGTTTTTTATTTACGTTAATTTAGAATTCGCAACACCTTTCAGACGAAGTCTAAATTTGATCCTAATGAGCGAGAAGTTCGTGCGACAATTGAATCATCAGTTCACTTTTTGTAGGAGGCACAACAACAACAACAAAAACTCGCTCTGCCTCTTCGTTGCATTTAGAGAAAACACAAAGTTTTATTCCCTGGTATGCAATGTCTTTCATACGATTAGAACCTGCTGCATTCCGGGAGGTTTATATTTAGATCTACAATTCTATTGCTGGCATGCAGGCAATCCCATCCTAAACTTGACAAAGGTGCCTTAGTTGCTCATTGCTTGCTCTCCAGCCAGCTACGTTGCACTGATGCCTAACCTATACCATTTCCATTAAAATTTGAAAACCATGGCGGCCGGTACGCCCGCGTTTGGTATACTGAGTAAAAAATGGGCCCCATATCTGCATGTTAATCTGCAAATGTCGTCGAAAGATGATATTCTTGCGTGTTGAACAAAACATTTATTTGATGTTCTGATCAAGAAAATCGGTGAATGGTATTCCGGAGGCGCTGCGTTAGAGTGCCTCGAGCGTGCAGTGGAGGCGAACGAGCGCATCAAGTCACGTCACACTTCAGACATGAGCGCTATTTGGCAGTTTTCTTTGAAAGCAAAACCCGCTGCTCTGAGATGGGCGTGAGCGCCCATCTCAGAGGTGATAAAGTTTAGAACGCAAGACAACGGGTAGGTGCCACCACCGTGTCGGTTAGCAAAGCGTTAGCATAGCAGAAACACTTGCCTTTTCGTGCAAGCGTCGCATGATAAACGCAGCGTGAGAAACGCTATGGTCCTTATAATTACTTATGTATGCCTTTTCTAGCAAAAGACGCCCATACAGAATATATACGTGTTGTTAAGGTGCCTCAGAGATGCGCAATAATTGATTTTTAAATTACAATCGCACAAGTATGAGTGCTGAATCTTGAGCAACATTGGTGGGCGCTGGGTATGAGGTTGCTCGTTTGGCGTATTGACTGTTGTTGTTCAAAGTACCCAGTACCGGTAAACGTGGACAAACAGACAAATGTACAGACAGACAGACCAAAATTTTTTTGTTGAAGGTCCCCAAGATAAACTATCGTCTTTACAAGTGCGATTACATCAAGGGTGCCACAGTCGGCGGTATGAATGGACACTTTATTATTATTTATTAATACTGTAACCCTCACTTGAGTGTCATTACAGGGAGGATTATAAACACAAAACAAAAACAATACACACTGACAAAACAGACATTACGTTTCATGTTGGCGGTAGTACAATTCTAGCGAACACTCAAACGCTTTGACATTTGCGCTAGTAACAGCGAACTCTGGAAGTCTATTCCACACTTCTATACTATACGAAAAAAAAGAATTTTTAAAGCCATCCAGACGCGCCCAAAAAGGCCTTATTGGGTGACTATGCTTCAACCGAGCTCCTCGTTTGGGTGCAGGTTGTATGTATGTGTCTTTATTTATTTTCATTTCTCCTCTTGTAATTCGAAACAGGAGTTTTAACCTTTGCTTTTCGCGGCGCACTTGCAGGGGTTCTAGCGCACATGATTTTAACAAATTTGTGACGGATTCTGTCCTCCGGTACCGCGCGGAAATGAAGCGCACTGCTAGCTTTTGAATTTTTTCTATTTTATCTCTCAGTGACTGCTGATGAGGACTCCATACAGAAGACGCATACTCCAAAATAGGGCGAACAAATATCTTATATGAAAGTAATTTGACATCTCTAGGGGCATGTTCTAGTTTTTTCTTCAAGTGAGGAAAAAACTCCTCAAGTAAAACAACTTCCTGTAGGCCTTTGAACACACCTCCTCAACATGAGTGTGCCACCCCAAATCGCTGGTAATAGTCACCCCCAGGTATTTAAAGCTGTGTGTTCTGGTCAGAAGGCTATTTCCGATTTTATAATCATATGCGAGTACGGATTTTTTCTTGGTTATATGGGTGAACGTATTCTTTGAAAAGTTAATTTCCATCCCCCACTGGGCGCATCAATTATGCAAGGCTTGCAGACAGCGATTAATTTTGATTTGGTCATTTGCGTTAGTTACAGGAGCGTAAGTTAAACAATCGTCTGCAAAACGTTTGATTTTAACCGGGCTTTCGACAACTGCGGAAATATTATTTATAAAAATTAAAAACAACAAAGGACCCAACACAGACCCCTGTGGGACACCAGACAATACTTTCAATGAACTAGATATGCAATCATCTACACGTACTTTTTGTTGACGGTTCTCCAAATACGCGGATATCCAATTTAGTATATCTGAGCTAAGTCCTAGTTGCTGAAGCTTAAAAATTAATTTGCTATGAGGAACTTTATCAAATGCTTTGGCGAAATCTACACAAATGACGTCTATTTGTTGTTGACCTTGGAGAGATAAATAAAAATCATGAACTGTTTCTACCAGTTGAGTAACAGTTGACAACGCCTTTCTGAATCCGTGTTGATGGGGATAAAAAAACTCTTTTGACTCAAGAAAAATAATAATGTTCCTTGCTATGAAATGTTCTATGATTTTGTAACACACAGAGGTCAGTGAAATGGGGCGATAATTGTTCACATGAAGCCGATTGCCAGCTTTGTATATAGGCTTTACAATTGCAGTGCGCCAGTCTTGCAGTAATGAGGACGTTTCAAGAGATTTTTTGAAAATGATTGTTAAATAAAAAGACGACCATTCGGCATGCCGTCGTAAGAATTCACTGGGAATTTCGTCTGGTCCGGTTGCTTTTTTAGTGTCATGCCTTAGCAAGTGACTGAACACCCCTTCCTGCATGATAGCAAAGGGCTCCATTGCGCAGGCGCGCGGGCAGGCCTGGTCAGCATCCACCTGATCGGTTTCATCTCTAGTGAAGACCGACTGAAAGAACTGGTTGGAAGAATTTGCTATCTGCAGTTTTTGCCTCACTGTCTCGGGTCCAATTTTTATCTGTTCAATTTCATCTTTTTTATTCCTCAAGTGAAGCCAAAATTTTTGAGGGGAAGACTTAATGAAGTCAACAAGGGTTTCGGTATAAAACTTTCGTTTGGATACTTTTAATGCTGTCTTTAACTGTCCACGCAATTGTACGATTGCTAGCGAGTTGGTTTTGTTTTTCCGCACACGTTTTATTTTTCGTTTGATATGGACGATTTCCCGGGTTATCCACGGACTGCGCTGTTTCGTTTTCTTTTTACGAGTTGGAACAAATTTATCCGTACAATGCTTTATAATGATTTTAAAACGTTGCCATAACTCTTCTACAGATTCTGAGACAGAAGCAAGTTCAAACTCCTGAAGGGACAATTCTAGATAATCAAGTATAGACGTGTCATCGGCCCGTGCAAAATTTTTAATCTGAACCGGGATAAATGGCCGCTTCTGCGGCTTTGCGTCTAGTTGGATATTAACAGTTATCAGCTTGTGGTCCGATATTCCCTCTTCGACCGATAAAGTGCTATGTGTCACACTGCTTGATAGGAGAACTACATCAAGCAATGTTTCTGAATTAGCAGTTACTCGCGTATTTTCTTTTACAATCTGTGTTAAGTTATGAGAGAACATTATTTCCAACATTTTATCACCACTCAAAGTATCTATATTTCCAGGTGTGACACTTTCCCAATTTATATGCGGTAAATTAAAATCGCCAGTCAGTATCAACCTCGTGTTGCCATTCTGAAATTTGCCCAAGAAACTGTTCAGTTGGTCTAGGAAATCACGTGTGGTACCAGGGGGCCTGTAAATTGCTCCGACAATAAAAACCACTTTTTCAACGAATATTTTGCGCCAAGCCGTTTCGGAGAGGGAGCAATCAATTCTTTCTGTTGTAATAGGCGACTTCCCAAGAATGGCCACTCCACCACCCCGTGAATCTCTATCCCACCTGTGTACAAGATTACCGGGGGAATAATACCATCGTCGGGAATCGAAGGGCTCAACCATGTTTCGGTTATGACAGCAATTTGTGGGCTAGGTGACAGCAACAAGAATTCGAGTTCCGTGACCTTATTTACAATGCTACGAGCATTTAGTACAAGCAGGCATAGCTACGATTTTGGCGCAAAAGTAGAAGGGGAAGTGTTTGATGCAGATGCGGCATTCGAGCGGGTAGCAGGGGCAGCTCTGCCATCCCTCTTGCCTTTGCTGTTCGAAATCGCACAACGCTCATTCTTGTTCTGATCCCAAGTGTAGAGCTTATCGTTTATTTTGAGCTTATCGTGATTCAGGGAAACCTTCAAACCGCTATCACGCTCAGCAGCCACACTTTGCCATAACTTCCTCCGCACTTCCACTGTTTCACTCGCATAGTCATTACTAAAACTTATGGAACTTCCCTTCAGCCTCGGACAATTTTTCATCACGCGTTCATTTTTCCCGTAGTCATAGAATCTCATGACTGGCCTAACGTTCCCGGGCTGTACCTTTCCCATGCGATGTATTCTCTCGATCGTCTTAACTTCTACATCAAGTTTTTCCTTAAATATCTTGTCCACGACCAAAACCATTAAATCAGATTCAGATTCTATACTTTTTTCAGCGAGACCGAATACCAAAAGATTGTGTCTCCGGCTTCTGTTTTCGTAGTCTACCAGCCTTTCCGCCTGCTGCCGGACAGTAGCTTCCAAAGTATCAATTCTCAGGTTCATTTCATGGATTAAAGCAAGCGAACTGGTTAGCTTATCTGTTTTAACGTTTACTTCAGATATTTGGTCTCTAATAGCATTCAAATCACGTTCAGACTTGGCCTGGTCTTTCAAGATCGTTTGCAAGAGCTCTTGCGTCGTAGCAGGCCCGGGGTTTTCCTCGACGTCTCCCGACATAACAAGCATCGTTACAGCAGACCAACAGTCAACTATAATACAGTAACATCTTCGAGGGCACGGCAGGATCAACAAGCATAAATCATCACTACGACAAGAAGCTATTTTATTGCGTTAACCAACCTGCAAAAGCAGCAGCAGCGGTTTAGCCATGCTGTCCGCAGGCCGGGTGCCGTGCCCTCTGAGGCGGCTCACGTCTCGCTGCTCCTTATATTCCGTTGCTGTAGGTGACGTCACTCGGGTCGGTAGATTATCGGCATTTCCAGGTTCCAGGATTCCGTGGGGCGGCAGGAAGTATGCATTTCCATCGTCGCCGTTCGTCGTCATTGCAGTCAGACCAAAAAAACACGGCGCAACCTGCAAAAGCAGCAGCAGCGGCTTAGCCACGCTGTCCGCAGGCCGGGTGCCGTGTCCTCTGAGGCGGCTCATGTCTCGTTGCTCCTTATATTCTGTTGCTGCAGGTGACGTGACTCGGGTCGGTAGATTATCGGCATTTCCAGGTTCCAGGATTCCGTGGGGCGGCAGGAAGTATGCATTTCCATCGTCGCCGTTCGTCGTCATTGCAGTCAGACCAAAAAAACACGGCGCAACCTGCAAAAGCAGCAGCAGCGGTTTAGCCACGCTGTCCGCAGGCCGGGTGCCGTGTCCTCTGAGGCGGCTCATGTCCCGTTGCTCCTTATATTTTGTTGCTGCAGGTGACGTGACTCGGGTCGGTAGATTATCGGCATTTCCAGGTTCCAGGATTCCGTGGGGCGGCAGGAAGTATGCATTTCCATCGTCGCAGTTCGTCGTCATTGTAGTCAGACCAAAAAAAAAAAAAAACACGGCGCAACCTGCAAAAGCAGCAGCACTTAATACTTTTTTTAGAGTTGCAGTCGGATTAACGTTTATTAGGTGTTGATGCCAGTACCAGAACAATAGCGAAAATTTGCCAAGAACGACACATCATTGTTTTTTCCCCGCGGCCTTTTAAAAGAAGCCAATCTGACGTAAAGTTGCCAAATCTGGCAACCATGGCTGTGCTACATAGCGCTTCAATTGTATCGCGCACATCGTCATGCGATAAACTTGATTGTAGAATAGCCCGGGCAGAAACACCCTTGTATAGAAGTAACATGCGGACACAAGCGTTAACTTTCAACAACGAAACTCTGTTTCCAGTATTGGTGACAACCAGAGGGTTCTGCTACGACCTTTGTATTTGCTAAAAAGCAGAAAAATCAGGTCACCGCATGCAACCAGATACTTGTGCCATGTCGTGAAGAAATCGTTACATAGGTAAGTCAAGAAGGCGCATCAATAACCAGGTGAGAGAACACAACAATGACGAGAAACTTGCGACAGGTGACAACTTCTTTTAGCATTGCGTTATGAAAGTGTGCATAAGATCCATTACTAAAAAAAACTGTCTTTTTAGCAAAAGGTGAAGTGAAGCCTGTATGATTTGTGCCGTCTATTGTATAAAAAATTTGTCACTGTCCACAAAAGAATTGGAATATTTGCAGGTGTCCTAACATATTGTAACGCGGACTGAAAGAGCGAGGAACAAGAAAAGATTGGACGCTCTCGAGCAATGGTGATTCGGCCGTGACAGTAGAGCGCTAACATTTTTTCAGTGTAAATAAACCCATCACATCCGTAACAGCTTTGGTGGAGGTGCTGGCTAACTTGCCATCCTGGACCCCGCAGCAGAAGTTCTTCGACGAAGCAGACGCTTAGCTGGCCTACCCCGGACAACATCAGCATGAACGACGACACAGCGATCCCATTGACGCACTACGCAGCTGCATCCACCAGTGCCACCGACACGGCACAAGGTGGCCGTCGACCTCGACAACTAGACTACTGGGCACCCGAGCCACGAATTTTCTCAGGTAAAACTGATGAAGACGTGGACGCTTGGCTAAAATACTTCGACAGAGTGAGCCGCTACTGCGAATGGGGCGCACCGGCGAAGCTCGTGAACTTAGTATTCTTCCTTGCCGGCACAGCCTTGCTTCAGTTTGAGAACCATGAACATGTCCTCCCCACTTGGGATATATTTGTTAAGAAACTGAAGGCCTGCTTTGGGGACACGAGTTCTATAAAAAAAAAAGCTGAGCAAATGCTGTCACGTAGGGCTCAGTTGCCCGGCGAGACGTGCACAACCTACATTGAAGAAGTATTGAAGCTTTGCGGGATTGTCAACGCAAATATGTCTGACGAAGACAAAGTTGGTCATTTAAAGGAATCGCCGAGGACGTGTACAATTTTTTGATAACAAAAGAAAACTTGAACACTCCTTCGATTTTCAGACAGCAGTGTCGCACATTCGAGGCGTTGAAGACCCGGAATATTCTACCCAAGTTTGGGCGCTTGGACAATGTTCCCACTGTGGCAAGTATGGACGTCGCCACCTGCGAAGACATCCCCTTCCTCGTACGTCGGGTAGTTCGAGAAGAGCTCGTACGACTTCAAGCAGGTGACGTTCACCACCAATGCTCGTTTGCCGCGTGCCCCGAACCACCTCCCTACTGGATGCGAGAGCGCCACGTCGAAGACCGACCACGCACAGAAACTGCAGATTTTACCCCGCGGCTTCCGTTTTCCCAGGCGGGTCGTGGCCACCACCGGATGCCATCATCTCGACGTGCCGCTGCGGACCTCCGACCGTCGTCAACTAGGCCTCTACCAGAAGATTACTATGCGTCATCACAAAATGTTCCTGCGGAGCATGACCCGTCTCCGCATACTTCTGCCACCTCTGCTCCTGCTAATGTAAGCCGACAAGTCCCCGTTTGCTACACATGTGGTTTCCCAGGGCATATTTCTCGCTTCTGTGCCAGACGGCCGCCTGCCGCACCACGTTTTTCGACGTATCCGGCTCGTATGTACGAAACGCCTGTGCCACCACGTTTTTCGACGCAGCCGCCTCGTATGCACAAAACCTGGACCTCTCACCCGGCCGACCACCGTCCCCGACAGCAATGGCCTAACGAATTTCGAAGCGAGTCCCCCGCCTCCGAGCGAAGCCTGACGCCGCCTCCGACACGGTCCCGCCGGTCGCCGTCTCCACATCGTCGGTCACCTTCCCCGCATCGGCTGGGAAACAAACTGGTGCGACCGATGGAGGTGCGGTCGCGGAACGGTCAGTTTCGCCAATTCCTCCTTCTGCTGTGATGTTGATGAACAGAGTGCGTGTGTCTATAGACGGTGTAGATACTCTTGCTCTTGTGGACACTGGTGCTGCTGTTTCGGTTATGAGCCTTCGTTTCAAACATCGTTTCTTGGGTCACAAAGTTATGTTTGCGTGGAATCGTAAAGAAACTTTTCGTGGAGTTGGAGGCGAAGCGTTATGCCCTGTTGGTATTAGTTCAGTTGTACTCACAATTGCTGGACAAAATTTCCCAGTTGAACTCACTGTACTGGCTCGCGCAACTCATGACGTCATTTTAGGGATAGACCTCCTTCATGAATGCGGCGCTACGCTTGACTGTGGAACTGGAGAGATTCTTTTACAAAGTACGTTGCCCGCTGCAATAGTTGACGATTTTCCGACTCTGCCCATCGATGCGCTTTCGTTGTCTGAAGATGTGACGATCCCTGGTCGGACAGCAGTGTTTGTACCCGTATGCTCTTCTCATGTCCGCTCAGGACCCTGTACTGGACTTGTGGAGCCTGATCATGCAAACGCCATCAAGAAGAATGTGCTGGTCCCACGGTCTGTCCTTACAGCCATCGACGGACATGCTTGCTTGTGGGCGCTCAACGCAGCCTCGGAGCCTGTTGTTCTACCAGCTGGATTCAAACTGGGAACGTTCGAGGAGCAGGCCACAATTGACGTCAGAATGGTCTCAGAGTCTCCAGCCATCAGTCAGACTGTGCCCAACTACTCAGCCGAGATTAAACGTATGATCAATAAGTCGTTGCCTTCTTCCGAGCAGAATGTCCTTGAGGAGGTACTTACACGCTACGCGGGAGTCTTTGATTTCGTTCAAAACAAGCGTTGTTCCATGTTGCCCGAATCCCGTATGCCCCACCGCATCAACACGGGAGATGCTACACCGATACGCCAGAAACCCTATCGCGTATCCCCGTCAGAGAGGCAAGTGATCGCTGGTCAGGTCAACGGCATGCTGCAGAAAGCCGTTCTTCAAGAGTCAAGCAGTCCCTGGGCAGCTCCTGTTATATTGGTAAAAAAGAAAGACAACTCTTGGCGAGTTTGTGTAGACTACCGCCGTCTCAACGCCTTCACAAAGAAAGAAGTGTATCCACTACCACGCAACGACGATGCTGTTGATTGTCTGCACTCGGCCACATACTTTTCGTCCGTCGACCTAAGGTCTGGATACTGGCAAATACCAATGCATCCGTCTGACAAAGAGAAGACTGCTTTTGTCACGGCTGATGGGTTATTTGAATTCAACGTTATGCCGTTTGGCTTATGCAATGCCCCAGCTACCTTCGAGCGATTCATGGACTCCATCCTTCGCGGCCTCTAATGGGAGATATGTATGTGTTATCTCGATGATGTAATTATTTTTGGCAAGACATTCCACGAGCACAACCATCGGCTTAGCGTTGTTCTAGATGCGTCAAACAAGCAGGTCTCTTTTTAAACGCAAAGAAGTGTCATTTTGGTGAACGTCAAGCCCTTGTGCTTTGATATCTAGTCGACAGGGACGGTATACGACCACACCCGCACAAAACCAGTGCTGTCCGAGACTTCAAGCAACCGACGTCTGTGAAGGATCTCCGTAGCTTCGTGGGCCTGTGTTCTTATTTTCGTCGGTTTATCGAAGACTTCGCCCAGCTGGCTCATTCCCTGACAGAGTAGCTCCGCAAAAACGCCCCATTCCGATGGACCGTTGAGTGTGAGGCTGCTTTCGAGCAGCTGAAGTATTTGCTTACTTCCGGGCCCCTCTTGCGCCATTTCGACCCGGAGGCCATCACGGAACTGCATACAGATGCTAGTGGTATCGGTGTTGGTGCCGTGCTAGTTCAATATCACGACAGCCGCCAGCACATCGTGGCATACGCAAGTCGTACTTTGACGAAGGCTGAGAGGCATTATACGGTCACCGAACTGGAATGTCTTGCAGTTGTTTTCGCCGTCCGAAATTCAGACTTTATTTGTACGGCCGGCAGTTCAAGATCGTCACAGATCATCATTCGCTTTGTTGGCTTGTCGGACTACGTGACCCATCTGGTCGGTTGGCTCGCTGGGCCTTACGGCTTCAAGAATATAATTATTCTGTGACCTACAAGAGCGGTCGATGTCACGCAGATGCCGACTGCTTATCTCGTCTTCCATCTCCGACTGTGGATGCTGATGATGATGATTTCGACAACTACCTGGCCGCAATCTCATTCAACTTCCCAAATTTGGACGTCTTCCGTCACGAGCAACAGCGTGACCCTTCGATGAAACCAATGATTGATGTGGCTCGTAGCTCTAAACGCACCACGCCATTCGTGATTCATGACGCCCTACTATATCGCAAGCATTACTCCAGCTATGGCTCCACACTACTCCTCGTCGTGCCAGAATGCCTGCGTCTTGCGGTATTCCAAGCCATGCACGATGACATCACGTCTGGGCACCTTAGATTTGCCCGAACGCTTCACCGCATTCGACAACGTTTTTACTGGCCTCGACTCTGGAAGACCACCAAGCACTACGTCGCAAGTTGTGATGTCTGTCAATGCCACAAACAACCTACCACACCATTGGCCGGCCCACTGCAGCCGGTTAAGCCACCGACATCACCATTCGAAAAAGTCGGCATAGATTTACTGGGCCCTTTCCCCAAGTCTACCACCGGCCGTCGCTAGATTATTGTGTGCGTAGATTACCTGACGCGGTATACTGAAACGATGGCGGTTGCTTTAGCCAGATCATCTGATGTGTCATGGTTTCTTCTACACTCGATCATACTTCGTCACGGGGCCCCTCGTGTGGTGATAAGAGATCGCGGCCAACAGTTTATCGCTGACGTTGTCGAAGAGTTGCTACGGCTTTGTGGGTGTCAGTATCGCCATTCCACGCCATACCACCCTCAGACGAACGGCCTCACTGAGCGCACCAATCGTACCATCATCAACATGCTTTCAATGTTCGTCGCAGCGGATCACAAGAACAGGGATGCCGTATTACCTTTTGTTACATACGCCTTTAATACCGCGAAACACGAAGTCACGGGTTATACGCCTTTCTTTCTTCTCTATGCTCGTCATTCCCAAAGTTTTCTTGACACCATACTTCCCTTTTCGACGAACAAAAACTCCAGCGTCGCGCAGACTTTGTGTCGCGCCGAAGAAGCTCGCCGACTTGCTCGGCTCCGAACTCTTTCCGCCCACGCTCGCGCGAAATACCGCTACGACGTAAAACACCCGCCCGTGACTTTCGCTACAGGTGATTTGGTCTGGCTGTGGACGCCCGTTCGAAAGAAGGGACTTTGCCAGAAGTTTCTTTCTAAGTACTCAGGACCATTCGTCATTACTCAATGCCTAAGTGACATCACTTACGCTGTTGCGAAAGTGACAGCTCAGAACCGGCGTTCGCGCAACACGCAAATTGTGCACATTGCCTGATTGAAGCCCTACAACAACCGATCGCTTCTACTTGCTCGGTGAGCTTCGTCTGGCCCGGAGGGAAATGTAACGCGGACTGAAAGAGCGAGGAAGAAGAAGAGATCGGACGCTCTCGAGCAATGGTGATTCGGCCGTCACGGTAGAGCGCTGACATTTTTTCAGTGCAAATAAACCCATCACATCCGTAACAATATTAATCACAAATAAAAGTCCCGAAACCATGACATGAGTATGAAAGCTGTCGTAGTGGACGGCTTCGGGGATATCATCACCTGGTGTTGCTGTACCGTGCGCCTAATTTAGGCACCCACTGACCTCAAGCGTTTTCATCACAGAAAGTGCGGCTGTGACGACCAGCATTCAAACCCGCCATTTGCGGGTCAGCAGTCCCGTAGAACAACCATTAGACTAGCGTGGCTGGTCACGTGTTGTAAGAACTCTTTTTGTTTGCAGTGTAAACGTTGTTATTCTCAAGGTTGACAGATTAAATTATGGTCTCCTTCTGTGGGCAATGAATAAGAAAACGAAAAGCTGCACAGTGAAATTTTGTTATCGATTTCACGAGACCAGACGAAAATGTTCGAATGGAAGGAATGTCGAATTGTCAAAGTTATCAAGAAGAGAAGAATATAGGAGTGGTAATCACACTAATACGTTTTTTTTTCTCTGTGAATACGTAAATTGAGTACTTGTCTTTGATGATAGCAGTGTAAAACCCACAATTTTTTCTAACTGAGAGGCTTCATTCTCAAAGCGATTGCGATACCCGACAGCCGTGTTTAATTGGGCCTGAATTTGCGCTACACCACTCCTTTATCACGTTCTGTTAACTCCACCACGCACTCTTCACCATACTAAATGCGGAGGTAAACTAGCCTGCAACTGATAGTTCGTTCGATGTGGTAAACCAGATCTATGCCGGCATGCAAAAACAAAAAAAGAAAGAAGAGAGCATGGCGTCATGTTGCCCACCTTCACAAGCTGACCCGTTTAGAAGCCATCAGTGTCGGCTCAACACGCGACCTTGTGCATCGAGAACATGCAAGCAACGACAGTTGCCGAGATTTCAGAGTGTGGTACCCAGTATCTTTTATCCGAAATGAGCTTGTTCGGCGCAGACCAACAGGATCACGCCTATAGAGTTTTATAACATGCACTCGAAGGAACTCTGGCACTAGTTTCTGTGGGAGCTGCAATGCACGGCGCTTCAGCGAGCATGGGAATGATGGGTAGTGCACAGATTTTCCTAATCTTCGTATTTCTGGCCTGCTTCTGGCTCCGTGTGTGTTCGTGTGGCTTGGAGCAGTTTTCTCACGAAACAAAAAGGAACAAATGTTGAGTGATTTTGCTTCACCACCTTTGTTTTAGGCTTACCTTTTCCAATCGTGTCAAGAAATTGACAAGAATTCGTTCTTTCTTTCAAAACAAAACAGAAACGCAGCAATAAACGAAGCCGCAAGAACAATTCGCCACCCGCAAGGACAAATGCTAGGCAAATGTGTGTACTACCCATTATTACCGTGGTCGCTGAATGATCGCAGTGCCAGAGTTTCCCCTAGTTTTTCAGGAAACTCTATAGGATCACACAGAAGGTTCACGAACGGAAGACCACCCAGAGTGCTAAAATCTACCACAGGCCCTGACATTTTGATAACGTGTTGGGCCGACATTGCCGGCTTTACTCGGCTTCCCTTGTGTGACCTAATGCGCACTCCTTTTTTTATCTTTGTCCAAGCCAGCAACCTGACCAGAATTGAAACTCTTCATCTTCAATAGCTTTTGGCGTGCTTGAGTTTTGTGGCATTGCGTGCGCATCGCATCAAGTTACAACGATGCTGCTGAGCATCGAATTCACGCGATGACAAACCGTGGTCATTATATAGTTTGCTACAATAACTCGGAGAGGAAACTGGCTCTGCGATCGTTCACACCATAGGATTGATGTGAAGTACAGGCTCCGCAATGGATATCATCAGCTAGCGCACTGTCTACGAATTATGTTCTACAGCTCGCGGTTTCTTCTTTTCGCAGTGTGGGCAGGTGAACGCGGTGCCAAGCAATTAAGCGGTTGCTTAGCTGTTTCGCTGACGACTGCTAGGTCACTCGGTTCGCTACGACGCTGCGGCTTTACAAGTTTTATTTGGAAAGGTCTAGCGAAGCGTCATACACTCACAGTTGCGCATAGATATAACGTTTATTGCTACTGCACAATACCAAAAAAGTTTGCATTTTTTGATGAGAACTTCTTACCAAAATTCGTTCAAAATGACTTTAAAGTGACTGCCAATATAAGTAGATACGCCATCATGCTCCTTGACTTGTCTGCACAACAAAATGAAAGATGCGTTGGCAAAGGCCACAAACAGGTGCACTTGGAATCTCAGCGACCGGTTCGTTTAGTGTTTTTCACTAGATTAAGTTCTGTTCACTCAATAAATTGATCATACGTACTTTCTAGAGAAAAACAGTCGCGTTCGGTTTAAGTGAAGCAAAAAAATTATTACATTATTGAACAATGAAGTGATTTGAACGAGTTGTTACCAGTATTGAATGGAAAGGCGTTCGAAGGAGACGTTCCTGGAAATAGTTTTTTTTTTTGAGGAACAAAGGAACGCCAGCATTCCACTTAGGATTGGTGGATGTGCAACACGTTGTGTTTAAATAGGAATGACAGAGGTAACAGCGTTCCTTTTTTAAACGTTCCTGGGCATGGAACGCATGCAGCACATATTGCAGAACAGAGCGAATTGGTGACTGCGTAACGTGCAACCATCTACCACTCACATGGAGCCCTCCGGGAGCACAATAAATTGGTGATGCCGAAACAGACCCCATGTGCGAAGAACATTTCATTATACTTACTATTATTATAATCTGGTCTGACACCAATGCAAGGCCGATCTGAAATGTAGGACTGTTGAGACACTTTGGAAAACTTTTACTGGACCATATTTCAGGGCTGAAACCAGGAAAAAGCACACGATTTCTTTTCCTCGGCAGCTTTTTCGGTTGGCCAACTCATAAATGGCTTTTGTGTATTTGCGTGCGTGCGCGCATGCATGCATGCATGCGGGCGGATTCTGGTGGTTTCGCAACGCGTCAGCGTAACCTTGTCCACCTAGTCTAGACGATTGCGTGTGGTACCATGGTGTCTTTGAAAGGTGTGAATGATCGCCGCGAAACGAGTTAATCACGCATAGGACAAAGGAACCGAGCACGACGCTTGAGGCACAGGAAGTGAGTAAATTACCGATGTGCTAAGCACCGTAATACTGGCAGTGATTTTCCACGGCGCGTGATTGGTCTTGGGCTCCGACCATTACGTTGGGGCCCAAGACAAGCTTGGTACCCTATTCCTTAAAATTTAGCCCCCTTTTCATGTGCAATGTATGCTTCGGACGTTTACATATGTTTTATGTTCAAGCGCTCAGAGAGTGCAAAGCTTTGACCTAGTTCCTGGGAGTGTTCATATTGTCGAGTGTAGTTTAGCTACTGCATGACTCAATAATCCCTTGAATATGCCGTGTATGCCGCCGGCAGCTATGAACAAATTTATCTTCTGAAACCCTGGTGCGTGGATGGAAGGCAAGAGGACTGAAACCTTAAGGAAGCAGGTGCCGCAGTGGCGCCTGTATGGTGCCTGCGCCGGTTGCGTTTGGCCAGGCATCTATTTACCATGCTAGCTATCTCCGTTGCTGTGGCTCTATTACTTTTATTGTCAATCAATTCAACAACCACCCGCACATTTAACTTCTGTCTTTCCAATAGTAATACACAGATATTCAGCAATACTTTCTTGTTGCACCTGCTGAGCCTGCCCTCACCTTTACTACCTCGGATGACATTGTTCTTATTTGTCTACACCATGACGAAATCCTCGAGCGCTTGATGCAACGGCAGTTAAAAATTGCTAACGGCAAGACAGAGCTTGTCTGTTGTACACGAACGTCGACATGAAAACCTTCTTAAGTGAGAAGAAGGGACTTGTATCCAGGACGTTACTTCACATATTCATACTGCAATATTGAATCAGCACTCTATAAATATATAAACGTATTGTTTCTTTCAGTGCAGTTTTCTGTATTTGAAGGTTATTTATGTAGGTGTATGTGTTGCAATTCCTACTTAAAGAAAACTTACATGACGGTTGATATTCGCCTTGGATAGTATAATGCCATAGCACAATCGGGCTCCATGTGTGCCACCTCACTATAGTAGCTAACGTGACTTCTGTTCTCAGTGACTTCTGTTCTGTTCAACCATACACTGAGAACAGCAAAACCAACATTGTCACGCATAAAATTTGCCTTTACAGACGATTTTAGAATGCCATGAGCGTGTAGTGTTGCGAATTGGCCACTAGGCTATATTCTTCTTTTTTTTTTTGCGGATGAGCGAATAGTCCACTACGCGTCGGTAAGGTGAACACGTACCTGAGCGGACGTTTTTTGTTTTTTTGAGCGCTTTGTAAAGGGTGGGCCTATAGACGCCCACGTATTGCGCAATTCTAAAATTTTCACGCCTGGCGTGATTGTACGCTCTTGACACGTAATAGTGTGTAAAAACACATGACATTTGTACACTTGTTCTGAAGCCGTATCAAGCCATTACTTGACTGTTTGGTAGAACGTATGCTTGTGTAAAGGAAGGCCTGGGTTTTAAATTCACATTCAAACTGCTTTATAATAAATATTTATTTAATTTATTTCAAATTTTCACTTATGGGCGACTTAAATTTTGCACTCATAATGAGCAAATAAATTAACGCTGATGGCGGCACCAGACTTTTACCGGTACAAGCTTGTTAACGCTAGCTTGTTAACGCTATTCTACACTCTTTTTATCTACATATAACCTGCTACCGCCGATAATAAATGCGTAAAATATGTGTACTGCAAAATGAACATTTTTCATTCTGTTTGGCCTCGAGATAAATCAGCATTATATTTTGGTAAATATGCAAATGAAACGTTAATGTAGCAACACGTTCTAATTTTCGAATCGTATACTGTAACGAGTTCCTTTTGCATTTATCCTTTTGCATTTATCCGACGGATCATGTAACCCACATTATCAATTCAGCGAATAAAATGCTTGGTTACCTTCGCCGAAACCTTTTCATGGCTCAGTCACATGTAAGATTACTTGCATACATAACGCTCGTGCGACTTAAACTTGAATATGCCTCTGCTATCTTTGACCCCCACCAATATAATCTCACTAAAGCTCTCCAATCAGTCCAGAACTGTTCCGCCAGATTTATCCTTTCTGAGTACTCGTTTCACGCAAGCATTTCATCTCTAACGTCTAAGCTGGAGCTGGTGCCCCTTGCCTCTCGTCGCCGCATCTCACGCCTTTGCCTCTACCATAGATTCTTTCACGCCATGCCTCGTGACAGTAGGTTGATTCAACTGACTCATCGTACACCCCGAACAAGCCACCTGAACGCAGTAATTCCACCCCGTAACCGCACCACTACATTCCATCAGTCGTTCTTCGTCAGAACTGCCCGAGACTGGAATGGCCTTTCAAAAGATGTTGCACTTGTCCGTCATGCAGCACGCTTTCGATATATCATCAAACATACATGAATCGATGCCTTTGAACTTGCCTTTGTGAAATGGATTGTCTTATTTGTATTGACACCACTTGTGTCTACATTTTGTATTTTAGTCTCATTGATGCTTATTGTTGTATTGTTTATTGTTTTTTCTTTACTTATGATGCCCACCCCTCATTTAATGTCCCTCGAGACCCTTGAGGTACCAATAAATAAATAAAAAATTCCTTCACAGAATTGTGAAGGAATGAGGAAGGAGCTTTCACTCCTGTGCTTTAGGAACATGTACAAACATGGTTGGTACACCGTTAGGTGGGAAAACACTGATTGTAGCAAAAAGATGAAGACGAAGGAGCGAAGTACGCAGTGCGAGAGCTGAACTTATTACTGAACTTCATTGCATCAACCATTCGCTCTTACAGCGTAAAGTGCCTCACCTCCTTTCCAGTCAACCTGCCCTGTCATAACGCCATCTACATTATCACGGTAAGAGATCACGTGTAGTTATTCAAAAGCATCAGTGCGTAACCCATACACTTATATGCAACGCAAAGTTAAAACATATGCATAATCACAACGAAAGTATACATTTTCTAGGAAATATATCGCATGTGTGCGCAGCTTGCATGCTACTGTAAAACGCAAGTGGAAATCAAATGCCGATGAGTTTTAAAACAACGGAGAAAAATTAACAAGATAAATTCGGTGAAATTCAACAAGCAAAGCCAAAGCAGGAAATGTCACCACAATAACACTTTATCTGAGTGAACCAATGAAAAATGTCCAACAACAAGTGCTTGAAATAGGATTGCATTAAAGAAACCTTTTGGAAAAAGCAGTGTGCTGCTGCACGCCATGAAAGCGATTGACTGGCGCAATGAAGTTCAGTTGTAAGTTCAGCCCTCCTCCTGTACACTCTGTTCATTCGTCCTGGTTCTTTTGTTGCACTGTTTTCCCAGCTCATTACATTGTGAGGCTAAGCGTGCAGTACAATTACAATGCACGTACACTCTGCATGACAATTGAATATTTTTCTTTTGGAGGTTAAGAAAACTGTGCACGAAAAGCGTTACATAGAACAAATGAAGCCAATTTGTTTGGGAGTAACTTCATATCCCTTTTTTTTTACACTCGGCAAAGAAGGGTCACGAATTGCAAAAACCTATTTTATCCAAAGCAGATCCCAAGCCAGTACTTCCCATTGCTCTCATGCTGGTACAAGAGCCGGTGAAGGCACCTGCATTGACACTAATGCTATATTTTCCTCTGGGTATTATTGCATGATACTTTGCAGTAGTCACGTGGCCTGCGACATTGTGTACCGGCAGGTTCAGGTGACGCGCTTTCTCTGAGGCCATGGGGGTCAATAATTGATAATCACGGACAGCGCTGCCTCTTTTCGCTTTTCTGCGATCGTCGTCACCGAGTTTTCCAACAATAAAACTTTTTGTTGGGCTAGTTGGCTATTCGTAATAACGTAAGATATTCAGCACAGCCTTCACTCTCGGAAACACTCACACAAACACTCACACATCCACTCAACTAACACACACGACACTTGGTAGTGAGCGCTGAGTGTCGTGTGTATTACTCAGGTGAATGTGTGGGTGTTTGTGTGAGCTTTTTGTACATTTTTGGCGCTTCGAGCTCACTGCGCATGGAGTGTCGTCTGAATTCACGGGGTCGTAACCAATTTAACTAAAGTTTGAGGCTTTTAACAATGCTTATGCTGACCGCGACGCGAGAACTTATCCGAGTTATCTCAATTTCCCAATTATACAAGGATATATTTCCCGTGACTTCACTGTGTGGTAAATGTGAAGTGATTTTGTATGCACATATATGACCGACTCGGGAAACAAAAATTTTTTGTTGGAAGTCGGTGCTTCTGTCCGTCGGTTACTTATCTGAGTCCTTGGGTGTTTCCGCGCTTTGCTGCAAGCCGGTTAACAATGAACCAATAAGGCGATATTCGGACGCTCACCGACATGTGGTAATAAAGACATGATGTGTACGCCTGCAGTTGCACTTAAGTTACAAAACAAAAACGGCGTGAACATTGTTCCCATCAGCATGACGGATGTTTTTTGCATGGTTAGGTTTTGTGGTGTTGATGAAGTGTTTTGAATTGTTCAAATTGGGATTCGTGCTTGGCTTAGACGAGTGCTTGGCTTAAGCACTCGTCTTCTTTCACATCCGTGATTTTTTTTTCTTGCGCTAATATTCCTCAGACAGCTTACAGAAGCGCAGCCATATATATATATATATATATTTGGTTTTGAAAGGCTGGTCATTCTTCTTTGCTCTATGTATGTTCGGCGACCACTTTACTGTGCGCTTTTATATATGCATACGTGCAACATTGCAAGATTCCAGCAGTGAATGATTCTATTCCCCCTCCACCTCCACAATTGCATATACCAGGCTTTATCCTTAAAAGGTTGACGTCGCATGACTCCGTGAGACATACACACCAGCGAGTCCAGAAATTTTGAGCGACAGCTGAAACTTCACTTTAACCACAGTGTGGTTGAAGAAGTGCCCTCTAACGCCCTTGCCAAACATGCTGAAGTCTCAAGCCATGAGGCAGGCTGTGGCGAGGCACGTGCGCTCGTAACAGAAAAGGACTTCATCATTGTTTATACCACGAATTTCCAATAATACAAACATGAAAAAGCGTGTTCAACCAAATGAACGGTAATATACCTGCGCTGCCCTACCCACTACCTCCAAAAGACGTTAGGTCCTCTGCTTCAGTCTATTAGGATTATTAGCTCTTCTTCGTTTGCATTTACTGTAGTCAAGGTCATAGTTTACAGTGGCGGAATGTCAGCACACTGCTTATCCACTTATGGTCAGTGTTTTTTTTTCTTTTATTACGCCTAAATGAGTCTTCCCGACCAGACAGGTGTCCTACGAGGACTTGATTTTTTTAGCGTACGCCGACATTGATGCAACTGGAAAGTACATGCCACCGAGGTGTGTTTTACATGGCATCGCCGACATACTGAACACCACCGCTTGTCGGGTACTGGTTCGGTCCCCCACTGGGCGAACAGGCAGTGCTATAGCCTGAAAATACGCTTTAGACTATGCAGTCTAAGAATTTATCAACTCCCGAGAACACGTTTATAAACGCTGATCTCGTCTAGCACGCATTCGACCTGTGTTTGAGCTGATAATCTCGCACTGGTGGATCTGAGCAGGAGGACTGCAGGAGGGCTCGCGTGGCCTTTTGTCCCTAGTAAAAGAAAAGATTTTACTCCATATCGCGTGTCTACACGTGGGTTGAAAGCGCCTCCTTGTATTCTCTAGGCGCCTCAATTGCTTACGGTAAGCAATAAACAAGTGACTGTGCGTATTCGATTTAGACGCCTGATGCAACCACCTCGCTCAGTTACCAATGTCGTCAGCGTTGCCAGCTGAGTTTTAGTGAGAGAATTGATTTGCTAAAATTGAGTGATTGTCCGCACAGAGGTGGTCTTAAGAAAACTTTACAAAATGCATAAAATATAAGTATACTGTATGTAATAAGACGTGATCAGGAATATTATGACAGTATAGAACGTGTACTGTTGTTCTCAGGAGTGCTGCACTTGTGTCAGGGTAAAGCAATACAATTGTTTCGTACAACTAATTGTAGTATGCTGAAAGTGTCCTGTTATTATGAACTGCAAGAGTGTGTTTGACTGGGCTGGTTGGTGTGGGCTTAAGATGTGAACAAACAGCGCTAGACCCTGAATGGAGCGCTTTTGTCGCCTCTCCTTCTCTAGGAAAAAGAAAGAGAAAACATTTGTTTTCTTTATTGGTCGAGGGTAGGCGCACACTTGTCCTACCCCTTAAGGAGATGCTCATAGCATCCATTTATCCTTCCATCCACCGATCAATTATTTTTATTTGATCAATTAATTATTTGATATAGGTTTATAGTTGTAGCAACTCATGTCGACGTAAACGACAGCTACAGTTTGTTGAATTGTTAATCAGAAAGGGAATACCATGCTTTAATGCGTCCTGCTAGTTGAATTGGCTTGACAAGGACTAAACCTAATTTCAAGTGGGCGGACGTGTCGGCAAGTTGTCGCAGAACCTTTGTCGGGCTTGTCTTTCAATAACAAATATCGCTCAGAGTGTCGTATTCGGTTAGACATCTATACATAGTTTTTAGAAATGACACAGCATGATCGCTGAGCATGCTCACAGATTATGTGTTATTATTCATTATCATTATTATTACTTTTGTTGTTATTATTATTATCAGTTACTATCATCAAGTGTTTGTATATTGCAATATACAAATACTTGATGATAATAATTATTGGAATATTACTTCCCAAAGCCAAAATATTGATGTGAGGCACGCACTAGTATAAAACAGGCGTGTCACATATAAGAAAGCAGTATATAAACAAAAGAAAGAATGTGATAACGATGATAACACAAAATATACCATTGAGTATTTACCCAACTTACAAATCAACCATATGATGGATTGCTGGATCAATACGTATGATCTATTGGGTATGATCAGTTGCAGGTGGCATGCCACTTTCGACAACAAGGTATACGCCGAAGTGTATTAAAAATTCGTCACTTTAGGCAAGTTTCGTTCTGCCGAGCTAGTAATGCCATAATTTGGTGCAGACAGTTTGACAACATGAATACGGCTGTTATTGAGTAACTTGACCTAACTCGCACTCAGCGTGATTTGGCGAGAACGATGTAACGTTCAATAACTTGCCTCTTCATTCTTTTTCGCAAGAACAAACACAGAGAAAAAGTTGTATTTAGATTATTGTTGTAAGATGAAGCCTCGATGTATGTCGCTACCACAAGTCCATTAAACAGATATCTTGTTACCCTTTTAGAATATTCGGGAAAATGGACACGCTAAAATCATGAAACCAACAGTTTGACGAAAACTGATCTGGTTTGTAGTAATCATGGTGAAAAGGCTGTGGGGAATATGCAATATACTCTACATCCACACGACCGCCCGTGTCTGCACAAGCGGTGATAAGATCCAGCAGCAAGGGCCTGTGCGCACGCGTACCGAGGCAGACATGCTGTTAAAAACAGTGAACATTGCGTGCGCTGGATGACGAGAACAACGAGGAATGGCGTTTGGAATGAGAGGTCTTGGATCTGCACCGCAATAAATGGTAGCATCGAGACGCTCTTCTCTTCATCTTCTTTTGTCCTTAAAATCCGCTTTTCTACGATAGAAGTCTTTGGACATTGGGGCCGAAACCCGACCCAGTTCAAGGAGGATTATAGAACGCCTGCGAAACATGAGAGCAGCTGGATGGCGAGACAGCGCCAAGATCACCAATGACGTGGGTGAGCTTCTAGCCTCCGATGAGCTTGACCTAGTGGGCAAAGCACCGCACGCCCACATGACGGATGACGACGTGCTTAGGGACATGAAGTCAGTGCTAGAATATACGAGTACCAAACTGCGAGGAGTCTTGGCCTTCTTAAACATCACATAGTGGAGCTTGCTGTCCAGCCAGGTCCAACTCTTCTGTGCCTCGTCAAGCAGCCCCGTCAAATTTTTCCGGCGGCACAGGAGCAACGCTTTCTAAGCTAGACCTAATGAGATTCGACGGGTACCCCACAAAATGGCTACCATTTTGGCACCTCTTCCGACCCTGCACACACAGGAACCCGCACCCTAACAATTTTGATCGGTTTCACTACCTCCGATCTCTTCTCGACGACCCTGCGGCAAAGGCAATTGTTACCTCGAAGTTGCTGCTACGTGTATTTTGCGAAGAATATTTTATCGGACTTGATGTTGAGATTATACGAGGTTATTAAATGCGAAGCATTTCTTTGTTGCACGATGGCGCCCATAGTGCGTCGACGGCGATGTCCACACTCCCACTGCGCAGGTTCGTGCTTCACGTATCGTGCCACATGCTTGCGTCTCGTGCTGTTTGCTCCCCCTCCCCCTCTTCCGCCTCGCAAGGCTGACGTCGGCAGCGTCAGCTAATAAAACCGACTGCTCAAGCTGCACAACCGTTCACTGGCCAACCAATATATGTAGGCACTGAGTCGCACATTATTGTCCCACCGCTCTTTGAAGCAACACTTCTCCTTCATTCGATAAATAAGAATAATAAAGACGAAATAACAAATAAGCATTCCCAAACCATACCCAATGACGCAATATTCACGCGATATTCCACCTTTCGGTGATGCATTTACTCGACTTTTCCCCCCGTGGAAATCTGCGGCCGGCATTTTTCTCTATCTTTCGGATTGTGTACTAGTGCTTTCCACTATGGTTCCAGGGGTGTACTGTATCACCATGAGGTTCAGAACTCCACTGTAAAGCAACAAAAAGTAAGCGGTATATATTCTTACGCATATCGAAAAGCCGAGGTGAACTATGCAACCACCGATAAAGAAGTACTCGCTGTCATGCTTTGCTGAAGATACCCTAATAGTTACCTCGAAAGCCGAAATTTCAAGCCTGTCAATGACAACCAAGCTCTGATTTCGTGCAGCTGGCCCAGCATAAATAAAGGCTTGCTTGTTGAATATACGAGATCTAACAATAAAGTTTTCAAGTGAACTGTCGTCCAAGACTAAACATCGCAACGCAGATGCATTTTCAAGGTTTACCGTTTTAAGATGAGCTACCAACTCTCCCAGCTGTTCGTGCTCTGAAAACGATTGTACCAACAATTCTCTAGCTTTAACATATTAAACTAGAATCCTGCAGTTACGATGATTTCTGTAGGGCGTATGAAAAACACCCGCAAAGATCCACGAAAAAGAACATCAAAACGAATGTCCTTGGTTTATCGAAACATGCCACAAATGCTACATACCTAAAGTCAAATTTAAACCCAGAGGGATTCAGATGGTCATACCAATTTATTCAGGCGTTACTTCTTGAGTACTGAACCTCGGCTTTGCCAAGATAAAAAAAGAAGGATGAGGGCGTTCAGAAAACAAGCATTGCTTCTGAGAGTAGATGAATTCATATGGTGCATAGCTGGCAAGTCCAATTGAGGGGGAGAACTGAGTTATTCGGCTTCTTGAAAGAGATATAAAAAACGCGAAAGTTGCGGCTGCTGATAACGGACCAGCTTTCCGAAGTGACAAGCTTCACACTTGGGCAGAACAAAAAAGCGTCGTCCTTCGTTTTGTTGTTCTTTGTCCACCCGAGGCTAACTTCTGTGCTGAAAGAGTGAGAAGCTGTCTGAAGATGTTCATTGCACTCCACCCTCAATATTATAAAAAAGAACGAAGAATGTTCACTTCGGGCAGCAGTCACTCACCATAATTGCTCTTATACAACCGGAATAGGATGCAGACTACACTTCGTCACAGTTTCGAAAGAGTTCATGGCTTGCGTGCTGAAGCTGAAGAAGAATGGAACATCAACGGTGCCTCTTCAAGAAACATAACTGTCAGTACAACAACAATAGAAGTACAGTTGCACTATAAAGAACAGCTTTGAAAAAGGACACATCTCAAAGATCCCGGATATTATGACTGGAGACATGGTTCTGTTCGTAAAGGCCGGGATGCGGATTCTGCGTTCTTCGGTCCTTTCACAGTTCTCAAAACGTAATGACAACAAGAAATATTAAACAGTCTGCTACAAAGGCTTGAATGAAAACGTACAAGAGGTCTAAACTCAATAAAAAGTATTCTTCAATTCAATTCCAGGAGGAATGAGTACAGGTGGCTGAGATAACATGGTGTTCCTCAAACTTAACGACGTCAATAGTGGACAGAGAGAAAGATAAGACAACAATGAGAATTAGGCAAGGAAAGAGAGTAGAAGGAAGAAGAGAATGGGGTGATCATGCATACACAATAAACAATCGAGGACATACTGCTGTCATGCACTCTTACATGCATTATATATGAAAAAACTTCAAAAAAGTGTCACCACTTGTCTTTTTATGAGAAGCACTCAATATTTCCAGGTTGGGACGCCGCAGCAGCTTCAGGACATTTTGTTTACTTCTTAAGGCTTTTACGCCACTTTTTTAAGGTTATTTTTTACCACAGCACATGCCATCTTATTCATTGTGCACTGCGATGAAACGACAAAAATGCCTTCTTTGTCCACCACCAAGATATTAAGGCCATTCAATGCGAAGTAGTTTGTTAACGATCTTAGATGTTTGGTGCGTTCACTGCTTGTCCCAATCTTCTTTAGTACCTCAACGCATTACCTACTGTATTTTGGACCTTCATCTTGCGATGCCTGCCTAAAAATATATCTGAATTCGGCCAATTTACCTAATGGGTTTGAAAAAGGCTCGAAACCAAATTTAGGGTCTTTATGTAGAAGTTGCACATATTGTGCACGACACCGGTTGGGGGCACGACACCGGTTGGCGCAAAATGTTCACGCCGCTGCTCACCTTCCAGATCGTGGCCTGTTGGGTTGCAGACACCGTTGGCCTGGGCGACTGCGCTTGGTCACCACCCGGTGACCTACCCGTGCCCATAGCGCCCTCAAGCCATCTGGATCAACCACGGATTTCGTCACCAATCGTCAGCCCGCTGATACCAGCCCGCGCCTGCAGCTACGCCTGGCAACGCTTCTCATCGTCGACGTCACCAACCACGTGGGGCCAATGTGGCCTACATAATCTTCACAACATCACCAAAAGCTCGGGGCACGACACCGGTTGGCGCAAAATGTTCACGCCGCTGCTCACCTTCCAGATCGTGGCCTGTTGGGTTGCAGACACCGTTGGCCTGGGCGACTGCGCTTGGTCACCACCCGGTGACCTACCCGTGCCCATAGCGCCCTCAAGCCATCTGGATCAACCACGGATTTCGTCACCAATCGTCAGCCCGCTGATACCAGCCCGCGCCTGCAGCTACGCCTGGCAACGCTTCTCATCGTCGACGTCACCAACCACGTGGGGCCAATGCGGCCTACATAATCTTCACAACATCACCAAAAGCTCGGGGCACGACACCGGTTGGCGCAAAATGTTCACGCCGCTGCTCACCTTCCAGATCGTGGCCTGTTGGGTTGCAGACACCGTTGGCCTGGGCGACTGCGCTTGGTCACCACCCGGTGACCTACCCGTGCCCATAGCGCCCTCAAGCCATCTGGATCAACCACGGATTTCGTCACCAATCGTCAGCCCGCTGATACCAACCCGCGCCTGCAGCTACGCCTGGCAACGCTTCTCATCGTCGACGTCACCAACCACGTGGGGCCAATGCGGCCTACATAATCTTCACAACATCACCAAAAGCTCGGGGCACGACACCGGTTGGCGCAAAATGTTCACGCCGCTGCTCACCTTCCAGGTTGGTTACCTTACCCATTCTAAACAATACTATACCAATAACTACTTCCTTGTCACGGTGTCGTGCCCCTACGACTTGAAATTGCGCAACTGGCTATGTACTTGTTACAATGTGTTCACCCTACAATTGTTGTCACAGTTGATACTCTTACTATCAGGGGATGTGGAACTAAACCCCGGTCCAACTAAAGCACAGATAGAACCTCTATCAGACGCTATCAAGAAGATCGAGCAAACCGTTTTAACCATTCGTGAAGATATTAATCAGCTCAAGGCAGTACAAACTAACCATGAAACAGTTCTCTCAGCACTAACAAACCGAATCTCAGCGCTAGAAACAGTCCAAATCGAACCCTCATCGGGCGCCGTACCCGATGACGCCGCCAAAATCAAACATGAAATTGAAACGCTAAAAGCTGCTAACACCGACGCTAGTAATCGACTGCGCCGCAATAACCTTCTCTTTTTAGGTATTGAGGACTCTGTTAAAGAAACTTGGGAAGAATCAGAGCTTAACGTCATAAACTTTTGTTCCGCCCAACTAGATATTACGCTCGAACCAAGAGCCATAGAACGTGCTCATCGGATCGGAAAATTTGCCCCAGACAAGAATAGGCCAATCATGATAAAGCTCGCTCACTTTAAAACAAAAGAAAAGATTTTGAGCTGCGGAATTAAGCTCAAAGATACGACCTTCGCCGTAAGAGAAGACTTTGCAGCAGCCACTCGCCTTGCACGCTCTAAATTACTCAAATTCATTCGGCCACAAAAGTGTGCATTTAAGCTGAGGGTTGACAAACTTATTGTTGGAAATAAATCATACTTCTATGACGCGAAAACTGATAAAGTCACAGAACTTCGGAACTCACCCGTCATTACATTTGAAAACAGCGCATCATCGGAAGCCACCTCTGTTGGCAGAACATGACGGGTTTGCAATCATTCCGCCTCGTGTAACACGTGTATCCGTCCTATGGCATTTCTAAACATAAACATTGCATTTACTAACATACGAAGCATAATTCCTAAACGCGACGAACTTTGCAGTTTCATAAATGATATCAGTGCTGACATGGTGGTACTAACTGAAACATGGTTGCATGATGACGTCACAGATACGGAAGTGTTTCCATCCAATTTAAATTTTACAATTTTTCGCCGGGATCGCAAAAGTAAGAAAGGAGGTGGCGTGTTCATAGCTATTAAAAACACTCTAGCATCCTCACTTATTTTCCATGACGATAAAATAGAATTAATCTGGGTTCTTGTCTCCAACGGAGCCTCGAAATTTGTTTTTGGCATCTGCTATAGGCCGCCAGACAGCCACCCCGACTTCTGCGACCTACTTCATCAATCCCTCCACACCATTACAAATAAACATTCTAATGCACCTATATTTTTGTTTGGGGACTTCAATTATCCTTCAATCAGTTGGTCGTTGCTTTCAGCGTCGAATGGGACATCATCTAAAGAGCAACAATTTTTAAACACTGCCCTTGATTTTAACCTTCACCAGGCTATTACGTGCCCTACCAGGGGCAATAACATACTAGACCTCCTGCTAACTTCGAGCCCTGACGACATAAAAACCATTAATACGCTCCCTGGTCTTAGTGACCACAACCTAATCCATATTTGCATCGCCTCCCCGCTTAAAAAGAAATCACCCACACGGAAGGTAATCACGGATTACAAGAGAGCAAATTTTGATGCGATTAATCACGAACTCGCCAACTTCTTAGAAAACTTTAGGAATACGCACCTAAAACGAAGTGTCAACTGTAACTGGGAACTTTTTAAGACTACAATGCTTAACCTCAAAAACAAATACATTCCTTCTACCCTCATTAAATCAGATTCAAACTGCCAATGGTTTAACAAACAGCTAAAATTACTCTGTAACCGAAAGAAACGCTTGTACAGAACGGCCCGCCTAAGCCAAAGTTCAACTGCGTGGGAGCGCTACCGCGCGTGCGCTAATCAGTACTTAACCGAACTAAAAGCTGCAAAAATCAAATTCTTTTCCCATGACCTACTATCAATTCTTCAATCAAATCCCAGCAAATTTTGGCGCATGCTGTCCCCCAAGTCACAATCTAATCGAATAAGCCTCACTAACGCTGACGGAGAACCAATACACGCTGACCAGTGCGCTTCTGCTTTAAATGACCACTTTACGTCTGTGTTTTCCTCTGCCAACACCACTGATACCGTAACACTGCCCGAATCTGCAGCTGTAGCGATGCCAGAAATTGAAATTACCCCAGAAGGAATATTCCTACTCATTAACAATCTTAAAGTTTCATCCTCGGCGGGCTGCGACAGTATTAACAGTAAATTACTAAAAAATACCGTTTCTGTCTCAAGCCAAATACTTTGCCTAATCTTCACACAATCATTACAAACAGGAAACGTCCCAGACGATTGGAAGAAAGCTCAGGTTATTCCCATCTTTAAATCAGGCAACCGCGCAATCCCAGCTAACTACCGACCTATTTCCTTAACCAGCATCCCATCTAAAATGCTCGAACATATTATAGCTTCAAACCTAATGACATATCTGGAATCCATCAAATTTTTCTTCGATCACCAACATGGTTTCCGGAAACAACTATCATGCGAAACACAACTGGCCGAATTCACACATGATATTCTTCACTTCATGGATGAAAATCTTCAAACTGACGCCATATTTTCAGATTTCTCTAAAGCATTCGACCGTGTTCCTCATAACCTCTTACTCTCTAAACTATGCAACCTTGGAATCCCTCCCAACATAATTTTCTGGATAGAAAATTTTCTAAAAAACCGTAAGCAGTTCACCAGCGCTAATGACCACGACTCACCTCTTTCCGACGTAACGTCCGGCGTCCCCCAAGGTGCCTGTCTCTCCCCGCTCCTTTTTCTAATATACATAAATGACTTACCCACCAATGTGCTAACCAAATTAAGACTTTTTGCCGATGACTGCGTTTTATACTCTCCAATCTGTACACCAGACGACAGCATTAAACTTCAACATGATTTAAATTTAATTGTAACTTGGTGTGATAAGTCACTAATGCCGTTAAACCTAACTAAGTGTAAAATTATGTCATTCACCCGCAAAAAGAGCCCAGAAAAATTTACCTATAGCATAAAGTCTGTTCCCATTAGCCCTACCCTATCATACAAATACCTCGGAGTGCATCTGTCATCGTCGCTATCCTGGTCAACCCATATTCAAATAATCTGTTCAGAAGCTTCACGCACTCTCGGATACCTGCGCCGCAACCTAAAATTAGCCTCACCAGACATTAAAAAATTAGCTTATGAAACGTACGTCCGACCGAAACTAGAATATGCTTGCTCAATTTGGCAACCCTCACAAACATATCTAACTAACGATTTAGAAAGGATTCAGAACCGCGCTGCCCGTTTTATTTACTCCCAATACTCTAACGATATCAGCGTTACTGCACTAAAAGAATCATTGAAACTGCCGTCCCTCGAATCTCGTCGTATCATTTCTCGATTGTGTCTGATGCATGCTTTCTATTATCACCCTCAATCACGGCACGTCCTCCTTCAACCATCACACAGAACTTCATCCCGCATAAACCACAGTCACCCTATCGCACCAATAAATGGACACACTTCTGCAATGATTACTTCCTTCTTTCCCAATGGGATAACACTGTGGAATAAACTACCTGATAATATAGTCACGTGTAATAACCGCCAAATTTTCCGCAGTAAGCTAAAATGTCACATGTCGCAATCTAACTGAATGTGCTGTTTTCCCTGCCAATGTTTAAATACTTTTTTTTAACTAATGTATAAACTGTCGTCACTTTTCTCTGGAAGCTTACCTTTGTACCATTACTTTTTTATTTGCATTTGGTAATATTGGCGTTTTACTTTGCATATTGTACCTTTTTTTTTTCATTGTTCTTTGAATGTTTACGTTTTGGAACCCTTCGAGTTTTGTTGAGTTGTTCGACATACCTTGTACGCCGCCCCCCCTTATGTAATGCCTCCGGGCCTTTAAGGTGGAATAAATGAAATGAAATGAAATGAAATTGTGCAGGTAAATCTTCTTTCCCGAGACGAACCACATTATTTTGCAGTGAGGCTGGTTTACGCTTTAACGGCAAATGGCAGGACGATTCTCCGAAAGAACTCAATAGTATGGTCACTTCACTCCTACCATTCAATAAAAATTTTCTCCCGCCTTGGCTGGCATACTTTCTCATGCCAGCCATCCAAAGGCAACCATGTCATTCCGTCACGAATTACGACAACTAGACCAATTATCAGACTTCTTACGATGTTTATATGCTGTAGTTTAACCACTACGTGCTTAACTCTAGATCACTAAAGATGTTTGTGTGTGTGGGGGGGGGGGGGGAACTGTCAGGAGAAAGCGACCTCCATGCTTTATGCAATGTAAAAGTCAGTATTGCAGCCTTGTTCCACGAAAGCGGGCTCTCTGCCAAGAAACTGTCTTCGCCATACATGTCGTCACGGTGCTCCCTCTCTGTCAGCCCATCAGTTGTCATGGCCATGCTCGGCCTCACTAGTTGTATGCAGCAGGGCTACGATGACAGTTAGAAAACAAAAAGCTGGCGTTTCGCTACAAGCGTTGATGTCGTTGTACAGGCCGAAGGCTTGCAGTGGTTTTGGCTCAAGACTAGAATAGCGTTAATTTACGCACCGGTAGTGAATGTGCGCGGAGGTTATATTGAGAGCTAGGGACGGTGCCACAAATGAAGCTTTGATGACGCGAGTACCCTCAGACCGCAAATATCGCGAAAAAAATTGTGCAAGCACACATGCCAAACTGACAAATGAGCGCCGCTCAAGCCCTGCCCGCACGCCTGCCCCGCATGACACGCTTTTACACTGAAGCTAGAGCCAAATTTCGAAGGCGGTTCTTCAGGAGACGGCCCGAAATGGCACCGCCTCTTTTAGCAGGAAGTCTCGGATGTTACCTTTGCGGCACAGCTCATCCGTGTGAATGCGTCATGAATACGTAAAGAAGGCATGTTGTCCAGTGTGCTGAAGCTCGTTAATTATTTTAATATGCACGTAAGCAAAAGGCGATGAAAAACAGTGGTTTAAATTGTGGTAGATATAACGAACGGCTGGAGCACGTTTCCAGGTGGTAAACGTGCTTTTCTGCGGGCTGGTTGAAGATAATGATAACTTAGCCAGAAGGGTAGAACAGCCTTCCATGTGCTCCAGCTACTTGCAGTTATAAAATATTGTATGCTTTTGTAACGTCTCCTATTATCTCGATTAATATTAGGTCAGTTCATCAGTCACCAAACGTACCACAAAAAGTAGCTCTAGCAATAACTGAAAGTGGGGTACATCGTATTGCATAACTAATAACTAAAAAAAATAGTATGAACGGACAATTCTTCATTATGCATTTAGCTCACATGGCGTTCAAACCCCATCCCTGCCAAGCTTCTAATGTTGTTTCATATCTGGTAACATGCTACTTGAAGGTAGCTGGCTGCTATCTGCATTTGTGCGCGTATTATCGTGAATGTTTCTTAGTTGCTTTCGTGATGAACAAGCAATCCCTTCGACTCACTAGAAGTGAGGCACAATTCTTTAAAATTTATTCACAACCGTCTTGGGGGAGTCAATGGCAATTCTGCAACACTAGTAAGTTATTGCGATTTCTACTGGCAAATATGATCTCAGCATTATTCAAGTTGATTGCCTCACCTACGAAAAAGAGCTTGTGTCATTATCAGCTTAGCGAATGCATATTCAGAACAGCACATCTTGCGTCTTAGCCTAAATAATATCCTCAACCGGGCAGCTGTCACTCAGGCGTGTGTCACTGCACGTCACGAAAGCACCGAAACGTGTTCTGTTAAATCACTTCGAACGCAAAGTTTATAAGCTCGTCTCTGCCCTCTTCCTCGGCTCTTCCCAATGTACAGGACGAATGCATAAATAAAATGGCCCGCAAAACATTCTTATACCTCGACTCGTTTTTGGTAATAGATTGACTTTCTTCAATAGAACTCTGTTCCACACATTAGTGTTCTATTCTTAAGGAGAAATCATTTTGAATAGTGCCACGCGCTTCAAACCTGCGAAAGAGAAAGATGCACACGAATATGCAGTAGAGCTCATGCGAGTGCCCTAGTTTCTAGCTGCACTGCAGCGCCAACCCCATTTGGGTCTTGGGGCTTGTAATGCCGCCACACAAACGTTGCGTTCAATTTCAACGTGACAATGTTTGATATCTTTCAACGTTCACTTCGAAAATATTCTTACTTGTGACTTTATGTCACATGTTCAAGCTTGGCAGTTTATTGTGCTCCAGTGAAAGCCAGAATAAGACAGCCTATCTATGTCAAATATTCTGTTGAATGCGGCAGAAAACACCCTGAGTGTGCATAAATTGTTGAGGAAACACGGGGGTTAATGAATCCTAGTGCACGACTGAGCATGGCGTTTAGACTAAACGGCAGTGAGCGGCCATTACAGTTATTTTACTAGACACCGGGTACAAATAGATTGTCTTTCCATTAAAATTCTTAGCATGCTTAAAACGGAGCCAGGTGCTTGTTTGGGTTACTTGGTACTCCGTAAAGCTGTTAGGTAGCACAAACTTGAAGGACGAGAAACAAATGTATGGCACATAAAGGCACTTAACGTCCAACTAGGATTTATTGAAGAAGTACATAAAAACTATATCTGTAACTGCACGCCTGCGCAGCTTCAGGTCAACAGCAGCTACGTAGAAAATTATATATATATATATATATATATGATGTATACAAAAATAAAAATAATGAAAGTTAAGAATTCCCCAGGCACTATGAGGCGGTGCACCTAAACAGCAAAATTTTGGCTTTTAAAGTCACACGGAAGGCAAGCTGAGACACTAGCTATCATCCTTGACCATTTCTGCTTCTCCTATTTCTCGAATTTCGTGAGACAGACCTGGCACTTCTAAACCCTTTCATTGCCAAGCAATAATGCTTATTTTGAAGTGTCTTGAGAAGAAAGTTTTTCCCAGTTTCAGAAGCACCCCAGCAAGCATTGCATCATACCCAATTTCGGAAAATTAAAGGCTCTTTCTGAAAACTATACTCTACCGACCAGCTAAAATATTTTGTAGAGAACAAAGTGATAAAAAGTGTGTAATTTTTAATTGCCAGAGGTAAGTGGTCAATAAAATCACTATATATTTAATGTAATCACAATAAAAAATATATTATACATTTTTAACGTAAACGACCCAGCAACAGTATATAAAATAATAACCGTTATACAAAATATTTGTATTCACAGAGGCGAATAAAATTTGGAACACTGAGCCTGAGCAAGGTGCTGCTTTATTGCGCGCGTGCCATATGGTGAAGCATTGCTTGGTTTTTTGTCACACACAAGTGAACTAGCGCCCCTTTTGCAGTAAATTTGAGTTTGGTATCAATAGGAGCCTGTGAGTGTTCCAACATTTTACTATTTATTATCATTTATTATACCCTCAGGGCCCGAAGGCATTACAGAGGGGAGTGGGTAATACAGAAATACAGTGACTTAAGTTAGATGCAATATAAAGTACACAACATTTCCTAATAATACAATGTTAGCTAGGTAACAAAGCAAATAAGTACAATGAACAGTAATTAGAGGCAGGTAAGTAATAAAAACCTAATATTCAATGTTAGCCAAGGTGTTTTTGAGCAATACTTGGTTTTGTATACAGGAAATGGAGTCGGGAAGGTGGTTCCAGGCTGGCTGTCCACGGAAAAAATGACTGTGAAAAGGCGTTATTCCATGCATGGAGTATCCTGACTTCATTTGAGTGGTCTAAACAAGCAGAAATGTAATGAGGCACTTGAATGAATTCACTGCGTAGTTCAGGGTGATAGAATATTTTATGGAAAAGACACAGACGAAGAACTTTACGACGAGACGCTAGACATGATAGGTTAAGCCACAATCTTATGTGTGTGACACTGTAGGTACGGTTATAATCGAATAGTATGTAACGGGTCGCGTTCTTCTGAACTAATTCAATTTTTTGCGTCAGGTTGACTTTGCTTGAATCCCAGAGTGATGCCACCCGCATATTCAAGCTTCGGACGAACCAGTGTCTTGTAAAGTAGTAGTTTTAGTGAAGAAGGTGCTCTTGAAAAATTACGTCGAAGGTATCCTAATGCCCGGTTAGCGTTGCTGACGACGTAATCGGTGTGAGTGTTCCAGGTAAGGTCACCTGAAAGGTGAACACCAAAGTATTTATAACATGAAACATTTTCTATAAGGGAGTTATTAATAGAGTAAGAAGGTAGCTCTTGAGGAGTTCGGGACACACGCATATACTTGCATTTGTTAGTGTGAAGCTCCATGAACCAGATTTGATACCTAGATGTGATAGTGTTTAGATCTGCTTGTAATTTTATGTCGTTGTTATGAGAGATTATTTGAGGATAAATTACATAATCATCGGCGAACAAATTGATGTGGGAAGAAATGCAAAACGGTAAATCATTATTATAAATTAGGAAAAGGAGAGGACTTAGTACTAAGCCCTGAGGCACACCTGAGTGAACGCTGCGGGGCTCGGAGTCATAATTGTTAGCTGAAACGAACTGGAAGCGGTTAGTAAGGAAAACTTCTAGCAATGTTAGTAGCTTGTCATCTAGGTTAAGCAAGCGCAGTTTATGTAGGAGTAATTTGTGAGAAACTTTATTGAAAGCTTTAGATAAGTATAAAAAATTACAATCAGAAACCGAGTAGTTGTCGAGACTGCAGAGGTTAAGCTTATGTGTAAAGAAATTTAGCTGTGTTTCGCATGAGTAGGTCTTTTGAAAGCCATGCTGCGATTTAGGAATAAAGGAATTGGACTTCAGGAATTTGCTGAGATTAAAAAAGAGGATGTGCTCGAGAATTTTACTTGGAATGATGGTTAGTGAAATAGGCCTGTATTTGAGCTGGGAATGTATGTTACCAGACTTATGTAGGGGGACCACCTTCCCGATTTTGAATTAAGCAGGAAGGATACTTTCGTCGAGGGTTTGCTGGAAAATGTTCGGTAGTATAATTGAGGAATAGGTGCATGTGTTAAAATTTTAGGGCATATTTCGTCACAACCTGGAGCAGAGGAAAGTTTAAGTGATTTTATAAGTTTCTCTACGCCATCCACGTCGATAGTTATAGGCGCCATTGCAACATAGTCATAGTAGGGGGTGGGAAGTAAGGGAGGGTTAGTGTTCCGGCACAAGTTGCTTGTAAACGAAGTATTAAGAGTGGCTGCGCACATATGAGTAAGAATAGCTGTTCTATCAGTGTCGATTAGTGTTAAGTGCTCCCTACTACTCGTATTGATAGCACACCAAAACTTTTTCGTGTCCGCTGTTAACAAGCGGCGTAATGTGCTTTGTAGAAAGCTAATCTTGGCGTTCTTTATTGCTGCTACGTAGGCGTCATGTGCCGCCTTACAGGGAGACCAGCGCGCGGGGGATGAAGATTGCTTCGCTGATTTGTAGAAGCGCTTCTATTTGTTAGATAACCTTTTTAAATGAACGTTGTACCATGGCGTTTTTGATCAGATTCAATAGTGTAAGTAGGAATGAATTTTTGTGTTAGCTCATTAACCTTTGCTGCAAACAAGTCCCAGTTCTCTTGTACGCTTCGTTCATCAAAATTCATCAAAAATTTTTTAAGAAAACTGCCTAAATGGTTATTGATAACTTTAAAGTTAGCTTTTTTATAGTTACGTATCACTTTGGTTGATTTTGCCGTTTTTTGACGTGACAGGTCAATAAAGAACGATAAGAAGGAATGGTCGCTCAAACCGGGTAGGTAACTAATTGCTGACATTAAGTCCGGCGTAGAGGTTAATACAAGGTCAAGAGTGTTTGCAGTGGTCTGTGTAGTTCTGCTTGGTTGTTTGAGAACTTGGGTGGATGATAACATTGTGCAAAAGTCTACAAATTCCTGGGCTAGAAAAGTGAAAGGTGTAATAGAGGAGGAATCTGTATAGTAGGTTATGTTGGGAAAATTAAAATCACCGAGCAAAAATATGAGGAGATTCGGGTACCGAGTTCGAACAGAGTAAGTAACATCATGTAGCTCGTTGACAAAAGTGGTACTGTGTGTTGGGAGGTGGTGACAGACAGGTAGGACTACTTTCTGATAACCTAGTTTTACGACTGTCCAGACAGTCTCTATGTCACTCTGTACATGCATGTATGATAAAGGAAAGTTGTTGGAAATAACTAGCCTAACACCACCGTCTTGACCTTTTGGTCGATCATAGCGGTAGATTGAGAACTGATGAGCCGAGACAAATGTTTCATTGTCGGAAACTTGCGATGTCAACCAAGTTTCTGTTCGTACTAAGATGTCGGGGCAACAGGTGTCAATGACGGATGCCAATAATTCTTGTTTATTGGAAACACTACGGATGTTACAAAACATAACAGATATGTTGCATAGGTTACATCCACTACTTCTCGCGTCCCCCTAGAATGTCTGTCGTGAAGTAGAGTTCACGTTTTGCGTAGCTGAACGTGGTGTTTGCTGGGTACAGGTTGCGTTGTCTGTGAATGGGCTGTACGTGAATTGTTCTGTGTTGATCACTAGCGTTTTGTAGTGTAGTTGAAATGCGGGCTCACGCGGTTGGTTTTTTGCGTGCGTTGCAAGCTTCCTAGAAATCTGACGCGTGGCCAAGCAAAAATCTTCGGAAACAGATTCGTCCTTCTATTTAAGCTTTTTACGGACCCCGAGTATTTTATCTTTTGTTTTAAAGCTAGCAAACTTGACAATAATGGGGTGACATTTGACATTCGGAAAAGTGCCGGTCAAAGTGCTCTTTCTATTGCTCCACTTGACAGCGGATCAACCACACCTGTCAATGCATTATTCACTTTCACCTCACATTCTTGCCGCTTTTCACGCTCATGCTTTTCAGGTGAATGCCGTAAAATAAAAGGTCATTGCGTCGCGACCTGTCTTCTAGCTCGTTTATGCGCAGCTGCAGAGAATCAACTTAATCTGTCAGTGTTTTTACTGATTCCTGGGTGGCACTGTTGTCAAGATCTAGCACTTCAGTTTAACTTCTAAGGCATTGACCCGTTTTTGTACTTCGCAAAAGTTATCCTCTAAGTTTTTTTGCCCAGTTTTAATTGCCTTAATGTCAGCCGCGATATTGGCATGACTGCTAGCCGACTGCACTGAACGCGCCTGGAGGTCTTTGAGTATAGTTAAGATCGCGGTCACGCCCCGCCACGGTGGTCTAGTAGCTAAGGTACTCGGCCGCTGACCCGCAGGTCGCGGGTTCAAATCCCGGCTGTGGCGGCTGCACTTCCGATGGAGGCGGAAATGTTGTAGACCCATGTACTCAGATTTGGGTGCACGTTAAAGAACCCCAGGTGGTCTAAATTTCCGGAGGAGCCCTCCACTACGGCGTCTCTCATAATCATATGGTGGTTTTGGGATGTTAAACCCCACAAATCAATCATCAATCAAGATCGCGGTCAAGATTAGGTCAAGATTGCGGTCATTTGGTGGGATGGGTCGCTTGGCAGTGATTCAACCTGGAGGGGTGCTCCGGAACGAGTATTACACGGCCCAGGATTCAATTCGACGTCACCTGAGCTTATCAAGAGTAGCATATTAGAAATACAGTCACAAATACTTTCATAAAGCACTTCGGGGCACGGGAGAACTAGCAAGCGACCGTTGTCGCTTCTTTTAGCATGTAACAAGAATAGCTTGCGCACTGGCGAAATGCAGAAGCGAGGAGCGTCAAACACGCTGTCCGAACTGCTCCCGTGCCCACTGAAGAGACTGCTGGCTGGCCATATTTTTAAATCAACTGGTGCCGTATATGTCGACGTCGATGACGCTGGCGCGCCAGGCTAAGGGACCTGATGGAGGCGGCGTAAAAGGGTGGTTGCGGGAAATCATCATTCGGCGATAGCAGCTGTGTCGGTGGTTCGTATCTTGCATATGATTCCGGTGGATAGAGCAGTAATAACGGTAGGATGAAAGCCTGCGAAATGCAAAAGCGAGGAGCAACAACCATGGTGTCCGAACTGCTCCCGTGCCCACTGATTATTGATGGAGTCGCGTGTTGTTTATAACTCCTCTATATAGATGAGACGTCAGATGAACTACACTATTTATTCTAGCGTCACCTCATTTCATGGGTCACCAGACTCCGGATAGGTTGCCGTTCCAATATATGCAGCTTAGCATATTTTTTCCATGTTTGCACATCGTATTAAAAAAGACAAGTATTGTGCGCAGTTCCAAAACATTTCCCGCTGCTTCGTAGTCGGGACCCACATGTGCTCTCCTGGCCTGCTTGTCGTGAGGACAAGCTCTGCAGGTGGCACCAGTAAAACACCATTAAACTTGACAACGCAAAAACTTTCGGCAATTAACACTAGAGACGTGGACGCGCTCGTCCTCGTCTCTTGTGTTAGCTGTCGGAAGTTTTTGCGCTGAGAAGTTTCATAATGGATTACCAACTGGCCCAATCCCACATGTTGCACTAGGAGAACCACTTGAACTTGGCCATGTAGTGACACACTGCTCCTCCTCTGTCACTTCTCCGTGGTCTCCTCTCCTGCACATTCCTTTTTCGAACGTGGCGCCACCTGCGTTGCTCCCACGTAGCAGACGCGGTTTCACGGAGAGAGCACTTGCTTGCCAAGCAGCGCACTGAGCGCATTCGCGCCAGCCTTCTGACTCATCCTAAAATTATCTAAACGACTGTAACGTTGGCTCATGACAGCTATCTGCAGTGCCGTATACGGTATAGAAAATTGTAGCTATGCTGAAGCACACAGACGAGTCAAACAATTGTATTTGTTAAGGGTTAACCCATGCCCACAACCGAGTGCACTGTGGCCGTAACGCTGGGAGTCATTTGAGCACCAGAGAGGCCGGCCAGCTGTCTTCTTCCTCTGCGCAAGAAGTGCGAGCGCGTGGCCCATATGAGCCGGGTCCGGCCAGGTGCTGGTGCCACGATGGACTCTGCACAGCACAACAATACAGCGTGCAAGCAAGGTTCTGTTTGGCGTTGCATAAGTTGTTGCCAGACTGAAAGGGTCAGTGTTGCCAGACTGCTGCAAATTTGGTAGAAAAAATTGTTTTTGTAGTTGTGGCTTCCTCGCGAGTGTTTGGTGTCGTCCGCAGTGCATTTTGCGAGTGCATGAGCGATGCTGGCCGTTTTAATTAACGGAATGAACTGCGCCTTGCAAACGTTGGGGTGCGTTCTCTTGCTGTGTGCGCTGCTGTGCAATTAAGAGATTGTGTCTCAGAGATAGGGGATCAACGACGCGTCGTCCGCCGTGCATTTCGCGAGTGCGATAAACTTGTCCGCGAGTGTGTGTGCGACGTAATTAACGCAATGAACTGTGCGTTCTCTTCCCGTGTGCCAAGCTGTGCAATTAAGAGATCGAGTATCAGTATTAGGGACGACGGGGAAAACTAGAGTCGCAGCAGGCGGTGCACAGCCGCGCCCCCTCCCCCTTTTTTTCACAGCTGGTCGTGCCGCGTCGACCGCGTGCCACGACGGGGACGCTACGCTTCCCCTAGCTGTGTCAGCACAAGACATCGTTCGGGCTCGTGTACATGTGACGAATAAACGTCCGAAGGCTGGCTAATGGGAGTATGTCGGATATTCTACAGCTTATATATGTCTGGAAGGCTGCTATATTGACGCAGTTGGAGCGAATTAAGCGTGACTCGCGCGTACCTGTAAATGGGACCCCACATAAGAATTCATTATTTGGAATTTTGGTAATTTGTACTTATTGCGGGTGGGGCCCTGCAAGCGACGGTGGCTGGTCGCGTCTCCATCGTGGCACGTGGTCGACGCGGCACGATCAGCAGTGAAAAAAAAAAGAAGGGGAGGGGGGGAGGCAGCGCCTGCTGCGACTTTGTTCAGTTTTCCCCGTCGTCCCTAATACTGAGCCGCGATCTCTTCTTCGCACAGCTGCGCACATAGGAATAAAACTGGCCCCGACTTCTGTAACGTGCGGTTCATTGCGTTAATTACGTCGCGCACACACTTGTGAAAAGGTTCATCGCACTCGCGAGATGCACAGCGGACGACGCGTCGTTGATTCCCTAACTCTGAGACACGATCTCTTAATTGCACAGCAGCGCACACATTAAGAGAACACGCCCCGACTTCTGGAACACTCGTTTTACGTTCATTTTGTTAATTAAAACGGCCAACGTAGCTCGCGCACTCGCAAAATGCACCGCGGACGACACTAAACCCTCACGGAGAAGCCACAACTACAGGGGCAGACATCCACTAAGTTTGGTGGCAGTCTGGCAACAACCACCCCAAAGTCTGGCAACTGATTTATACAACGCCAAACAGAACCTTGCCCAGCGCACATGCGTGCCCTGTGCGCATGGTGAGAGAGAGAGAGAGAGATAAATAGAGAGGAAAGGCAGGGAGGTTAACCAAGCTTGGCTCGGTTGGCTACGCTATACTTTGGGTGGGGGAAAAGAAGAATAATAGAACGGAAAGAGATAGAATAGAAGAGGAGTAAGAAAGAGAAGCATGAATAGTCAGCTCGAAACTACACAGCACGGTCTCGCACAGTTCTTTCACAAGCGGTCGTGAAGTCTGGTGGCCCTTAAAAAGTATAAGAGTGCTTTCGTGGCTTTGCGCGTACGGGAAGCCGTCGGCCAAGGTCCCAGGATCATCTCTTCTGTAAGCGGTCGTGAATACAGCTGACAGAGCTTGGCTTCCATAATACGTTGTTCGGTCTGGTATGCTGGGCAATGACATAGAATGTGCTCAAGCATTTCCTCGCAGGCGCAGATGTTGCATGCCGAAGTGCTCGCCATTCCAAGGAGACGAGAGTACGAATTCGTAAATGCCACGCCCAACCTCATGCGACACAGTGAAGTTTCAGAGCATCGTGGGAGCCCGGATGGCAAACGAAGTTACAAGTTTGAGTCGATCGAATACAGGTGCGTGTTGGAGAAACCCTGCGTATTCCATTGTAGGAGAGATATACGGCGAGCAAGTGATTGTAGTAGCCTTGCAGCGTCCGTTCACAAGAGTAGTATGGGCGTGCGTTGGTCTTGGTCATGAGCCGATCGAGCAGCTTCATCCGCGCGGTCATTGCCGACGATTCCGCAACGACTCGGCAACCACTGAAATACAATATCGTGACTTTCCTTGAGTGCTTCGTGGTAGTCGGGCCTTATCTGATATACTGATTGTTCGTGTAACCCGTGCTGCATAACAAACCGTAGTGACTGTAAGGCTGACCTGGAGTCGCAAAAGATGGCCCATCGGTTAGGTTGCTGCCAAAGAATGTACTTTACTGCACCTTAAAGTTCTGCGATCTCTGCTGCTGTCGACGTCGTGGTGTGAGAAAACTTGTACTGAAGCAACACATTTTCAGATGGAACAACCACTGCTCCTGTAGAGCTGTTGGAAATAGTGGAGCCATCGGTGTAAACATGTATGCGGTCGAAGTACCTTTCGTCCAACAGACGCAAAGTCAATTGCTTCAGGGCTAGCGTTCACATGCGTGCCTTCTTAACGATTCCAGGAACTGATAAGCGCACGTCAAGTTGACGAAGACTTCATAGCGCAGCTGCTGGATGCATCGCAAGTTTGAAGCCAGGCGGTAGTATGTCCTGATGTTTTGTCACAATACCGCAGTACGAAGAATGGGGCCTCCGAGCTGTCAAACACGCTAAATGATGTGACGGTAGCCGTGACAAATGCCGAATGTGCGCTCTCAGTCTCTCGACAATGATATGCGTTGTGACCGGTTGTTCTTGTGCAATAACAATAGTTGACACTGTCGATGACCATCTTGGAAGGCCAAGGCATGTCCGAAGTGCTTGGGCTTGTACGCTTTGCAGTGCACGGATGTTAGTCTTGCACGTGTTGGACAGGACAGGAAGGCTGTACAGGAGAGTGTCGAGAAAGAGGGCTGTGTAAAACTGCAACATGGAGTGCACGGATGGGCCCCATGATTTTCCGGCGATGAACTTGAATACATTCTCAATGCCAATGAGCTTTTTCTTCAGGTATGTGACATGCGGGTTCCAGGTTAGGTCACCATCTACGATGACTTCTAAGAATCTATGAGTGCTCTTATATGGGATTTATCGGCCATCGATGCACAATGGGTAGAAAGACATCTGTTTGCGTGTAAACGCCACCGCTGCGTACTTTTTTTTTGTGGCGATAGTCAAACCTTGCTGGCGAAGGTATGTCGATGTCACTGTTGCCGCTTTCTGTATTCTTGCGCGCACTTGAGGCCGTGTCACGCCGGACGCCCAAATGCAGATATCGTCAGCGCAAAGAGATATATAAGCCGTCTGTGGCAGCATTTCGGTGAGACCCACGAGAACCAGGTTGAAAAGAGTCGGACTCAAAACACCGCCTTGTGGCACCCCACGACTTGTGAAATACTTATTCGTAGACCCATCTTCAGTTGGAACGAACATGGATCTCTTTGTGAGGTAGCTTTTTACCCATCGAAAGACACGACCTCCAAGTTCAGCTGCTTCAAGAGCATTAAGAACATCCTCATGAGTCACGTTGTCATAGGCACCCTTCACATCTAAGAACAGAGCTACCGACAGCCGTTTATGAGCTATCTGATGCTGAACAGAGGCCACTAAGTCAATAACGCTATCAACTGAGGACCGATCTCGTCGAAAACCCGCCATAGCATCAGGATGGATGTTATAATGTTCCAGGTACCATTCCATGCGTGTAAGCAGCATCCTCTCCATGACCTTGCCCACGCAGCTTGCTAGTGCTATAGGCCGGTATGACGCCAAATCGAACGGACACTTTCCGGGCTTCAGCAAAGGCACCAGGCGACTACACTCATCAGGCACCATTCCATCATGCCATGCGCATGGTGAAGGGTGCTTTAATTCAATGGGCGCAAGATGTAGGGGCAACATGCGTACAGAGCACTCACAATGTAGGCAGAAGCAACATCCGCGTTGACGCCCGACAGCGATATCACCAATGGCCAATTTCATTGTTTCAATTTTGTTTATCGAATGCGAAGCAGTGCTTATTTCTAGCCACCTACGCTTGGGTGCTCTCGTGACCAGCTCCTTAATTTGGCATGAACCAAAATTAGCATGGGAAGGTAAGATGGTTTTACGAATATGATGCGCTGGTGAAGACGTGAATGATAGGGGTTTTTAGCAAGCCACGAAAACGCGCTACAAATAATACGACACGGTTTCTTTCCGTATGCGCGTACATTGGTCGCTCATGTGCACTCGTCAGCCGGTTCCGTGTTGCCGCCTTTCCGTAACGTGTTTCTGTACCTTGCTAAAAACCTCTGTTGTCACAATGCGGCGCGCACGTCATCAAACACTCCTCTCCAGACAGTGGCACATACCCACGGGCGGGTGTGTGCCGCTGGTATGCGGGTATGTGCCACAGGTGATTGACACTTACTATCTTACCAGTACCGATGAGAACAGATGCACATGGGCAGTTTTAACATGCGAGCGTTAAGAAAAACCGCACATCGGTGATGTCGACCCAACGAATGCAAAGAATAAATGTCAGGGTCCAAGCTGGACTAGAACCCAAGAGTTCTGCGTGGCAGTGAAGCATTCTAACAGAGCTTTGCTAGGTCTGTGAAGTGCTTTTCGAATAGACGCTTATATTCGTGAAACGTCAATGGTGGTTGCAGTGCTGCCTACCCAATTTTATAAACATTACATATGTACTCTTTTGATACAGCCCTTCCGTCGCGTTAACGTCTATTGTGGCTAGTTGCCACGCGCTGAAGTTGATTTTTGTGTGTCTAGGGCCAGCATCATCGCCAGCATCAGCGCTTCATATCAGCTTCTGGCGTTACTAACACCTATGTTCCAGTTGGCATCGTTGCGTAAGGGCAAATAACTGGTAATATAAACATCTGCAACTCTTCAAAATTTTTCTGTGCCTGCAACATTTGTACACATATTTAATGTCACTTCATGACGTGTGACTCAATAAAAAAATTAAACACGGCTACCTTCCTTCCGCATGCTTTGCATATCGTGAACTCCCAGGTACGGGCGATATGGCATTTTTTCATGCTGTAAGACTTAACAGGCTCTTATAGAAGTGGGTCCAAAAGAATACAAATTGGTTACAACATATGTACACAACTAGCGAAAAACAAAATATTAGTAGCAACAAAAGTTAGTAAAAATCGAAACACGAGAGGATGACTACACAGACGAATAGATGAAACTACATTTAAAAAAAAGAAAACAAACAGAGCACAGACTAACAGGGGAGAGAACACATTAGACAACTCTACGAATGAAAACTGGCACTCACAAGTAGCCTGTTGCCCCCGGTAGCAGCGTAATATGCATATACCAAGTTTTTCCTACATTTATTTTTGTTCCCCATTCGTTACGCCATCTCGCAATGTTAGTGAGGGAGGTATTTAGCCAGATTTGGTCATCTATCGTTCGCACTGTGGTATAAATGACGCAGTCATCCGCAACGAGTCTCACCGTTACATCAGGTTCAACGTAAGAGTGAATGTCGTTAACGAAAAAAAGATATAGAATGGAGCCTAGCACGGACCCCTGCTTTAAGGTCTCCTAATTTTCTGGGACCATTGTTAAAAAAGCTACTTTCAATGGCAATGTTAAAATCATGGCATCATTAATTATGTCCCAAATAAACCACAGTAAAAGAACAAATAATATTCACTGCATTTTTCGCGGCTTCAGTTTGTTTCTTCCATTGTGTTACGTGAAAACAAAAATGACAAGTATCACACCAGGGGCCCTTCTTTTGTTGTTGGCATTAAGTAATATATACGATACTAGCAGTAGATAAAGGCAGAAGCATAACCTATGTCTCCCAAACTACATACAACATTCCCGCACCTGGTTCATTCACTTGAGACCACATCGATTTTTCTATTCCCACATGTGGCACTTCCGGAATGTCTAACATCACGGAAAAGTTACGTAACCTGCAGACTCAGGGTAAAATTTTTTGTGTGTGTTTAGTGAATCCTTCTTGTACTGTGGGCTTCTTTTTAATGAAATTGCAGTGTCTTCAGATGAATACTAATTCTTTTTATTTTAAATTCTCTAAGGCTGCCACTTATGAGCACATGCATGGTTCATTTTGTTTAAGGCGGTTTCTTATTGGTATCGCAAATTTACGCCACGCACTCTTTATTTTTGCGCAGGTAGCCAAAAGGAGATCAATTGTGTTCGGTGATGTATCGTTGATTTTGAAGCATTTTAGAGTCCTCTGCTGATTTTTTTCACTTTAGTAGTTTTTTACATTTGCCGGTTACATCGTCTTCAGAGAAAATGACGTCCTTCACGGCGATGATGAACACCCTGTGAGAAGAATCGTCACTCTGTTAACTTTTTTGATCACATAAAAAACTGACAGGTCAAGTTGAAAGCAGGAGGACATCGTTTCTCTTCATTCCTGGTTTTGCTTTCGTGCTTCTAAGTCTCTTTTTTTTTCTTCTCCATTTGTATTCATATTATGTAGTAAAACCTTATGCGAGTTTACCTAGGAGCTATAAGTCACTGACTAACAAGAAATATTGTGTGTGTAGCTTACAATATTTCGCTTTCTGCGTTAAATATATCTCCGCGTATACCAAGCCCTCGTTGCCCTTTTAGTTGTGTCTCGGTTGTCGGGTCTCGTCATTACGCCCGCATGCACCGTCGGCGCTTCAAACGCGTGAATCTAGGTTTTCTGAGTGCCTTGGGCAGCCCCTCTCCTGCAGAGCTGCGGGAGATGAAAGCACAAGGAACCAGCCCCACTTGGCCTTAGCGGCCATCACGGCGTGCAGTGCGCCGTGAATGACGGCGTCACGCCGCAATAAGCAGAACGCGTGGGACCCCTCTTTCAAGCCTGGCATCGGTTTTCTGTCGTAGACGGTGCCTGTCTCCCAATTACGACTAATGAGATGTACCATATGGCATCACCAGAGAATCGTGCACACTAAGAAAAAAAAGGGTCATTGGACTCCTTTCGAGCATTTCTGACGTGCCACGTATACGACTCTCTTTCAAGATGCACGTTAGCTCTCTTTGGGAGTCCCTTATACTCTTTTCCAGGAGCCATGTGGCCCATAACACACCTCTCTTAGGAGATTTGTTTACGTGGCACATCAGGACTACCCAAATAAAGTTACACATATTCCTTTTTTTCTTTTTTAGAATGCGATGGCTACTCGCGCGCTACACTAGAGAGGTAGTTGATGTGGTTGCTTACATGAGTCGGAATAGGACATGCCTGACTTAAAAATTGTCACACACACACACACACACACACACACACACACACACACACACACACACACACACACACACACACGCACACGCACACGCACACACACACACACACACACACACACACACACACACACACACACACACACACACACACACACACACACACACACACACACACACACACACACCTAAACTGAGCACCATGAAATAAAGGACGCAGATAGCAAAGCTGACTTACCATACAATATATACCCGTGAAATATCCAACGAAAATGTCTAAATTATATATGTAGCACGTATACGCGTAAGTATTGCTCAACTTTCACAGAAAAAAAGCTTTTTACAAGTCTGCCCTGTCATCTGGGCCCGTTTTCTCTGGTTCTCCGTCTTTTCCCTTTGTAACCTGAAATGCTCCGACTGAGTCACAATGCACGTCCGAAAAAGCTTTATCATTGATGCCGCGAGCTAAAAATGAGCAAGCGCAAAAAAACAGAAAAAAGACAAAAGCCAGTTTTTTTCGTATCTTTTAGGGAGCTATTCAGTTGGCTTACTCCAGTAAAAAAAAACCTTTCTAGTGTTATAACTGTAAGTATGTGGAATTACCAATACGAAAAACTGGCTAATCCCACGTACAGTGAAAATCAATGATATGTAAAGCCCGAATGAAGAAGGTGGATATGTAACTTTGAGATCAACACAAACTAAGAGGTGGACGTAAATTATGCCGTACATGACATCCATCTCATGGTTATAAAGTTTGGACGTGTCATTTACCTTATTCATCTACTAACGTCACGTGGTACGAAATTTCGCATTAATGAAGCAAGCAAAGCTGTCGAAAGCGCACTAGGAGCGTAGCATGTAGTTATGTTTGACATGACACCCATCTCATGATTATCATGTTTGGACGTTCAATTCACCTTCGTTGACCAATGTCACATAACACCGAATTTTATATACTTGGAGCTAGAGAAACGGCCACAAGCATGCTATGAGCGTAGCGTGAAGTCACGTTTTACAAGACAAGCATAGCATGTATCATGTTTCGACATGTTGTTTACCTTTTTCGTTGATTCACGTCACGTGACACGTAATTTTTTATATTTAGAGCAAGAAAAACGGGCGAGAGCGCGCTATGAGCATAGCATCTAGTCACGTTTTACACGACACGCATACAATAAATGACTATACTGTTTTGACGTGTCATTTACATGCGTCGTTCATTCACGTCCCGTCACCAAATTTGGTATATGTGAAGCTAGCGAAACAGCCATGAGCGCATCAAGAGCGTGGCATGTAGTCATGTTTTTACATGACACGCATCTCATGACTATCGTGTTTGATCAGTCACATACCTTCGTCATGCATTCACGTCCCGTAATACCAATTTCGTATATGCGAAGATAGCGAAACGGCCAAGAGCGCATCGTGAGTGTGGCATGTAGCAATTTTTTTACATGACACGCAAGTCATGATTTTTGAAAGAAATATACTTTCTTAGTGCGCACTGAAGGTTTTCAGAAGGAAGATAGAGCCGAGAGATAGGACAAAGCGCATGATGTCACTTGGTTCAGTCACTTGTGTTCGCCATTCAGTCATGTCATACCGTACGAATATATCAATATGGGATGTGAACGAAACCACCACAAAAGCAGTAAGACCGTGAAATGTAATTCATACCATTTATGACATACATGTCATGATTTTCATGTTAGGACTAGTCACTTATGCTCGTCATAGAGTCATGTTATGTCATATCAGATTTGGTATCGATACCATTAACGATACAGCCATAGGCGTAGGTGGCTAGCTAGCTAGCTAGCTAGCTAGATAGATAGATAGATAGATAGATAGATAGATAGATAGATAGATAGATAGATAGATAGATAGATAGATAGATATGCTCAAAGTTGCCAAAGTTCGCTAAAGTATGCTTCGCATCTAAAAAATCCGGCCGATCCCATATACATGAAAATCAACGTTATGCGAAGAATGCGGAGGGAAGGTTGCCGTGTTGCAACGAACAGACATATGTTGGAGAGTTGTAGATGTTTATATAATCAGTTCGTTGCACTTGCGCAACGATGCCAATTGAAACAGACGTATTAGCAACACTAGAAGCCTATATGAAGCGCTGATGCTCGCGAAAATGATGGTCCTGAACACTGCTACATAAATCAACTTCAGCGCATGACAACTTACCGCAATTAATATTAACCCGACTTGACGGCTGTATTAAAGGAGTACATATGTAATGTTTATAAAATTGGGCAGGCAGCACTGAAACCACTACTGACGTTTCACAAAGATTAGCGTCTATTTGAAAAGTAGTTTTGAGACCTGGCGTAGCTCTGGTACGATGTTTCATTGCCACACAGAATGCTTGGGTCCGATTACAGCTGGGATTCTGAGATTTATTATTTGCATTCGTCAGGTTGACGCTACCGATGTCGGCTATTTCTGAACGCTCACGTGTTAAAATCGGCCATGTCTGTTCTCGTCATTTCTAGGTAGATACTAAGTGTCAATCACCTGTGGCACATACTCGCATACCAACGGCACATACTCCGCCCTGGGTATGTGCCACTGTCTGGCGGGAAGTAATTGAGGACCTACGCAACGTTATTGGGACATTATTTGTGTCTTGACCTGCTCGTCATGTTTGTCAAACCATCTTACCCTCTCATGCTAATTTTGGTTCACGCCAAGTTAAAGGGGTGACCACCAGAGCATCCAAACGTAAGCGGCTCGATAGATATATAGATAAACGCGCTCATCGTTGTGGAAGTTCACAATCATGCCGTGCATTGAAAAAAAACACAGCATAAATGACTGAAAAGCGAATTGAAAATGAGAACTACCAGATTGATATGTGGGGTTTAACGTCCCAAAACCACTACATTATTATGAGGGACGCCGTAGTGAAGGGCTCCGGAAATTTCAACAACCTGGAGTTCTTTAACGTGACCCAAATTTCAGCACTCGACCCTACAACATTTCTGCTTCCATCAGAAATGCAGCCACCACCGCCAAGATTTGATCCCGCGACCTACGGGTCAGCAGCCGAGTACCTTAACCACTTGATCACCGTGGTGGGGTGCGAGAGCGAGAGAGAGAGAACTACCAGAAAAGGAAGCATATCAGAAGGGAATGTATGGTGAGGTAATAACACTAGTACTTCTATTGTGAATGAGAAGAAAGTGAAGGCGACGTAACGATAACTTGCCGCCCGCACGAACCGAACCAGCAACCTTCGGATAACGCATGCGATGCTTAACAACTCCGCAAGGACAGAAGTCGTTGTCCGTCGACTTTATGAGGTTTATATGTACATTTAAACCTAGGAGTGGTATCGCCGGCCGCATCTATGGCAGCCAGTGCGTAACACTCTTCTTCCTGCATGTTAGCGTCATGTATTGCGTAATCTCTTTGCTGCTCTCCTGTCCCGTGACTAGACTGCGAGAATGACTGCGTGTTAGTTAGGAAGAGCTTTTTTTTTAATTTTTATGGCAGGCCTGGTATGCATAAGGTTTGTCGTGTGTCGTGGAAAGTTATCATTGCCAAGAATCGGCACACACTATCCTCGTCTTCTTCTGCTTCAGTAACAAAACACAATGGGTCGATTTTTCTGACGTAGTGTGCAATAACTCTGATGAGCGAGAGCTTCAGTAAAAAAAAGAGGCAGAAAGAAAGCCAGAGTAACAGCAAACAAGAAAAATTTTCACTGAAGCGAGATTCACACCCATGGATTAAAGGGGAGCATCGTATACCCATTCGGCTATCACGTTTTTGCATGACGTAATATAATAATAATAATAATAATAATAATAATAATAATAATAATAATAATAATAATAATAATAATAATAATAATAATAATAATATACATTAACATTAATAGTAACAACAATAATAACTAAGGTTCTACGTCCAAAAACCGTGATATATCAGCGAGAGACGCTTTGGGGGAGGGCTTCGAATATTTTCACCGCTTGACGTTATTCGACGTGCTACGAAATCACACCACCGCTACTTACAACAACGTTTACTCCGGAAACAGGTGAGCACATATACAGGCAACATTGCTTTAATATCGGTGGCGTCAACGAATTCTGCTTTGTAGGTTTCCATCACATCAACGTCGAAGTGCCTGCATTCATGGCTGAAGTTACCTGTGCTTTCCTGTGACTCAGCTCAGGGATGCCTCCGACAAAGCAAATATGACGGCAAAGGAACATGCGCTTTTTTATTTATTCGATTAACTATTTATTTCTTTGAATATACTGCAGCCCAACTAAAGTGCCATTGCAGGAGTAGAAAAGTAACAAAGAACAAAAGCAACTGAGCAAAAAACAACAAAATAAAGATGAAGTACAATAGAGCAGTACGCAATAAAACATCACTTTGCATATTGTGAAGATACAGCTAGTTTAGCTCACATGCTCTGGGGTTGCCCCCTCGCACCGCGGTCCAGGATAACTAAGGAGGAGTGGGAGCGAGCTCTACGCAGCTCGGACCTTGAAGCATAGTTCTGGGCCTTCCATCGGGTGCGCGTCGTGATGGAGGGGCAAGGTCTCTAGGCCCCGACGTGGGGACGTGGGAGCAGTCCGCTGCCCGCTAAACGCTTGCACCGAAGGGCCATAATAAATTTTTTCACCCATCCATCCATATTACAAACAAGAACTAGACATGTTCGAAGAAGTTAGTAGCGGCATCAATGAAATCTTTTACAGGTAGCGGACGAATTCTGCCTGCCGACTTCTAGAGCTCTATAGTACGTGGAATAAAACTAAATTTGAATGTGTTTGCACGAGCAAGTAACCAATTTATGTTCGAGTTGTCGTAGCTGCGGGTGCAAGTTTCTTCTATAACGCTATGTTGTTACCGTCAAATATGCCAAAAGAGGAGCTGATAACTGTATATACTAGATTTAAAGTTTATATACAATGTTCAGTGGTCTGCAACTTGTCCTCGCAGCTAAAGGGGTACTGACACATTTTTGAGGTGCCCATGAAGAACATCTTTTGTTTCCTTGGTGTCCACTAACACCGCTCTCCACATACCGGAGCCAGACAATAGGTAAAAAGTATTTTATTTTGTTGATTTTAAAGCTTACTTAGCCCAGCATCTACAAGCGAGCCCTACCGCAATGAACACTATCACATCGACTCAACAAAGTTTCTAGAGTTTGCTATATTTGCGCCTTGCATGCAGCCTGAATCAGAGAAATCACTGTGACAGCTCTCTGGGCGACAATTCACTCGTCGTTGTTTGCGTGAACCACGTGTGAGAGTGGCTACTTGGGCTGATTGGTATAGCAACTTGAGGTAAATACACTTTCTTAATGCGCAGGGGGAGCGTTTCAGAAAGAAGTCAGGACAGAGCACACCTTACAGTCATTTTATTGCGCTGATGGCAGGAATATAAGTATAGTCAAGATAGTAAAAAGATGGCTCACTGAAAAAGGGGGAAATGTAGCATATGCCAGAACATCTTATTCCAATCTTGAAATTTCAATTCTACACAAAAAGTCAGAGTTTTGCCCTAAGGCCGAAGCAACGATGCGACAGCAACAACTTGAAATGTAACGCTGAGAATCACTAGCAGATCGAAATGTGCAGCTCGCCACTCACGCACAAATGACGCACGAAAACAATACACGCGGGACGAGAGCGAACTAAAAGTTTTTACAGCTGGATGCTTAGCGCGCTGTTTTAACAAAACCGACACACGAAACGTAATCACAGGTACATATATTTGTGCGAACTAACGCGTGTCCCAGCTGTTACTTCGCCGTGGTTAAAAAATGGGCCCCGTATCTGCATGTAATCTGCAAATGTCGTCGAAAGACGATAGTCTTGCGGGTGGAGAGAGTGAACAAAACATTTATCCGATATTCTGTGCAAGAAAATCGGTGAACGGTATTCTGGAGGTGCTGCGTTAGAGTGCCTCGAGCGTGCAGCGGAGGCGAACGAGCACATCAAGTCACGTCACACGTGAGACATGAGCGCCATCTGGCCGTTTTCTTCGAAAAAGAAGCGCGTGGCTCTGAAACGGGTGTGCTCGCCCGTTTGGGAATAAGGTGTAGAACACAAGACGACGGGTAGGTGCCACCACCGTCTCGTTTTAGCAAAGCGTTGGAAATACTCTCCTTTTCGTGCAAGCGTTTCATGGTGAGCGCAGCGTGATGAGCACTACGGTCCTTAACATTACTTATGTATGCCTTTTCTAGTAAAAGGCGCACATGCAGAATATAAACGCGTTGTTATGGTGCCCCAGACATGCAATAATTGCTTTTTAATTGAAAATTGCACAAGTATAAATGCTGAACCTTGAGCAACATTGGTGGGCGTTGCGGATGAGGTCGGCCATTTCAAGTACCCAAAGCTGTTAAAAGTGAACAAACAGAGAAATGTACAGACAGACAGACCGACAGACAGACCGACAGACAGACAGACAGGCAGACAGATCAAATTTTTTTTCGTCGAAGGTCCCCAAGGAAGACTATCGTCCTTAAAAGCGCGCTCTTTTCTCAAACGGGGCCTGCCCAGGGAGTGGTGATGGTATACTGCTTAGAAGACGACGAGGCGCTCACTTTCTGCAGACCAGTAGGGAGCATGGCACAATGCCCAGCCCAGCGAGTGAAGTGACCTTTGTGGCGCAAGCAACTAACGCAATTGGTCTGATAAAAGGCCAAGGTACACGATTGTTCCCACCAAATAATAGGTCTTGTGCGCACACACAAGCACCCAACTCCCTCGTCCTCCATCCTCGGTGCAAAGTACGCGGGCGCATCGCGGCGAACTGGGTGCCGAGGGCGGGTGGCTTTAAAAGATGATAGTCTTTCTTAGGGACCATCGACGCTAAAATTTTGGTCTGTCTGTCTGTCTGTCTGTCTGTAGATTTGTCTGTTTGTACGCGGTAATGATCCCCCCTGAAAACACCAAACGGTACCTCAAGCGGCCAAAGCCATCTGCAGCTCCCACAATATTGCTCAAGTTTCAGAAGTTATACTTGTGTGATTGTCAATCGAAAAGCAATTATTGCGCATATCTGACGCACCATAACAATACGTCGATGTTTTGTATGTGTGTCTTTTACTAGAGGAGGCATGCACAAGTAATTCTAAGGACCGCAGCGTTTATCACGCTGCACTGACAGTGCAAAGCGATGCTCGAAAAGGCAAGTGTTTCCAACGCTTTGTTAAGACAACACGGTGGTGGCACCCACCCGTCGCTCTGCGTTCTACTTCTTATCACTTCCGAGACAGACGCGAATCTTTCTCCGCGGGCACTCACGCCTTCCTTCCTTTTCGAAGATGACTGCCAGATGGCACTCGTGTCCAACGTGCCTCAATGCGCTAGATTGCTTTCGCTGCACGAATCGAGACTCTCAATCACAGCACTTCCAGAATACAATTCACCAATTTTCTCACGCAGAATTTCCAATAAACGTTTTGTTCACTCTCTCCACACGCAAGACTAGCATCTTTCGACAACATTTGCAGTGAAACATGCAGATACGTGCCAACTTTTTAGAGACAATATGTTTTTTGGGAACTTTCGACGCAAAAATTTTTGTATCTTTGTTTGCCCGCCCTTAATAGTACCCTAAATGGCAACAGATGATGCTCCAAACGGCCGACTTCATCCGCAGCGCCCACCTATGTCACTCGAGGTTTAGCGTTCATACTTGTGCGATCGTCCCCCGCCGCGGTGGTCTAGTGGTTAAGGTACTCGGCTGCTGACCCGCAGGTCGCGGGATCAAATCCCGGCTGCGGCGGCTGCATTTCAGATGGAGGCGGAAATATTGTAGGCCCGTGTGCTCAGACTTGGGTGCACGTTAGAGAACCCCAGGTGGTCGAAATTTCCCGAGCCCTCCACTATGGCGTCGCTCATAATCGTATCGTGGTTTTGTGACGTTAAACCTCACAAATCAATGACTTGTGCGATCGTCAAAAATGCAATTATTGCGCATATCTGATGCACAAAAATAACACGTCGATAATCTGTATGTGTGTCTTTTACTAGGACAGGCATAAGTAAGTAACTATAAGGACTGTAGAGTTTATCACGCTGCGCTGACCGCGCGACGTTTGCGCGAAAAGGCAAGTGTTTCGAACGCTTTGCTAAGACGAAACGCAGGTGACACCTACTTGTCGCCCTGCGTTCTATACCTTATCACCTCCGAGACGGGTGCGCACGCCATGTGTTTCGTTATTTAAGATAACCGCCATGTAGTGCTCATGCCTCACGTGTGACGTCACTTGATGCGCTCGTTCACCTCAGCTGCACGCTTGAGGCACTCTAACGCAGCGCCTCCAGAATACCATTCACCTATTTTCTTGCACAGAACATCAAATAAAAGTTTTTTTCAGTCCCTTCAGACGCAAGACTATCGCCTTTCTACGACATTTGTAGTGTAACATGCAGTTTGGGGCCAATTTTTCTTTCTTGAGTTTCCCTGTATAAAGATACGTACGCATATACCATGTATGACGGTGGTGGCGGCGATGAAGGCAAAAACCAGCCGAGACTGTCAATATAATATATAGCCGTAAAAGATATTTTTTTTCACTGTCCAACAGACTAATTGACGGAGTTTTTTTACATCCAGTGCCTCCCTTGCGAATCAAATACGCTTTATGTATTTCCCGTGCCTTCTTGTCTAAACACCTTGACATACCGTGCGCGCTGTCCCATATCACTTGGAGGAAGGAAGACGACGAAGTTGAGAGTGCAGCTAACCCTACCCTCGATCTTCTATTCTTCCTTGTTTTGTGTTATTTGTGTCGTTATCGCGAAGACGTCTGCGGCATCAAGAAGAATTTGCCCTTACCGGGCCCATTCCGAGAAGACGCGACCGAAATAAGGGCCCGATTCCAGGACTTCGGCCATTGCCCAGCCATGCAAGCGAACAGGACAGACGCCTGATCCATCCCACACGCCATCGAAACTACCAGACCAACGAGTGGGTGAACCTGACTGTGGCGACACCAATGAACCTACAACTAATGACGACGCATCCGCAATAGTGGGACTCGACGAGAAGGTATACGATTGGTCGGGAATGAAGGACGACAACTTCAAGATGGTAAGCCACCACAAAAGCAGAACTGAGGGTATTCCGGTGATTATATCACCTGTAGAAAGCGAAAAAGACCTAAGACAGGTGAACCTCTATTGCTTTACATTCTGCGGTGATATCAGTCATGGAAGCTGAGCCAGTTCGGAGTTATTTCACTGCTCAAGGTTCGCTACTGCTTTACGTGGCCACTGAAGATCAAGTAAACGCCCTTTTCGAATGTGGCAACCTGTGTAGTGTAGCAGTTAGTGCTCGTCTTTCTAATGCCTACCGGCGAAACACCTGCTTCATCAGAGGTGTTCCGAAGTAATACAAAGAGGCGGAACTTCTCGGATACATGAAACCCCAGAGCGTGATTCTCGTCAGGAGGATTGTTAGAAGAGAAGTTTTTTCTACGAATGAGTGAAAAGTTAGACCCACAGACGTGGTGGTACTTGCGTTTACTCCAAACACCGAGCGACCACAGACTATTAACCTTGGCTTCACTCGACATGAAACCACTGAATACATGGAGCCACCACCGAGGTGCCTTAAATGCCAACATTTTGTTCACATGGCGAAATTATGCAAAGAAGAGCTGCGATGTAAATAAACGCTGCGGAGGTCCACCTGACTTCAAAACTTGCAAGGCGGACTTTAAATGCGCAAACTGCAATAATGCCATCCCACCAGTTATAGTGGGTGCCTATTAAGAGTGAGTGCGCTGCATAGACGAAAAGCCTTTCATAGGAGGCCTAAACCAACTAAACCAACTACTACCCGGTCAGTTGCTCAATCACCTGAGGATTTTCCTCCATTGGTGAAAGAAAGAATTTTAACTAGTACAAAGAATGTACTATCGGGGCCAAATGAAACCCGAACAGCGGAGCGCATGTTTCAAGCATTAGAAACAGTACAGTGTTGGCCGTCCAGTTATCACCATTGACAGGCGTGCACATCCGATTTGGCAGCACTGCGCGATCCCCCTACAGTGCGTTAATTCCGTTTCTGCTCTAGTTTTCGTAGAGTGGTAATAGTGACCATCGTGGGCGTGCCAAGCGCTTTCGATCGTATCACTCGCAATTTCTTGCTTTCACTTCAGCGTCGCAGTGCAATGAGTGACTTGGCACAAAAAAAAAAACAAAAAAGTATAATCGGTTTGCGGTTGATTTTCAAACGATCGTCGCATCTCATTTGCCAGCACTACTTCACCTGCACCCTTCCTTAAAAGACCGAACTGAAAACGCGTCACTTTAACTAGGAATGCCGAGCGTTTCATCGGAAGAGAAAGCGCTAATTGTTTCGCTTCACCGGCACGAAGTGAAGCCGCGTGAAATTGCCACCATTATGAACCAACTTTTGTCTACTATAAAGAGAATTAGCCAGGAATTTCATTATGATGGACTCCGTGATGGCAAACCCTGCTATGTATACAATACTCGCCTTCGGATGCAGTAGTTTAACCTCTGTTTTTTTTTGTTCCTTTCAACTACCATAGAACACAAGCAGGAATAGTGCACTATAAGGGGATCGCGCAGTGCTGCCACACCGGATGTGTGGGCCTGTCTGTGCCAATGACTGGTCGGTGGCACGCACTATGTCATTGATAAGGCTTCTGCCACGCGCTCCGCTTTTCACATTTGATTTGATGCCGATAGTACGTGAGGTGCAATCAAAAAATGCTTCCTGAAAACACCGGGCAATGCGAGTCAAGCAAAACAAGGAGCCATGCCAGTTGAGTCTACTCAGAACATTTCTACACAAGCTACCTATGCCTGAGCACTGAGACAAGAAATTGAGCAGAAGACGAAGGGACTGGAGGAAAATATCCACGACACTGCGGAGATTGTTCGAGTCCTGTTTGCCGCTCTACGTTCACACCTAGTGACCATGCCACCAGGTACTGCGAAGACCATGCTGCAGGCCGTGCTGGCTCTAGCATCAGTGCTGCTTGGTTGTTTCGGGCACAACCAGCAGTAGGATGCCTAAGGCCAAGCCTCAGTGCACGTTGAATCGCCGAAAAGTGCCTTTAAAAATGCAGTGGAATAGTGCCGGTATTGTTTCTCATATGAAAGAACTACGCCTGTTTTTGAAAGAATATCAAATTCCGATCTTGGCTCTGTTGGAGGCCAGATTACCGAGACGAAGATCCACCACTGCATACCTCACTCACAAGAACCCCACCATGACGACTTTCGCAAATGGAAGCGCCGCTGTGTATATACGAAGAGAGGTACCACACGTAGCACTTGATGTGGTGGACTTGTGCACAGATGTTATAGAAGTTTGTGCGATCAGGGTACAGATAGGAAACCGCCAATTCAGCATTGCATTGGTGTATGCGCCTTCTCGCAAAAGACTTTTGATTGAAAATTTTTAGGAAGACCTGTGTCATCGCTGCCCTGCTCCGCGCATCATTTGTGGTGAATTTAATGTGCATCACATGGGGGGACAAGAGTTCGGATGCACGTGGACGTTGTCTGAGAAAGGCTATAGATAAGCTAGGCTTATGCATTGCGAATGATGGCAATGTAACATTCTTTAGGCCCCCAGCTTGTACAACTGTTATTGACTCGACGTTGTATTCAAGTGACGTTCAACTCACGTGTTGCACAGCTCGGGACAGAATGGGCAGTGATCATTTCCTCATATTGATCAATGTTGCTGGCTACCATTTGACGGTAGCTAAATCCTGGAAAGTAACTGATTGGGATCGCAACCGAGAGCATCTAGATCACCGATCAGGGGTTATGTTTCAGGATATGCTGGCGAGCAAAGTGGCTGCAACCACTATGCTTAAGCTACCTGCACATTTTCCAGCCCCGGACATAAAGCTCCGTAATTTGTGTGTGGCCAGAAGAAGGGTAGAGAAAAGGGTTATGCGAAGAGGTGGTGAACCTGCTAGCAAAACTCAGTTCAACAGAATCAAAGCAGCAGTACAGCGATACAGCAACAAACTTCGGAAGAAGCATTGGGCAACGTTTTGTGAGAGTTTAAGTGTACTCCACTGTCAAGGAAATGGCGAGTAGTAAATAGGGTCGGAATCACGCCCGAGCCTTTGAGGCCGTTTATTGCCCTCGCGTTATTCGAGGATACAGCAATGCCGTCTCTAGCCGAAGAATTCGCTGACGTGTATGTAATTTGAAGAGAAAGTGAACTACCTAACCCACTTCCGCCTCATTATACATCTGCCATCGACGCATCTTTCGCGCTGCGGGAACTTACGTCAGCCATAAATTGTCTACGTCGACGCTGTGCTCCTGGACCTGACGGAATTACAAACCAAATGATCACAATTCTGCCTGCAGAAGTGAAGAGGAGGCTTCTGATGCATTTCAACTTTGTTAGGGAGTCGGGAAACATTCGTCAAGCCTAGAAAATGGCCTGGGTCATGCCAGTGCTGGAGTTAGGTAAAGACAGAACAGAACCGGCATCATACAGACCAGTATCACTAACTTTATATCAATGCTGATGGAGAAGCTGGCCTGTGTTTGGCGGACATGGTGAATGGAAAATCACAAGGCCCTGCCGGCATGTATGACTGGGTTTTCGCAACGGTTGAGTGCACAGGACAACATCTTGGACTTGGTAAGTCACATAGAACACCAACGAGCATACCACTTTTCAACTCTGGCAATATTCCTGGACGTTTCAAAAGCATACGACTACGTGTTCCAAGGTGAGATAATTTGTGGTCTTGCATTGATGGGAATAACGGGGCACCTTTTACACTTTGTTCAGGCTTTTCTTAGTGATCGCTCGATGCAGGTGAAATTAGTGACAGTGCTGAGTAGCTGAAGAAAAATCACCAGAGGAGTTCTACAGGGCAGTGTCCTGTCTACAATGTTGTTCAGTGTGGCCATGGCTGGTTAACATAATGCTTTCGAGACTGTGAGCAAGGCAGTACAAATATCAATATATGCTGACAACATATGCATCTGGCTGTCTGGATATGAGCATAAGCGATTGGAAATGATTGGCCAAAGAGTTCTACTCTCCGCACAAACCTATCTTGAATCTATTGGACTAACATTATCAGCTGAAGAGTCTCAGTTCATGCTATTACCAGGTATGCGAAGACGAGAAACAAGGATGAAAATATTACTTCCTGATGCATCAATTAGACAAGTTAAGTAGATGAGATTCGTTAGAGTCACACTAGACACCAAGATGAATTGGCGACGGGCAGTGGGCAAGAAAATGTGAGCGCTGTCACCTCGTGTAAGCATTGTTCGAAGGATGGCAGGAACAAGCTGGGGGAGCCACCCAACATCAATGATAGAGTTACACGAGGCAGTAATTGTCAATCGTGTGCTTTTCCAATTGCCTCTCATCTCTCCGAGTGAGTCGCAGTACGAACGGCTGGAAAAAATTCATCGCAAAGGCCTCAGAGTTGCTTTGAGAGTGCCAAAGTTTGCAGCGAGCATAAAGGTGCTTCATGATGCTCCTTTTCCGCCGTTACTTCTTCTCGCCTCTCAACGACTGCTGACACAGCTATGCCGACTTGACAAATCGAGCCCAGGACGAGCATAACTCCGTCGCCAACGGTGACGCACAGAATTACGAGATTTTGTGGCCCTCAACACCCTTCGCCATCTTATCATCAATTTTCCCAATCGAAGACAACTTCGACAAGACCCACCTTGGTCACATGAGGATGTCGACTGTCAGTTGACGATTCCACGGATGCACAGCAAGCGTTCCACACCCACAGCAGAAGTACGTTCTTAGGTACTTGAATGTATTGAAGAAAAGTACGCCAATCATTTGGAAGTTTTCCTCGATGGATCAGCCGGCATAGTGCGCGGAGCAAGCGCTGCAGCGTTTGTGATCCCGTTTCTAAAAGCGTCCTGGGCAGCGCGACTCGAGTGCGTTGTTTCATCGACAGCATGTGAAAGAGCGGCAATTGAGGCAGCCCTGAAGAAACTGAAGCTTTGTAGGCAGCAACAAGTCGTGCGGTTTTCGGACAGTAAGCCCGCCTTGCAGCGGCTAAAACATGAACTGCTTTTGGATCAATGCACTCAAAGATCACTTACAATCCTTGAAGACCTGCATGGCATTGGTATAACCATGAAGTTTCAATGGATTCCATCACATGTGGGTATAGAGGTTAATGAGGTGGCTGACAGTCTTGCCCAGGGTTCTCTGCAGCTCACACCAACGAAGAAGGCTCCCAAAGACAATCAGCGTATCTAACGAGAGGCTGTCAATAAGCATTTGTACTCGTTATGGCTGACGCCTCACCAGCCATGTGTGACACAAGGGCTGTCAAGGGAAGAAGCCTGCTTGCTTCATCGCTCCCGAAAGGGATCAGCGCGTATACCAGCATGGCTCCACAAGATCAGGCTCTCCGCAACGCCCTTGTGCTCGAAGTGCAAGGAAAATGATGATATAGAACACAATTTGCTTAAATGTCGTGAGTTTAAGAAGGAACGGCAAGGTTTATTTAAGGAACTGCCACAGTTAGGCTCGCCATATGACAGCGTGACTGATATAGTGTTTCCGCGTGGTTCCTCGCTCTTCAGGAAACAGGTGTCGCGACTTCTCTTCAAATTTTTGATTGCTACAGACCTCGCACGTGACTGTTGATAAGTGACTACTATGTTTGGGGTATAGTGCAGCGAATTAGAGTACCGGCACAATACTGCAAGTGGAATAACACAAAGGCCACCCTCTTATGCAGGCTTAGGTCGCCCTGTGCACTATTTTTATTTTAGAAGCCTGCTTGTGCTTAGTTAAAAAAATTGGCAGCATATCCACGGAGTGAATGATAGAGAGTGGGGCGAAAAATTCCTCCGTCCATTCGTTCTTGCTTCCGCCCGTCCATGCGTCCGTCTGTGTGGCCGTCCATGCGTCCATCCGCCCGTCCGTGCGTGCGTCTGTTCGTGCATCCGCCTCGGCGTTCGTCCATGCATTCGCTCCTGCGTCCGTTCATGCGTCCATCCATGCATCTGTATGTGTGTCCGTTCGTCCATCTATTCAACACTCCACATACCACCATCTCACATCTTTTCATCATATATTCCCCATATGGAAGCAACGCCATCCAGCGGACATTCCAAGGTATAAATGAGAGGTGGCACACGCACACTTTCTTACAGCTTGGCTCCGGGTATATTTCCCACCTTCAACCACCTTGAGTTCACGGTATATACTAGTTTCCTGTATTCATGGCACTGCGGCCCAACGCTCGCTAAACCCTTTTAAAACCAAGGAGGTTACGCCCAGCGAGTATAACGTAGCAACCTTTTCCTGTCAGATAGTGCTCAATGTAAATGCCAATGGCTGCTAATGGGAAATGAGAGACAGTAGAATTAAGCTTTTAGTTTCTTACGGCTTGCGCTTCGTATCTATCTTCCCACATTTAACCACCTCGAGTTCATTCATGGTGTATACTAGTTCATTAGATTCATGGCGCTGTGGCTCAACGCTCGCTAGGAGGAGCAGGAAGCAACAAAAGGGAGAAGGCAGGGAGGTTAACCAGAAAGACATCCGGTTGGCTACCCTACACTGGGGGATTAGGGAAGGGGACAAGAAAGACGAGAAAGATTGGCATGTATATTTTGAGCATTATTCTTTATTGTTCAACAACGCACAGAATAAATCTCTCACCGGCAACACCTTGGAGGTCAAAATGTTATACTTTTTACATACTACAACGGCTACGAGGGGCCAACAGGTGCCGCTATAAGGAGCTTCGTCCCTAAAACAAACAATGGACATTAGCTACAACTATCAAAGAGAAAACCGGGCGGGGCGATTGCCTGAAGATTATGCAAGGCTAGATCCGCCGGCTACCTACAACATGCTCGTCCTCAACCTCCTCCCACATCACGTCTTTCTGAAACATTGCACATGCGCACTAAGAATGTATATGTTTTTCAAAAAAGCTCCTGCTAGTATGGCGTGAGTTAAAGTCTTTCCGTAATGTCAGACCGCTGGTGACACGTCAATGCGAAGCCATTCTCTCGATACAGAAAACGAAGTCGCTATTGTAATTTAGCGATATAAAATATATTTCATGCATTCCGAAACACCAAGACACTTTTTCTAGAGTTATCTACACCCGCTTTTTCATTTAGAGCAACAACCAGGTAATATATATAATCATTGACAGTACTCCTTCAAAAAAAAAAAATATCGAGCGTTTAGGCAACAGAAAACATTGATGAGCAGCAGTGGACCACTGTTGTTTCTATCAGAAAAAAAAAAAAACATTTTTCCGTTACAGTTTTCCAATCATTCTTCCATCCATATTTCTCAATGGCGCTGTTCTCTCACATGCCTTCGATGTCCGCCTTCGAAGCAAATGCTATGCCCCGCCGCGTTGGTCTAGAGGCTAAGGTACTCGGCTGCTGACCCGCAGGTCACGGCATCGAATCCCGGCTGCATCGGCTGCATTTCCGATGGAGACTGGAAATGTTGTAGGTCCATGTGCTTAAATTAGGGGGCACGGTAAAGAACCCCACGTAGTCGAAATTTCTGGAGCCCTCCACTACGGCGTCTTTTATAATCATATGGTGCTTTTGGTATGTTAAACCCCACAAGTATATCAATCGAAACGAATGCTATGTCCAAGCGAGGCGTCTATACTGACCACTAAAATAGCGGCGCGCAGCTGGCTGCCACCTGTGCGAGCGTTTTTACTTCAGTTGTTCAGCGCTGTGTTGTTGAAGGCCATAGCTATAGAGTTGTCACCGGCGCGAAAGAGCGCGCAGACTGTCGCTGTGGCTGTGCACGATCAGCGTTCCTATCCACGCAGACGTCGCTTGGCTTTCGAGGCGTACGTGTGCGCGGCTTTCTTACACGTAGAAGAGATGGGAAGGAGGAGGGAGAAAAAAAAACATTTATTTAGGCTGGGAATGCTGATGAGGAACACGCGGGCTAGCAATGGTGATTAACACGCGGCCTCCGGTTTAGCTGCGGTCGCGATGTTGTAAGACGCACTGATCGTGCTCATATCAGAGGCCACCATGCTGATTATTCTAAAACAGCTTACCGCAAGCATTAAATGCTTCAAGATAAAGTTATACACCCTGTGTCTCTAAAAATATCATCATGAAAGGCTTCTGACACTTTCATTGCATGGGTGCACTTCTGCATTCAGTGTAACGACAAACACATGAAAAAAGATGGCTCTGGTTCGTAAACACCGCCCACATTAGTCGACCGTCCTTGACGCGATAACTGGTTCTATCGCAATCAATGAAATGCAGCGCACTGAGGGGTGGATATAACTTTTTCGTACTCTCAGCTCGTTCATACGGGGGTGTTGGCAGAGCTCGGGAGGATCCAGAGTTTTGCGAAACTTAAGTGAAACTCGGCCAATCATGCGCAGCGCCCCAGGTGTTTACCCGACCAAAAAGCGTGTAAAGCGCAAATTATTAGCAGACGCGTCTGCTTATCATTTGCGAGCGTCCCGAATTCCCCACATTTTAAGGATTCACTTGGCCAATTAGGTGTAACCAAGCCATCCAGCACCTATGAGGTATTGCGTCCTTGGAATAAAATGTCACCAGCCAATACTTTGGACCACTGGAATGAATACACTTTTTTCGATGAGTTTATCAAGGCACAGTTAGTCGCGTAAATGCCAGCCAGTACATCAGACGAGACAACTACTGTCGAACGGCCCGTTGGGATACGCTATAAACACTCTAGTGTCCGTTCCACGGAAACACAGTGATTTGTCTACACCGACAGCAGGGCACACTGCGCTTCCAACTCCCCGCAAACGGCAACGCCTCTAACGGCGGCGCGCGCACCCCTGAAGCGCCTGAATTTAGGATTAGTAGCTTTGTAACGCCACGGCCTGCGTCAGTGTTCGCGTCAGCTTTTTCACGTTTTTCAGAAGCTTTGCGAAATATTTCTTCTTCGATGGTCCTGCTCAGCCTATCAGCAACTGGGTTTGTTGAGTTGTTTAATGTCGCAATATGTACTGCAATTTGCCGAGAGCAAAGCTTTACTGCTTCCCGAAGGCTCACTGAGAGGAGAGACGCCAGCGTCTCTCATAATCACATGGTGGTTTTGGGACGTTAAACCCCACACAATAATTATTGAGACGCAAACGTTGGATGTGACTTGTCCGTCGTCTATAGCGAATAAAAGTGTTGCAATCATTTAGGCCAAATAGCTGTCGGGAAGCGACTGTTCAATTCTCGCTATTTCTAGTACAGTGTTGATGGAACAAGCTGTAGTCAGAACAGTAGCACAATTTGCAGTAAGATAATTGTTGGCAATTCTAAGGCCATTAAACAGGAGCATTCAGCCTACCACCCACCTAATTTTGTTTTGGTCACTTCACAAGTAGACTGGAAAAGCTACTTGAACAATACGCAAGGTACAATGACACTATGCGTGTTTTGCGCATTCTTAGACGTGACAGTGATGACTATTATTTTCATTCTATGTAGACGTATTTATTCCTCAGTTTATATCTTGAGGCCTCTTTTTCGCGCTTGTCATGCTCGTATGCCTTTTTTCGTTAGCCTTAAAAAAATAGTGTACTATAAGCATTTTTTTTAATTTTTACAGTGTATTTTGTTTTATTGACATTGTCACCCATATCCAATTGGTGCGCACGCCACTTTCGGATGAATTGCTTTCGAATAACTTTTGAATTGTTGCACGTACATGTCCACTGCCACAGCTTCTCCCACTTGCCAGCTACGCCTGTAGTTGATATTCACACGTCTTTATTCACATTTTATGCTCTAGAAAGGCTGTGGTAAATGTAAAAAGAGATACGGGACTAAATATTAAAAGAAAAAAAGAAAACGAATTGAAGAGGTGGCACCAAATATTTGCAGGTTCCACGTACAGTGGGAATCGATGGTATGCGAAACACTAATGAAAAATTTTGATATGTCACTTGAAAATCAGCACAACGTTACGAGGTTTAGGTAGTCGATGTTATACATGACTACTTTTCGTGATTATCATGTTTTAATGTGTCGTTTACCTTCATCATCGATTGACGTCACGTGCTACGAAATTTAGTATATGTGGAGCTAGCTAAACGGCCGCGAGCACGCTATGAGCGTGGTATGTTGACGTGTTCTTACATGATTTGCGTGTCAGGATTATCATGTTTGCACCAGTCATTCCGTCATCCATTCACGTAACGTAACACCGAATTCAGTATAAGTGGAGCTAGCATAACTGCCACGAGTGCATCATGAAGGGCCCAATGTACTCTAATGTTGCGTTGACGCGCGAGCTCGCTGAGCACAGCAACGCTACGTTAGCAAAACGCGAGCACTCTATATAGTCTGACGCCAGGCGCGACCAGAGTCCGCTGGCGTGGCCCGACGTCAACCTGCGTGAAATCGGACATGCTGCATTTCGCGCCGATGCGTTACCCAGGCAACACATCGTCTCCCTCTTTTCATGACGGAGGGACGCTCAACGCACTGAAATGCGCATGCGTCAAAGCAACGCAGCACGCGCCTGCGAGTGTATGGCAGGACCGGCGCCTCACGTGGAAACGCTAGCGTGACGCGACGAAAGGAACGCCGGTGATCATGCGCACCGTGTCACGCCGAAATGAACTGGCGCCTTGACTGTGGCATGTAACCATATTCTCACATGACACGCAGCTCATCATCATCATGTTTGCACCAGTCACAGACTTTCGTCATCTATTGGCGTCATGTAATACGAAATTTGGCATATGTGAAACAAGTGAAGCGGCCGCGAGCGCATCATCAGTGTTGCACTTAGTCGTGTTGTTACATGACACGCATGTCGTGATCATAATGTTTGGATGTGTCATTTACGTATGTCGTACGTTCGCTTTGTGTAATAACGAGTTTAGTACATGTGAAGATAGCGAAACGGCCCCGAGCGCATCATGAGCATTGCATGTAGTCATGTTGTTACATGACACGCTTCTCACGTCTATCACGTCTGCACCAGTCACATACCTTCGTAATTTATTCAAGTACTGTTATACCAAATTTGGGATATGTGACGCTAGCGAAACGGCCGCCAGCACACCATAACCATGGCATGCAGTCATGTTGTTACATGACACCCATGTCATGGTTTTCATGTTAGAGTCTCTCGCTTGTGTTCGTCATGCAATCATGGCATAGCATATCAGTTTTGCAACATTCCAAGTGAACGAAACACCCGCAAGAGCTGTAGGACCATGAAATATAAACCATGACAATAATGACTTACCCATCAAGGGCAGATAGATAGATAGATAGATAGATAGATAGATAGATAGATAGATAGATAGATAGATAGATAGATAGATAGATAGATAGATAGATACGCTCAAAGTCACCGTAGTTCGCTAAGAAATGCTTCGCATTTAGCAATTCGACAGATCTCACGTACTTAAGAATCGACGTTATGCAAAGCATGCGGAGGAAAGGTGACCGTGTTCAAATTTTTTGTTTTGCGACATGTCACGAAATGACGCTAAAGATGTGTACAATAGTGGCACGCACAGACATATGTTGAAGAGTTGCAGATGCCTATATAACCAGTTGTTCGCACTTTCGCTAACGTTGCCAACTAGAACATGCGTATTAGCAACACCAGAAGCTGAAATGAAGCGCTGATTCTCGCGAGGATGCTGGCCCTGGACACTGCCACATAAAACAACTTCAGAGCAAGACAACCAACCAGCAATTGATGTTAACGCGACGTGGCGGCTATCAAAGAAGTACATATGTAATATTTATAAAATTGAGTAGGCAGCACTGTAACCACTATGAACGTGTCAGGAAAATTAGCGTCTATTTGAGAAGTTTTTCTGAGACCGGGCGTAGCTCTGTGGTAAAATGCTTCATTGACACGCAGAATGCTTTCTATTCCAGTTGGGACTCTGACATTTATTCTTTGCATTTGTTGGGAGGACGCTACCGATGTCGGGTATTTCTTAACTGTGCGTAAACATTTCTCATGTGTGTTGTCGTTGTTCCTGGGTAGATAAAAAGGGTCAATCGTCTGTGGCACATACCTGCATGTCAGCGGCAGATACCCGCTGGTTGGTATGTGCCACTGTTTGGCGGGAAGTATTTGACGACGTACACGACGCGATTGTGGCATTATTCATGTCTTGACCAGCCCGTCATATTCTTCAAACCTTGTTACCTTTCCATGCTAATTTTGGTTCACCCTAATGTAAGCGGCTAGATAGATAGATAGATAGATAGATAGATAGATAGATAGATAGATAGATAGATAGATAGATAGATAGATAGATAGATAGATAGATAGATAGATAGATAGATAGATAGATAGATAGATAGACAGATAGATAGATAGATAGATAGATAGATAGATAGATAGATAGATAGATAGATAGATAGATAGATAGATAGGCTCAAAGTCACCGAAGTTTGCAAGAACTGCTTCGCATATAAAATGCAGTCCTAAAAAGCGTCTTGCGGGTTGCTCTTCTGGCTATCGCTTCCAAGACATGCCAGGCGCCAACGGCTGTAGCCTTGGCAGGTTCAAGATATAGTACCTACTAGACACTATAGTCCTGGTACTCGATAAGCGACCACCATAGCTCGTTGGCGGTGGCGCCGGTGATGCGCCCAGGTAGTGCCCAGGCCTAAAATAAAGTCAAGCGTCATTTAAGTGAGATTGTGGCGATGACCCGTTGCCTGGTTTCGGAGTACAGCGGGCCGTCCCTGATGAGGTGCGCCGAGTCTGTTAGTGTGTTGCAGTGGCTGCAGAGGCCAATATTAGGGGCACCCAGTTCTCGATCTCTGCGAAAACGCTGCACTAGAAGGGGATAAGGAGAGTTTCTGCCTGTACTTGCAGCAAGAGTACTTGTTGCCGGTGTGGGAAGCCGCAGGTCACGTCAATAACGCAGCTACTGCAAGAGCGCTTAAAGAAAAACCCAAGCAAATATAACGAGACCACAGAATTAAAGTGCGTGCTGACTGTTTACTTTATAGTGTTTTAGGGAGCGTTGATGTAAGTTTGAAACACACACGTGCCTGTCACCATACTCAACACGCTTCCATCCGCAGACACAAGCTCTTCAACCATATGCACATGGCCGGCCTCGTACAGCAGCTTGCATTTATCAATGTATGCTTCCCTGAAAAAAATCACAGCATGTCCCCGGAGTCAGTGATGATGAGTGAGGCGAAGCGCCTGTCCGTGCTTTCGTCGGTCTGTCCATGTGTCCATGGGTACGTCTGTGCATGTCTCCGTCCGTCCATCCATGCATCCATCCATCTGTTCGTACGTTTGTGCCTCCGTTCATGCGTCTTTCCATGCACTCGTCCATCCGTTCGTCCATCCGTCCATCCATCCGTTTGTCTGTCTGTCTATCCATCCGTCCATTCCCCGGTGTGCGTGTGTCTGTCTGTCTGTCTGTCTGTCTGTCTGTCTGCATGTCTGTCTGTCTGTCTGTCTGTCTGTCTGTCTGTCTGTCTGTCTGTCTGTCTGTCTGTCTGTCTGTCTGTCTGTCTGTCTGTCTGTCTGTCTGTCTGTGCGTCTGTCCATCCAGCCGTCTGTCCTTCTAGTGAACACTCAAAGTACCACCATCTCGCATCTTTTCATCACATATTAATCATATACAAGTGCCGCCATTCAGCCGACATTCTAAGGAATAAACGAGAGCTGCCTACTACTACGACGACAACATGGGACATACGACTCACAGCGTAACGAGTTTGGCCCTAAAAAAGTATCCCCCCCACCTCAACACCTGTCTGCAGTTTCAAACAAATAGGCGGAAACGACTGTGCTGCACGTCACAAGCAGCCATGCGTGTGATCAAGGAGGGAACGCTATAACCCCAGCCATGCAGAAACGGCTGCGTTGGCGTTCAACACCACCAGGGGCTTCAGGTAACACCACCTCAGAAAGTTTCATACAATAATACCTAGAGAGGAATCTAATGTGGCGATTGTGTGCCCTCATAGGAATTATGGGAAGTACAGGCTTCGGATTGAATCATGTAAGCCGTCTACTGGTCTTTTCCACAGTTTCAGTTTTGTTCTTCACGTAGAGTGGGAAGTAGGTGAGTGCAAAAGACTGAAGCTGCGCCTTTCTTGTTCACAAATGCTGAAAACTGCTAGGCTTCTCAATTTACTGCAATGCTGGAGCCGTATAAACCCCTGTCACACGAGAATTTTAATGTCGTTTGCACCCAATGACATTTATATATAATGACATTAGCTGGCACGGGGACGTCTAAAATTATTAAAAAAAACTTCAGAAAACGAATGAGCTAGCCGAACTTATTTGGATGAGTATTTGTCGCGAAGAAGTACACTGACCGGAACAGATCCGTGAACCGATTATATACGAAAGGGTTAATAAATCATAACAGGTAATAATATTGTTTTGATTTTAGGTATTATCTAATTTACTTGCATACAGCTTAGCGGAGCCAGTAGAAAAAAAAACATTTGAATATTCTCCCACAAATTCAGAATGTTTTCACGCTTCATATACATCCACAATCGCTTGCATGAATACTGTAACGCATGGGGTCACTGCACAGTACACAAAATGCTATTCACGATGGCTGAATAATTTGCTGAGCATGGTTTCAACAGTATTTGGTAAGTGCTTGTCGTACTTTTTCCCCTTGTCCTGTTGAAACCGTAGCAGTATGGCAGGGCTGCTAGTACAATGCCTGAAAAGCTTGCGAATCCTGTTTCCAGTGCTGTTCCACAGCATCCCTGGAAGACTCGGAGAATTTTTGCAGAATAGAGGCTGCTTTGATGTCCTGCTGAGCATTGGCCACTTTACATTCTATCCTCTACATCGTGAAACTGAAACGTGCCTTCAGCCTACCGAAGGCATTCACCAAAATTTGCCTTGTTTCAGAAAAATTGTAATTGACGATAGCCTGAATGGATCCAGACGAAGCAGATGGGAATGGCTTCAGTGAACTTTCCATGAGGGGGAAGGCTTGGTCGCATAGTATGACAGGTTTCACCGGGCAGTTTTCGTTGATGGCCACAGGAGATGCCATAAGACCACGCTCTATTTTCTCACAAAGTTATGACCATCCGTATACAAAGGCGTCGTGACATTTACCAGGAGCACCTACGTTGATGTACTCGAAGCAGTAGCGGTGGTTAACAACTGCCAGAAGGATGGATGGAAAGTCCTTTATTGAAAAAAAGGGAGGCACACGACCTCTGTGGAGATAAGCAGGACTTTCTAACTACACTACTAGTTCACAGTGTCACGGGTTTTACACTTCTTGTATTCACCATCACTGGTACTGAGGCGGTATAGGGTCAGTACTGTGGTTTGTCAGACCCCCTAAACTACTCTGATCAGGCCACTCTGACTTCCATATTGGGCAAATAATAACTGTGTGTCCGGGTCCGTAAGGAGCGCTTCACGATAACTTGTGGTTTGCAAAGCTTGTATGGCCATTCGCCCTTTTTCAAACGCGGAACACTGCCACAGTAAGTGGTGAAGGTCTGCAAGGCAACGCAGCCCGAAGTGATTGCACGTCACTGTCGCAATGTCCGGTGGTCGCCATTTCGCTAAAGATTATGGTGTGTATACAGAATTTGCGTAGACCTTAATAATGAAGACTTCTTGGGAGCGTGAAAGCTTACATTTGCTGGAAAATAGGACTGGTGGGGTAACCTGCGCAATCCGTTTTTGGCTAGCATGACGCAGGGACGTGCGTACGTAGTGCATTGTGGCTACCGAGGGAGCCATTTGACTTAAGAGCACTGCCACGAGTATTATGCTGTACCTGTGAAAAATAAAGCTCAAACACACATTAAAATATCTGCTTATCGGGATAATATGACGACACTTGTAATAACAAACATATACTATGCCGTTACCTGTCGTTAAGCATGCTTCACACATCACCTCAACAGCTAGACTGGGGCTGTTCTGTGAAACTACTCTGCGACACCCTACTGAGTTGCGCAAACGAGAATGGAGTAACAGAACGCGTGACGTTATTTAGAGAGATATTGTCAGAGCAGCACGAAGTGTTATGCCCAGCATTTCACATCACAGGCACAACTGAAGCGAAGAACAACATTAATGATGCATTTTATAAGGAACAAGGCAGCACCCACCATTCTTTGTAGCTATAGTTGTCACCCTTTGTCGACGAAATGACAGCCTTCGATGGCACCCACAGCCTGCGGGAAAACCATTCACGGAGAAACACTCCCTGATGTGCTTTTCCTACTGCCTTGCTCACACCATACGTATCCATTCATCTTCGAGTTGGTCTACCATTGTTTAACAGAATTCACTGAAAAGAGTATTGATGGTGGACCTGCCAATGCCAAACAGGTCGGAAATGGTCCTATCTTCCTGACTGGTCCTTTTCTGACTTCTTCGCTCCAGCCTCATGTTGTCGTCCACATGATCGCAGTTACCACTTGCCGAGTGTGCGCTATTTCATTCTGTATCAAGAAAAAAGTGCTTCCGGAAGCAGTTTGTCGCCTGTTTGGTGGGTTTACGCCGTCACAAAGACACGGGTCAAGAATCTGCAAGACATTGAGGGCAGAATCGCAAAGGCAAGTGCGGCTCTACAATGAGTACTTATGTGCTCACGTACAGATCTCCAGCACACCTGTTAATGCAGCAAAGAATCTGCGAGAACTTCGGCGGCATATTTATATGTCACCTGAGTTCCTCTGGAAGACTGAGCTCCTTCGGCTCTGCAGCCTAGCGCCCACACGACATCAACTTCCGAAATGGCCAAACTACAATCAGGAAGACTTGGACTTGCCCCAGCAAGTCTCTAAAGTGCTTTCGTTGGGACCGAAGTTTGCGGTGGAGCCTAAGCGTTCCCCGCACGACCTTTTGGCTACGGTACGACAAGTCTCTCGGCGTGCTCTACCAGAAGTGCAAGACCGCTGCATAGCGGACGGCGTAGATGTCCTAAGTCGGTGTAAGGCGAGCCTTTCGACTTTTCCGGTAAAACCCGTTGTAGATTTTATGAAGGAGCATTCATTATGTGTGTTACCTGCTGACAAGGAGGGCGGCTTTGCTGTAATGTCCCTTAAAAAGTACCGGGAAAAAGCTTGTCGCTCGGTTTTGACCCTTTTTAACTGTCATGCTGAAGTGTCGACGAAAAAGCTCAAAAGTAAAGCTAAGAGCCTGCTTCGCAAGTTAAACCTTGTAAGTGTCCTTAAGAATATGTCAGATGCCAAGGAAGATTTCCTTGAAGCCTTCTTCAGCGCGAAAACGCATAAGGTCGACATGCCTTTTAGGCTTCTTGTATCTGAAAATTATACCTGGCAAAAATGCATTGCACTCTACCTTCAGAAAACCTTGAAGTACCTTGAAGTGAACGATCTATTTCTGGTAAAAAGTTCATGTGAAGTCCAGGAGTTTGTTTCATCACGTTACAATAAGACTCTTTTCGCCTTCTCTGTTGACGTCCAGGATCTGCACTATTCCATTCCGCATGACTCATTGTTACAATGCATTGGAGAATATATAGATGAGTATGGCGCCTCAAAATTCCAGACCCAGTCTGGCGCCAGTGTCAGTGGGTTTTTAGAGCTTTTAAGGTTTTACCTTCAGTCGACGTACATACTAAGGGATGGAAAACCTCACCTTCAAAAATGTGGTATCTGTATTGGTTCTTGCATCGCTTCCATCGTCAGTGACCTGTTTTTAGGCAAATTAGACAGATCCATTCCGGAAGTTTTCACTAACACTAATGTGACGCACGTTTTCAGATACGTAGATGATTTTTTAAATTTTTGTTGACACTGACGTTGCATTGTATAAAAATGACGCTCTTACAGTTTTAGACCTGATGCGAAATGGTTTTAAACATTTTGAGCTTACTCATGAACTATCTGAGAATTGTGAAATCAGGTTCCTTGACTTTAAGCTTTTCCTGAATAATGGACGCACTTGCTGGATGTATCAACCGCGTGGAAATAAGCCTGTTTTGCCATTTCATTGCGCGCATTCTAAGTTAGTTAGGCGAGGTATTGCAAAATCTTGCTTCATGAATGTCTTGCGAAAATCATGTGTGCACAAGATTACAGAAAGCTTTGTTGAGCAATCTTCAAGGCTGACGTTGGCTGGTTAGCCCAACCACGTGCAAGTTTTCGTTGCCGAAGGCCTGCTGCGTGAACTTAAGGCCAAAGGGACAGATAATGCAGTCCCACCTGTCACAGCTAGACAGGCTTTCGCCGTGGTTCCATGTATGCACAAGATAGCGCACAATCTTAAGAAAGTGGCACAGAGAGTTAATGTGGAGGTGGTCTTTACGGCCCCTCAAAAATTGAGTCGCCTGTGCAAGCTGTCCGTTCCTCCATCCAGACCTACCCTCGGTTGCACTACAAAACATGCAAATAAATTCAGAGATTGCATCTGTAATGTAGTGTATCAGCTGCTGTTATCATGTGGAAGGTTTTACGTCGGTCAAAACAGGTCGTTGTATAAATGAGAGGTTGAGGGAACATATGAACAATGTGGACCACTATAAACAAGGATGGCTGTCCGTCACTGCAGCACGTGTGGCTGCCGGCCAATAATTTCAGAGTGTTCTATTGTTGCTAGATGCAGGGATTGTACCACACGCGAGATCATAGAGGCAGAAATGATTTGCTCATTGAAAGATGCTTGTGTTAGCACACCTTCTGTCACGCTCACCGATAAGGAAAAGTTGTTCCTTTGCTTGTCAATGTGATGTACTTATGCATTGTCATTGTGTTTCGCGCATGACTAGTGCGACTGGTAAGTGTATAAAAGCGAATACCTTCCCAAGAAATAAATTGTTGGCAGTTCAGCGCTCTGTCTCGTATCTTCTCCTGTCCCCTCCTGCCCTGTCGTTTGCGCTGGTAAGCACCCTTTATCACTAGATGAGATCAGCTAAGCATTTAGCAGTCCCGCCGCGGTGGTCTAGTGGTCAAGAGCACCCTTTTTGATGTTATACCAACACACCCAATCCCACTGTCTCTTGATTGGTTTCAGCATGGCTTTGGGAAAGGTCTAGCGACAGTCACGCAATTGAACACAGTTAATCATTCGTTCGCTTCTGATCCTTCTTCGGTGACCACTGGGGATCCGCAAGGAAGTGTGCTTGGCCCTCTATTATTTCTCATTTATTGTAACGAAATAGTAGATACCACACAAGCTCCTCTTAATTTTCGCGTTCTTGCAGACTGCGTTATTTTTTATGAGAAATAAACACTTGAAAAACAGTGGTTGCTTAGTTAAGCAATAAACAGTATTTTCAAATGGAGCAATAAATCGAGCATGAAAGTGAACTCTTCCAATTCAGTGCTCCTGCGTAAAACTAAAAAAATCTATGCTAATGAAACTTTTATACTCCATTGACCAAGACTCTTTCACTGAAGTTAACGAGTACAAATATCTTAGAGTTACTATTACTAACAACCTTACGTAGAGAAACTAAACTTCTAACATTGCCTCTTCAGCTTTTAAAAAATTATGTATTCTTCGCCACAAGGTTAAGCATGCACCCCATTACGTGAAAATTTTTAGCCTATACGACTCACATCAGACGCAAATTGGAATACGCATGCATTATTGGAATACCTTCATCAAAGCCAGAAGGAATACAGATAGAAGCCATACAATTGATTTTTTTCTAAATACAACCGCAATGATTTTGTTACTGAACTTTTACACTCTAGCAGATTTCAAACTCTTCAAACTAGGTGTAAGGTTTCCCGAATAAAGTTCCTCCGTTCTTTCTTTAATGGTAAGTTTTTCATACATCCCAGGCCTTACATTACCCTTTTTTGAGACTAGGAAAACTCGCCATTTTCAATCCTTCACAATACTTATTTTGCGATTACAGAACAATTCAAGTACTGTTTTCTTTCTTACCCCGAACTATTGAAGATTGGTAGCTGATACATTTTCATCTTCTGGACTCGCCTCAATCAACTGAGGACTGCATTCTTTTTGTTTCCTTATGCTTTTCGGTATAGAGTTGTTTGTTAGCCGTTTTCGTTTGAGATTTTCAATTGTGCATTGTACGTTTATTTATTGTGATACTTTGCCCCCCATGCTTGGGCCGCATGACTTGCAGTATGTTGTAAATACTCACACTCAGTCCAAACGCAGCCCTTCCATTCATGTCCTCGTTTTCTTCCATTTTCTCGGCTAGAACAGACTTTATTTCTTCGGTGGTAATCAGTAAACTTTCTCAGTGCGCCATGCTGTTCTTAAATTGAAAAGGTTGGTGTAACACTCATGGTCTTTCCAGGAAAGCAAATGAGCTCCCATATAGTAGTCGTCAAGATGTTGAGTTTTGCTGGAAGTACACATTTTTAGACTATAAGCCCCTAGTAGTGTTTAAAACATGTCGATTATTTATATCGTTGTGCCAGTGGTCCTGGCAAAAGACGAAGCATGCTTTGTGTGAATCACACATGGTTTGCATTGGCAAAAGTATAACCATGACATGACGCCCTTCACGGGAGTAAAAAATTTCTACTCATCAATTCTTTTGTATTGCCGGGCGTATTCGATGTCGCAGGTAGGTTTACTGAATATATAAATTTTTTCGGCTTGCTTTTTAGTTGTACAAGCACTTCGATTGCTGACTGCCTTAAGCCGCCATGCGTTGGGCGTTCTCGCACAACGCACGTTACTACAGAAAGGCGTGGAGCGCAGGTCACTTTATCCCCCACACGATACGTATATATAGGATGTGCCACCAGATAACTGGTCGACTGGTTGGGCTGCATTGTGCAAGGAACAATGTATCATCTAACCTATGCAATCTATATCGCATGACTCTGTACTGCAGAGTGACAAAGCCGGGCGAAGCCTGTGGGATGGTGCTCTTCAGGTTGCATTGCGTTGATCGCTTATCGGCACTCTGCCATTTCTTTATTCTTAATTTATAAGTGTTAGAAGATAAGCATAACCTACACAGTTTTTCGTAAAGGTTCATTGGTTTTTTATTAGAATGTTTACTGAAAAAAAGGGCGAATACATATGCGGGAAAAGGTTCATGCTTTACGTCTGCGAGCCCTGCTGTGCTCTTGGGAATAACTGAAATGCTCGGAAACAACACTGCACGTCTGCCAAGTTGAATAATAAACACTTTAACAAGTTCGCGCGGAAATCAAACATAACAAGATCACGAGGGTATGAAGTAGCCACTAAACAGTTGTCAGTGGGGCTCGTGTTTGTGTTTGATTCCTCTTGTCGCCGGTTTTTTTGACGCACACTTAGTACGAAGTATACTCAAATGCCTTCCATTTAAGGGGTCGTTTTTTATCGAGCACTTTTTGCTCGCAGTAAATAACTTACTACGGTTATTTCGCAAAATAGGTAAAAAACGAAAGCGTGTTATTATATTTTCTTGCCACAAGAGATGTCATTTGCAAGGTAACGAGCATGCTCTGAAAACACAATCTTTGAAAATTTGTAAGTGTGTTGTGAGCAAAATCATGCCACATCTTCTTTCCAAATATGATAATACAGTCCCGTAAAAAATAAATAACTTGGAGCGAAATTCCGAGTGGGATATATTTTATTTATACTCTTTAGTTGAACAACAGGTTTGCTTTTTCCTTGCGTTTCGATCAAGATTCATTACTTCAAAATTTACTGCACCAACTAAAATGCAGGAGACAACTACTTATTTATTTCACAGAGCCAATAATCACGCGCCAAAAACCAGCATGTTTCAAAAGCACAGCGTTTTTTAGATTCTCAAGAATACTTGTGTTACCCAAAAATAAAGAAAACCAAGTGAGTTATGTTTATATGACTTCTCTTTGTGCTATAAATAAAAATATTTGTGATCCTGGCTGCGGCGGCTGCATTTCCCATGGAGGCGGAAATGTCGTAGGCCCGTGTGCTCAGATTTGGGTGCACGTTAAAGAACCCCATGTGGTCAAAATTTCCGGAGCCCTCCACTACGGCGTCCCTCATAATTATATGGTGGTTTTGGGACGTTAAACCCCACAAATCAATCAATCAATCAAAAATATTTGTGATGTATCGCTAGCGTTGCTGTTGGCACAGTCGCGAAATGGAAAAAAATGCACTCTTCGTAAAATGGTCATCGTGACGCGGCGACGCTTCTCGATATTTACGTGGTTCGAAAAATTATTTATTTTGAAAATGACTGTGATTTCACGCTGTTCGGTCACACGGGCATATTATAAAAGGTACTAACTAAATTTTAGATATCAAGTGTACCACGTTTTTTTTCATGCAACTATTCGTGAGCTTGCTCAACGTAAGAGCGTGTTATTGTACACTTAGTGGCGTTGCGTTTTTGAAACTTCTTCGTGATCCGGCTGGTCTGCACCCAGCAATCACTTTTGCATCAAAAGCTACTGGGTGCTATACCTAAAAGTCTTGGCAATTATCACTGCTTGCGTGATCTTGACACAAAAGTTCACGTGCTGGGGCGACAACATCAGCTTCAATATGGGTTGGCATGCCAAGGCTCGCTGTGTCACGGAATGCTCCTCCTTTTTTTTTTCTTTTTCTTTCATCGAAGGCCAAAATGTTCGGAAAAGTAGGAAGGGCGACCGTGGTCGCGTCAGCGAGCCACAGCTCAGATGAGGAGGCCATAATTTAGGCGCGCGCCACTCGACTACTGCAGCCGCCTGCAGCAGGGGTGAAAGGTCGGGCACTTACGCCAAGCATGGCCGATGTGTAGAGGGGCTACGAAGAAACGCTGTGAGAGAGACGGTACGATTGATGTGCAGACGATAAAACCGAAGCCGTGATGTCGGGAATGGGCCACTAAGAGTGTCTGGTGGGCACTTTACGAGGCCATTCTGATGGCGCAGACCGAGCAGCTGCGAGCATCCCCTGGCGGTCACAGTTGCGGCACGCTTGCATGCTCTGTTCCTGATTATGCAACGGCGCAACGAGGGGACGGTAAACACACACAATGAGAAATGCACGGTGAGAGGCGCTGGACTCCCATTTGATCTTAATTCATATTGACACGCTATTTTACACTCACACGTGATCACACAAAAGCAGTGCGTGACCACGTGTGAGTATAAAAGTGCGTGTCAAGATGAATAACTATCAGAAGGGAGTCCCGCGCCCGTCTTTGTGTATTTCTGATTTGGAGTGTTTCTTGTTTCTTCGTTGCGCCTTTGGATAATCAGGAACCCTTGCCAAGTCACCCAACTGTCACTGCGGCTGAGTGTGTCATGTCAGCGCCTCCTCTATTTTTTCAGTGCCCGGGCGAACGCTCTCTTAGGGCCGTCGAGCGCGCGCTGCGCCTCCGCTCGCCGCTGCCGCATGATGGCGCTGCGCGAGTAGACTACAGGATGCTGGCGCTGAAAGGTCACGCGTATTAGGAAGCTCGTGAATTTGTGTTTTCATGAGAGTTTACTTGCAGTCGTGCTTCTCGACCGCTTTTACAAATGCAGGTAGGATCAAAAGCAACACGAACATATCGGCGCTCTGTTTTCACCTGGCTCTGTCAGGCCGTGCTACTGGTTCGATATACGCGATCGAGTTTCATAGCATTGGCGTTTCATTTTCTCTTTCAAGCTATTGAAACCGGATTAATCGCATGCCTCAGTATATAATACTGCTGTGAGCCACTCTGCATATCTGACGAAAAAGAAAACAGATTGTCCTTTTTTTTCGATTCTCAGTAGTTAAAAAAAAAAAAACACTCACCTGTCCTGCCATGGATTCACCTGACACGACTTGTCTGTTTATTCGTCTGTTATTTTGTTTTTTGTAGCCCGGAATCTATGGCTCATATCCATTCTTTGAGATTGGCCAAGTAAACGTATAGTGCCCTATAGACAATAACTGCACTATTGCTCACAAAAAAAAAAAGAAAAGAAAGATATGTAGAAGGAAGGCATTATCAAAAAGAAACAAAGATTCAGAGTGACAAAATTAAATAATCACTAATATAATGAATATACCTTGATTTAGGGAGCCGATCAGACAGCTGAGTGAGGTACACCCAATTAATTTGGGATGTATGTCTAGTGTTTATTGACATTTCAAAAATTACTTCCTGACTCTTTTTTTATTACTTGTTAAAGGGAGCCTTATGGTGAAATAAGTTTAGTGTCTGAAATGAAATTTCACACCGCATCAAATACATCACTGTGGCAGTTTCCCGAAATGGAAGCACCAAAATTTAGAACAGTTTCTTTCGTTAAACTAAAGCCTAGCTTCGCAAACGGAATATCTAGAAGTCCTTTCCTAATTACTAGGTAGTGACGACATAAGACAAAATAATGTTCAATAGTTTCCAAATCTTCGCAAAACGGACAAAGAGGGCAGAGTGTCAGACCAGCTCTGTGTAAATAAATATTTAACGGAGGAACACTGCAATGAAAACTGGAGATAATAACTTCAAGTTTTTTGGACAAACTCACCTGAAATTTCAATGAAAATTTCAGATGACTGAAAGGCAAAAAGTATTCTCATTTTCTTTCAATTCATTGCACTAAATGCTCCCTACTTCCCTCCGGTATATTTCTGTGCCGAACATGGTTTTCTTACTCCCTCAGAGATTGGAGACAAAGCTAGCTTTCTACCCCTCAGCTGGTTATGCACTGCCCTCGTGATCGGCCCATTTCAACCAAGTGAAGATGTTATATCATGCCGCCAAGTTATATGACATTCCCAGATACGTTACAAACATTTCACATGCTGACGTTTCACGTGATGACGTGACGATTTCACATGATGACATGACGTTTCACGCCATCACGTGAAACGTCACATGATGACGTTTCACGTAATGATTATTTCTTGCATCACTCGTGTTCATGCCGCCGACGCGAGAAGACGCCGAACGCTACCACCGATCTATTTCAGTATATTTATAGAATATGAGTGCTGGCGGCTGAAGACTATCCGTCACGTTAGGCATCATATGGATATTGAAATCACCAAAGGAGAGCGCGCTGCATCCGAACAGTCTGCTAATGAGTGAATCAGTAGCAACGCTGCCTCGTGGTCGCTGCCATGTGCAACGCGAACATTACGCGCCGAAGCTGTATAGTAGCCATGGGCACCCAACAGCCATTTGGCCTCTACGCTGCTCACAACCGAAGATGATGCCAGATGGAAGCAGAAAGAAACAGAACTGAGCAGCTGTATACTAAAGCTACAACAATCCATCGACGAATACACAGACAAGCTCAAGCAACTGACCGCAGACCGCATTTTTCGTGTCTCTCACCTTGGCTCAACTTGAGAGTCGGCTCTAGACTTTAACAGCGCCTGTTAAAAACACAGGCAACGAACGCAGAAATCACGATGCATATGAAGCTGTTCTTGTCTATTCCACGATGATTCCATTGTTTAAGCTCTCAAATGGTGAAATCACCTGCCATAGTTCCTAATTTTTTGAGACTTGCTTTATCAGGGTGGCAACACATGTAACGCTCTGCGAAGGGAACGGATGATGACCTATATCTCTGGAAGCAGGCTAGTAACATTTTGTGCTATTTAGCGCATGAAATCCTGGCTTGCGCATAATGTGCTATGCTACTATAGAGAGTAGCAAGCATCGGGGATCATTAGGCACCCAAGCTTTTAGTATGAGCTCGTGGTAAAGGCTTCTCTCAAGAATCGATTTTCAGTTAGTCAAAAAAGCAACTTCAGTCTAGCGAACGCCACGGTGACAAAACGATCTTCCGCGGATTACTTGCATGAGCTATGCGGTATCGGCCTAGCTAGAAGACGACGCGCGAGCGCTTCGATCAAGTATTCACAAACGACTCAAGCCTTTCAAATGGGCTGAGTGCCCAGAACAACAAGTGGTTCACGATAATAATTTCCATGTTTTCATGAAACTTTGAACAATGCAATTACAGCCGAAAACTAAGCCGTACAGAAGCTTCGAATGCAGCCTCCGCAAGCGCGGGGCGCGGGAACCCAAGTATCCTCGGTCGGGTCCGCTTCAACCTCCGAGTTTTTGGCCCAATGTTTCTAGGACTGCATAGACTACAACATTAGAAGGGTAGACCGCGCCCTGCGAGGCCGGCCCCTACCCCACGCAGGATCCTGTGAATAAAGTCTTTTCTCATCTCTTTCTCTCGGCAATCGTTCGCGCGAGAGACGACGCGGCCGCATCACTACTTCAATTGCGGCGCTTGGCGGCAAAGCGCCGCACTTGCACCGACGGCCACCTCCCATGAAAATCCGCTCCTTCAACCGGGCACTAAACAAAGAGAGGAGGCACTGGTCATGCTTAAGTTTAAAAGACAAAGCAAAACTTTTGGTCTGTCTGTCTGTACATTAGCCTGTTTTTCCACCGCTACCGCGAAGCAGCTACTCTAAACAGCACAAACCGATACTCCGAATGGCCGACCCCATCCGCAGCGCACGCCAATGTTGCTCAGAGAGAGAGAGAGAGAACACAACTTTATTGTCGTCAGACTTAAGGAGGTAGGTGACCCGCCAGGCTGAACCTGATGGCCACCTCCTCTGCCCTTTGTACGGCCTGGAGCTGAACGGCCAGGCTGGTGGAGGTCAGAACTGCCTCCCACCCCTCTGGCGGGAGGCAGTTCTGACCTCCACCAGCCTGGCCGTTCAGCTCCAGGCCAATCAGCTTTCCTGCGTGTGCGATTGTCAATTAAAAACCAATCGTTACGCATATCTGAGGTGCAAAAACAATACATCGATGTTTTGTATCTGTGCCTTTACACTAGAGAACACACACGCAAGTAAATCTAAAGACCGTAGCGTTAAATACGCTGCGCTGACGGTGCGACGCGGGGCTCAAAAAGGAAAGTTTTACCAACGCTTGGCTAAAACGACACGGTGGTGGCACCTGCCCGTCGCTTTGCGTTCTACAGCTTATCGCCTCCGAGAATGCACGCATCTTTCTCCGCAGGCACGCTGGCCTTCCTTCGTTTTCGGAGATAACTGCCAGCTGGCGCTCGTGGCTAACGTGCCTCGATGTGCTGGTTCGCCTCTGCTGCACGGTTGAGGCCCTCTAACGCAGCACCTCCGGAATACCATGCACCGATTTTCTTGCACAGAACATCAAATAAAAGCTTTTTTCACTCTCCCCACACTTTAGACTATCGTCTTTCGAAGACATTGGCAGATTACATGCAGATATGGGGCCATTTTGTTTTCAATTTCATGACAACTGTGATGAAAATAGGTGGAGCTGAGTGAGCTAAATAAACAGAATATCTTCAAGTTTAATGCTTCATATATCTCTTCAGAGCTGCAGTAAGGCCTCATGTATGAATGATTACATCATTTTTAAATATATGTGTTCTTTTTGTGTTAATGTTTGTTATTCTTTACACGTGGTGTGGTGAGGTGTTCGTCAAAAATAATATTTGTGCGATGGTGTATTTATCACTTTGCTGAATCCTACCGCTGCTTTAAGAGGTGAAACACTAAAAAAAAAAAACATTGTAAGAACTTTTGTCCTGACCAATATTGACCACAATATGATTAGTACCGAAAAATTCTCGTAATAAACGAATTTTTAGAACGTCTTTTCTGCTGTGTCGCCGACAATTTTTAGTTTTCTATTTGTTGTGCTAGCTTAGCGTGCGAAGTGCCTTTACCGTAAGATCGACGTCGCGGGTTCCGGCGCCGCTATGTGGTCACATTTGTATCAGGTTCAAATTGTAGGACACACCCGTTTTAGTAAATGTTAAAAATCCACACTTTGCGAAAATTGTTCCTAATTCCCTCACTAACACGTACCGTTTATGCGCGCCATAGTTCTTGCACGTAATACCTTTCAAACGAACTGATACGGAGAGTTCTTGAATATTTTGCATGTTGCGCCATCTTTCTGTGGCTCCAACGGCGTCTAGGCACAAATGAATCGGTCATAGGCGAGATAAAACGTATTTTACTTTACTCACTTTATTATGGGCGAAGCTTCTTATAGCGGCACACGTTCGTCCCTCGTAGACGTAGTAGTAGTGTGTAACCAGTCTTACATTTTCACCTCCGATGTGGGGCCGGTGGGAGGTGTCTTCTGTGCGTTGTTGAACAACAAAAAATTGGCAGCGTGCGCGTTAACTAAAAGCCGAATTCTCCTGTCTCTCATTCCCCCTTAGCAGCCATTGGCATGTACATTGAGCACTATCTGACAAGAAAGAGTTGCTACGTCATACTCACTGGGCGTAACCTCCTTGGTTTTAGAAAGGTTTAGCGAGTGTTGAGCCGCAGTGCCATGAATACAGTAAACTAGTTTATATCGTGAACTCGAGGTGGTTAAAGGTGGGCAGTAGACACGAAGCGCAAGCTTTAAGAAAGTGTGCGTGTGTCGCCTCTCGTTCAGTCCTTGGAATGTCCGCTGGATGGCGGTGCTTCTATATGAGATATATATGAAGCAGTGATGCGAGATGGTGGTACTCGGAGTGTTGAATAGGTGGACGAACGGACGCACAGACAGATGCATGGACGGACGCATGGATGGCTGCACGGATCGATAGACGCATGGACGAACGCAGGGACGAACGCACAGATGGACGTGCGGGGGCACTAACAGACGCACGCACGGACGGGCAGATGGACGCACTGGCAGCCACACAGACGCACCCATGAACGGACGGAAGCAACAACGAATGGACGGACAGCTGCTTCGCCCCACTTTCCATCATTCACTACGTGGATATGCTGCCATTTTTTTAAACCATCTACTGCCGAAACATTACAGATGGGAGTGAGTTACAGCATTTAAATATAGGAAACCAATTTATAAAACGTGCTGTTTTGTTTTAGAGTTCTGTGCTCATTGAAACACAACAACGTAAATCTAAACGTAAACCTAAACGTAAATCGAACAAATAAAGAGAGTAAACGTGGTAAAACTATCCAATACTGGCAGCAAAACCTAAAGAAAATAAATGCTGCAAACAGAAGAAAAGAAGAAAACGGCGGCACGCCGACACGTGTAGAAGAAAATTGTAGGGAAGGGAAATGCATCGAATAGCTGAAGACAGCTATCGCGACGCTGGTGAGCTGATAAAAAACGCCAGGCCTGCGAGGAAGGCGCATCACAGTTGCGGCGAAATCTCAAAGAGTGGCCTTTCAGAGCATTTTCTAAACACTCATTGGGTAACTGCTGGAAGCACCCTTGCTGGGTACCCACTACGGCAATAATAATAATAATTTCTGGATAGTAGACCAGCATTTCCCGCGCTCTTTCTCGTCATTTTTTGAGAAGCGTTGTATCCGCTAAACACTAGCAAAGAATTTTTTACCAATTGTTCATGCAGTGGCTGACGACGATGAGGATGCTTTATGCCTGAAGTGGGTATGCGGAACAGGTAATAGGTGGTCAAAAACCTACTTTTGTAATGTGTTGAAGTTGTGGACGACCCACTCGTTACGCTATTCGCATTGTGTGACGCCTCGTTGTTATTTTTCTGTTCGAAAAACTTTATTACTCATAATAACGCCATTTTTTTACCGACATAAAGCCTGCCTAAGGCGAGTTTACGAACAAGTCCCAAACACATTCTACAGAGAACAATAAGAAAAGAACTTCCAATCACAGCTTATGGTATTAGGTTCCTCCCATTCGAAAAGAGCCTGGCTGATAATACTCCATATGACCTGGTTATGTTGTTGGGATTTCATTCACTATGGAAAAGTTGCTTGGTTGATAGACATGCCGAGTGACCACGGCTGACGAGATCCGTCTTGCGAAAAGCAGCTGCTCAAGTGCGCTGTGTTGAGACTTGACCCGTTCTAGAGTAGCTTCCCCTTGTGGATGCTTTAATGTGTTTATCTGATTTCTGATGACGTAAGTTGTGTGTAATTCACAATTACTGGTAATCATTTCATCATCATTACAATCATTTATTTTGCGTTAAGGGCCCGTGATGGGGTATTACATAAAGGGGGTGTTCGAACAAGGATACACAAAGACGGCTTAAGACCAAGAACATAAAGTATGTTAAAATGTAAGAATTTGGAATTACAGGGCAATAATAAAAACAGAACTCGTTATAAAACTATTAGCATGATTAGAAAGAAATGAGAGAAAGGCAACTGGCTATACAGAAATTATGATGGTGTGGTTGTAAAATAAGCTTCGAGTAAGGTTTTAAACTTCGCAGTATTTCGTTCGTTGGCTATTGCATTTGGAAGCCGATTCCAATCCTCAAAAGCATCAAAAAACCTGGCGTGCCTCATTGGTAGAATACTGGGCTGACATGCGGCGGACCCAGGTTCAAGCCCCATTGTGTCCTTGGTATTTATTATTTCGGGGAAGTGGTTACTGACACCGGCGGCTGCCGACAACTACGGTGCCGTGCGTGACCCGAGTTTTGATCTCATGCAGCTTTCGCGGTAATGATGACTCAAGAGAGGGTATAAATTGAAATAATGTCACCTGCTAGCAGGTTTCGACCATTAGGTGGAATTGATATGAAGGAGCTAGTACAAGGGTGTTGCCAAGAAATACCCTCGACGTAGTGTTGGGCATGAATCCGAGAAAAATTTTCTGAGAAGCACTAGTTAACAAAGTTAGCTCTCGGTTCCATAAAACAGACCACTTCTCTAAAGATCTGGAGAACATTTTTCTTCTCGCTTTTAATAAAGAAATTGGTAATAAAGAAGTCCAGGGCTGAAATATAAAGAAGAGTAAATTGAATAAACGTGCCTTATTCGACTGGACATGATAAACCATTCGAATACATGTCGCGTGATATTGTTTGAATATATGAATAATGTACTCGAATGTGCTGATGTTAATTTATCATTCTTCTCAGTGGCTCGCGGTGCTTGGCTGCTTGCCACAAAATTTCCGGATCCCTGTACTACGGCGTTCCTAATATTATGTAGCGTTTTTGGGACGTAAACCCCAGGCATGTTATAACTACAGATGTTAGTTTATCAAGCGAAGGAAGATGACTGCTGGTTCCGATCCTCTCATGTGAGCGGTGCGAAATATATTGCCGTAGGGCTTAAAATGATGGATGATCTTTTTCACTTTGTTAGAAATAGTACTGGGAGAAAAAAAAGCAGTTGGCAGGAAGAATATGTTATGGAGATCATTTTTGGGTGAAGCAGCCCACACAAAACAGAGTCGAAGAAAGAGGAACACAGAGCGCCACACGACGGTCAGCACGAATGGGACACTAAATACAGTACAGAACAGATAAAATACAGACGCTGAGGTTTCACATCTACAGCATACGGGATAAAGTTTTGTTACCGACCTCCTTTATGTTCATACGTGCCTGGGTTTTTCAATCGAACTTTCGGTTTCAGTTGCCAAGCAGGGCTTGTCTCGTATCAATTTTTGTATTTCGTGCTCTATTTTTTTTAACCATCATTAATATCTTCCAACCAGCCCCATTAGCTGCATTCCTGCAGAATGCCTACCAACTACACGCCCCCAACTCACTGAAGCTTCTACTTTTATCGTCATTGAAAGATGGGCGATGGGCAATGTTACAGTAAATGAAAAGAAAGTTGTATGCCAAGATTTTTACGACTATGCAAATATTCAAACTTTTGACATCGACTTCAAGCATTGACTATCGCGAAAGGGGAGTATTGAGAGTGGATTAAGCGAACGGAATCGCTCTGAAGAGTAATTCATGATAGTCTTTGTAAGTGTCCGAGATGCACATACATATCGCGTTTTAGGTTGGATTAGCATTGCGTAAGCGAGCTTGCAAAGATGATAGGCACTTACTTATGGCTATGTTTAAGACAGCCGACAGAACGATTACGGCAAGCAAGAATACTATTGGTATGATGACGTCATGACAGAACATACTGAAATAAGCGCTAATATGATTAAACCTTGATTTCAGAGCAACATAATTGTCATTTCACATACAAGGCCATAATATTTTCCACAAAAATAAATGCATAAAGAAAGAACGAAGAAAACAAAAGTCGTTGCTGTATACACTTGCATAAAGCAGACTCTTCAAGCCCAATCAATATCATAAATATATACTTTTCAACACACCTCCTCCGCGGTGTGACATAATGACTCTCAGTATTATTATAAAAGACATCACTGCATGTTTTCGTGTCATTTACGGTAGACAATTTTTTTTTTTGTCTTTGCAGGTCAGGAATCGTGCGACCTTCCTGGGGCTGTGTCAAGCTTGGATCGACTGTCTCTAATAGTGCAGAGTCTTAACGGATCTAGGAACAGGCTGTAGTCCACCGAATCTTGTACAATACGAGAATAATGGCTGCTCAAAAACACTAAGTAAAACGCCAAATATAGTCCATTGAAACGAGCCTCCTCTAAATGTGAATCAGCAGCTCGCTCTGGTGAATTCTACCTGTGATAGCACATGTGCCTTACACCACGCGTAGGTTCTCCGCCTATATTAGTGTATTAGCAAATCTTACAAAGCCTGTCAGCTCTGCTTCTGATTATTATGCGGATATTGTTTATATCAAGGAGCCACCATTCCTGGGTCTGGATGCCACTCACGCTTTCTTGAATAATAAAGAAGGATTCGTGTCATGTGTGCCATTTAGGCGCAATTATTATGTTTTTCCCGAGACAATAAATCAAAGTACCGTCTTTAATGTTTGGTGTTGCTATGGTACTCTACTGCCAAGGAACGGCGTAACGTACATGCACTCACTTCATCTTCTTTTGTAGCTCCACAATCCTTCATGTGCAAATGAATTATTCACATATCGAGCCAAAATATGTTTTTGACTGATGTGCTGTGACGCATTTTACATCGGTGCCATTGAACTACTTTCATGTCGCAAAGATTACCACGCCTTTATAGTAAACGTTTTTATGGATAGGAAAAATGTCCAATCGCCTTTTTTTTTCATTCATTTTGAAGTACAATGCAACCCCTGCTATCAGGCTCAAATTTAGTATATTTATCTCTCATTCTTTGTTTATATTGTGACAAGTAGGGCGCTGAATACCGATGTACGGGTAGTGAAGGCGTTGGAATATATAATAGCTAACGAATGTTTTATTTCCGGACCATGCAGGCTGACTAGCTAAATGAAATGTTGTCTTGTTCAGAATAATCTTTCTTAAGGCCCTCTGCCAGAGTTGCTGTTGGTGGCTACTTATCACAAAATTGCTACTTTGCGCCCTGTCTAGCGACCAAAATTCAGTTTGGCCCGGCTACTTTCTGGCTATTTAGAGCTGAACTCCCTGTTTATTACTTTGAAGTAAAACAGTAAGAAACTTTAAAGAATAACCAGTAGGCAGAATCACTTCTGCAATGTTGGCCTATGCACACACGTGTCTTTGCTCCGCCTGCGGGGTGAAACGCATCGAGGCGCCCAAAAACCGTTCCTTCGTCTTAAAATGATTGATTGATATGTGGGGTTTAACGTCCCAAAACCACCATTTGATTATGAGAGACGCCGTAGTGGAGGGCTCCGGAAATTTTGACCACCTGGGATTCTTTAACGTGCACCCAAATCTGAGTACACGGGCCTACAACATTTCCGCCTCCATCGAAAATGCAGCCGCCACAGCCGGGATTCGAAACTCCTTCGTCTTAAAAGACGGAGGTACACGCATGTAAGGAAACTTATCGAATACACTGAGGGCAAACAACGCAAAGGAGGTCGAATAAAGAATGACCGCACAACAAAAGCATTTACTAGCAGCAGTGTGAAAATTTATTACACTCAGAAACATATAGCTGAAAACGAAAACAAGAAAACCATCACGTGCACATAAATGAGAATAGCGAGAGGAATCTGCTAGGAGTGTTAATGTCCCAATTAACCACTCAAAAACATCATCTCTTTTCCAGGTGGGCGAGTGAAGTCTCACTGACGCACATGTTTTTTTTTTTCTTGATATGGAAAGCTTCGTTGATTTCCTGCTCAGTCCTGTTATGATATCGTAAGAACATCTTGCATTTACGAAAGGGTGGGGCGCAGCCATACGATGAACAAAGGGCAGCTAAGCTGCTGCTTGTTGATGTCCTGAGATGTTCGCGTGCTCTCTCATGCAGTCGTTCAAACAGCGACCGGTATGCCCAGAATAGGCGTGGCCACAAAACAGTGAAATGTCGTACACAACATTGCTAACGCTCTCTAAAAACTGCGTCCTGTGCTTTTTGACGCACGCATGCTCCTTGCGGTTGTCAGCGTTCATTTGTTTTTTTGCAAAGGCGGCCGCGCTTACGGGGAGCTGAGAACACGAGCTTGATAATTTTCTTGAGCGCATCACTCACACTATGTACGTAAGGAATGACGAAATTTTTTTGTCTTTCCTGTGCTGGGCGTGTCTTCATATTGCGTCTTGAAAGCTCGGTCAGGTGATTTGTTTCCAAGGCACTAAGTAGTTGAGTCGGGTAGCCAACGTATATTATTCGTCCGATCTGGGCACCAAAGCTTTTTTGTACTTGATGAGGGCAGGACTCATTCAGGGCTCTCCTGAGAAACGCCTAAAGAACTCCATGTTTGACGGGTTTAGTTTGCGTCGAAATGAACGGAAGAAGATTTTTCTGAGCCCTTGGCACATACTCCCAGCAAATGAGAACACCACCAACATACAGTGCCAGGTCAAAACCTTAAGAAACCCTCACTGGGGAGTTTCTTTGCTAACGCGAATGAGTTATGAACGGCCACGAACACACCGAATATTGTCTGCAATTCTTTGTCAGTTGAACTGTCTAGCCTGAAGAGCACCATGAAACCATCAACGAACCTGAATACTTTGTGAACAAACTGGTAAAACACTGAATGTTTACTTTTACTTCCGCACAATCACGCGCTTGATTGTAGGCGATGTAAAAGGGCTGAAAAGGTCTGTGTCGCGCTGCTAAACCCGATGATGGTTTGCATTTCTGGCCACGGCAGCCGCATTCCGAAGGGTGTAAAAAGCACATACACACTTATGCTTGGGTCCAACACTCATTGGCGCACAACCATGTGATTTTGAGATGCTAGACACAAATATTTACAACATTAGGAAGAGGTGCTCATGGGTGCTTCCTATAAAAGATAGAAAGATTTACCCTCCTCTAGAGTTATTTCTTTCGGATGAATACACGTTTCTACAGACACTGCTTTCGCTGGTGTGCCAAGACGAACATTCGCTTGCATTATCAAGTCGTGCAAAATATACCGTATGTGCTCGCTCTTGAACACCAACGCCAGTGTTGTCTGTTTTTCTCGTGTACTTCCTCACTCAACGCGTTGCTCAGATTCATGTTTCTCTGGCGATTATTTTGAAGCTTCATTTTACTGAACAGCTTGAGGTTTACTGCGGTTCAGGTGATGTTAGGAAATTCTCATTGCTGTCCCATTCTATCTTCGTGCATAACCGTAGCAGCAGGGCTGTCGCGCTAGTAACTGCTAGTCTCAATAGCCATCTCATAAATGAGTTTTCCTTGCAGCTGTACGTGCAAATCACACACGAGACCAGTCATCACTTCATTGAGAGAAAGGTTTCTTAATTATAATTGTGTGCCGTCGCTGACTGTGCCATTGATAATGTTCATTTCTACTTCCTGGCGTTTGTGTTGAAATTGTTGCTATCAGAGGTGCTCTCATATTTTTTATTTGTGAAATACTGCAGGCCAAAAAGGCCCAAGCAGGAGGGGCAAAAACACAAACACAATATCAGTACATGAGTGACACAGCTTCACTAAAATACATCTGTGTAAGAGGAGAGCGAGTAGAAGAAAAACATCATAACAAAGAAAGCACGCGATCAGTATATGAGTAACAGAGCTTGACTAAAATACATCTGTGTAGGAGAAGAGCGAGTAGAAGAGAAACATAAAAAAAAATCAAGCAATATTGGGAGTGGGGGGGGGGGGGGGTCAAGATTCACAGAATTAAACAATGGGTTCATCAAGATCGAAGGTTTGGAGGAAATCAGAAGGCAAGTTATTCCATTCTGTTACAGTTCTCGGAAAAAAGGAAAACTTAAATAAATCTGTCCGCGCAAAATACGGAGTTAAGGATCGGACATGAGAATGACGAGTTTGCCTGGTCGAAACTGGGGTAACGTAATGGGATGGTGTGACAGGTTCAGTAAATAAAGCCAGTCGAGCTAGCTGTGAAACGTTAATCTCTCACGAGAAAAGGAAGTGAGCGTTTGATTTGCAAAAAAAAAATTATACTTTCACAAACACACAAAAAAAAAACCACAAAAAGGAAAATACTAAGATCAGAAAAATGTTAACTAATTAGCACTGTCAGTTTCGTTAGCGAGCGGAGACCTCTAAGAGTCTAAACAGTCCTTTTCGTTAAAGTCCTCGTGTTTGAGTCCGGACGCGAGAGAAGACGGATACGGCTCACCAGCGGTTCACGCCCTTCAATAGTCCATTGGGGAAGCTGCCGTGGTGAGAGTGCATAAGCTCGGGCCCGTAGCCCGACGGCTTGCTCCCGCTCCCGGTAGACGTCATCTGCTGCGCTGTCTTCCGCTCGAACATCAGACCAAGGTCTTGCCAAGGATTCGCCAATAGCCGCTGCGGTTGAATGGTCACCAGGACCCCGTGGAAACAGTCGCCAGCTAGGTGGATGCCCTGACGCCCAGGAGGTACTCGCACCCGACGAGGTCGCACGCCGCACCCTAGCCTTCTTCTTCCAAGCACGAGCCCGAATCTCCTCTTCCTCGTTCTTCGATGCCCTGGCTCTGGATTTTTCTCCCATTCCCTTGAATTTTCTTCTTTTTCCAATCGCCAGTGTTCGCCGCACTGGCGCAATACGCCATCTTGCACACATTGTCAGTAGTTCATCTTACGCGCCAAATTTGAAAGTCACTTGACTCGCGCACTTCACTCACAACAAGAGTCCCCCCTTTGAAAAGTTTCTTTTGTGAAGAAAAATAAACTGCAGTTCAGTGCGCGAGAAGTCACCACGCGTCGTCCATTCACAAGATGTCCTTAACAAACAAACAACTTGAAGTAGTCGCTTGTCTCGAGAAAACGTAAAAATTCACAACCGGCTCATATAATCTGCGCCGACATTTTCAGAGCCTCTAATGTGTTCGACTCGGAATGAATATTCTTGTAACGCGAGGCTCCACCGTAATACCCTACTGTTCAGGTGTTTTGCCCTTAAGAGATACTGCAGTGGTTGGTGATCGGTCTGTACGACAAATGACGTTCCGTACAGAAAAACATGATACTTTTCTATCGCCCAGACCAACGCTAAGCATTCCCTCTCGATTGCTGAGTATCTCTTTTCGCGAGGCTGAAGTTGACGACTGGCATATGACACAGGGTGGAGGATGCCATCATGCTCTTGCATAAGGATAGCGCCTATACAAGAATCAGAGGCGTCAGACCGAAGCACGAATTCTCTTTTCAGATCGGGTGCTTTGACTGGTTCTGAACTGGTCGTTTGTAACCGACACTCCACAAGGTTTGTTTTACCTGGGATCTCCGAGAATACGTCTTCGTAGGTACTTAAGATGTCCCGTATCTCCACCCGCTGTCGCTCCCCGATTTCATCTCCAAGCTTTATGGAGTCAATACCGCAGCTACCCTGTACTTTGAAAGTTGGTAGTGGTTTCTCAGACTCCTCTTCCTCCAGAACGACAAAAGATGATGTCTGAGGAAGCTGTTCTTCACGGCGTTCTTCATACTTTTTCAGCATGTTTATGTGGAAAAGTTTTTTGCTGTGTCCAAGGTCCAGCCAGTAGTCATAGTCGTTTTTCTTTTCTATGACTGGAAACGGCCCTTTCCAATGCATCAATAACTTGTTGTTGCTTGTGGGAAGCAAGATCAATGCACGGTCACCAGCTTTCAGGTCCCGTTGCTTGCTGTGGCGGTCGTAATACCTTTTCTGCGACACCTGTGCTCGGCTCAGGTTTTGTCGTACCAGCTCTAGTGTCTTCTCAATTCGCTCTCTTAAATCCAGGACATATCCGTACGTCGTCTTAAGTTCTTCGTTCTCCTGATCATGAGTCCATAGCTCTTTCAGGATGCTCAGAGGTCCTCGAATATGTCGGCCATAAATAAGTTCAAATGGTGAGAACCCGGAGCTTGCTTGTGGGGCTTCACGATAAGCAAACAAAAGAGGTGCTAGCAAGCGATCCCAACATTTAGGCTGTTCTTGAACCATTTTGCGGAGCATTTGCTTGAGTGTTCCATTAAACCTCTCTACCATCCCGTTGCACATAGGATGGTATGGAGTGCAGCTAAGATGCTTGACTGCCAGTAGTTCATTCACCTCCTTCATTAGATCTGAGGTAAAGCACGATGCCTGATCAGCCAAGACTTCTCGTGGAAAACCAATGCGAGAAAACATCTCGACAAGTCCCTCGGCCACTGTAGCTGAGTCAATTGCTGTCAAAGGCACTGCATCAGGGTAGCGAGTGGCGAAATCCACAAGAGTCAAAATATACCGATGGCCTTTTGCCGAGGCTGGAGTTATCGGTCCAATGATGTCGACCGCCACACGTTCAAAAGGGGTGTCGATCAACGGCATACGCCCTAGAGGCACCTTGCCCACCTTGCCTTTCGGTAAAGTCCTTTGACAGGCGTCACATGATCGGACATATCTGCGGATATCTTCTTGTACCCCGGGCCAGTAGAAGGCGTCCAGAACTCGATCTATTGTTTTTTTTACACCCTGATGGCCTGACATGACATTTTCATGAGCCAAACGTAACACTTGGCCTCTCAGGGACTTCGGGACTATGGCTTGTTCAATGATCTTACCAGGGGACAGGAAGTATTGTCGGTAAAGAATACCATTCTTGGCTACGAAAGAAAAAGATGTCGAGCCCTTTCTAACAAACTTCTTACCCACTCTGGCTCTGCAGATGTCAAGCGTCTGGTCTTTTTCTTGTTCTTCGCGAAACATTTTGCGAGACATCTGGCCAGGGAGCCCAACAGAGATGGCCCTTCGCGAACTATTGAGACGTGCGGCACCAACCAGTTGAGAATTTGGGTGGTTACCTTCGTCCGCAGAATGAACTTTTTTCTCAATGAATTGATCTTGAGAAAGTTTCCGAGAAACGTCGGGGTCATTGGCGTCACGGGCCCCCGGTACGTTCCCAACTATGACGTCATACAGTGGCGACGGCATACACTTGACGATGGCCATGCCGGAAAAGTATGGAGATCTGATACGTATCTCCGCCTCAGGGGTTACGATGGTGCTGCCATCAGCCAACCACAACGTCGCGGTAGTGCCAGTTAGTGCTTCATCAGGTACTAATGACCGGCGTACTACCAACGTGTTGCTTCCGGTGTCCCTTAGGACTCGAACAATCTGTCCATTCACTTCCCCTGGTAACACTGGCATGGGACGTTTCTTACATTGCGCTTGCGTCTTCACCGTGCCCATAACATTGTCGTCTCGGTCCGAGTCGTCGCCATCAATCATGGATTGTTGTGGACCGGTCTCTTCTTTGGGTAGCATTAAACAAGATGTAGTTGATTTCGAAGTGCCAGTCATTTTCTGACAGCCCTTCACATCATGCCCCCACTTACGGCAGTTTGTACAAAATACTTGTTTAGGTTTACTTCGACAGTCAGAAGCCTTGTGCCCCTTACGGCCACAAACAAAACATTGCATCTCTGCTCTTGGGCTTGAAATCAATTTAGCCTTCCCAGTTGTGTCCTCACTCTTATTCTGAACTATTAATAAGTTCTTCAATCTCTTTGCCTCTATATATATATCAGCTGCCTCTGCCATGGCTTCCAGAGTCTTGCAGTTCTTCTCCCGTAAGAAGAGCGCCAGCTGACTACTGCAGTTCGCCATGAATTGTTCGGCTACAATCAAGTCACGGACTGAATCGAAATTCCTCTCTGTCTGAGACATTTCTATCCACCTGTCAAAGAAACTTTGGAGTCTCGTGGCATACTGTTTTCCAGTTTCGCCGTCTTCAGGCTTGCTTTTCCGGAATTTCTCACGGTAGCCATCAGCCGTGAAGCGAAAACGCTGGAGCAGTGCCAATTTGACTTCGTCGTATGACAGGGAATCGTTCGGTGACAACCGTCCAAATACCTTCAGAGCCTCTCCGCCAAGGCACAAACTAAGAGCCGTGGCCCACTTTTCCCGTGGCCAATCTTGACCTGTCGCCACTCTCTCAAACCTTTTCAGGTAGGCGTCAAGGTCGTCTCTGTCCTCGTTGAAAACGGGTATAAAGTTATGCGGGTTCACTACCATAGGCGCGTTCCTTTGGTTGCCCGTGTCAGCCACCATAGGCTGACCGACACCGGCCTCAGCTACTCTCAGGCGCAGTTGCAGCGTCCTCTCTTCTACTTCCAAGTGTCGCTGGCTTGCTTCTCGGGTTTGGTTCTCCGTTTTTGCTACTTCAAGACGTAGCTGTAAATTGCGGCCTTCCAGCTCCAACTGTTCTTTCTTCGCGTCTCTCTCCGCGGCTCGTTCATCGCGCTCACGCGCTTCTCGTGCGTCAAACCAAGCCTGCAATTCTGCTCCCTCCAACCCCATGCGTTCTGCCAGCGCCATCAACTCTCGCGAGCCCATTTTACTTTTTTAGTTAGCCTTACTCAAATCTACTTTTTAGTGGCAAACACTCACGTCCTGTCGTAGCGGACGCCAATTTGTGACAGGTTCAGTAAATAAAGCCAGTCGAGCTAGCTGTGAAACGTTAATCTCTCACGAGAAAAGGAAGTGAGCGTTTGATTTGCAAAAAAAAATTATACTTTCACAAACACACAAAAAAAAAAACCACAAAAAGGAAAATACTAAGATCAGAAAAATGTTAACTAATTAGCACTGTCAGTTTCGTTAGCGAGCGGAGACCTCTAAGAGTCTAAACAGTCCTTTTCGTTAAAGTCCTCGTGTTTGAGTCCGGACGCGAGAGAAGACGGATACGGCTCACCAGCGGTTCACGCCCTTCAATAGTCCATTGGGGAAGCTGCCGTGGTGAGAGTGCATAAGCTCGGGCCCGTAGCCCGACGGCTTGCTCCCGCTCCCGGTAGACGTCATCTGCTGCGCTGTCTTCCGCTCGAACATCAGACCAAGGTCTTGCCAAGGATTCGCCAATAGCCGCTGCGGTTGAATGGTCACCAGGACCCCGTGGAAACAGTCGCCAGCTAGGTGGATGCCCTGACGCCCAGGAGGTACTCGCACCCGACGAGGTCGCACGCCGCACCCTAGCCTTCTTCTTCCAAGCACGAGCCCGAATCTCCTCTTCCTCGTTCTTCGATGCCCTGGCTCTGGATTTTTCTCCCATTCCCTTGAATTTTCTTCTTTTTCCAATCGCCAGTGTTCGCCGCACTGGCGCAATACGCCATCTTGCACACATTGTCAGTAGTTCATCTTACGCGCCAAATTTGAAAGTCACTTGACTCGCGCACTTCACTCACAACAGATGGGTCTAGCCCAAGTTTATTGTTAATTAGTGAGTCCAAGAATTTTAGACGGAGAAGCTGGCACCGCGATTGTAGCGTCTGGATTTTGTTATCTCGCATTAGTTCCGTAACTGATGTACCACGACCATACTTTGAGTAAATAAAACGCACTGCTCGTCTTTGAATCTTTTCGAGGGAATATATGTTAGACTTAGTATGCGGATCCCATACAATACAAGCGTATTCAAGCTTTGGACGTATTAAAGTGTTATAAGCTAATAGTTTCACTTGCGACGGGGCGTCTCTGAGTTTGTGCCTTAAAACACACAGTTTACGGAAAGCCGATGACGAAACATCGGCAATGTGTGCATTCCAGGACAACTTATTCGTTATCGTTATACCTAGGTATTTGTATTGACTGACTTCTTTTAAGGGTTGGCTTTTGGAGGAATAGGAAAACTGAAGGGGATTTTTCTTGTTAGTAATTCGAAGGCAAACAGATTTATCGAAATTGAGCACCATGCCCCATTTGTTACACCACGAAAGAATATTGTTAAGGGCAGTGTCGAGAGCAACCTGGTCATCTGGCGATTGTACATCTGTGAAAATAATGCAGTCGTCTGCAAAAAGTCTTATTTTAACCGGATCAGTAATAGCATTAACAATATCATTGCAATAAATTATAAACAGCAGCGGACCTACAACACTACCCTGCGGTACGCCGGAATCTACTGGGAGATGAGGTGATGTCTGTCCACAGACGTCGACATACTGTTTCCGGCCGTTCAGGTAAGCAGACACCCTTGCAGACACACTTGATATGAAGTGAACATTCCTGCTTTTCACGCGGTGAATGATCACCCCCGTATTTTACTCAAATAAGGGTTTACAACTACGCAATACCTGGCGACTGTTGAGAAAAAAAACATGTATATATGATCCGAGTAAACAGACACATAACGTTCCAGTACTGACAGAGACCAAATATTTTATTATTGCTCTTTCTCAGGCTTGCCCTATCCCCCCGCCAAAGCACTTTGTCGTCTTTGGGTCACTACACTCTCCCTGGCTTTGTTTTGTCCCTCCGCTGTATATAAGGAGTCACATTGCTGTTGGCAGCTATTTCCATGACCCCATCTTTGGAAATGTAGCCGATGGTCTTTAGTGTTCTGTCTTTTTTAGCCGCTTTGGTCACCTTAAATGGTCCAACAGTTTTGCACTATGACTGTCATAACCTTTCCGTATCAAAACTAGATCACCTTGAGTAATATAGGACATTTTGCTGTTATGACGCTTGTAAAATGCTCGTTTAAGCGACTCCCTGTGTTTTCTTTGGCTCTCTGCAGTATTGTTGTTTTCCTCATGTTGCAGTGCTGTCTTGATTCCAAGTGTATCGTCTGCAGGCAGACACGCCGCTTCAACAGAGGCGGCGTACTGAGGACTGCCTCCCAAAGCACTTGTGTCGGATCTATTGTGATGTGACACTGCTGCTTAAAGGCAACGTTTTCACCCTCCTGGGGTTCCCATGCCTATGTATTACTTCATGTCTCGTATGACCCGCTCTGCGAACCCGTTGGCTTAAGAATGGTGGCACTTCAGGGTGAAGTTCTTTTCTTCTACCCACTTTGCAAGTTCCTGGCTCCTGGACACCTACCAATTGTCAGACACAGTGCATTTCACTCCCTTAAACATGTGCCTTTTCATTAATGCTATGACGGTTTTCGCATTCTTCCTTCCTGGCTTGGCTGCAACGATCCTCGAGCATTTGTCAATGCACACTAAGAAAGAGTGATTTTTGCCAATGCTTTCGCTTTTTTTTTTAGCTCGGCGAAGTCAACATGAACGGTTTCAAATGGCACACTCGCATGAAGGGAGAAAACCATCGCGTCTGTTTTCTCCTTGTATTTGGTTTTTTTTAGTTGGCAGTCATGGCAGGAGCTTATGTAATTGTCAAAATCCTTCTTCAATCCTGGCCACGTAAATCGCCTTCTCAATTAAATAGGTTCGCCAAAACCCGTAGTGCCCTCCTGAATGCGGGCTATCGTGGTACAGCTCAAGAACCTTTCGTACCATCGTAGCTGGAACATGAAGTTTTCCTCCTATATGTATCAACTGTTCTGTACTTTCCCAGAGTTTTAGTAAGTTGACACTCTCCTCTTTCCTATAGCCACTAAGTACTGGAAGCCGAGAAAGTGCACCCACATTTTATAATTCTTGTCCATTTCTGTGTACGACTTCAAAAACAAACTACTGAGTTTCACTGATCCAGTGTACAATTCTCCTTTTTAGTTGAGAAGCATTCAGCAAATGGTTAAGCGCTTGATGATCAGTGAATAGTTTGAATTTGTTCGTTCGATGTAAGATCGAAAATACCTCATTGCAAGAACAACAACGAAAGCCTCCTTCTCTGTTGTGCTATGGTTCTGCTCAGCCATCGCACATGTATTCGAGTAGTAGCCAATAATTTTGGTTACTTTGTCATGTTTTCGCTGACACCAAACAGCACGTGCGCTGAAGTAGAAAGCATCTGTCATTAGTTAAAAAAAGAAGGGTGAAATCGGGTAGCGTTAAGATCGGGTGCGATGATATGGCTGATACTAAGTCATCATTAGCGTTTTACTACTCATCAGTACAAATAAAATCTGCATTCTTGTGAAGAAAATAGTTAAGTGGTTTCGCTTGGGCCGCAAAATTTTTTGTGAAATTTCTGAAGTGTCCGGCAAGCCTAATTTAGATATTGCACATGCACTCAAAAAAACTGAGTGCATGTACATTATGTGGTTTTTTTATCTGCCGCACACGCTCCAGAGAGTATTCCTTAGTACTCTTAGTCAATCTATCCAGAATGCGTCCAATAAATGTAGTTTTTGCCTTCAGGAACTCATTCTTCCTAAAATTCACTTTCAGTTGTGTTTTTCTCAGTGCGATTAAAACAGTTGTTCAATGTTGAGTGTGAGAAGTCCCATCTTTTGAATAGACTAAAATATTGTCAACATAGACGTTACAAAATGTTCTGAGGAAAGGTTTCAAGAAGCCATTCATCATCTATTGAAACAAGGCAGCGCTATTCTTCCAACCGAAAGGTGAGCGCTTGTATTCACATACGTCAAAGAGAGTGACAAATATTGCGTAGTCACAGCCACGTCTATGTAGAGCACGCAAGCAGCCGGTTTTCACTCTGCAGGGCGAAACCTTGATGAGGCAGTATCGGGCTCTGACGTGCTAAGCTTGACAACTAGGCCACGCATGTTCCTGTTACACCAATTCAGAGCCCGAAACTTCCTCAGCGTTTCGACCTGCAAAGCAAAAACCGGCTTCTCGCGTGCTCTACACAGACGTGTCTGCGTCTGTGCATTCTATATTCCTCTTCGAGGGGTACCTGCCAAAATCCTTTGCTAAGATCAATTCGGGAAACGAGTTTGCAACCTACCGTTTTCTTAATTATTTGATCGATTCTTGGCACCGGAAAAGTAAATAGGTCAGTTAGGTGATTCAAGACTCGGTAGTCCATACATAGTCTCAAAGATCCGTCTTCTTTGTGTGCCAGCGTAGTTGGTGAGGCGAACGGGGACAACGATGCCCGTTATATGCCAGCATTTAACATATTTAGGATTTCGCTTTTCAACCTACATTTCTTCTCGAGGGACATTTTGTAAAGCTTTCTGACCGGTGTAACGTTTTCAGCTTGAAAGGAACCGAAGTTTTTGTTGTTGCCGGTGGTTAGTTGCTTAAGCCGACAGGTTCGGGGAATTCGAGGTGGACTTCGTCTTCACATGTAATAAGACGATCCACGATGCTCAAGGAAGCGCACATCTCTTTTGCCACAGTCACTTCATTTCTCCAATAGAGGTTTAACCTTAGGGTCTTCATATCAGGTCGAGAAAGTAAAAATCTGTAGTCACACCCTTTCACTACGAGAGCATCAATGTCAGCGTTCTGGCCTTTAAAAGAGACACTTGGTCGCACCCATTAATCATAAATTTGTTTTGTCCCATCGAAGCATTGTACTTGTACTCATCTCCCTCGAAAAACTTATTTCCTCTTTACGAGTGCCTCATCTATGACAGACACATATGCCCCTCTATCCACATGTACATCAACATCTTCACCATTTACCTTTAGTTTGATACATAGGAGATTAAGAGCCGTCATGAAACAGTCTCCAGTTTTGTCGCCAGGTGGGACTGCTCTCCCTCTTTTATTCGTTTTTTTTTCTTTCAGCCTTGTCTGCGTGCGAACAAACGTTATGCTCTTGGTCGTTAATGGCCTCTGAGATTACATATACCACTGGGTTTCGGCCATGCCAACTGTCAAAATCCCGCGACCGCCGAGGAGCATTCCTTGAATGGTAATCGTGCCGACGTGCATTCTGGGAATTCAGATAGACGGAGAGGTTTCTGAAAGAACCTAGACGCTCCTCCACTTTTTAGGTGATCGAACCTGTGGCTATCTCTTGAGTTCCTTAGGAAGGCCGTGAATAATGAGTGGTATTATCGCGGTCTCCGGAAGTTCTGGGCTTGCCATTTGAAGAAGCCGCCTTCCCTTATAAAAATACTCTAGGGGCTCTTCTGAGTAAAATTTGTAAAAAAAATTGATCGGTCCCGCCTTTCAATGGAGTTTTGTCGAAAGCTAGCAGGAAACTCCTTTTCCACTTGTCCCATGTGTTGGTCTCTTGTCTTGCGTAGTGAAGTACGTACCACTTTTGAGCCAGTCCGGTACAAAACGAACGCATGTTCCCGATGCGCTCACTGTATTCTTGCCACGAGTTGCCACGATTGTTTGCTGTGTCTGGATGACGACAAGAAGACTGTCCATAATTGCTGCTGTCACTCCTCGTACTGCTGCTGACAGTAGATGATTTCCATGAGGCGCGAGTCAACGGAACAATCTTGTTTGCTTGGCGAAGTATTTGACGACGTTTTCAAAAGCAGTCACATGATGTATTCTTTGAAGTCGGTATACTTCGATTTCAGCTTCTCTGATAGTTGGTGGTCGAGCTCATCTGGTGTCTTCCCGGCTTTCTGAGCGGCGAACTCACGCAGTTTAGAAGTCGTGATACCTCCACGCAATTCATACTTGTCTTCATCCATTTCGCACGTCCAAAAATATCACTTGCCAATTGAACTTCGGGATACAGTCAAAGTTATTCACGTATTTAAGCTCTTAATCCTGTCGAAGACTGCGCCAGTATAACGTTCTGACACTGACAGCGACAGATTGTTTGTTCGTTTGTCTGTTTGTTTGTTTGTAGCTCGGAATCCATGGCACATACCCACTCTGGGGGATCAGGCAAGAAATCATATAGCATTATATTGGCGATAATGTACTATAGTTTACGAACAATACAAGAGACAAAGATGTAGACGAAAAACAGTATATTAAAAATATTCAAACAGGGAGGAAAAAGAATAAGAAAATAATGACTAATATAATAACTTTACTTTGATTTTGCGAGCCGACCCGACAGGTCAAACCCAAATAATTTAGGATGTATGTCTCAGATTTATTCACACTTCTAAAATTAGTCCCGACCCGCTTTTTTTTAGTATTTGTCAAAGAGGGCCTTATGTCTAGTTGTAATCACATTAGCCCCACTTAGCATATTTTCCTATAGCACACATTTCTTGCTGTACGCAACGAAAACAACAATTTTCACAGTCAACATTCTGTTCATGCAGCAGTTTGCCTATGCTAAGCTAACTTATGCAAACTTTTTACAGCCACGATAACATTCACTAGTTTTCAGCCTTTCACTTTGTATCTGGAGAAACCTGCGTCACGTAAAAAAGGAGTAACCACAAGCGTATCGCTAGTGGTTACTTCCCCAAAAAGGAGAGATGCAGTGGTGAAGAAGGCTATTCTTTGCCGTGACGTCACATCGCCACGACCGCAGCGACGACAGTGTTCGTTCTCATTGCTAATAGATTCAGTTTGCAACGAAGTTTCAAGCAGCAGATCTGTCGTACAATACTAGGATGCTACACACAGGGCCCTGGTTTCTTTCATCGGTATTTCTTATTTCGCATGATAGTGGTTATGCCCACGGGCGGCGGAAAACTAAAGCGCAAAAAATGGCCCTTGTTGTGATGTCATAACAGCTTTCGCTGTAAAAGATTGAACCGGCTCCACTTTGCGGACACTGATGAGACAGCGAAGCGATAGTGGCCTTCCCGTCAATAGGCTATCGCAATTCAATGTTTAGGAAGTCTTTTGAAGGTGTTTTATTACTGATGTTGATCAGCCTGCTCCGGTGGTTTCGTGGCTAAGGCACTCGGTTTTTGAATGGCAGATCGCGGGATCGAATCCTGGCTGCGGCAGCGGCATTTTCGATGGAAGCGAGAATGCTGTAGTCCCATGGGCTCAAATTTCGGTGCACGTTAAAGAACCGCAGGTGATCAAAATTTCCGGAGCCCTCCACTACAGCGTCTCTTGAAATCATATGGCGGTTTTGGGACATTATACCCCACATATCAATCAAATCACTGATATTGATCGAAAACTCTTTGTTAAGCCTTGAGGTGGTACTATAGCCATCAACTCATATAACCACAAAGCATCACGCCACCGTAGTTCCGGTGCGACTATGGTAACGCGCAAGCCATTACTGGGGTCAACTGTTCCATTTTGCTTTTAGTGAACTAGTGGTGAGCAACATGGTTTACCCAATATATGTGGCACTTGTGCGTCTATCGTCGTTATAAATGTCTGATAGGCGGCACAGAGTTCTGTGCCACATGCGCGTTGTTCCCACCTATAGGTGGAGGTTGTCAGCTCTTCTTGCCCTATTTCAACTGTGTCCTCGTGTTTTCTGCGTATACAGGTAGAACATAGAAATAGGCCCCGCCGCGGTGGTCTAGTGGCTAAGGTACTCGGCTGCTGACCCGCAGGGCGCGGGTTTGAATCCCGGCTGCGGCGGCTGCATTTCCGATGGAGGCGGAAATGTTGTAGGCCCGTGTGCTCAGATTTGGGTGCACGTTAAAGAACCCCAGGTGGTCTAAATTTCCGGAGCCCTCCACTACGGCGTCTCTCATAATCATATAGTGGTTTTGGGACGTTAAACCCCCCATATCAATCAACATAGAAATAAATACTGCCTTCAATTCCAGTTGACCAATGGTGAGTTCTAGAGGACTGGTGAGATTTAGCCGATGTTTGTGGGGCATATTTGTTCAGGCTGCCCACAAACGTTACCGCAGATCCCGGGAATGAAAGGCTCGACCTCGCTGTCGATAAGTCCGCGTTTCTCTCTATACGACAGTGTTGTGCGTTGTTCCACTGTCTTTGTTCGGCTTCGTGAACGAGCAATTCTGGCCACCCTCATGGACTCTCAACATGCGCAGGTATGCGTGTGCTCCTAATAAAAGGCTGTCATGGCTTTTGGGTAACAAGTGATATTTTGAAGGGCTGAAAAATTGGTTTCTCAATACCACGGAATATTGCTGCTACAGTGCAGCATGAACAACGGGGAATGGCTGAACCAGCAAAACAAAAGGACCTTTCTTCAGTTTCTATGACATGCCGTAACTGTTCAAGTGTGACAAACCAACCTGCCGCCTCATCTACACTAAACACTGTTTACTGATTCATATTTACCGATAGCGACTTACTGATTTAACAAAATATTTCAAGTGTCATCATTACTGCTTTAAAACAAAATCTAGCTCTAGTAAAATCAAGTTAGGTGGACCATGGAATTACATATAATAACAGTTTGTAGTTCCGTAGTGTATCTTGTTAATAACGAGAAAAATGATGACCGTGAAAGTATGAGGGATGTTGTTTCGAGTAATTGTAATACGAAATCTGAATAAAACAAAGTGGACATAATCACAACACATCAAGCCTGCTGTCACAAACAAAAGGGAAAGGAGGGGTGCTGGTTCACGCATTCTCATTCTTCGATTGATTCTGCCGCCCGCTTCTTGGTCGATCCTCCTTTGTGTTTGCACGCCAGTATAACAAGGATCATCATCATCATCTTACTTAATATAGTCCTAGCCTCTGTTTTTCCACATGGTCTAATCTGAACTCGGGCACAAGTAGCAACCATTTTTCCATATTGTTTGAGCTTGTCTGTCGCGTTACTTCCGTAATCAAGCAGTCCGTTTTTCACAGCAATTTCTATACATTTGAACAGACACTACGTGTGGTTTTGTTAAAACGAACAGAGGAAAATGAAGAGTTGAATGTTATTGGGTTTGGTGATGTTATAAAGCAATTTTTTATAGAGCTAAGCTCACAATGCAATCTCTAAACAACGTTTTCAGAACCATCGGTGGAACTCTGGTTCTTCTCGTCGATAAGCGCCAAGAAAAGCAGTGTGTCGAAAACTGCTGCATATAACCAGGGCCCTAGAAATTGGGGCAAATATTAATACGCGGTTGCAGTTCTTAAGCAAACAGTTGCCTCTGCAAAGAATAGCTATGATAACAACCGTTTCGAGTTTCTTTCAAAGCCTGACCGCAGGAGATCAGTTTTCAACTTCCTTAGAGCCAAAAAAGTAATCCCACTACCACCAAACATCGAATCGATAGTTTGAACGCCAAGTGAGTTGCCTAGTTTTCTGGAAAATATTGCTCAAAGGCTGGAAAGCCACTTCACGGCTGCTCACTTTTACCACTCGCCATGTCCTATTAAAAGAGATGACCTTGAAGAGTTTACAGCGTGGGAAATAGGACAAGTAGTGAAAATATTGCTCCATTCTGCTCCAGGTCCTGATGAAATAGTTGCATAGGTAATAAAAATAATCCGTAAAGTATCAGACCCCAATTCACTTGCAATGGTTAAACACTTCATGGGAAATTTGTGGATTCTGCCTGAGTGGGGAATCGGGGATAAATTTCTTTTATAAAAAACGTAGAGCTGTGTTTACTTTGGATAACAATAGGCCACAATTTACTCACATCTAATTTGGTAAAAATGATTGAAATAATTCTACACATTAAGGTAGATAGTTGCTTGTACAAAAACATGATTTTAGGCTCATCCAAGGTTGGATACAGGCATGGGTGCTCCATTTGATTTGCGCATTTTTATTTGGAAAGCAGGATAGAACTGGCTCGTTTAAGAAACACGTGGCCGTCTTCGTAAGTCTAGATATTACTAAAGCTTATGAGAGTGTGGAACACGCTAAAATAATAAATTCGCTTACGCATGAAGGTTTCCCAAATCAATTTGCTGCATGGGTTTACTTCTTCCTGAAAGATCAAGAACATTATTGCGCTCAGTCTGGAGTGTCGTCTTCCAAGTGTAAACTGACTATAGGTTGATTTGAATTTTGAGGTTTAACGTCCCAAATCCACCATATGATTATGAGAGACGCTATAGTGGAGAGCCCCGGAATTTCGACCACCTGGGGTTCTTTAACGTGCATTCAAGTCGAAGCACATGGGCCCACAACATTTTCGCCTCCATCGAAAATTCAGCCGCTGCAACTGGGAGTCGATCCCGCGACCTATGGGTCAGCAACCGTGTACCTTAGCTACTAGAGCACGGTGGTTGGGAACAAACTTGAGGTCTCTCTCAAGGTTCGGAACTTTCAAAATTATTACATAATTCTTTATTGTGCACGAATCCAGTACAAAATAACGTACAGGTGTATGCATACGCTGACGAAATCTCATTTTTGCTATAGATGCAGATGTACAAACACTATATCAGATGCTACAGTTTTATACAAACGCTCTGGACACGTGGTTGGACGACATTATACTACCAATAAACATCAAGAAAAGTGCAATAGTAGTTTTTCTGCTAAGTGTTCCAGTGCCGTACTTTACAGATAGGATGCCATCCCGCAGGTGATATCGATGAAGTACTTAGGAGAGACAATTAATGAAAACAGAACTTGGAGTCCGCGTATAGAAAATATGGTAGCTAAAGGAGCACGGGTGGTTGGTATGCTTCGTAAACTCAGGAGTAAGCGATCTGGTTTACGTCGTGATGTGCTCGTCGTGACACATTCTATAAACATTCGCGAAATATTAGAGTTTTGCTCTGTCTAGTTTTCCTGAGCACCCGCCTACAAAATTTGACCACTGGTACATCTAGAATGCAAAGCGTTACGATTATATTTTCAGCTCCCTAAATTTGTCCCTATCAATAATTTACGCAAGGAAGCACACTAGCCTTCTCTTCTTGTTAGGTTCCAAGTTCTAGTAGTTCGCACCTTCCTAAAATATATGCATCCCCACAGAATAGGTCACAGTAAGTTTACAATAATGAGCCCACGTTCTTTTCTAACCAACAGTGGTCCAGATTAAGGCGCCTACAAGTCATCGTCGTGGAATAGCTCCTGGAAATATTGCAAATAATTGTTCGTGAAGCACTGATACTAAGAAGACCTACTCAAACCATAAAAATATAGTTTCACAATATAGTTTCTAAGAAATGCGAAACATCCTCCCAGTAGGTACCTAAATGTTATATTGAAAGAGCACCCGGCAAGGTTAGGTATCAAGATTGTAATAGCAAATGATGTTTCCATTTGTGAATAAAAGGCAGGAATCCGAATTGAATCTTCAATGTTGGATTGGTCTTTTTTAATCCGTTTACTTCATTTTACACCTACTTATCAAGCGAAGTCACTTGCAATTCGTTTAGCATTATGGAAGCTGCGCAATCTATCACGGATGCTATCATTCTTACAGACTGCCTGTCTGTGCGTACTTCATTAACTGCGCCTAATATGTCCAATGCGTTAGAAGTGCTTGATGCTGTTGCCCCAAAACATTTACGGGTCATTCGCTTGGTGTGGATACCAGGGCATAAAAGTTTAGCTGTGAATGAATATGCGGATGCACTTGCAGTCCCACAATTTCTACATTGCCGACGCTAGCATTAATCGCCCTGGCACGCTTTCAAAAAAATTGTCACATCAGGTAATTTAAAAAAGTCTCGCTTGGCAACATCTGTATTTTTTCAAGTTAAGTACCCTTGGAAAAATTGATGGTGCTCCTTATAGAAGGGTGGAGATATTGATTACGAGACTACGTTGCCGAGTACCCCCCTCCCCCCCCTGAATTTTTACCTACACAGTTCTGGTATGGCACAGTGTTCCCTATGCCTGCACGGCTACGATAGTGAATTTCTGCGTCATTTCCTTCTAATATGCATGTTACTTACAAATAAAAAAATACTGTTAGAAGAGCCTCTCCGTAGGTTGGCTTTAAAACTATTCCATCCAGCAGTCCTTTCATTTAGAGCAACTGAAAAGGTATTTAGCCACATGAATGTTTGCGACGCCGTGTGCGATTTTCTAAAGGAATCAAAAGAACTAGTATATTAAGCTTAGGCATAAATTCAATTTATTTCCAACCATATTAGCTTGTTGGTTTTTGTTCCTGTTACGTTTTTTTTTCAATTATATACCATGGTTTACCAATATGCTCTTTGTGAAAACATCCCTATCTAAACATCGGGTCGTGTAAAACAATTTCATTTCAAAGGTGAGGTACCGTCTGTTTTATGGATAGTCCCTCGTGGTGGGTTCCGCCAGGACTCTGAAGAACAACCAACCAACCAACCCACCAACCAGTTGTTTTGTTGACCTTGAACGTACCCACACTTTCGGGTCTGGGTCTCCCTGTTTGTTTCCCACACTATTTTCAGGCGCCGAAACCCACGCGGTCACCTGACCTTCGATTTTCGCCCATAGAAGAATTTCGAATACAGCGCAGTTTCACCGGACCACATTCGCCAAGGCAATATTGACCTTCTAAAAAAGCCATTTATTCGAAGGTCGCTGATTCGGTTCCTGCCGGCGGCAGGCTATTTGTTCGTTCACCTTACTTTCTTCAAATTTGCACAAGAGCTATTATCGATATTATCCCCTACAGTTTTCTTGTCATCATTCTCCGTTAGTTCTCATTGATATTGTGTTTAACAAAGAAATCCAGCCCTTAAATTTTACCACTTCTATGGTTCATAGCGTAACGCATTGTACGCCAGCATTGTTTGCTGAGCTCATAAAGCCCTCGCATTATCTTTTATACACGAAAGAGGGTCGCGAGGTTCAACTGCGACTGCGCATTGCGTTCATCGGTGAGCGGCATGCGCGGCTCTTTCTTCACGACCAGGCACGTGCACCGTGTCGCCGTAGAGATGCACGTGGTTGTGTCGAGCTCTCGTCGTCCTCGTCGCCCGGAGCAGGAAGCCGTTTCCTGCACCCCGGCCGTCGCCAGCAAGGATGAATGAGTGCGGCCGCATCCCGACGAAGCCTCGTTAGACCTCCCCCGCGGATTGTGAGGCCGTGCTCTCACGTACTACACTCTGTAGTGTGTCCTGTCTCTTTCGTGCCTTTTTTCTTGTTCGTTCCTGGGGCCTCCGTGAAGGGCTTAATCTATTTATAGAAGTATATAACCGGGCGCGAGGTGCATCCTTGGCCACGTTCGCGGGTGTACGATGAGGGTGTTGAAAAGACATCGGCCGCAGAACAAGCACCTCAGTTGATCGCAGGACTTCGAAAGCGTCCTCACTCTGAGCTGTGCGCAGACGCTTGCTTTCTGTGAGAAAACTGGCATTATTCACACAGACAAAACTCGTTGTTATAGCAGAATATTAAGGAGATTTAACAGACAATGGTGCCAAGGAAAGTGAAATGGACGTTATTTGTAGCAATTTTAATGTAAACAGTCAAAAAACAGTAAGGCTCACTTGTAACTTGCCACCTAGAACATTAAAATTTGCGGCCTTCGAATAACGCATCCTGTATATGCTCTACGAACTGACCTGCAGCCGTGGTCTTACCCTTCTCCCGTTTATGAGGTATATATGTGCATGTAAACATGGCAGCGTCAGTCAGAGCCGCTATCAGCCGTGAAGGCGACTGTGGAACACTGTTTCAGGCAGAAAAAGCAAAGCTTGAGGGCCCCCCGAGGTTTTGTTTCAGTGAGCACTCGAGAAACTTCCACGGCTTGCTTCGCACTCGGCGCTTTCGAGCTATCTAGGTGTGTAACAAGTGCTCCCCGCATTCTAGGAAAAAACGAAAAAATCAATGGCATTTGTTGCTCCCGGCCCCACGAGTCACTTACAGCGCTGTCTACGAGTTTTTTACGACGACTTTGCTCCTCTTGTAATGAAGGGACATTGAGAGCAATCGAGGCCCTAAATAGCGCAATGAAGCTTCACTTGAGTTCGGAGCACTGCCGGATGAACCGTCAGAGCCGGTTTTTTTTTTTCGTTTTAGGCATTTTAAAGGGCCAACAGGCGCAGTCTGCGCAATCACCTAAGTTTCATGAACAACTTACCGCACACAGAAAGACATTTTACGTCTGGTCAGAAAAAATATATATAGGGTAGAAAACAAAGATATCGAGGAAAGAGTCAACAAACTTGAAGCAGAACTCGATACGTTTCGAAGTGTAAAATACAAAATAAGCATTCTTCAAGACTCATAAAAAAAGTGTGGTGGTGCATAACAGGTTTTCGCAAACAAGGCTGAACGGAAACGAAAATCGCTCAGGGTGAAACAGCCTCTAGCTCCAACCGAGACGTTTCAGATTCAAGACAATCTCGAGAGCTAACGGAAGTCCATGTCAAAGATATGATTACCTCCGAAAGTAAACTGGCTCATCGCGGAAGTCATTATGTATCAAACAAACGTAGACCTAGGATTCAGAAAACTTTTAACTTTCAATAAAAAGAGAAAGTGCTGCACAAGCGCGTGCGTGTAAATTAAAGGCGACGAACACGCACGCCAACATTTTTTGATCGCCGCACACCACGGCCATAAGAAGCTTACAGATTTTGCCAAAAGCCACTCCGCTGGAATACTTCTTCAACTGGGTTCTGACAAAATAATCGTAAATCATGTGTAACCTGACAACTGATGCTGTAGGTAAAAGCACGATTCTAACCGGTCATTGCAGTTTTTCGTGTAATACAGCACGCTCAGTAACATTAATGAATTAAAGTGCGTGCGAGAGGAAGTAGACGTCGTTAAACGCCTTTACGAGTCCTGCGATATAAGTGTTTTAAATGCATGTGACAGCTTAGTTTACACCTTTAATGTTTGTAGTGCTGAAACTAGAGCCCAGTCAGAAACTAGGTTCAATGATAACGCCAGCGATAGTGAATTATTTCCCTGGGTTGATTGTTTATCATTTATCAACGTCACTTGATTAACAACGAGACGTGGCGCTTTTTTGGCAGATCCCAAGGTTGCTGTTTTTTTCCAAAGCATTTCAATACCAAGCTACATCGAACTGCTTTGCGCTGCAGTTGAAATCGCCCACCGGAAAGTTGCCATAGAACCTTTCCACCACCCTCCTTCGAATGCCAGCACATTCGTGAATGAATTAGATGACGATAGCAACATTCTTTTTTCTTTATATATCCCAGTACACCACTTTTTTTTTAGAACAATTCAACATTCCTAAGCTAACGTGGGGCTGCACCTTCCATAGCTTACTCACACAGTGCATTATCACAAGAGGTTTCAGGCTCGTATTCTGTGTTTTGCGAAGCTGAACTAATGAGGCTATCTACTATAGAATAACTTCATCCGTGTGGAACACTCTTGACCTGCTGCTAAAGTTCGAGCCAGATATTTTCTTCAACGTTGCGTGTTTGCCTCGCTTGCAACAACAACAACATAAAAACATTGAACATCTGCGGTGCCACTGTCCTCGTTTTTCTTTGAAGAGTCAAGTACTTCCCAACGCATTGCGGCGACAAGATTATCGGCTGTTTTTTTTGTGTGCAGGTACTACCCTTAACAACGTCCACACCTCTCGACGTCCCACAAGTCAGTGAAAGCTCTCTTGTTATTTTTGAGGATGATGCGTGGTTATGTGAACGCCCCTGACTTTCAGTGCCTTTCCGCACGCGAGAGTGAATTCACTGCTGCTCCTTTTTATTTCGTTGCGATATAAGCTATATGGACACTTTCGACTGGTTTTCACCGTAATGTACGGTATGTATATATATATACAAAATATACGAAGAAAACTAGTACAAAAAATTGGCCCCGTATCTGCACGTAATCTGCAATTGTCGTCAAAAGACGGTAGTCTTGCGTGTGGAGATAGTGAACAAAACATTTCTTTGATGTTCTGTGAAAGAAAATCGGTGAATGGTGTTCCGGAGGCGCTGCGTTTGAGTGCCTCGAGCGTGCAGTGGATTTGATTGATTGATATGTGGGATTTAACGTCTCAAAACAACTATATGATTATGAGAGACGCCGTAGTGGAGGGCTCCGGAAATTTCGACCACCTGGGGTTCTTTAACGTGCACCCAAATCTGAGCACACGGGCCTACAACATTTCCGCCTCCATCGGATATGCAGCCGCCGCAGCCGGAATTCGAACCCGTGACCTGCGGGTCAGCAGCCGAGTGCCTTAGCCACTAGACCACCTCGGCGGGGCGAGAGTGCAGTGGAGGCGAATGAGCGCATCAAGTGACGTCACACGTCAGACATGAGCGCCATCTGGCAGTTTATTTTGGAAAACAAAGCACATGGTCGTGCCCGCCAGTCTCAGAGGTGATAAGGAGTAGAACGCAAAGTGACGGGTAGGTGCCACCACCATTTCGTCTTAGCTAGGGAGCCTACATGAACGGCCGTTTTTAGGGTGGAGACATCTTAATAAGTGCCTTCAAGAAACTCAGCCAAAACCAGCGGGCAACGGGGCACGCTGTTGCCAGCTTCCACCAAATTCATCATTGTTTTCTGTGCGCCGCCATTTTGGAGCGGACGGACGGAACGCGCGGACGCGTCCCGTTTGTGGGCTTCCTACTCGCAATGCTTGGACGCAGAAACGACAACTTCGGTTATCTACTCATTCGCGAACACCGCGAAACACATATACGTGTGCCGCAGAAAAAAACAGTGAACGAAATACGCAGTACTCACAGAGCAAATACGAGCCGCACTGGTGGGCTCCCAGCCGTCTCGCTTCACTTGAGCCAGCCATAGTTGTTGTCGGCCAGGGCTCGCTGGGAAGCGGAACATTCGCACCCCCTTTCTGTTGTGGTTAGTGCAGAGCAGTACGCAGCATCCAGGCATTCTAAGGCTTCACCGGCAGCGTTTAACACGCGACCGCAACGGTCGACGCCGTATTATTGAGAACTAAACGCAACCGGGCGTAGACGCAGAGCGGGCACCAAGATGGGGCGACAGCGCGGCGTTGCTGTCTGGCAACATTGTGTTTTGGCGGGCGGCGGTGCGTTAGCGGCATGTAGTGGGTCAAAGGCTGACATCACTCTAAAAACGGCCGTTCATGTAGGCTCTCTAGTCTTAGCAAGGCGTTGGAAACGCTCCCCGTTCCGTGCAAGCATTGCATGGTAAGCGCAGCGTCATGAGCGCTATGGTCCTTGAAATTACTTATGCATGCGTTTTCTAATAAGAGATGCATATGCAGAATATATGCGTGTTGTTATTGTGCCCCACACATGCGCAATAATTGCTTTTTATTTGACAATTGCACAAGCATGAACGCTCAACCTTGAGCAACATTGGTGGTCGCTGCGTATGGGGTCAGCCGTTTCAAGTACCCGATGCCGGTAAGAGTGGACGAACAGACAGACAGACAGACAGACAGACAGACAGACAGACAGACAGACGGACGGACGCACGGACAGACGGACAGACAGACAGACGGACAGAGAGACAGAGAGACGGACAGACAGACAGACAGGCAGACAGGCAGGCAGACCAAAATTTTTGCTTCGAAGGTCCCCCAGAAAGACTATCGTCTTTAAAGACATTTTCTGACACGTGGATTGGAACGGGCGACCCCACGCTCCTCAGCACACGGCGCTTAGCGCTCGGCCCCTGGTCCATCAGCATACAAACGACATAGACTGCTGCGCGCTGGTGGTACACCGATCGCGCGAGAGTGCGTGCATTACCACTGAGATAATAGTGCCGTCCCCAGGCCCCCTCCCAACCTCTGCCTTGCGTGGCAGCTTGGACTACAGGTTTTCCCGCTCACTTTAATCCAAGTGCCAGTCTAAATAATCTGCACGCGGTTGAAATATTCTGAGGCTTCCTAATTTCTTGATTATGTAGCTGTCTTTTAATCTCTCAGTATGCGTTCCTGCACTCCAATAAACATAGTGTGTCGTTCGCATTGCATGACCTGTCCTGGTCATGTAATGTTGTAGTGTGTACCAAAGCCAGTTATGAGCTTCAGTGACGGATACTGAATTTCATTGCACTGTAAAATTTTCAGTAATATGTTCCTGCGTTTTTTTTTTTCGTTTTCATGAAATTTATTTCACCTGGGCCAAGCACTCGTTATACAAACTTGCGCATAGCAAAGTATAAGCACTCCAAACATGGCTTAAGCGAACCACGGCAGTAATTTTTTTCAAGAATACTATCGGCGAATACAAATAATAATGATTGATTCTACCTTCCGACTATTGTCTTTTATACTGTAGGGACTGCATTTCAATTGCACTGCCGTGTTTACGCCCCGTATTCTGATTTTTGTGTGCTGATTAAACTGACTGGCACCTGAATTAAAGTCATGGGCAATCGAATTAAATACGGTGGCACATGGATTAAACACAATGGCACGCGGCCTGAGTGAGTTGGCGCTTGGATTAAATATGTTGGCGCTTGGATTAAATGTTTGGCACATGGATTAAATAGCTCGGCGTTCAGATTATTTCAATGGCGTGCAGATTATTTAGGCTGGCACTTGGAGAAAAGTGAACAGGAAACCTGTAGTTGGTATGACATGACGATAGTTATGGATAGCGCGAGAACAGAACGACGACACAGAGACAAGAAGGACATGAGCGCTCGTGTTCTTCGTGTCCTGCGCTCGTGTCGTTCGTGTCCTTCTCGTCTCTGTGTCGTCGTTCTCTTCTCGCGCTATCTATAACTATTCTCTACTTTGCCCTATGGGGTGCAGTCTCTCAGGACCATGCACGCGCACGCGCGCTCGCCTATTTTGTTATGGAAGCAGTTCATACATCGTGTGATTATTCTTCTTCTTATTCTTCTTCTTCTTCTTCTTCTTCTTCTTATTATTATTTTGTTTGTGTGCATAGAGAACATGAAGAGAGTTGAAATAGGGAGGGAACAAGCTGACAATTAACACCTATTGGGGCACAATGCCTTTTTGCTTTTTGGGAAGGGGAGATATAGAGGAAAGAAGGGAAGAATAATCAGAGAGAAGAGTAAAGTAAAAAAAAGAGAAGAACCAAACACACACAAAAATTAAATACTCAGGTGAAAATGTCTATAAATGCAACGCCAAGTCCGTTTTCTTTGGGAAAGTTAAAAGTGCTCTATCAGCCTGGTCACGCCTAAAAGCACATCCTCCTGGGAACACGCAATCGTCAAGGGTCGTGCACTCAAGTTCAATCAGTCCGTGGTCTTTTTAAGGTAGTGCTCACTGCTCAACGAATGTAAGGCACTCTAAAATGATGTATGCTGGTGTCTCACAGGAGCCAATCGACGAACATATCGGACTGCCAGCACGTGCATAACGGTATAATCGTTCGCACACTGGCACAGCACCAAATCTGAGCTTCTATACAACATCACGTTCGTCATGGCAGATGAATCTATGGCCAAGTATACAACGGAGAAACAATTCACTTCCGACCCACTCATGGGAATTCTGCTTTAGAAGGTATTGGTGAATCAGCAGACGAGCATTGTCAAACCGTATTAAAATTTCTTGGCAGTCACACTCGTTGTGGACACAAGTTGAAGCCAGGTGATCGGCCTCTTTATTCACAGGAGTACGAACTATTCACTGGCAATTAAGGGACAACACAAGAGTAATAAGCTTTGTGGCAGATTTAACTATGCTGCATATCATGGATGACAAAAGGATATGACTGGTGCAAAATGAAATCATGAGATGCGTGTCATGTAGGAACATGAATTTATACCACGCTAATGATGCGCTCGTGGCTGTCTCGCTAGCATCACTTGTACCAAATTTGCATTACGGAACACAAATGGATGAGAAAGATATATGATTGGCGCAAGCATGACAATCATGAGATGCCTGTCATGTAAGAACATAACTACATGCCACACTCATGATGCGGTCGCGGCTGTCTCGCTAGCTTCACATGTACCAAATTTGGCATTATGCGACGTGAATGGAGGTCGATAGTATATCACTGGTGTAAACTTGATAGTCATGAGATGTGTGTCATGTAAGAACATGACTACATGCCACGCTCATGATGTGCTCGTGGCCGTCTGGCTAGTTTTTTTTTCTTAATTTTTCTCTTTAATTCGCTTAATTTTTCTTTTTCTTCCCCTTGTGTGCGTACTTTCTGCTTAAGTTGTGCGCGGGAAGTTTGTAGCTGTTTGCCGTTCCTAACGTGAATTTTCAATTTGTTGTTGTTTTTAAAACAATGCACAATCAATTCTTAAGTACCTCTGTAAAGCATGACGATAGTTATAGCGCGAGAACAAAACCATGACACAGAGACCAGAAGGAGACGAAGGACACGAGCACTGTCCTTCGTCTCCTTCTTGTCTCTGTGTCCTCGTTTCGTTCTCGGGCTATAGCTATTGTCATGCCATACCAACTAGCCCAAGCTGCCACACTCCTAACATACCTCCGTAAAGACACGTTTCACTTTGTGTTACACCGATTCCTAAATAGAAAGATTAGTCACGTTTTTTATCTCATTTCATTTGCACACAGCGAGAATTTGACTTCGTCCAGCTATATTCTGTACCTTTCTTCTCATAGCATCTCGCTACCTATCCTAAGACCACGGATTCGTAGAAGCTTATTCGAAATATTTGTTTTTAACTACAAAGCATTTTATTTCGGGGTCCACCCCGGCTCCGTGACGTATCTCCATCACGGATATGGCGTAGTAAAATGCTTACAGATAACGAAGAAACATTTCAGCTGATTCCAGGTACCTTCAAAACCGATAATATGCTAAGCATACGGATGCAAGGTGAATGTGTTTAAATTTTTTATAGAGCAAATTGTGATGAAGTGGCGCTCGATATATGCACTAATCCACGCCCACACATACGTTGAACAGCCGCAGATGTTTATATTAGCAGTTGCATGAAGTTGTGCAACGAGGCCAAGTCAAACATGGGTATTAGCAACAGTTGAAGCCGTAAGCTGATATGAAGCGCTGGTGTTAGCGCCGGGGCTGATGAGCATGGTCACTTACAACTCTGCTACACAAATCAGCCTCAGGGGATGGCATCCAACTACAGTCGGCGTTAGCCCGACATGAGAGTTGTATCGTTGGAGTGCATATCTAATGTTTATAAAATTGAATAGCCAGTACTACTACCATAATTGATGCTTCACAGACATTGAGGTCTATTTCAACGCTCATGTTTTCCTCCTTGCCTTCCCTTTCTCGCCTTCTGTTGACCTTTCTTTCAGAACTTTCGTGCTTGCGCTCCAACGCTTAATTATAATATATTTGGAAAGTATTTCCGGGCCTGGCGTGGCTCTGTGGTAGAATACTCCTTTGTCGCGCAGAATGCTTGGATTCAATTCCTGCTGGAACATTGACATTATTTCTTTGCATTCGTTTGGTCAACGCTGCTTACGCCAGCTTTTTCTGACTGCTCAAACTTTGATAATACCGATGTGTACTTCCACCCTACCCGGGCCAATATAACATATCTATCACCTGAGGTACATACCCGCCCCCGGGTATGTGCTACGATATGTCGGAAAGTGCTTGACGGCATACACGACGACATTCTGGCATTCATGTTATGACTAGTGCACCATATTCGTCAAACCATCTTACCTTCTCGTACTAATTTTGGTGCCCCCCAAGTTAAGGGGGTGATCATGAGAGCACCCCAACGTAGGCGGCTAGATAGATAATTAGATAGCTAGATTGATAGACAGATATGCAAATAGACGCCAAAAGTGTTTGCAGTACGCAAACAAAGGCGCCACATTTAAACACGAGAAGGCAAAGTTACACGATCGTTCGACCAAGCGACCTCGCGCTCCTCAGCGCGTGACGCTGACCAGTATGGCACAGAGCGACCCTTCTCCGACATGTTAACGTTGAACCATTTATATACACCAGCTACGGCTGGCGGTCCTCAGAGCTTGGCAACTTCAGCGCGGATGCGCGATCAGTAGCTAGTTGACACGACAAGCGCGAGTAGCGCGGGTGCGCTGTCAAGGTCGTCGGGCCGCGCCATCTCACGCATAGACTTGCGCGCGTGCCTCCACATGGCGTGGTTAAAGTGCGTATAGATGTTCCCTAGTGGGGTGACTCACTCGCGCGCATACATACCGCGAGATTTGTTACACAGTAAACAAAAGACAGCATGAACGTCACTTTGCCCGCTGGCATAGACGCGTTCACGGAGGAGTGCACCGGTCACACACGAAGGATGAAGAATTGTGAACGTTGTTCGTACTCGTCCTATGTATACCTGAGCGTTGATTTCGTGCGTCTTTCAGTTTGAGCAGCATGCATTTAGTATAGAGCTGTTACAGTTGTTTTTTCGCACTCGTCATGTGTAGCTTATCTTGAGAATGCTTTCCAGTCTAGGTGGGCGCTGCCACTTCGAGCTGCTTACCGTTCTTCGCTTGACATTGCAATTTGTTACTGCCTTCCTTTATTCGCCATTGTGGTGAAACAGTGCACAATGAGTGTTCAATCGCCTCTGTGAAGACACGTTTACCTTTCGTGTTATACCGATGGCTAAATAGAGGGATCAACCAGGTTCTTTATCTTGACCGTTGCGTCACTTGGGCGACGCAGGAGCAGGGAATCCCTCGCAGGAGCTTGTGGTGCACGTGAGCAGTACGCTGACTGAATGAAAGAACAACAACGATCGCTCGATGGCAACGATGCAAGGAAGAACACCGTGCTCGTCTGATGAATGACCCGTGAAGTCATCCCTCGGTAACTATTATGGCTCGAAGTGGGAGGAAGGAAAACCCGCAGCTCGTCGCTCATACGCTGCAAGCGTAAGGTGCACAAGGCTGGCAATAAATTAACGTTTCTTCTCGCGAGAAAGACATGGCTTTTGGCCCCGGGCAGACATTTAATGAGTTCGAAAAGATCCTTCGCGGCATTTCACCGATCTTATGAGTAGAAAACAATTAGACATAGGAATAAAATGGAAACGTTCGTTTAATTGTAAAACCTTACTTTCCGGGGTGCAGCAATGGCGCCAAGTTGGAGCATCAGCCTTGCATGGTATAGAGGTCCATGGTTTGAATTCTCTTGTCACGCGACTCTCCACCGGATTAAAGAAATTAGCATAATGCTGGAATTGCATAGGAGAGGTCGGATATTCGGTTAAGGCTGGTGACCACAACAGAGTGCATGGCCTAAACAGAGGAGTTCTGACAACTATTTCCCACATAAATGCACCAATGAAACTGAGGCGCTGAGTCCCCAGCATCTGCGAAACAACTGACCCCGGTGGTGATCACATCTGTGACGTAGCGGAAGGGGCTAAGAATCTCTGGGTCCGGAGATGCTACCATTAAAAGTGGAACTTCATGGCTGGATGTAGGCGCAGGGGCTTGTATCGTACCTTCATTGGCGCCTCTTACTAACGTTACTTAATAAAACACCTAATAAAAACACTATAACTACTTAACCCTTTCCGCCCTGGCGTTCTAGAAAAAGGGTATGAAGAAATTTTGCTGCCAAGTGTGACATAAAAAAGTGAGAAATTGAAAAAGGTCTCCAAACTATTCTCTATACACCTGTGCAAGCGTAGGTAGTAATTGTTTTTCGTCGTCATCTTTCAAACTCCGCAAAGTACAAAACAAAATGGCGGATTGCAATAAAGATGACACTTGCCACAACCAAATAATGAATGGAACCAAAGTGGTTAATTTATAGGTCAGTAGCTATATATAGTATTTTTAATGTTATATCTAAGATGTCTAACTTGCTATTTTGCTATTTACAAATCAGGCCTTTCCTAACGCTAACGTATCGCCCGCAGCAGTGAACAATCTACATTTCCTAAATATAGGACACCAGGGGTCAGTGGTTGTCTGACCTCTGAATGCATTCGGGCTAGTGCAGATGTGTAGCTCTAGCAAAAGCTCCTGATTTTTTATTATTCTAGACGAGGAATCTGCCCACATCACTTAGATAATATGTAAAGAGTGTCTAATAGTAAGACAGTTAGTAATAAGTTCTAATTCGTTTTATGAAATATAATTGTGGTGCGTGATCGAGCTAGAAGAAGACGACAGTGCAGTGTGGTTTCTGCGTGTAGTGCACACGCAGAAACGAATAACACTATAGCCACAGATGTTTGAGTAATGGATGAAGAGACAGGTGTAGGCATATACTCCTGTTCGCTTGACTGGTATTTTTCAATAGGACTACCCAATTTCACCCCCGTTTTTGAAGCGGAACTGTTGGCAATAGTTCTAGCACTGCGAAAGCTACCATTGAATGTCCATATCATGATCATAATCACGAATTCCCTGCCAGTATGTATACACGTAGATCACGGTGTCAACAAAATCCTTGGCCTTAAAGACGCTCCTTATGCTAGTTACTCCTCAGCTGCAGCTAGTGAAATTAGTATTGGTATCTGACCATTGCGGATTAGAATTAAATGAAATCGCCGACTCTCTAGCATGAGCTGCATTGGATAGTCCAGTACTATTGGTCCTTCCTGAAGTGGCCACTATAACTGCGACAAGACACAGGAAATTTTCGCTTTGTGCGGGTGCTATGGAAGCAGTAATCAAATTTTATTCACCTAAGGTTTTTGTGGAAAATTTATTGGTGTCCAACAAGACAGTCGGAGATCATAATAACCAGATTTAGATGTCTTGTCCCCCCGTTAAATTTCTATTCACATACGGCTGGTCTGGTGATAACACCGCAAAGCAATTTTTGTTCAGGACCTGAAATAATAGAGCATTGCTTTTTATCACGTCGCCGATACAGATTGCTATGAAAAATACTTTTAGTCATCTCATTCACTAGCCTGTGGTTGAACTTAACTGTAGAGATTATACTTACCTTCGGTGCTTTGGATCTGGGCTTCAGTCACGAGAACGTTTTTGAAGCAGTTTGCAATCGCCTTATTCAAAATAAAACATTAAGCTTTTAGTTGAGTGAGCATTATTCCTGCAAAAATATTGCAACACACTAATTCCTATTTAGGATAATTCCACACTAAATCTATCTAATATAATGAATGGATTGTCTGATCTGAACGAGTAACAAACAATCATTGCACTCCCTTCATTCTATCTAGGGTTTCTTTTTTTTTCTTTTTAGAGAGGGTGATGTATATATATTCAATATGAAAAATGTCTCACTTAATTAAGTAATGAATTCTTTGCTGATCATCTGAGCGCGTATGAGCCAGGGCTGTGGATTCCTCAATATCATCACCATCAGCCCACGCTTGAAAACATGGGCGCAACATTTCTGGCGCTGCAAAGCAGGATGCAGCCATTTTTTATTATGTTGGATCTTCCAAAGTGTTCAATAAGTAGACGGTGGCCATTCAGTTGCATTCAGAAGCAGTGTATCACGAGCTCAAAGTCTTGCTATTGGACAGCTTAGAAGCTGTAATCAATATGTAATTGCTGTATGCTAGCTTCACAACGATAACTTGCACTAAAAGGTTAAATAAGTAGGTGTATATATTCACCATATTCTCACGTTACAGCCACTAAGCCCTGGTGTCCTATATTAGGACATGGAGCCAATTTTTTTGTACACTGACGGGATGCTCATAAAAATATTTTCTTGTTCTTCAGATTGTATGCAATCTAAATAAAAAAAGAAGCAAAAATACCTGCTGGTTTAAAAAATTCAAGGCTGGAAGAGTTAAAAACAAAAGAACGCTTTCCGACTACCACTCAAAAACCTTGTTCACTATGAACTTGAACTGAGTGACTGATTGATATGAGGAGTTTAACGTCCCGAAATCACTATATTATAATGAGAGACGCCGTATTGGAGAGTTCCGGAAATTTCTACCACGTAGGGTTCCTATGAACTTGAACTTTATGATGAATTTTTCGTCATACATATCAGCTTCATTGCAGACAAGGGTCCTGTATTCGAGGCAAAACGTCTAGGCTTGTTTTAAAGTGCTTTTACTGTGGTTGGCGAGTTTCGGCGTAATATGGTAAAACTTTTGCGCCCCCCCCCCCTTTTTTTTTTTGGTCTGAACAAGCAAGCGTGAAGGGGAGGCGCTGCGGTGAGGCTAGAGCCCCCCTGACATGGAATCAAGGGCACGCCGCCCATGGTCGTATGGATCGGTGAACCGTGGCGGCTGCCGTCGTTACGCTGTCCGCCGCACGGGGAGCTCATCGCAGCCCCGCCGGGTTAGCGAGCGATGGGTTTCACAAAGCTGGAGCCGTCGCGGCGGCTCTTCGCGGTGCCGTCGGCTCGGCTTCCAATTAGTTCTATAGTGCACACACCCCCGTTAGTTACGTCGAGCATGGTATCTTAGGACGTGAAAGCGCCGATGAGGCAGCCCACGCAGGGGCGCTACAAGCGGTGAACTCTTGAGGAAGTGCTTCCACGGCGGTGCCTTCGCGTGCATCAACAAAAAGGTAGCAACCTGAAGGGCGCCTCACTTTGCACAGCCGTCACAGCAGTTAAATGTAAAATGAAACCATGCGATCTTGGAGTCACAATTACGGAACATCATTTTTGCTTTGCGTAAATGAACAGAACCTCGCAACGCACAACTGCTATCTTCAGTTTGTGGTGGCACATTTCAAGAAGATGCAAAAAAGAAACCATACTTAGTCATTGCAGTATCCAAGTTGCTGGTGCTAGTATCTGAATGCTGTCTCAGAGATCCAAAAAATAACTACTGCATGTCTTCGTTCTGCTACAGTAAATTTTATACTCTGCTGTAGCGTGAGATTCTTATGTACTGTGTCCATTTTCTAGTGGTTCATCGGCGCGACTTGCATGACTTGTGTAGTTTCTTCTCGTGCGTGCATTAGTATCGCCCAATTCACAATTTATGCTTACACTTTAAGAGAAAAAAATGGTACGCTATTCTGGTAGTCCTGTCATGCCTCATATACGGTTATCTCTAAAGTAGCACGCTAACTCTCCGTGGGTCACAAGACTCTGAGAAGAAAATTTTAAATGATCCCCACAGAGAGTTGACGTGAATTCGTTAGGCGACCTATATACGTGTGGCAGGTCAGCACTAAAGGAGTCAATGAGCATTTCTTTAGCATTTATAGTGAATATGCCGTCCTCGATGATAGCTTTAAGGCAGAAAGGTTAGGTTGCATATTCAAACGCAAAATGTAGCATTCGTGTTAACGCGAGCGATGCAAGCCAAGTATTCATGTTGGGACGTACACATACGGCGTCGTCATAACGTCACAACCCCCTAAAGATGCTGGCGTCATCACAACGTCAAACAGCTTAATTTGAGGACCCGTTTTCTTTGGTGAACAAAATTATCGAACACTTGTTCTCATTGATAATATGGCCATGACATTATGTATCCATGAATGTCGTTCCCCCTATTGTTTTATCACATGACATCATCGCTTAGCTAAAGACGAGGTTATCACATAGGCGGTGCAAAAACGCAGAGCTTGCGAAAGTAGACTGAGAATGACAAGAAGGCTATCATTTCCATTTTGATTTTATTTTCTCACAGGCCACAGGTAGAGTATTGCGTATGAGTTAAGTGTACAATTAATATGCACGGCACTTGACCATTCAGGACTATAATGGAACTGCGGCAGCTTCTCGGTTGGTGATGACAATGGTAACATGAGGAAGCCCGTTTATGTCTGCACTGTGGCTACTGCTAGGAAAAAAGATGAAGGGGTGAGGGGCTTTCACCTTCGAGTGGTTATTGGTGAACGCATGAAGGTCACTGTGGGCTTCTGCTCATTATGGCTTTGCCAAAAGAAAGAGAGTGAAAAATCCTAAAAATGCCGGAACGTTCACACCTCTCATAAGCTACTTCATACGCGGAGCGCAGTGGTAGCTGGAACGCAAGCCAGGCCCACCATCAGGGGCGCTTCAGTTTTCTTTCAGATGCGAAGTACTTTTTTGACCAGCTTGTGAAACGCTGTTCATTGGTGCGTGCACACGAACGCTCCGCAACGCGCTCCCCTCGCTGTAAGTATTGGAGCGGTGCCAAGTAGGTCACGCCGATGCTGTGCGTGGACGTCACGGTCCCTTCGCAGTGCGCACTGGCGTCACTCTTTTTGTCACCTGTCGCGCACTCGCCGCAGCACCCGCACGTGCCCGCTCGTCCGTACGCCCACAACCCCTGCAGCTACCGCCACTCGCTTCGCTACTGACACCACCGTTCGCTGACTCGTCGGTTCAGACGCAATGAACCTGATGTGCGGCTAACGTACGCGCTTAATCATGTCTGTACGTGCCCAGCATCCATGTGTACTTTGAAGAAACAAAACATACACCAGCCGTTGTTTCGAACCGATCTTCCAGCACTCGTCGCTGCACCAGCGTTAGCGACGTTCAACCCGTGACGCCACCTGTGCACAACACTGTGGCTGCTTCACATCCCATCAGAGTTCCCTTAGGGGAGATGGTGCGATTTTTAATATTTTTTATACAGGGTGTTTTAAGAAATGTGTCTGATATTGTTTGAAAATAAGCAAAAGGCGGTGTTTGTCCGCTGTCTTTTCAGTTGTTTTTTCTGTAGCGGCAGTTATTCAAATACGGTTGAAGACATTATTTCGAACAGCAATTAAGAAAGCTCAATTATTAACGTTGTACTTGTAGAGTAAGGCAGTTAAATCACATGAGAGAATGAAAATCCTTGATGCGAAGGGGCTATTGAAGCTTTGAGAATTTGGAAAAGTGGCCTCAAGTAAAAACTACGATATAATGAAGTTTTCTTGAATTCTGCCGTGAAACCGAAACCGAGCGACCCATGAGCGCAAGAAGCAGACGATTACAATGACATTGATTGATTGATATGTGGGGTTTAACGTCCCAAAACCACCATATGAATATGAGAAATGTTGTAGTGGAAGACTCCGGAAATTTTGACCTCCTGGGAGTCTCTAACGCGCTATAGTCTGAGCACGCGGGCCTACAGCATTTTCGCCTCCATCAAAAATGCAGCCGCCGCAGCCGAGATTCGATCCTGTGACCTGCGGGTCAGCAGCCGAGTACCTTAGCCACTAGACCACTGTGGCGGGGCAAGATTACAATGACGTCACTAGTCAAAACGGTGGTTACAGAGGTGCAGTTCTTCTCCGTTCGTTGACGTATGTGCGTCATGCACTCTGTAATTGTGAAGGCAGCCCACAAAGCCACACAGCTAAGTCGGTTGATAGTTACTATAACAACGCTCTCTTATTTCAGTTTACTCTTTCATGTTTCGATTTCGATTTTGCCGCAGATTTGGGGAGAATTTCATTAATTCGCAGTTAGTAACTAGAGGCCGCTTTTCAAAATACCAAAGTGGGAATGGGTTCTTGGCATGAAAGACTTCAATTCTTTCATGCTGCTTAACTGCCTAACACCACTAAATAAAAAGTGAATTTACCTTTCCTGATTACTGTCCTAAATGGTGTCTTCCAACTTTTTAATATGCATGCCGCTAAGAAAAAGCAACTGTGCAGACAGCAAGCAAATGGCGCTTTTTACTGATTGTTAAGCAATATTGCACACATTTATTGAAACACCCTGTATATATATAAAAGCAGTTGTCTCCATGACGTGACCTTTACGCTGCCGCAAACTTCTGCGAATCACTCTTTTTTTTTAGCTTGCTGTATTTGCTTTACTTGTTTTGACACGTTCATATTTAGCGACCACACGTGATTGTTCTCGTCGCTCTTGTAATTCTAGCTAGTAGACGAAAGATAACAAAACACAAAGTTCTTGCTGTGCAGTATGTAGTCAATCAATGAGCAAACTTTTAATTTTGGGGTCACGAAAGACCAGGAGATTGACACAAGTAAAATTATTGAGGTGTATACGGAATAAAACAGTTTAGGAGTATACACTATTTCAACTTAGATCACATGCTATTGAAATATTACTACTTCACTCGTTGTTCATAGATACTACTAACTATTTAATATTTAGAATGCGAATTAAATTCAATTGAAATATTTGCTAAGTTTGTAATAAAATAAATTATTTTTACAGCCCAGCTCAACCCAAAAGCTGTAGCGCTAAGATTGTGTTAACTACACAACTAAATGAATCACTTTTTTTTTTCTTTCAGTGGCACTGTACTTTCAATTTTATTGGAAGTATAACTTAAACTTGAACCATATTGGTACATACAGTACACAAATCACCTGCGCAATGCTTCGAACAAACCCGCAGGTTGCGAAATCAAATCCTTGTTGTGGAGGCTGCATTTTCGATGGAGGAGAAAATGTTGTAGGCCCATGTGCTCAGATTTGAGTGCACGTTAAGGAACCCCAGATGATCGAAATTTCCAAAGCCCTATACTACGGCGTGTTTCATTATAATATGGTGATTACAGGACGTTAAACTTTACAATTCGAAAAAAATCATCACTGCTTAGTACAACATAAATGGGGATACGTATTGCGATGGAAATAGAATAAATAAAGTTCTTTTACGATGAATACAGCAATAATTTTAGAACAACGACTGCCGTAGGAGGATATAGTTTTCCGTCCTGGTGAAGACTAGTTTCTCTCGTCGAAATTTTCGCTGCATTGACAATTTTTATGGAAGAGTGTTCATCCATTCGAGCCTCCAATTTTCTTTGAATTTTTTTCGTTCTTTGTGCGAAATATAGCTAGCTTATAGAAAACGCTCATTAAAAGCTACAAGAAATAGTTGCACAGAATTGCAAAGTAGCACTTCCAATGCCTCTCTTTCTAAGAATTATCTCCGTCAAACGCAAGATATTCTTCGGATGCGAGCTTGCTGTACTCAGCGACTTTCATGACAGCACTGTGCAAGGTACAAAGCCAAAGCCCTCGCATGCTACCAGACAAACTAATGGTGTTTAGGTTCGCTTTAGTTTGCTGATATTTTTCTCATTTTTACTGCTAAAAGATATGACGCTTCATTTATTTTGACGCTTAAACAGTTGAATGATGTCATAGGTACGATACAGTTCTTGTTCACTTTGCAAAAATACCATCCTTTTTATTCAACTTTGTAGACTTCCCTACTTTTTCAGCCCACCTGTTTTTTAATGTAAACATGTCCAGGACGTATAGTGAATCAGTCTACGCCCACAAACCCGCTAATGTGTTCTCTGAGAAAAATATGCTCGTAAAATGACACCTAAAAATGTATACTCAATCAATGAATTGTTTCTCCATCCAGATTTTGTGGATATAGTTGTCGAAACGTGGTAGCCTTGTGAGCGAGCAAAATCGAGATAAGCCGCGAGCTGGCATACAATCTCTGAGAAAAAAAAAACCATCACCCGGTAGCATTCGCTCTAATGTCAAGATAACTTGTCACCGAGTATGGTACATGGGAAACAGCCAGCATAATACGCAGAAAATAGCCGCATGGATTCTTACAGTGGCATGCCCGGTGCCTCTTTTTATAGTATTATCTCCGTGAAACGGAAATGCGGCTCGGAAGCGAGCCTACCAGGCTTCGTCATTCTGGGGACTTGCAGCCTGAGAAACCCGACACCAACACGCGAAAGCGAGAGCGCCCCGTCACTGGTGCAGAACGAGCCATAAAGCTTCCGCGAGTGAAGCCGCGTTGCGACCCGCCATCACCAGCTGTCCTCGGCGTCCCCCATACGGGCCACCGAAGAGGCTGCTTTGAAGAGGTTAACTGACGTGGAAACAAAAAAGATGAGCATAGAAAAAAATGTTTTTTTTTTTTTGCGTGCTGTGAGTTATCGAAAATGAGATAGTACGAGCTACAAAAAAAAAAAGACGCAAGTTATCGCTACAAGCAATAATACAACAAGCAGAACTATCTAAATGGAAAGATAACGACACGCATAATGAAGACAAGTATGTTAAACTTGTTTGTGCTTATTATGTCATAATTTTTCATTTATTATAAGCACTCCTCTGACAGGCCAAGATAGGGCAGCCAAAACGGCAAACACATTTTATCCAATGACTGATTTTAGCACGTGTGCGTGTCAGCATCATATATTTGTTCATCTTGGAAATTGTGTCCCTGAAAGTACCTATCTCCTTGCAGAAGTATTGGGCAATGCGGCTAGGCCTGTCGTGTTAGTCCAGTTGCTTCTATTGCTTATGAGGGTGCTTGCTTGGGTGAGTCAGTAGCTATTAATTATTACTTTACTGCACACTGCTTAAAGATGACCACTTGGGATGAACGACTAGACGGACACAAGCGCAATTTTTCAACTGAGTTTGTTTCACAGATACATAATGCTTTTAAGCAATCGCGTTTCGTGGTTACAAAAAACGTTTACGAAAATCAGTCATAAAGAAATTTATACAGCACAGTTCGAAATACCAGTCGTGTCGATGGAACACACACCTTTCGCACAACATGCATTCCTAGTTAACATACATAATTTCTTCTCGGCTGCTAACCCGCAGGTCACGGGTTCGATTCCCGGCTGCGGCGGCTGCATTTCCGATGGAGGCGGAAATGTTGTAGGCCCGTGTACTCAGATTTGGGTGCACGTTAAAGAACCCCAGGTGGTCAAAATTTCCGGAGTCCTCCACTACGGCGTCTCTCATAATCAAATGGTGGTTTTGGGACGTTAAACCCCACATATCAATCAATCAAATCAATTACATAATTTCTTTATGCGTCAGTGCCAAAGAAGCCAAACTGAGGCAGTCATCTTCTAGACGAATAATGTCGGATGCCTCAATTATTTCGCGCGTCATTATTGCGCCTAGCTATCACTTTAGTTTTATGGAAATCCAGCTGGCATCCACAATCTGCACAATGCAAGCGTAAGTGGCCTTGCACTGATTTGTGCACATTGGTGTAGTGCTCTCGCAGTCTTTCGTTGAAGCAAATACCCGTCTGGCTTACGTTTTCGTTTCCACTTGTGAGTGAAACCATGTACATGACTTTTAAAAATCAATCCGCAAGTTGTTTCTGCGGTTAGTTATGCACGCATTTCTTTCCTTCGTAATATTTTTTTCTACTTTGCAAATAGATGACCACCTACGTTGTGCTCTAAAAACCCCTCTCATTTCAACACGGCCCCCAATCTTTTTTTGACGATGGGAGTTGTCATAAAAGTGCGGTGTCGCAGAAGTCCTACGAAATTTGCTATTTTCAATCTGCGATTTTTTCTGCTCTTGCTTCTTCTGCGACGTCTTGACTGATTTCAATAGAAATTTAGCCACTGACCTAGTGATGCAATCTGGATACTCAGCCTGCTGAAGACGATCAAGTTGAGCTTGGAAGCTTTCTTGAACCAAATGACGGAAAGAATGATGTCATAATTCTGTAAAATGAAAGTGATAACTAGACACATTATTAAGATGACGCGCAATATAATTGAGGCATTCGACATTATCTGCCTGGACGATAACTGCCTAAGTATGCCTTCTTTGTCATGACGCAGTAAGAAATGATGTATATTAACTTGTAAGGCGTGATGTGTGGTAGGAGCCTGTTACCTCCACATGACTAGTCATTTGAATTGTATTTTGTAAAAAGTTTTTTACTATTGATTTTTGTGAACCTTTTTATTGTAACCATGCAACGCCATTTCAGAAAAGCATCATGTGTCTGTCAAATAAACTCCGTTGATAGTCCTCATTCCGAGTGCTGGTATTGACATGAAAAATATGACAAGTGAATGTTACAGTATTTGATTTGCACTTCGAAAAACATTAGGGAAGAGAGTGTGCCACGATGGACACACGCCAACCATTGAAAATGTTTCATAAAAATCACAGTATATTCACGGAGTGAAAGATTATGAGCGGAGCAAAACGCCTGCCTGCCTGACCGCCCACCCGCCCGCTTGGCCGTCCGCCCGCCTGCCCGGCTGCCTGCCTGCCTGCCTGCCTGCTTGTCTGTCTGTCTGTCTGCCTGCCTGCCTGTCTGCCTGCCTGCCTGCCTGCCTGCCTGCCTGCCTGTCTGTCTGTCTGTCTGTCTGTCTGTCTGTCTGTCTGTCTGTCTGTCTGTCACTAAACTAGAAGGTCACGTACCAAGATTTACAAAAGATGTACACAGCCACCGCTTTAAAAGCTTCGTCCCTAAAGAACCCCTCTTATGATGTCGTATAGTTCAACCATTCTTCTTATGGCATGTAATATTGCCTATAATAGCAACAGGAACAGCAAGAAAAGCCTGCAATCGAAGATGGCGTCCAAATATACTAATTGAGCAAGACGTCCGTGCTTTATTAACCGACCAATTATATAGAGCACAGACATTATAGTCAATATGATAATCAGCAATAACATCAACAATGTGTGCAGCTGCAGACGTGTCATCTGTCAATGAAATTCACTCACAAATTACCCTGAGGAGCCTATCCACTCAAGAGAGCGGGTAATCTACAGCCCAAACCCACATAGGGACAGGAAGGGCATGCCCCTCACCCAAACTGCGGGACCCCTGGACACCCCGAGTTTGGACATCCCGGTCCGAGCTTGTGATTGTCGTCTTCTAGACTTCCTCTGTGCTGCGAGGGTCACCAGCGTGTTGCCTTGAAGGAGCCCCGCAACCCTTTTTGATGTATTTATAGAATGGCACCAGCTATGAAGCTTGTATCACGAATTGACCATCGCAATTTTTTTTACTCCCTATAATATGAGCGAAGTTACGAAAACTTGTCGCATGCTGCAAGTTCCTTTTTTCTTCTCTCGTCCCAGCGAAAGCGCTGAAAGCTAAGCAGGCCATGGCGAAAGAAGGGATGTCAGCCGAACCTCGTGACCGCGAGCACTTTTCTTTTTGTTTTTTTCTCTTAACATGTGGCATTTCAGCGCAATCACGTGAATTCGCGTGCGCCTACATGTCGGCGGTTCCCGTGGCAGCTGCAGTAACTTCTGAGCGCGCGATCCTTAAATCAGCCGATGCTGTAGAACCTAAGTCAATGGCGCCATAGGATTAAGGATGTACTGAAATTTGTCAATTTGAAGAGAAAGCGATATTTCGCTGAATTGTAGAGTTTATTTTAAAATGTAAGATGCGTTTGGCGCTGTATTATTTGGCTAGCGTGATCTCAGGAGCCTCGACTACCAATCGATAGCGTCTTATGACCAGGCTGAAAAAGTGTTGCAGGGTCTCCTTAAGTTTACTTCACATTTTGCAAAAAAAAATTACACCATCTGCCCCTAAAGAAAACCATGTGTGGATGCGAAGCAGTGGGGAGATGGTAAATGGCTCCCAAAGAAACTCGTCTACACCATCATGAGTAGGTGCTTCAACATTCAGAACCTGTCTAACGCTGCCGGTGACCATAATTTGATGACGTTGACGCCTGCCATGAACGCTGCCGGTGACCATGACTATAGTCTGCTTAACAGCCGGTCCCTCAGCGCACACGCCAGATACATCGATTGTGATCACAGAGAAACTAAAGCAGATATGCGCTGTAATGGCAAGACCGATGATAACGGCTAGAAACCGATCGTGTGTAGTGAGGATGCATTTCGTTGGCTTCGGCGCCGACTCGGAAAAGAGGGAGGAGGGGGATGCGCAAGTGGAGTTGGGGTGTGGACGCGGCACTACCAAGAAAGCGTTTCGCTGCCTTCAGCACCGACTCGGAAGAGAGAGGGGGGAGGCCGCCGTGGAAGGGAGTGGGATACACACACAGCGCTGCCATAAGCTGCCTCGCATCTACAACTGTTCGCGATTAAAACAGAGCTTTCTCCACCTAGAGGCCGCGCTAACAACACTGCTAACAAGGACCAAGCATGAAGGGAAATACGTTACGACATTGCGCGCATTGAGCAGCAGACGCGTGGTTCTTTAATTTTCGCCATGCCGCACGACGAGCGCGAAAAAGAAGAAAGCGATTTCCAAAGGTCATTGATGTGTGGCGCAATGCATGCCATTGTGGTGGAAAGGTGGCAACGTGTCGTTCTTCCCTACGAATGCCGACGACGTGCGATGAAGAACTGCGCTGATAAGTAACGCATTGGAAAGAAGGTGACGGACACTATGGTAATTCATTCTAATCAGCTCACTTGCGACGGCTTTATTTCCCCTCGGTGAGCACACCAATATCAAGTGTGTTTCTGCATTCTTTTCAATATTGCAGCTTCTCTAAGTACGCAGTATAATTTCGTTTACATAAGCAAGTGCTTTAGGAAATCTGTTGCGTTAAGTATGTGAGTATATTTTTCGCGCATGCTTGTTTTGTGCGGAAGTCGCTGTCCTACTCATCCTGAAATTAGGCTACTATAATGCTTCCCCATAAAAAATGTGATTTCGCATGCGTGTATATTGTCACGGGGTCGTGACGTGGCCGACGACAGGAGACTTCGTGTTGGGATTTAACTGTTTATTTGGGCGAACCTGTGCCCGGTAAACGGAAAGTCCAATTACAGCAGTAGTCTTGCACAGATAGCAGCCTCGGACTGATAGCGGCGAACGGAGCGTCGGCCTTCGATCAACAACTGAGAAGCAGCGAAGCGCGTCGGCATTTATACCCTTGCCATCGAATGTTCTAGCGTTATCGCTGGCGGTGGCGTAGGTTCCAGAACAATCTGTACCGTTCGCACAGTGGGCGTGATCTTATCGAAATGATCTACTGCAGTCCGGAACCTTCTCGAAAACTGCAGGCGCGGTTTGCGCTGAGAATCGTGTGGTGTTTTGGGACGATAACAAAAACTTGGGAAATGGAACGTGGCATTGCCCCCTCGGAAAAAAGGCATCGTCCCGATGCTTTAACTAAAGATGAAGGTACAATAATAAGGCAAGAAAGTACAAATAATAAATTACGATACAACAATAATACAAAAAAACACTGTTTCAGTTTGCTAACGCGCATGAAACGGCTTGAGGCGCGCGACATGGACGACTTCAGGTCGCGATCGGCGTCGTTGAGAGTTCGTGATGCCGTCGGGGACAACCTCGTAATCAAGTGGGCCGAGACGTCGAACCACCATGTAGGGTCCGAAGTACCGTCGCAGAAGCTTTTCACTTAGTCCACGTCGGCGTGTCGGCGTCCACACCCAAACACGTTCACCGGGCTGGTATTCCACGAAGCGTCGTCGAAGGTTGTAACGTTGGCTGTCGGTCGTCTGTTGATTCTTGATACGGAGACGCGCAAGTTGTCGGGTTCTTCGGCGCGTTGAAGGTACTCGCTCACATCGAGGTTTTCTTCGTCGGTGACGTTGGGTAACATGGCATCGAGCGTCGTCGCCGGGCTCCTACCGTAGACCAATTTGTATGGAGATATCTGCGTCGTCTCCTGCACCGCCGTGTTGTATGCGAAGGTCACATACGGAAGAATGGCGTCCCACGTCTTGTGTTCGACATCGACGTACATTGACAGCATGTCGGCGATCGTCTTGTTAAGCCGCTCGGTGAGGCCGTTGGTCTGTTGGTGGTAGGCTGTCGTCCGGCGGTGGTTTGTTTGGCTGTATGCCAAGATCGCTTGAGTTAAGTCGGCAGTGAATGCCGTTTCTCTGTCGGTGATAAGGACCTCCGGGGCGCCGTGACGTAGGACGATATTTTCGACGAAGAACTTAGCTACCTCGGATGCACTGCATTTAGGCAGGGCTTTTGTCTCGGCGTAGCGGGTGAGGTAGTCGGTAGCTACCACGATCCACTTGTTTCCGAAAGCCGACGTCGGGAACGGCCCCAGTAGGTCCATACCGATCTGCTGGAAAGGTCGGCAAGGTGGATCAATTGGCTGCAGAAGTCCCGCTGGCCTTGTCGGCGGTGTCTTGCGTCGCTGACAGTCCCGGCATGTCCTCACATAACGAGTGACGTCGGTGGTAAGACGTGGCCAGTAGTACCTTTCTTGTCTCCTCGCGAGCGTGCGAGAAACACCGAGGTGCCCTGCCGTCGGATCGTCGTGCAGGGCCTGCAGGAGTTCTGGTCGCAGAGCTGAAGGCACCACAAGGAGGTACTTAGCTCGAAGCGCTGAAAAGTTTTTCTTTTGTAGAAGACCGTTTCGTAGAAAGAACGACGCAAGTGCGCGCTTGAATACCTTCGAAACTTCGGTGGTCCTGCCTTCGAGGTATTCTATTACGGCCTTAAGTTCCGGGTCGGCCCGCTGTCGTTCAGCGAAGTCGCCGGTAGTTATCGTTCGCAAGAAGTAGTCGTCATCCGGGTCGTCGGGTAACGGTTGGTCGACAGGCGCACGAGAGAGACAGGCTGCGTCGGTGTGTTTTTTGCCGGACTTGTAAATGACAGTAATGTCATACTCTTGAAGTCTCAGGCTCCATCGTGCGAGGCGACCTGAAGGGTCCTTCAATGTGGCTAGCCAACACAAGGCGTGGTGGTCGCTCACAACTTTGAAGGGCCTGCCGTAGAGGTAGGGGCGAAATTTCGACGTAGCCCAGATGATGGCGAGGCACTCCTTTTCTGTTGTGGAATAATTTGCTTCTGCTTTGGATAGTGATCGGCTGGCGTAACTAATAACCCTTTCAAGTCCGTCAGCCCTCTGCACAAGAACGGCGCTAAGACCTACGCTGCTTGCGTCAGTATGTATTTCTGTCTCGGCGAATTCGTCGAAATGGGCAAGTAACACAGGCGTCTGGAGGCGATGTTTAAGCTCCTGGAAAGCGTGTTCCTGTAATGTTTCCCACTGGAACTCCACGTCGGTCTTGGTAAGGTTAGTGAGAGGATCGGCGATGCGGACGAAGTTTTTCACGAACCGCCTATAATAGGCGCACAGGCACAGAAATCGGCGCACGGCTTTCTTGTCAGTGGGCGGCGGGAAGTCGGCGATGGCGGCTGTTTTCCGTGGATCGGGACGAACTCCGGACTTGCTGATAACGTGCCCCAGAAACAAGAGCTCCTCATACGCAAATCTGCACTTTCCTGGCTTCAGTGTGAGTCCGGAAGTCTTGATGGCTTGAAGTACAGCTTCAAGGCGCTGAAGATGCTCGTCGAAACTCGAGGAAAACACGACGACGTCGTCCAAGTACACAAGGCAAGTCTGCCACTTCAATCCTGCCAGTACTGTATCCATAACCCGTTGAAAAGTTGCAGGCGCTGAGCAAAGGCCGAAGGGCATCACCTTAAACTCGAAGAGGCCGTCTGGTGTTATAAACGCCGTCTTCTCTCGGTCTCTTTCGTCGACTTCGATTTGCCAATAGCCCGTCTTGAGGTCCATTGACGAAAAGTACTTGGCGTTATGGAGCCGATCAAGTGCGTCGTCTATTCGTGAGAGAGGATACACGTCCTTTCTTGTGATTTTGTTCAGGCGGCAATAATCGACGCAGAAGCGTAGGGTCCCATCTTTTTTCCTCACTAACACCACGGGGGATGCCCATGGACTCTTGGACGGCTGGTTAATGTCATCCCGCAGCATTTCATCAACTTGTCTCTTCATGGCTTCACGTTCTCGCGTCGAAACCCTGTACGGACTCTGACGAAGTGGTCTGGCATTTTCTTCAGTTATGACGCGATGCTTCGTGATTGGGGTCTGCCGAATTTTCGATGACGACGAAAAGCAATCTTCATATTGCAAGAGCAGGGCCTTGAGCTGTTCTTGCTTATCGTTCGGAAGTCTGGGATTGACGTCGAAAGCTATGGGAGGGGCTTGGTTCCTCTGAGCAGGTTCCGCAGAATTGGTGAGGGTGAAAGCACTGGTGGCTTCGACAATTTCTTCGATGTATGCGACCGTTGTTCCTTTGTTCACATGTTTGTACTCATTGCTGAAATTCGTGAGCATAACCGTTGCTTTGCCTCGCCGCAGCTCTGCAATTCCTCTTGCGACGCAAATATTTCAGGTGACCAGCACATGCTGTCTGCTTCAACGACGCCTTCCAAGTCAGGTGATTTAGGAGCGCCGACTGAAATAATGACGCTTGAGCGAGGCGGAATGGTGACTTGTTCTTCCAGCACATTCAAGGCATGGGGTCCTGACGGCGTGCGTGGCGGTAGTGCTTCTTCTTTGAATAACGTTATCGACTTTGTTTTTAGGTTGATGACAGCACCATGGAGGCATAAGAAGTCCATGCCAAGGATGACATCTCTCGAGCAACGCTGTAGGACTACGAAGTCTCTAGGATAAATACGGCCGTTAATTGTGACTCTCGCTGTGCAGATTCCTGCAGGCGTTACGAGATGACCTCCGGCTGTGCGGATTTCAGGGCCTTTCCAAGCTGTCCTAACTTTCTTTAACTTCGCGGCGAACGACCCACTGATGACAGAATAGTCGGCTCCAGTATCGACGAGAGCGGTCACACTTGGCCGTCGATAAGAACGTCGAGGTCGCTAGTTCGCCGTCTCGCATTACAGTTAGGGCGTGGCGTCGGGTCACGGCTGCGTCGGCTTGTTCCGCTGCTTCCATGTTGCGTCGTCAGGCCACCTTCGCTAAATGAGCTTTCGCCGTCAGGGCTTTGCCTGGTTGGTGTTGTGTTCGGAAAGCTCCGTCGCGGCGTCGTCGTCGTCGGAGGATCTTCGGTAGTTCGTCGCACAGCAACCGCACGTCCACCGCTTGCTGCCCTTAGTTTCCCGGATACGGGCTAGGAGACTGGCCCCACGTAGGGCCAGAGTACTGCCGGTGGTGCGGCGACGTGCGGCGGCTGGGCGACGGGGAACGCGAAGGGCTCCGTGGTGTCCACCGAGTTCCTGTCAGGTAGTTGGCGATGTCACGTTGTCGTTCTCCTGGCTGTGGACGCGGTGCATTAACGGCGAAGCCACGCAGTCCCATCTGTCGGTACTGGCAACGGCGGTATGTGTGTCCGGCCTCGCCGCAGTGGTAGCAGAGCGGGCGATGGTCAGGGGTGCGCCAGACGTCAGTCTTCCTCGGTGCACTGCGCTGGGCCGCTGGCGAACGGTATGACGTCGGGGGGTGGGTGGCGGCGGAGGCGTCTGTCGACGGAAGTGTGACGGGGCGGCGTTTTGGCGTGGACGGGGAGGAGCGTTGTGGCGCAGTGCAGCGGCGTAGCTCATAGCTTCCGGCTCGGGCAGTGGTGCGTGGGGAATTTGAAGTGATTGCCGAACTTCTCGCACAATGTCGGCGATTGAATCCACTTGAGGCTGCGCCGAAGGCAACAGCTTGCGCAGCTCTTCCCGCACGATCGCTCGGATCGTTTCACGCAGGTCTCCGGAGTCACTGGCTTGAGCAGCAGCGCAGTCTGCAGTCAGGCGACGAGTATATTGCCTGGTGCGCATGTCCAGGGTCTTTTCGATAGTGGTCGCTTCGGCTACAAATTTTTGGACGGTTTTCGGTGGGTTTCTCATCAGTCCCGCGAAGAGCTCCTGTTTGACCCCTCGCATTAGGAAACGAACTTTTTTCTCCTCAGGCATGTCTGGGTCATCGTGACGGAATAGTCGGGTCATTTCTTTTGTGAAAATGGCGACATTTTCATTTGGTAGCTGAACCCGGGTCTCTAATAAAGCAGCGGCCCTCTCTTTGCGAGCGACGCTCGCGAACGTTTGCAGGAATGCGCCGCAGAAAACATCCCACGTTCGGAGCGTGGACTCCCGATTTTCGAGCCCGGTCCTTGCGGTGTCTTCCAAATAGAAGAACACACGACGCAGCTTTTCGTCATGGTCCCAATGGTTGAGGGTGGCCACACGGTCGTATGTTTCTAGCCAGGACTCCGGGTCTTCGAACGATGACCCATGGAAAATTGGTGGTTCCCTGGGTTGGTGCATGACCATCGTGGGCTGAGACGCTGCGGTTGTCATTGTCGCTGCAGTCGCGGTCATGACCTTGGTCTTCCGCGCCTTGTCTTGTAGAAGCCCGTACTCCGGTGGTAGCCCTTGCTGTCGGCGGCTTGTTCGCTGCTCTTGGTTGGCGTCGGTGTCTTCTCCGCGACGTGTGCTGGGTTCACGGCTTGACGGGGGCGTCCGGTACATGAACGAAGCAGCACCTCCACCAGATGTCACGGGGTCGTGACGTGGCCGAAGACAGGAGACTTCGTGTTGGAATTTAACTGTTTATTTGGGCGAACCTGATTGATTGATTTGTGGGGTTTAACGTCCCAAAACCACGATATGATTATGAGAGACGCCGTAGTGGAGGGCTCCGGAAATTTTGACCACCTGGGGTTCTTTAACGTGCACCCAAATGTGAGCACACGGGCCTACAACATTTCCGCCTCCATCGGAAATGCAGCCGCCGCAGCCGGGATTTGAACCCGCGCCCTGCGGGTCAGCAGCCGAGTACCTTAGCCACTAGACCACCGCGGCGGGGCTATTTGGGCGAACCTGGGCCCGGTAAACGGAAAATCCAATTACAGCAGCAGTCTCGCACAGATAGCAGTCTCGGACTGATAGCGGCGAACGGAGCGTCGGCCTTCGATCAACAACTGACAAGCAGCGAAGCGCGTCGGCATTTATACCCTTGCCGTCGAATGTTCTAGCGTTATCGCTGGCGGTGGCGTAGGTTCCAGAACAATCTGTACCGTTCGCACAGTGGGCGTGATCTTATCGAAATGATCTACTACAGTCCTGAACCTTCTCGAAAACTGCAGGCGCGGTTTGCGCTGAGAATCGTGTGGTGTTTTGGGACGATAACAAAAACTTGGGAAATGGAACGTGGCAATATGCACGTGCGGAAACGCATGTACGAATATACACAAAGCATCAGTATACCGCACCGAAAAACGTTGTCTCTGCACACCTGTCCCTGACGTACGTTTCTCCATCGTGACCTGTTTTAGAGAAATACATAGGTCATCGAACATGAGTCGACTGACTCAGAACGACTCAGAATTAGATCAGGCCGTGAGTCTGAGTGAGTACAGGTGAAAAACATTTTGACAGTGTGAGTCCGAGTTATCTCAGCTCAAGAAACTTTTGGTGTGGCCAAGTCCTGGATAATTCAAAGCGCATGATATATTTATTGAGTCAGTATGAGTGAGTTTCACTGTTTGTGCCTACCAATTGTGAAGCTTTAAATATGTATTCGATATGAACAGACGTACCATGTTACTGTCTTCATTTGCTTCACGGTGTCTAAAGACAGTGCTGCGTCCTGACTGAACGCGGCGCGCTCACAGTTTAGGTTCATCAGCTCGCAAAAAATTTCAGGAAATCGCAAAAACCGATTGTTCCAGCTTTTGGAGCATTCGATTCTAATGCTGGCTATAAGAGACTTGTTTCATAGTGATGCATTTATCACCCTTTCCCTGAATAACCATTTGCTAGTATACGAAACTCTAAAAAGGGCAATTAAAAACTGTTTAACTTTAAATAGTCATGAGTTTCCTACTTTTATTATTACTTACGCCAGGATCATACGGCTGACACTTTTTTTTGGGGGGAAGGGGCGTCTAAGTGGAGTTCAACCACCCTAAACGAGTTCGCGCTTGCGAAGTGTGCGTGGTTTACTACATCTGTATGTATGTAGTGTGCGTGCACATATCTCCTCTGAACAGCAAGTACTGCCAACCCAAACAAGCAATTGTTTGGAAGCATGCGACTTTATTTAGTAGGAACTTCATAGTATGCGTTGGCGAACGCAAAGAAAAAAAGCTCTCTTATTACAATCAAACTACGATTTGCCTTATCTTAAGGTACAATGACCGAGGCATGGCTTTGTTCTGTAATCAAGTGAACGGCATGCGTACTCAATTTTCTATGAAACAATGGAGCTCGATGGGACACATGCAATTGGCAACATGAATCGCAGCACACAATAACCTCTAAACGTGCCGAGGCCTTGCCTGTAAAAGGGCAGCCGCAGCAACGTAGCGCACAAGTGCTTACATCTTTCTGAGAGACCTGCTACACAAGTGCAGTTGCCTTCTTCAACCTTTTAACCTTCGGCTCACTTGACCGACCCTTCTAAGTTGAAATCAATCTGAAGCAATGCGCCAAAGAGCCTCTACGTTTGCATGCAAATCGCAATGATTTCCGCAGTTTGGCCTCTGAAATAATTTATTGCGAAGAGAATGAGGTCATCAGCAATCAGCATTTTTTCGACTTCAACGAACCAACGTGATCCGACGCGCCAATCAAGAAACTTCAGCACAGCGCCAAGTAAAAGTGCCGCCTTGACCTTCTTAAGTGTAGCCATCTTTGTTTTGCCGACGATTGTTGCCAGTGCAGACAGCATGTTATTGAGTGGCGAATAGTTCTCCTGAAGATACCATTCTACAATTTTCGGTCAGGCGCTGCGCTTCGAAAGGATGACCCTAAAAGGGCACAACTCGTTGTCGGTCTTGGCTGGGAAGAAGACAGAGAGACCCATCACTTTTTCCTCAGAGCAGCCCTGTAACTTTTTTTTATCTCTGTGTTGTTGTACTCCTTCTATCGGCCGTCAGAGTTATTGCACCCCTCGCCGGGCTTAACTGGTTTTCATCCCGCACGCTCTCTGGGATAAATAAGAATCTGAACAAATGGACGAAGACAGTGCGTGCCGCTTCAAGTTGATAATAGATCTCTGTTAACTCTGCGTGGAATACGCTGTTATTACGCGTTCGGTGAGTTCAAGTGTTATTCATTCGACTAAGGCTGTTATTGCTTTTGCTTAAGACGTTGGGACATACCTCACAATATGCTTGTACGGTCCGCTTCCGTTCTTAATCGCATAGTTACCTATAGAACTTTCATCCAATGGTTTGTCCACTTGACGTTGAATGACCGGTACGTTCAATCTGCAACGTGCTCATTTTGCAAGAGAAGGGGCATTTTGACACGGGGCTCGATTATATCTGGAGACAACCATATTATTCGAACCGACAAGTACATCAGGAAAAACAAACGGGAAGTAAATGAACATACTCGTCCTTACTGCACAAACTGCGATTTATTTTGAAAATGAATTCCACTCAATTTTGCCGGGTGTGTAGAGCTATAGAAGCGTTAATCGAAGGTTGTGGGTACAGATCTCATATAAGATATAGTTAAAAAATGGGCCCCGTATCTGCATGTCATTCAGCGAATGTAGTCGAAAGACGATTGTTCGACCTCTGAGCCTTTCTGCTGCAGCGCGGCTCACATCAAGCAAACACATGTCTTGCTAGAAGAAAAGCTTTAATGGAACTAAAGAAGAAAGAAAAAGACAAGGGTGAGCTGGCGCTGCCACAAGGCCAAGCGTCAGCTCGCGAGGAGGCTCAATATCGATGATGATGGCTATTCTGCTGCGAGGGATGAATAAAGGAAGTCACAACAGTCTCCCGCGTCGACAGATGACACTAAGTGGCTTCCAATGGGGATTCGGTTCGGACTGTCACAGTGGATGGACGTGTGTTTTGAGCGCTCCCGTTCTACTTCGCAGATAAGTTGTTTTGCATGTCTTTAGCTTGTCTTTATAATTATAGGGCAGCAGTAAATATTTCTGTAGCACTTATTTTATTGTACGGCTTTTTCGGAGGTCAGTCACCAGGTAATTATTAGTTTGTGCGTGTGGGTTTGAATTTTTTGTCATTTTTCTTTTTCTTTTGTCACCCCGTGGGGGAGGTGCACGTACATTGAACACGCAAATTTTTGTGGTAGAGCTTAGACTTTCTCTTTTTTGTGGGGCAGGGCTCGAATTTTGTAATTATCGAGTAAAACAAGTCCTAGGGACAATTGGTGTCAGAAAGACATTGTTAAATGGACTGTGAAGTGTTCAGGATGTGGAGTTGGTTTGAAAGTAGACCCAAGTGTAGAAGCGTAAGAAGAAGAGGCTGACACGAAGTATAGGCAAAGTGAGGTCGAGGAAAAAGTGGAGACAGTGATGGTTACCCAGAGTGACCTGCTGATGAGAATCACCGAGCTCGAGACTGCGTTGGCGACAGAGCGAGAGAAAACGAGGGCTATGGGAGAAAAGCTGAAGTCCGCCGAGGAAGCACTAGCCAAGGTGAAAGAAGGAGCGGCCTACGGAGAGAACAGTAGAGAACCGGCAACCAGAACGGTGGAGAAGAAAGAGCAAGCAAGTTTGGAAGAAACAGGTTCAGCCTGTTCAATTATCGCAAAGCCCAGTTTCCGTGAAGTAGTGGTGGGGCTGGGAGGGGACAAAGCAGCCGGCGTCACTGGTGCAAGTAACCCCCAGGTGCAGGACGCTCCAGCTGAAAAGTCACAGCTTGTGATAATCGCTAGGGACTCGAATTTAAATCGATGCACAGAAGCCATCAAAGAGAGGGTAAGAGGTGACAAGAGAGTTGCAGCAGGGGTGTTCCCCGGACGCAAGCTGGAAGCAGTCATCAGGCAAGCGAGCGCAAAACTCAAAACTACAGCTGATAGACGAAACCTCGTGAAAATTTCAGTTGGTTTGAACGATGTCTTAGAAAGGCGTCGATGACATGCACGCCACTTTTTCTCAGGTACAGGTAGCGATATGCACGATACCGAGGTACCGGTGCGTGATAGCAGCCTGCAAAAAGTGGTTGTCAACGCAAACCAAAAGACATGGCGGATGAGTCGAGAGAAAGGTTTTGAGGTGGTGGACATAAACAGAGAGGTGCATAGGTGGGATGGTTTTCAACGAGACAGAATTTACTTCGATAAGCGGCTAGGTCATGAGTTAGGTTGGCGACTTGCATGACGCACAGTAGCTTTTTTGGGGGGGCAAGCGGACCCTTTGGCGTGCAGGATAGCTAGTAACGAGGAAAACAACCAGGGAGATTCTTTGACAGGTGGTATGGACAGATATGATTCCAAAGTGACACCAGTATCTAAGATAAGTAGAGTCCGGGGCAGAAATAGACGTAGCCACAAGCACCGAGTCAATTCAGACGTAAGATATATTAACATGAAGGGTTGTAGGAACAGGCTGAAGTGGGAAGAGATAGAAGAACAGCTAAGAGAGGAGAGGCCGATGGTATACGGTTTTGTAGAAACACATCTCAGGGACATGGAACAACCTCCTCACAATGCGGACTTCACGTGGGAATATTGTAATAGAACAGAAGGCAGCAGAAAGGGGGGTGGTATTGGGGCATTCATTCATAAAAGTACAGGCTGGCAAGGGGTCAAGCAGGAGTGCAAGGAACATTGATGGCTAAAAGGAAAAGTGGCATGGCAAATGACACTCCTTGGTTTCGTGTACTTGTGGACAGGAGCAAAGGTCAGAGAGGGAAACCCTGCAATGGTAGAGTGTATATCAAATGACATTCAGTGGTTAGGAGGAGAGTGTGCGAGATAATTATACTAGGAGATATGAATGCGCACATAGAAGATATAGATGGGTATAGAGACCCGACAGGCAAAATGATCTTGGATATGTGTGAAAGGCTTGATTTGATCATTTGCAACAGTACCAAGAAGTGTGAAGGGCAAACAACATGGGAGGTATCAAGACGGCACTCGACGACAGATTACGCACTGATATCACATAGGATGTATGATAAATTCAGGGGAATGCACATAGATTAATGTGGCTCCAGACTTCTGGGTAGTGATCACAAACTTATCAAGCTAAGTTTTGGAAGAGCAGTGAAAGTGGGAAGGAGGCAAGATGAGCAACGACAGGAAAATTCTTATTCAGAAAGGCAAATTTAAATAGCCAGTAAACAAATTGAGAAAGTAATCACTGAGGTTAATAAAACAGTGTGGACATACACGAATCTAATTAGTCTGTTTTAGCTATAGCTTGCCAAGGCACGTGACAAGTCACCCCGGAAAAGAAGACACAAACCCAAAAGTTGGTGGGATGAAGAATTTAAGAGAGCCATAGCAAAACGTGAGGAAGCCTCTAGGGAACACAGACATGCTAAGCAGTGGGGTGAGCCGACAGATGATGTTGAAAGAAAATGGAAAATCTTTGTAAGCTGTAGAAGGGATGCATCCGTTCTGGTCAATGAAAAAATAAGAAGAAAGGGAGCTCAGTGGCTGGCAGAAGTACGTAAAAAAACACAGAAAGGCAGCTGCGAAATTTCGGAACCATCTAAGCTCCATAAGATATGAGAAGAGCCTAGAGCAGAGGTTTATTCCTACAGCTCAAGGCGCTAGGCGAGAAGGGGACGAAGCTAAAGAATATATGAGAACAAGGGTGATAGAAAAATTTCAACAAAGAAGCGCTTTATGCACCACACTAGACAAAAATGACTCATGTAGCGCAATGACTCCATTTTCACAACAAGAGTTGGAAAGAGCCGAGAAAAGGGTTCCTAGTAGTACATCAACAGGCCAAGATGGCATTCCAATTATGCTGCGAAATACTTTAGGTCCGAAGTCTAAGCAGGCTTTGAGAGAGGCAGTGAGCAAAATAATAATTGGTAGAGAAGTTCCCGATGGATGAAAACTTAGCAGGATGAGCATGATCTATAAAAGAAAAAAGGACAAAGCTGACATAAACAACTACCGTCCTATAAGTCGCATCAGGGGTCTACAGGCTGGTGATGCTGATTATAAAGGAAAGACTGCAGGCATGGATAGAGGATGAGGAGGTGCTGGGGGAACTGCAGATTGGGTTTTGGAAACACAGGAGGTCGGACGACAATCTGTTCCCCTTACACTGTGCATCGAAATAGCAGAAAAGAAACACAGGCCCCTGTGGCTATAATTATTGGATATCAAGGGAGCATACGATAGCGTGGTTTAAGAGGAATTGTGGGGAATACTGGACACACTAGGCGTGAAAGATGTAGTCACTAATCTTTTAAAGGATATATATTGCTACGTGCCAGTGCATGGAGCTGAAGAAGACGAAGAAGATAGACTTGCGCGAGCTAATCTGTGTGGCTGGCGCTGCTCGCCTAACCGGCTGAAAATACATCAGTGACTACCCCTCTGAGTCAGTCTCCTTCCCGTAACATATTTGGTAAAGTTGTGCGATCCCCGTCCTCGTCATGGAACTCCGAAGCGGACGCTCCCTTGCGGCTTACAACATGACCACCCAAGACTCGGCTACATCCTCTCCGGTCGCTCCCCCTTCTGCCCAACTTGTCAACCCAGCGCCCGCAACAACTTTCGTGACGCTTCGCGCGCTCGAAGACTTCGGCGTGTTCTCGGGCAGCGAGGGTACCGACGTCGACCAGTGGCTACGCCTCTATGAACGCGTCAGCGCCACTTACAGGCGGGATCCCACTCTTATGCTCGCAAACGTCATCTTTTACCTCGACGGAACCCCTCGTGTTTGGTTTGATAATCACGAGCATGACATAACAAGCTGAGACAGCTTCAAGGCAAAGATCCGTGAGCTTTTCGACATCTCTGGCCGTCGTGAAGCTGCAAACAAATGAGTTGTCGACTCGCGCACAATCTTCCACGGAGCCCTACATTGGTTATATTCAGACTGTCCTTTCACTATGCCGCCAAGCTGACGAAAATATGTCTGAACCTGAAAAAGTTGCGCATATCCTAAGGGGTATCACGACGATGCGTTCATTTTGTTGGTATTCAACAATGTGTCATCTGTTGATGCGACCATTCAAGAATGCCGCCAGTTTAAACAAGCTAAAAGCAGACGTATCTCCCGTCAGTTCCAGCGCCTCCCGAACACCACTGCGACGTCCTCGTGTCTCGAAACGTATCATCCACCAGACACCTGTGACAACTTGACGCGAATCATCAGGCGGGAGCTTGAAGCGGCTGCTCCAGCTAAGGTGGGACCAACGTCCCCCGACCCCTCTCCGCCAATTACGTTGCCTCTCATTCAAGCAGCCGTCCGGCAGAAAATCGCCAGCTTGGGAATTCACTCTATCTCACCGCCTCCCCGCACCGACTACCAGCCCCAATACACGCCTGCACGTCCCTTCCCGACCGGCTCTCCCTCAACGTTCCGTAATCCGTCCGCATGGCGAACACACGATGACAAGCCGATATGCTTCTCGTGTCACAGAATTGGGCACATTTCTCGCCATTGCAGAAGTCACTGGGGTCCTCCTGCACAAACGTCCTCTCCTCCCTTCTATGCACGTCCTGCCTATCGCCATGAGACCAGCCGCAACCATTTTGCCCAGGAACCTGCTTCTGAACAACGCTACTCCCGCTCTCCATCCCCCCAACGTCGCCAGTCTTGTTCTCCACACCCCCGCCGACCATCTTCCCCCGCTTTCCCACGAGGTTCCCCGACAGAAAACTAAGCGTTGCAGCCCCCGGAGGTGGCGCTGCATCGCTCGGACTGACCGAAAATCCTCTTTTGACAATACCAACAAAACGGAACCTAATAGACCTTCAAGTAGACGGCGTATATGTCACTGCTCTTGTCGACACCGGCGCCGAACTTTCCATCATGACGAGTGATTTTCGCCACAAGCTCAAGAAGGTTCTCACACCTGCGACCACTCAGTTCGTCCGTGTTGCGGATGGTGGAATAGCATCTATCGTGGGAATGTGCTCTGCTCGTGTGAGCATTGCCGATCGACACACAGTTGTTCTCTTCACCGTCCTTGATAAATGCCCCCACGACGTAATCTTAGGCCTCGACTTCCTGTCCGCGCATTCTGCCCTCATAGACTGTTCGACCAGTACGCTCCGTCTACACTTGCCTGCAACAGAACCTCTTACACAACGTCCGAGTCGCCTCTGCACAACGGAACACGCGCGCCTCCCTCCACAGACACTGACCTACAAGAGCTCGTCTCAATACCACCAGTTCCCGACGGGGACTATGTTCTGACGCCTATCACCGATGTCCTCATAAGCCGTGGCATTACATTACCGCACACTATTCTGTCCGTCGCAGGAAGTTCTACGTGCCTCCCAGTTGTCAACTTTAGCTTGTCACCTCAAGTTTTGCCACAAAAGATCTCTTTGGCGTTGCTCTGCACCTTAGAAGACATTGCGGTAGATGTTTTCGCGATGGCCGCCCCTTCTGACCCTCACGCTCAACATTAATCTGCCACTTGCTCCAAGAGCGCTATTACTTCGATGATCGCTGCCAACTTAACGCCGCAGCAGACTGATGAGCTCCACCGGGTTCTGCTGTCCTACATCGACGTTTTGGACATCAGCGGCCGTCCGTTGGAGAAAGCCACCGCATAAACACTGGTAATGAGCATCCTATTCATAGGCATCCATATCAGGTGTCGGCAGCCGACCGTCACATCATCCAAAGTGAGGTCGACAAAATGCTCGCCAAGGACATCATTGAGCCATCGTGCAGTCCTTGGGCTTCTCCTGTAGTGCTAGTCCGCAAGAAAGACGGTGCATGGCGTTTCTGCGTGGATTATCGACACCTAAACAAAATTACCAAAAAAAGACGTCTACCCTCTGCCACGAATAGATGATGCGCTTGATTGCCTCTATCGGTCCCACTATTTTTCCTCCATAGACCTTCGTTCCGGCTACTGGCAGATAGAGATAGATGAAATGGACCATGAAAAGACGGCATTACTTACTCCCGATGGCCTATATCAGTTCAAGGTCCTGCCCTTCGGCCTTTGTAACGCTCCAGCCACCTTCGAACGAATGATGGATTCCCTGCTCAGAAGATTCAAATAGTCCACCTGTTTGTGCTACTTGGATGACGTCATCGTCCTTTCACCAACACATGAAACTCACATGGAGCGCCTCTCAGCCATCCTGGGAATCTTCCGTCGCGCTGGCCTGTAGCTCAACTCGTCCAAAAGTCACTTTGGACGCCATCAAATCACAGTGCTTGGCCAATTAGTAGACACCAACGGTGTACATCCAGACCCGGCAAAAATCAGCGTGGTCAAAAACCTCCTGTACCACGATCTGCGAAGGATGTACGCAGATTTATCGGACTATGCTCCTACTTTCGACGCTTCGTGAAAAATTTTGCGCACATAGCGAGGCCGCTTACGCAGCTCCTCAAGAAAGAATTCCCGTTTTCATGGGGCTCCAAAGAGGCTTCTGAGTTCTCGACTCTCGTCGCTCTTCTCACTACCCCTCCGATTCTGGCACACTTCAACCCTGCTGCCCCTACGGAAATCCATACAGATGCAAGTGGGCATGGCATTGGTGCAGTGCTGGCTCAGAAACAACATGGCCATGATTGTGTTATTGCATATGCCAGCCGCCTCCTATCCACCCCTGAACGTAACTATTTGATAACAGAGCGTGAGTGCTTGGCTCTTGTATGGGCGGTGGCGAAATTTCGAGCTTACGTATCGGAAGCCCATTTTTGGTAGTTACCGGCCACCACGCACTGTGCCGGCTCAACTCTCTGAAAGATCCATCAGGCCGCCTTGGTCGCTGGGCTTTGCGCCTGCAAGAGTTTTCCTATTCGGCGGTCTACAAATCTGGCCACCTACACAATGATGCGAATTGCCCCTCTCGGTACCTTGTCGACGATCCTGAGGGCACTGACGAGTCCACGGAGAAGTCTATCTTGTCAGTGTCCGACTTTCTTAATATTGGGGAAGAACAGAAGCGTGATCCAGAGCTGCTTGACATCATCAGCCGTATGGAATCCTCCACAAATGATGCTTCCGTCCGCTAATTTGTCATTCAAAAGGGTGTCCTATACCGTCGCATTTTCCGACCAGACGGGCCCGACCTTCTCATTGTTGTTTCTAAGAATTTCGCCACTGTGTTCTCACCGAACTTCACGACACTCCCACGGCTGGACACTTTGGCGTATCCCGTACGTACGAGCGTGTCCGGCACCGTTTTTTCTGGCCAAGCCTTGCTCGTTCGGTACACCAATACGTTGCCAAGTGTGACTTATGCCAACGCCGTAAAACACCGTCGCTGCTACCAGCTGGCCATCTTCAACCAATTGACATACCCGCTGAACCATTTTACCGTGTTGGGTTAGACCTCCTTGGTCCTTTTCCCACATCAACATTGGGAAACAAATCGATAGCCGTTATTACAGAATACGCTACACGCTACGCTATTACGCGAGCTCTACCGACCAGCTGTGCAAACGACGTCGCTGACTTCTTGTTACGGGACGTTATATTGATTCACGGAGCTCCGAGACAACTTCTCACAGACCGTGGCCGTACATTTCTATCCCAAGTCATCGCCGACATTCTGCGTTCTTGTTCCACGCAACACACACTGACAACCGCTTACCACCCTCAAACGAATGGCCTCACGGAACAATTTAACCACACTTTAACAAATATTCTCGCTATGTACGTGTCGCCCGACCTCCGAGATTGGGACCTTGACTTACCCTACACAACTTTCACGTATAATTCATCCCGTCACGACACAGCGGGCTTTTCGCTGTTCTACTTATTGTACAGAAGAGAGCCGACTTTACCACTGGACACAGTCATCTCAGCTCACACCTCGTCCACCACCAAGTATGCCCGCGACGCGATTGCGCGAGCTGATCATGCCCGTCAGCTCGCTCGCGCTCGGCTGATGGCGTCGCAAACCAACCAATGCCGTTGGTATGATGCGGAACATAGAGACGTACATTTCGCTCCCGGTACCCTTGTTTTACTCTGGTCCCCTCATCGTCGGCTGGGCCTATCCGAAAAACTTCTGTCTCATTACACGGAACCCTACCGTATATTGCGTCCAGTAACACCTGTCACCTACGAGATGAGCCTCATCTGTCCATCATCGTCTACTATGCGGCCCAGGGATATCGTACACGTCTCGCGGATCAAGCCCTACAATAATGCGTCAGATAACGACCTTTAAAGCACCGGGACGGCGCCTCCGCCACCGGGGGTCATGCTGCGTGCCAGTACATGGAGCTGAAGAAGACGAAGGAGACAGACTGGCGCGAGCTAATCTGTGTGGCTGGCGCTGCTAGCCTAACCGGCTGAAAATACATCGGTGACTACCCCTCTGAGTCAGTCTCCTTCCCGTAACAATATAAAGGTAACAAGGCAAGTATAAAGTGGCAAAAACGTGTATCCAAGCCTGCAGAGGTGAAACGGGGGCTTAGGCAGGGGTGTCCCCTGTCACCCTTATTATTCATGATGTTTCTACAAGAATTAGCGGCCAAATCAGAGGGAAGTGGACTGGGCTTCAACGTCTCTTTCGTCAAACAATAAAAGCTCATTGAACAGGCACTACCAGCATTGATGTACACAGATGATAAAGTGCTAATGGCCGACAACAATGAAGATTTGCAGATATTGAAGGGCAAATGCGGAAATGAGGGAGATATGTTATATTTCAGATTCACTAAAGAAAAACCAGCAGTGATGATTTTTAAGAACAATGAAGGTAGTGAGCTTAGAATACAGGAGGTCACGCTAGAGATAACAGATAAATACAAATATCTTGGCGTATGGATAACCGATGGGGCCGAGTACCTAAGGGAACACGAAATATACGTGTCGACTAAAGGTAACAGGAATGCAGCGGTAATGAAAAACAGGGCACTGTAGAATTACAATAGGTATGATGTTGTGAGAGGAATATGGAAAGGGGTCATGGTTCCCGGTCTGACGTTCGGGAATGCGCTCTTGTGCATGAGATCAGAAGTTCAGCAAAAATTAGAAATTAACCAACGTGGAATAGGTAGGCTTGGCTTAGGAGCTCACGGGAATACACCAAATCAGGGAGTACAAAGTGATATGGGATGGACATCATTTGAAGGCAGGGAAGGTGGACTCAAGATAAGATTTGAGAAGCGATTGAGAGAAATGGGGAACAAGCGTTGGGCTAGGAAGGTATTCAGCTCCTTGTGCATGAAGAATGTCGATACAAAATGGCAGAAGCGAACCACAAAATTGACTGGTAAATACTTGTAAAACAGCAGAGGGCCAAACCAAAAAAAAGTATTATCGGTTAAGAAGAAGGTGAAGGAAGCTGAGACCGATATGTGGAGAATTGGCATGATTAAGAAGTCCGCATTAGAGATCTATCGAACTTTTAAGCAGAAAATTGCCAAAGAAAGGATCTATGATAATACTCGGGTAGTTCTCTAGTGTTTGAGGCCCGGACGGGAGTATTGCGAACCAAGGCATATCGGGCTAAATACGAAGGGGTAGTCACGGTATGCAGTCCGTGTGGAGAAAAAGAAGCAACTGCCGAACACTTGATATTGTTCTGTAAAGCGCTTCGCCCTATAGTTAAGGATGATGGCGCAGAGTTTTTAAAAGCACTGGGGTTGAGGGACAGTGAGGGCAAAATAGACTTTAAGCAGGTAGAATTAACTAAAAGGAGGTTATCTGTCTGGTGGCTAAAGTAAAGGCACAAGTGAAAATTAAACCCTTCACTGCATAGTACGAATCCTCAACCTAACTATTTAGGGAAAAATCTAGTATTTGATTCATTAAGTATTACGGCTTGGCGGCGCTAGACACCGCCCAATCTAAAGGGTACAGCCATATCCATCCATCCATCCATCCATCCATCCATCCATCCATCCATCCATCCATCCATCCATCCATCCATCCATCCATCCATCCATCCATCCATCCATCCATCCATCCATCCATCCATCCATCCATCCGTCCATCCATCCATCCATCCATCCATCCATCCATCCATCCATCCATCCATCCATCCATCCATCCATCCATCCATCCATCCATCCATTCTTCCGGGTACAGTAGCTGCACAGGACGCTTCACAAGAGTGCCGTCGGGCAAGCGTAGAAAGCAAGTCTTCATGATGCCGTCACGTTCACCGATCAGTTCTTCTATGTGAACCAAGGTCCACAGTTGCGTAGGACAATGTTTTTCTCCGAGTAGAACTTCATTGTCTTCCTTCAATATGTGATTTCTTTTTGCTTGGTTGATTGTGTAATTCCCGAGTTCATTGAGGTACTCCTTTAACCAACGAGACCAGAAAGTTTGCAGATCCTCTTCTCTCTTGCTCCGAAGTTTCTTCAGTTGATCTTTGGTCGACTCGGCTTTGATTTTGAGGTCGTAAGGTGGTAGCGTTGTCCGTCTTCTTCCAACGAGAAAATCTGCTGGAGATAGGGGACACGGCTCATCCACGTCATTGTACGCACATGTTAAAGGCCGATAATTTATTACTGCTTCCACTTCCGTTAGTAAAGTGACCAACTCTGTCTAATTTACCAAACGTCGATCAAGCATTTTCTTCAAGCAGGTCTTCACAGAACGTACGAGTCTCTCGTAAAATCTGCCCCACCAAGGAGCACTCGGGCAAATGAATTTCCACTGAATCTTCGAGGAAAAGAAATATGCAAGTAAATCGGCATGCCCAATTGTTCGCCAGAGCTTCTGTAGATTTTTGGATGTTTTGACGAAGGTTCGGGCATTGTCGCTGTTTATTGTGTGACAGAGGCTTCGACGTGATATGAATCTCCGAAGTGCACAAAGGAAAGCCACCGTCGTCAAATCTTCAACAAGTTCCAAGTGAACTGCTCTTGTTACAGCACAAGTAAAAAGAGCGATGTAAGAGTGCTGGTGAAGATGCCCTTTGATGTAAAGTGGACTCGCGAAATCTACTCCACTTACAAGAAACGGAGGCGTGTGTTTACAACAAACCTGGGGCATACAAGGTGAAACTTGTTCAACTTGTTCAGACTGTAGGCGTTGGCAGAGGACACACCGTCGTATTGTTTTTTTCACCAGCTGTCGTAATTGTGCAATCCAGTATTATTCCCTTATTTGAGTCAGTGTGTCTCGTACTCCTCAGCGGAAGACTTTTTCGTGAGCATGATTGATGATTAAAGTAACGAGGTGACAGCCTTTCGGTAGGAGGATTGGATGGCAAGAACCGTACGAGTCGTCCGTAATCTGAACTTTTCCTTGTACCCGAAGCAGCCCGTTGTTGTCGAGGAACAATCCTAATTGTCCAACTGGACTTTGGGAAGGAATCAGATTCTCATTTGCGACGCAGTTGCCTTCGTTACCAAAGTGAGCTGTCTGTTCTAAGCAAATCAAGTAGCACTCCACCTGTTGCATTTCTTCAGCAGACAGCTCCTCGAACCCATCGCTTTCCTTCTTCAACTTTTTTACATAACGGAAAACCCATGCCGTTACTCTTACAAGTTTTGTGGGGCTGCTGAATTGTTCGTTTTCGATCAGCGTTGACATCGATGTTCTCGTGTTAAGAGCGTGGATATTGATTTCTGGCCCCGTCTCAACTGCCTCGAGTTTTCCGTTTTCGAGGTCAAGGTTTTCCCTAAATTCAGGCCAGAATGTATGAGACATGGCAAGCCATCCGGGTCCATACCACCCAACTGTGATTTACTCAGTTTGTGTACAGTCAAGCCTCGAGTGAGCAAATCTGCAGGGTTTTCTTTTCCGGGACAAAATTGCCATCGAGAATATTCTGTCAAATTTTTGATCTCCTGCGTCCTGTTTCGTACGAATGCCTTCCAAGAAACGGGGTCTTTGTAAATCCAGCAAAGGGTAATCTGGGAATCTGACCAAAATGTTACATCACCAATGCCCAGGTCGCAGTTCTTAATGATGTAGGCATATAAGCGGGCTGCAAGCAAAGCTGACATTATTTCTAGCCTCGCCGAGGTGACCGTCTTTAACGGCGCAACACTTGTCTTTGCCATTATTAGTATAGTGTGGACGGCACCACTTGAGTCGACGGTTTGATGGTAGGCTACAGCACCGTATGCTGACTCACGAGCGTCGGAAAAGATGTGCAGGTCTGCCTTTTGATAAGCGCCTACGCTGTCCGCTCCGAGGAACCTGGGAATACCGATCTCATGTAGCATGGCTACCTCCTTGCTTCATTTTTTCCAGACAGCTGTCAGCTTCATTGGCATGGTGTCATCCCAGCCGAGGTTTTCCCTCCAGAGATCTTGAAGGAAGATCTTCGCCGTTACTATAAAGGGTGACAGAAACCCCAAAGGGTCGTAGATTCTTGCAACGGCTTGGAGCACAAAGCGTTTGGTAATTCGATGCTCCTCCATAAACTGTAGAATATCCTGGGCCCTAAACGAAACGGTATCCGCCTGTTTGTTCCAATAAAGTCTCAGTAATTTCAGAGGTCCAGAAGGTGAGAAAAGTGATTTTTTGGAAGAAGTGACTCCTTGTACGAAGACGACAGATACAACGGGGTCGTTGCTGGCCCATTTACGAATGTTCATTGAAGCATCTTTGAAGATTTGAATTTTCTCTTTATGCATTTGAGTAGCTTGTTCAATGGTGACAGCGCCAATAGGAAGATCATACATATATATGGAGTCTTGCAATAGCCGGACTGTCGAAAAAAAGCAATTTTCCTCGGACCTGAAGTGGTGCTTTAAGGTAGCAGTCAATAGGAAAGGACTTGAAGTAGCTTCAAAGGGCACTCTCGTCATTCTCCAAACTTCTGTTTACGGCAGTGCGCTGTCCACTTGAGGTGAAGTCTTGAACCACAAGAAGCGAAGTGCATCTCTGTTGTGTTCTTGCAGGCCAATTTGAAGGAACGCCTTCTCAACATCAGCATTCTTTGCTATCTTGTAGCGTTGGAAACGAAGCAGTAGCGTCACTACGTCGGGATTTAGATTTGGGACGGCTTCTAAATTATCGCTTAAGGACTTGTATTTGTGAGACGAAGCGTCGAGCACGATGCGTACCTTTGTAGTAGATCGATCCTCACGTATGACGACACGGTGTGGCATATAATACCGGGGTCCATCGGTTGGTCTTCTTTTAAAGGTACTTTTTCAGCATATCCCTCTTTGAGGTACATTCGAATAGTTGCTTCGTATTATTTTAAGACCTTACTGTCTTTGTTAAGCTTCTTTATCAAACTGTGCAGATGTTTGAGTGCAACTGCGTAGTTTTCACCCTGGTCAATCCTATCCTTCCATGGTAGCGCCACTTCATATTGATTTTTTTCTTATTGATGTTGTTCTCTAATTTTGCCAGCACCAATTCAGCGACCGTCATTTTTTCATTTTCGGCCTGGATACCGGTGCTTTCTCTATCTCGGAAACAAGTCAAAAGTTTCAAGATATATTGCTCCATCACTGTAGATCGTAGGACTGCAATACTGGCACACTGTGTAACATCGGCTGCAGTAGACAATGGTCCTTGCACAGTCCATCCCAGTTTCGTCTTGACAGCTTTCAACTTTTCGAACACAGGCTTCACAGTACCCGTTACTATATCCCAATAATAGCCTGATCCAATAAGAACCGCAATCTGTTCGTCTTCTACTCCTTGTAAAGAGAGAGGTCGTGCATCTTGTTAATTTCTCTTATAACGTTTTCTTCTGGTACCGGAATGCATTCAGTACATATCGTGTCTACCACCAGCGCCTCTATTCAACTCGGAAGCTTCTGGTTCGCAGGGAGAATCGATACACGTACCTTCTTCATGGTTTTCCGTATGTTATCACCCCCGAACACACCGATGGCTAACGTTTTCTCGTCTGATAGTTCACATCCAAGTCTTCTATAAGCTTTGGTTGTAATAAAGCTTCGCTGACTTCCGCCATCAAAAAGGACTCGGTAGCGACCGGATGATTTGGTGCCCAACACGGTGGCTGTGAGACTCTGCACCATTACGACTGGCCTTTCCAGCTTGGAAACTAGATTGACCGATGCAGATATCACCTTCCAGTCGTTTTTGATGTCGTCGGATGCGCAAACAGATGTTGCGTGCCTTCTTGCGCATTTGCCGTATTTTAACCGGCTTCTGCAATTTTTCGCCATGTGGCCCTGTTTTAGGCAACGAAAGCATCGTCCCGCTTTGATGTGCATCTCCCTTTTGTTTGAGAAGTCGATATCCCTCGTATCACAGACTTCGGCAGAATGTTTTTCCGACCGGCAGAACAGGCATTGTTGTGGACTTTTTGTTGAGCATTGTAGAGCAGCTGTCGTGGAAATGTCATGTGGATGATTGTGTTTTAGTCCTCCCTTATCTGGGGCCCGACGAGTTTCTGATACGTCTTGTTCAGCAACAGCTTCCCGACAAGTGAATTGAAGTTCGCAGAATTCTAAAGCATTCGAAGATCGTTTTCTTCTGGAACCGTCCCACGGTTTGAATTGCCTTGCATATTCGAAGAGGATGCAGCCGACAAGGATGCCTTGTGGATCTCGTGAAAACGCAGCACCATGTCCGTCAGTAGAACTCTTAGCAGGATTTCCCGAAGCATGGAACAATAAGTTGTCGAGTTTGTGCCAAGCACCTTGAGGCTTGGAATATGAACCTGTACCTTGTCGTAGAGTTGCCTCAGCTTACGAACGTTTGCTGATGACGACACCGACTTTAGATCCAGCAAACCTTGCAAATGGTTGTGCATAGTCATCTGTTCATCTCCGAAACGCTTTTTTTAAAATAGCAGTGGTGTCTTTATAGCACTCTTTGGTAGCTTGTAATCTCGATATGGCCAACGTGGCCACTCCGGTTACAAAACTGTTCAAGTAAATGAACTTGTCAGCTGTGCTTAACTGGCTGTTGTTGTAGACTACTAATGTAAACTGCGTCCGAAATCTCGGCCATAGCCTGCGGTTACCATCAAATTTTACGAGTTCTAGTTGGGGTAGCTTGCTTTAGCCAGATGATAACGGGTGAACGCTCGTAAGGAGTGGGGCTGGAGGAGCCAGACATTCATTCAGCTTCACTCGTAGATTCGCTGTGAGAGTAACAACCTTGTCGCGGTATTCTCCAGTGTCTAACGTCTCGCTGTCCAACAAGTCGTCTGGCGTCTCCTCAAAAATTGCCTCATCCACTTTCTCTACCTGACCATAAAATGAGCCACTTACTGCTGCTGCCGTGACGGCTTGATTTCCTCGCAAGTGGTCTCCTGCCTCGGACATCAGGACATCCAGTTGGAACCGCAGGCTGTGGCGTCGTCTGAGATACTGTTCCATTCTGCCACCCGCAGTCGATGTATCTCACCAAGATCGCAGTCGCGGTCTTCCGAGGTGTTGCGGCTCCTAACGTCGATGATGTTGGCGTCGTCAAAGGTCCCGGGTTTTCGGCACCATGTGTTAGACCTCTGAGCCTTTTTGCTGCGGCGCGGCTCACATCAAGCAAAAACACGTCTTGCCAGATGAAAAGCTTTAATGGAACTAAAGAAGAAAGAAAAAGACAAGGGAGAGTCAGCGCTGCCACGAGGCCGAGCGTCAGCTCGTGAGGAGCCTCAATAATGATGATGACTGCTATGCTGCTGCGAGGCATGAGTAATGGAAGCCACAACAACGATAATCTTGTGACTGTAGAGCTTGAACAAAGCGTTTATTTGATGTTTTGTGCAAGAAAATTGGCGAATGGTGTTATGGAGGCACTGCGTTAGAGTGCCTAGAGCGTGCAGCGGAGGCGATCGAACGCACCAAGTCACGTCACGCGTGAGACATGAGCGCAATCTGGCAGTTTTCTTGGGAAATGAAGCGCGCGGCTCTGAGATGGGTGTGCGCACCCGCCTCAAGAGGTGATGAGGTGTAGAACGCTAGGCGACGGCTAGGTGCCACCACCATGTCGCCCTAAAAAATCGCTGGAAACACTTCCCTTTTCGTGCAAGCGTTGCCTGGTTAGCACCGCGTGATAAACGCTACGGTCCTTAGGATGACTTATGTATGCCTTTTCTGGTAAAATATGCACATACAGAATAGATGCACGATAATTGCTTTTAGGGGCGAAGCTCCTTAAAGCGGCCTCGTTCACCCCTCGTCGTAGTGCGTAACCAGTCTTACGGTTTGACCTGCAAGGTAGTGCCGGTGGGAGATTTCTCATGTGCTTTGTTGAACGATAAAAAATTCGCAGTGTGCGCGTTACCTAAAAGCCGATGTCTTCTGTCCCTCATTCCTCATTAGCAGCCATTGGCATGCACATTGAGCACTATCTGACAAGAAAGGGTTGCTACTCGCTGGGCGTAACCTCCTTGGTTTTAAAAAGGTTTAGCGAGCGTTTGGCCGCAGTGCCATGAATACAGTGAACTAGTGTATACCATGAACTTGAGGTGGTTAAAGGTGGGAAGTAGACACGAAGCTCAAGCTGTAAGAAAGTATGCGCGTGCCGCCTCTCGTTTAGTCCTTAGAATGTCTGCTGGATGGTGGTGCTTCTATATGAGGAATATATGATGAAAAGATGCGAGATGGTAGTACTTGAATGTTGAATAGATGGACGAACGGACACACAGACGAATGCATAAACGGACGCATGAATGGCTGCACGGACGGATGGACGCATGGACGGACGCAGGGCGAATGTATGGACGAACGCAGAGACGGACGCACCGATGAACGTGCGGACGCATGAACAGACGCATGCACGGACGGACGGATGGACGCACGAACCGTCACACAGACGGTCACGTGGACGGACGGAAGCAAGAACGAATGGACGGACGGATGCTTTGCCCCACTTTCCATCATTCACTCGTGGATATGCTGCCATTTTTTAATTGGCCATCGCACAAGTATGAATGCTGAATCTTGAGCAACATTGGGGGGGGGGGGGCTACGGATCGGGTCGGCCATTTGGGGTCTCCGCTCATGCCGTTTATGATGTCTGGTACCGTTAAGGATGAAGAAACAGACGAGTGGACAGACAGACAGACCAAAACGTTTGCTTCGAAGATCCCCAAGAAAGACTATCATCTTTATTAAGGGTCATTTTTCTTCCGCATAAATTCGTGACTCTTCACTAGCGGTGCAGCCACCGAGGTGGGATGTGCCGCTAGAATGTCCACTCACCCACGTCGCTAATCATCATGCAGGTGTTCACTGAGACTATCATCAATGATGCTTCTTCGTGGCCCCGTTGGCATTGCTTGAACACGCATGCCAAAACAATGTACTACTGACGATCGCGCAAGCGATGGTACCGTGGCATCACAGCGCATCTTGGAGGGGCAGTTATCAACGATTCGACTGAGAAAGTTATATCAGCCTGGCCACTCGTGGTCCTCCTTCATGCTTGGCAGGCACTATCAGCATCGACAGGCGTCATCAGAGTAGCTATAAAACCTTCGAATCAGCATCGCTCGCTTCGTGGGCTCGGTGGCTGTTCCACTAGAATGTCCTCTATTACATTGCTCTTCGCCATGCAGGTTAGTTATTCTCATAGTTTATTCGCTAAAGAAACAAGAAACTACCTCTTCGTGCAGCGGACAAGCTCCCAGTGCTTTTTTTGTTGGTTGTTGAATGCATTCTTATTATAGATTTCCTGTTTCTGCACTCGGATGAAGTTGACCAAAATCCAAGACCTAACTCAGCAGCGGTGCTGGTAGAACTGTAGAAACCATCTGCCGGGCAATGTTAACTTTTCCCCAGTGTACAATACCTAAAACGTGAGCGGCTTGTAACCAATAACACCCTATACGCACTCAGCTGGCGCCTAATGAATGTGTAAACCAATTTGAAGTAAATTGAACCATTGAGGCAGCAGCTCGGAACAGTGCAAACCGACGCTTCTAAAATGGCTCTTTGACTTTGCATTCTTGATGCCCGCCTTGATGAAGCGGAGAATTTCTCGCGACATCATACCTTCATCTTTTATGGTATGGTGTTAACGGTACTAACCAATCCGCATCATTAGCACAGTCTATTGACGTGGTAATTCAGCTGTGTTTTGAGCGATTGAATTTCTCCTTGGAGCTATAGGAAATCGAGAGAGCACATCGGCTTGGTCAGTAGTGTTCTGGTCCTAACTAGCCTATTATAGTGGAACTTTCATTTTTTTGAAACCAAGCAAGCATGTTGTTTCAAAGCCATAAGATTAAAAACACTTCTTACAGTGAGGGCGATGATTTCACAGTGAAAGCTGTTATAAAATGAAAAGTCGTGTCACCTGCGGTGCCGTATTTGTATGCCGCTGCCGCCGCTAGTGTCCGTAACCAGACCGCGCGAAATTAGAAAAAAAAACTTTGTACTATTGACATAATGGGGATCGAACCCGGAAACGCTGGGTGCCAGCCCAGTATTCTACCACTCAAAAAATAAACACCCCTTTTCCCCAGTAAATTTTAACCAAGCCACAAATCCTGGAATAAATATAACGAAGCTGAATACGCGTACTTGATGCTATCCGACAACAGAAACAACACACAACATACACCACTTAATGGCTTGTTTCCCTTGTGACGGTTAGAAAGGTTTGGAATGGTTCTGGCCTCCGGGTTTGCTTTCAGCAGAAGTGCCATCTTCCTGGTAGTTTTACTAGAAACACCTTGGCAAAAAGAGCCTGCAAATGTCAGGCAATTTACGTTAAGACCTGCCAGGCTGAATTTCAACGAATCAGTAAAGTTGACAAGCGAGAGGGGCCATAATTCACTGCCAACGCATCAACCAGGATCTCAATTCTCAAGTTTCTAGGTAAAATATATTTTAGAAAAGCAAATAGAACTTTGAATGGTTGATAAGTGGGGTCTAACGTCCCAAAAACACCATATGATTATGAGTGATGCCTTAATAAAGGAGTTTAGAAATTTCGACCACCTGGGGTTTTTTTACCATGCATCCGAAACTGAGCCCACGGGCCTACAACATTTCCGCCTCCATCGGAAATGCAGCTGCCGCAGCCGGGATTTGATTTCGTGACCTGCGGGTCAGCAGCCGGGTACCTTAGCCACTAGACCACCGCCGCGGGGCCATTACAGATTTCGAAAAATTTTGAAGACAAACGGTGTTCACAGTACACTCAGGCAATCTTGTTACTCGAAGCAGCGACTTGTCATTGACTGGCTACAATGCAAGGTTGAAGCGAAGTACGTTTTATTAATTTTTTGATGACGACGCCTTGCCTTTCTCGATACACGCTGAACGCACCTGCTCTAGCAAAATGTTTAGCGTCTACCTCGGCAGCGCTTTCTGCCGTCGGGCTACCCCCGTGCAGCTGGGGTGCGTCGCATGGGTCAATCTAGGTCGCTGAATCGTAACTCCAATTTTCTGCAAGTTATCTATAGGTTTCAAAGGGGTAAGTGCGCCAACGTGCCACTGTGTAAAGCTGGTTCATTGTTTCCTAAGTTGAATCAATGATATTTTAGAAAACAGGTAGCAATACTCCGATGACAGTCTAACCGAAATAGCAGCCTCAGCATTGAGCGCTTAGAAGGGCCCCTCGATATGGACGCTCACGCGAGGTAGACTAACGCTACGTTCCTGCACCACCTGTCGTATCCATGCGCACTCGCCAGTGGAGTCTTTCTTGCCAACATAAGATGCATGAACGACATTCATGGTGGCTGCAGAGTATCGAAGTACCCTTTAGCGCATTCCGTTAACCACGAGTTCCTTCGTAAATGGCCTATATATATCCTAAAGTTCTCTATATCGCCTCGAACAAATGATAACTGAACGCGACAATTTTGGTAACCAGGGGCAAGGTGCTTTGTTGAAGGCACTTATAGCATGCAATCAGCTTCTGCGCTTCAAACCGCTTCTTTTTCTCATCTTTAACAGGTACTTTACGTAGCCTGGGTATATGTGTCTGTATATGTACGGGAAACGGAATGAATTCGTTTGAAGCCACCACCAAGCGTTATTTACAACTACGTGCACGCTTAGAAAGACACAGGCCGCAACCTTAGATCACAACATCTGGGGATGCAGCAAGAACCCTCCCCCACCTAACCTCCTAGGACAGTCACCTTCAAGTGAGGCTTGGGAGAGAATCCTAACGACAACAAGCCTGGACACCCAGCTCCGGGTCATCAAACACGCTGACGAGGTGGCGACCATGGCATGGCCTGACAGCCCTCGTCATTTAGAACACCGTCAGCTGCCTTAATAAATTTGTTTACTACTTACGTAGCCTCTGCTCAACCTCCTTCTCCGGCTTTACACCCTTCGCGTTCTCTTCGCGCTTGAAAAACTTTACGCATACATTCTCCACACCTTCTTGCTTCGAAAACGCGCGGTGCGTCAGCCCTTCAGTTCTCTGCGATGAATGGCGCGACGCGTATTCATCTGCAAGCTCCACAGTTTTTACGACTGTGGTCTCGTCGGGCCTGTCGAGGATTCATGGCGCATCGGGTCGGGAATTGTGTTGTTAAAATGCTCAGGCAGAGGCATTTAACAACATTCGCCGTGTATTTATAAATTTTCGCGCTCCTAACCTTTTCGGCCCTAGTGTTGTCACGTGACAACATCCCAATAATTTTTAGAACACAAAAAACAAGTACAAAACCGCTCATTCTTGGAAAAGTAATTTATTAACTATCCCCACTGCGATCTACAACACTGTTGTGTCATTTTTCCTGAGCCTGAAGCCGTAAAGAAAAAGAATCTGGACTGAAGTCATCTTTGATGACGAGGCTGCCAAGCAGAAGCGGGAAAGCGGCATTTTCAGGTTAAGTACTGAAGTTTTTTTGAACAGCTTCCTCCCTTTCGAATACTACATTGCTGCAGATTTCATGCACTCTAGAGCATAGAAAGAATAAGTATGCCATTTACGTCAGTTCATGTCTACAGCGCTATGACAAACCAAGTAGATGTAATATCTCTAAATCTATAAGTAGTTAGAGTATTGACTAAACTTGTTCGTTTTTGGTCTTCTGAGACCCTTAATATTCGTAAAATACGTACTAAAATGTCTCAGACCAGAATAAAAAATTTAGAGCTGAGGGCGTTAAGCCATTCCACGAAGGTTAGCTTCAAGTCGTACGCGAACACAACGTAGGACACGTCTTTAAACTTGGTGGCTCTCTTGAAACGCTGGCGAAACGCCTTTTAAGACAGGCCACACCTCATAAGGGGACTCAATTTTACATCGTATTCCTTGTCCTAATCTGCGCTGAGCCTCCACAACGCGTCTGCTACCTGACACGGCAAAACGGTTAACAGGCACAGCGGCCATGATGCTTTAGGAAACTTCATTATTTGGAGCGTTCATTCGAAGGTCACGAGAAAAAATTGGTTCCAAACCTGCATGTTACACCGCAAATGTAGTCGAAAGACGAGGTCTGGAGAGAGTGAACAAAACATTTATTTGATGTTCGGCGCAAGGAAATCGGTGAGTGGTATTCTGAAGGCGCTGCGTTAGAGTGCCTCGAACATGTAGCGGAGGCGAACTAGCGCATCGAGGCAAGTTAAACACAAGCGCCATCTGGCAGTTATCTTCGAAAACGAAGGCATGCGGCTTGCGGAGAAAGATGCGCGGCAGTCTCGGGGGTGATAAGGAATAGAACGCGAAGGGACGGGCAGGAGCCACCATCATGACGTCGTAGCAAAGCGTTGGAAACACCTTTTTGAGCATCGCGTTGCACTGTCAGCGCAGCGGGATTAAGGCTACATTCCTTGGAGGTACTTGTGTGTACCTCTTCTAGTATAAAGATAGACTTACAAAACTATAAAGTGCTGTTATGGCGCCAGAGATATGCGCAATAATTGCTTTCTAATTGACAATCGCACAACTATAAACGCTAAACCTTGAGCAATATTGGTGGGCGCTGCGAATGAGGTTGGCCGTTTGATGCAGTTTGAGGTATATTTAGGGCGGACACGCAGACAAACGTACAGACAGACAGTCTAAATTTTTTGTTTCGCCGAAGGTCCCCAAGAAAGACCACCGTCTTTAAAATTCAGATGTACTCCACTGATCTCTACTAGGGGGAGCTGGACGGTGCATCAAACGTTAGTTTGATGCGCCGTCCAACTCGGGCTGTCACTGTGGATGAGTTTGGGCTGTCACTGTGGATGGACGTGTTTTTTGAGCGCTCCGGATTGACTGCGCAGATAAGTGTTTTTGCAGGTTTTGAGCTTGTCTTTATAATTATAAGGCAGCGGTTGAAATTTTCGTAGCACTTATTTTATGGTACGGCTTTTTCGGGGGCTAGTCACCAGGTATTTATGAGTGCGGGTGTGTGTGTTTGAATTTTTTGTTGTTTTTTCTTTTGCCACCCCGTGGGGGAAGTGCGCGTACATTGAGCACGCAAATTTTAGGAGCGAAGCTCCTTAAGGCGTGGGCTGTGCGTCCCCTGTATGTAGCCACCTCTCGTTCAGTTCTTGCAGTGTTCACTAGATGGCGGTACTTGTAGCTGACGGCATCGCTCCGTCAGAGTGGTAGAGGTCGGACGTGTTTTTGGAGAGCTCCGGAATGACAGCTACAGATAAGTGTTTTTGCATGTTTCCAGCTTGCCTCTATATGTAGCGTTATGAGAGCGTAAGGCGCTAGCGTAAGGCTTGATTAGGTCTAGTACGGTGTACGGTTTTTTTTTATTAGTATTTTGTACTGTGTCTTTTTTTTTCCAGCCACCACGTGGCTGAAGCCTGCGCGTAGACCGACCACGTGCATGCGCAGGTGCTGTGAAGTGTAGCGTATTTATTTATTATTGTGGTTCTTTTTGGCTTAGACCAGTGTATTTTAGTACAGTTTTCTAACACGTGGGCATCGGTAAACTGAGCTAGCCATGGTCAAAAAGACCGTAAAGTGTTCCGAGTGCGGGGTAGGGCGGAAGGTGGAAATTAGTGCGGAGGAGAAAGCAGAAGATGACGCCAAGTGTAGACAGTGCGAGTTCGAGGAGAAAATGAAAAATATGATGGCGGTCCAGAGTGGGCTCATGGAGAAAATCGCAGCGCTGGAGAATGCATTGGCGAAGGAGCGAGAGAAAACGTCAGCCATGGAAGAAAGGCTCCGGGCAGCCGAGAAGGGCCTATCGAAGGTCGTGAAAGGGAACGAAGACGCAGGTGACGGCGGAAGCATTATGGCGACGACCCCCCGTGCGGGAGAGATGAAGGAAACAGGCATGACAAAGGCAGATACATTGGCCACAGGGCCCAGCTACCGGGAAGTAGTTTTGAGGGAGGGAGGGAGCAAACCAGCAGCCGTGACTCACGCTAGTCACCTAGTCAGCAGCCAGGTGCAGGTTTCAGAAGGAATGTCTGAACAGGTCATCATCGCCGGTGACTCAAATTTGGTCCGATGCGCAGCGGCAATCAAAGAAAGGGTGAAAGGCGACAAGAGAGTTGCGATAGGGACGTTCCCAGGACAAACGCTGGGGACAGTAATGAGTCAAGCGGGTGAACAACTCGCAGCTAAGGCTGGCAATCGTAACCTCGTTGTAATTGCGGGAGGGTTAAATGACGTCCTGAAAAAAGAATCGTCAGGACTAGCGACGGCCTTGGCGAGAGGGGTGGATGACATGCGCACCGTGTCCCCCCAGGTGCAAATTGTAGTATGCACAGTACCGGAAGTACCGGTGCGCAACGTCAACCTGCGAAGAGCGGTTGTCGACGCAAACAAGGAGATATGGCGGATTAGTCGAGAGAAGGGTTTCGAGGTAGTGGATTTAAACAGGGAAGTGCACAGGTGGGGTGGATTCCAAAGAGACAGGATTCATTTCGATAAGAGGCTTGGACACGAGGTGGGCTGGCGACTGGCAGGACGCGCAGTAGCTTTTTTGGGGGGCTCACGGGCCCTTCGGAGTCCGGGGTAGCTCGTAACAGGGAAAGCAACCAGGAGGACGCTTTGACAGGTAGAATTGCGAAAAACCAGAAAAAAGGTAAAAGAAAAAGGAAAAAGGCGCGTGTTGCAATTAGTTACATAAACATGCAGGGTGGCAGAAAGAAGGCAAAATGGTTAGAGATTGAGGAGCAGTTAAACAAAGAACAGATAGGCGTGTATGCGGTTACAGAAACACACCTTAGAGACTTGGAAGAGCCACCACATATTAAAAATTATGTTTGGGAAGGGTGTAACAGGACCATATCGGAAAGGAAAGGTGGGGGTGTAGGAATGCTAATTCACCGCGGAGCCAAATGGGTTAGAGTGAAACAGACGTGTTCAGAGCACCTCTGGGTTCGGGGCACAGTAGGTGGAAAGGAAACGTGGCTAGGGGTAGCCTACTTGTGGACGGGGAATAACTGCAGAGAAAAGAATCAGGAGATAGTGGATTGCATGAGTGCGGATATTAAGGAATTTGGTAATGGGGCCGAAATCATCCTTCTAGGGGACATGAATGCCCACATAGATGACCTTGACGGATATTCAGACACCAATGGGAAGTTATTACTAGATCTTTGCGAGCAACATAGTCTGGAGATAGTTAACACGGGGCCTAAATGTGACGGCCAGATCACATGGGAAGTCGGAAACAAGCAATCAAGTATTGATTATTGTCTCATGACTGAAGGAATTTACCACAAACTGACAGAAATGAAGATAGACGAGGAAGGCATTAACAGCTTGGGTAGTGATCATAAACGAATAACATTACAAATGGGATACGAAACTGAAAATATGAGCATGGAATCAAAGTCTGGCAGCTCGTATTTAAATGACAAACAAATAATAAATATAGCCGCAAGAGTCGAGGAAGAAGTAGGCGAAATACCAGGCAAGGACTGGGAGTATAGTGAGCTGTTACATCTAATGACGAAGGAGATAGGGAAAGAGAAGAAAACTGTTTGCTGGAAAGGAAAAAGGAAGCCAAAAAGTTGGTGGAACAAGGAAATCCGGGAGGCGATCGAGAAGCGACGCGAAGCCTCACGGGAGCATAGAAAGGCAAAAAAGGAGAAGCGGCCGCAGGACGAAGTCAAAAAAATATGGGAAATATATTTAGAGAAAAAATCCCTTGTACAGAAATTGGTAGAGGCAAAAATTAAAGGTGAAAGTGAACGCTGGATGACAGAGATACACGAAAAAAAGGAGGCCGCGCCTAGGATTTTTTGGAGCCACATAAAGGCGCTAGGTAGGAAGTCTGTCACAACGCAACAACATATTCTAGATGAAGGAGGAAATCAATTGGAAGGGTACGAAGCGCTAGGTTACATCCAAAAGGTAACAGCCGATTCGTTTCAAAAGAGCGTCCAGGGGATCTCCCCGGTGAGTAAAAGTGTGGCGGAGAAAGCAACAGAGGAAGAGCTAGTACTTGATAATTTCAACTGGAAAAAGGCCGAAGGAAAAATTCCAAAGCGCACTGCCGCGGGTTTAGATGGGATTCCCGTTAGCCTCATTAACGAACTAGGACATAACACTAAAGAAGCATTGTTAAAAGCAGTAGAAAAAAGCTTAAAGGACGGACAAATACCGGACAGTTGGCGACAAAGTAGAATGAACTTAATCTATAAAGGCAAGGGAGAAAAGGACAAGATTCGCTCGTATAGACCACTAACCATTACATCGGTACTATACAGGATGGCGATGCAAGCAGTAAAAATGAAAATAGAAACATGGGCCGAACATAACGATATTTTGGGAGAACTTCAGAACGGATTTCGAGTCGACAGGCGGTTAGACGATAACCTGTTTGTTCTCACTCAGTGTATAGAAATATCCAAAATAGAGAATAGGCCCTTGTACGTGGCTTTTCTAGACATCACTGGGGCATACGACAACGTTAATCAGGAAATTTTGTGGGATATATTGAAAGGAATGGGCATGGGCGACGACTGTATACAGCTTTTGAGGGAGATATACCGAGAAAATACAGTTTGCATAGAGTGGGAAGGAATGCGTAGCAAAGAGAACGTTGAGGTTAGCAGGGGTCTGAGACAGGGATGTCCTTTGTCCCCGCTGTTATTCATGCTGTACATGGTGAGTATGGAAAAAGCGCTAGAAGGTAGCAACATTGGTTTTAATCTGTCACACAAACAGGGCGGCATGATGATTGAGCAGAAGCTTCCAGGTTTATTTTATGCGGACGATATCGTCTTATTTGCGGACAGTCGAGATGATATACAGCAGCTGGCGAATATATGCGGAAGGGAAGGTGAAGCTCTTGGACTAGGATTCAGTGTAACGAAGTGTGGATTGATGGTATTCAATGATCCCTGTGATCAGACGGTGTCCATACAAGGCCAAGAAATACCGAGGGTAAGTGAATACAAGTACCTTGGAGTATGGGTAAATGAGAGTGATAGATACATGGAGGTACAGGAAAAAGCCTCGGCAGCAAAAGGAAAGAGGAATGCGGCAATAATGAAGCACAGAGCGTTGTGGGGATACAATAGGTATGAGGTGCTTCGAGGTCTGTGGAAGGGTGTAATGGTTCCAGGGCTTACTTTTGGGAACTCAGTGGTGTGCATGAGGGCAGAGGTGCAAGCGGGAATGGATGTAAATCAAAGGACTGTGGGACGCCTCGCGTTGGGTGCTCACGGGAAGACGACAAACGAGGCTGTAAAGGGCGATATGGGGTGGGCAGGTTTTGAGGCGAGGGAAGCGCAGAGCAAAATAAGGTTCGAAGAAAGGCTAAGAAATATGAAGGAGAGTAGATGGGCAGAGAAGGTGTTCCGTTATTTGTATAGGAAGAGCGTGGACACACAGTGGAGAAAAAGAACTAGAAGACTCACTAGTAAGTATACGGCTGGTATTGTAAGCCATATGTCAACAAAGAGCGTTAAGGGAAAAGTCAGGGAGGCGGAGAGGATTTACTGGATGGCAGCTATGGAGAAAAAACCGGCTTTGAGTAACTACCGAAAGGGCAAAAATGAAATAAGGAGGGAGGCATTTTACGATAATTCAAGGGAAGCGCTTTACTGTTTGAAGCGAGATCGGGTTGCCTTAGAACGCGTAGTTATAAAGCAAGATTCAGTAAAGAAGAAGAACAATGCACATGCTGCGGGAAAGATAAGGAAACGGCGGAGCATGTTCTGATTGAATGTGGAGATATCCACCCAGGTGTACGTTTGGGCACGAGCCTACAGGAAGCCTTGGGTTTTAGGGACAACAATGGAAAGCTGAACACACCCGCGATTGAAATAAGTAAGAGACGGTTAGAGTATTGGTGGCAGAAAATTAGAGAGAAAGGACAAAAATAAATATTGGAAAAATAAAATATGGACAGTGTGCCGTAAATGGCAGAGAACTTAAGCTGAAAATTTACCTTTTTTTCCATTAAGATAGAATTTATCGAAGTAGAGGCATTAGGCCAACATAAAAAGAAAAAAAAAGGCTTTTTTTTTGTCGAGCCTGGTGGCATACTTGTCACCACCCCGTTATAAAGGGGACGCTCATAGCATCCATCCATGGCATTAAGTATTACGCTAGCGACCGCCCGATCTAAAGGGTACAGCCAAATTCATCCGTCCATCCGTCCGTCCATCCATCCATTCATCCATCCATCCGTCCGTCCGTCCGTCCGTCCAAAAAATGCAAGATGTTATAAACTAGACGGCGGTACGTGTAGTTGATTATGAAAGATGCGAGGTGTTATAAAATAGGAATGATGCCACATATGGCGCGTGTCATCGTTCGATATATTGCGGCGACGTACGCTAGGGGGAGCGTTGCAATAAAATCGAGTGGGCAAAATATACAGAGGATTCATGGTTTACCAGGTTTACCTCCGGAGCTTCGCCCACTCATCATGATTCACTTCGTGGATATGGCGGCATTTTTTTGTAGTAGAGCTTGCACTTTCTTTTTTTTCGTAGTGCAGGGCTCGAGTTCAGTAATTATCGAGTATAGAGACAATTGGTGTCAGAAAGACATGGTTAAAAAGACTTTAAAGTGTGCAGGATAAGGAGTGAGTTTGAAAGTGGACCCAAGCGGAGAAGCGGATAGAGAAGAGGCTGACGTGAAGTGTAGGCAATGTGAGGTCGAGGAAAAAATAGAATAAATGATGGTTGCCCAGAGTGAATTGCTGATGAGAATCGCCAAGCTCGAGACTGCGTTGGCGACAGACCAAGAGAAAACGAAGGCAATGGGAGAAGGCTGAAGTACACCGAGGAAGCACTGGCCAAGGTGAACAGAGGAGCGGCCTATGGAGAGAACACTGGGGAACCGGTAACCAGAACGGCGGAGAAGAAAGAGCAAGCAAGTTTGGGAAAAACAGGTTTAGCCGGTTCAATTGTCGGAAGGCCCAGCTTCAGCGAGGTGGGGCTAGGAGGGTGCAAAGCAGCTGGCGTCACAGGTGCAAGTAGCCCCCAGTGCAAGTAGTCCAGTGCAAGTAGTCCTGCACATGGGGGCTACTTGCCCCCATGTGCAGGACGCTCCAGCTAAAAAGTCACAGCATGTGATAATCGCCGGGTACTCGAATTTAAATCGATGCACAGAAGCCATCAAAGAGAGGGTAAGAGGTGACAAGAGGGTTGCAGTAGGGACGTTCCCAGAACGCAAGCTTGAAGCAGTCTTGAGGCAAGCGAGCGCAAAACTCAAAACTACAGCTGATAGACGAAACCTAGTGATAATTTCAGGTGGTTCAAACGATATCTTAAATGAAGATACAGCGAAACTAGCAACCACACTGGCGAAAGGCGTCGATGACATGCGCGCCACTTCTCCAAGGTATAGGTAGTGATATGCACGATACCGGAGGTAACGGTGCGTGATAGCAACCTGCAAAGAGCGGTTGTCAACGCAAACCAAGAGATATGGCGGATGAGTCGAGAAAAAGGCTTTGAGGTGGTGGAAATAAACAGAGAGGCGCATGGGTTGGGTGGTTTTCAATGAGACAGAATTCACTTTGATGGGCGGCTAGGTCATGAGGTGCGTTGGCGACTTGCAGGATGCGCAGTAGCTTTTTTGAGGGGCAACCAAGCCCTTCGGGGTGCAGGATAGCTAGTAATGAGGAAAACAACCAGGGAGACTCTTCGACAGGTGGTATGGACAGATACGATTCCAAAGTGGCACCAATATCTAAGATAGGTAGAGTACGCGGCATAAATAGACGCAGCCACGAGCGCCGAGCCAATTAAGATATAGGGTATATTAACATGCAGGGTGGTGGGAACAAGCTGAAGTGGGAAGAGATAGAAAAACAGCTAAGGGAAGAGAGGCCGATGGTATACGGTTTTGTAGAAACACATCCTAGAGACATGGTATAAACTCCGAACAATGCGGACTGCGCGTGGGAATATTGTAATAGAACAGAAGGCAGCAGAAAGGTGGGTGGTATTGGGGCATTCATTCATAAAAGTACAGACTGGCAAGGGGTCAAACAGGAGTGCAAGGAACATTTATGGCTAAAAGGGAAAGCGGCAGGTTAAATGACACTCCTTGGTTTTGTGTACTTGTGGACGAGAGCAAAGGCCAGAGAGGAAAACCAGGCAATGGTAGAGTGTATATCAAAGGACATTCAAGAGTTAGGAAGAGAGTGCGAGATAATTAAACTAGGAGACATGAATGCGCACATTGAAGATATAGATGGGTATACCGACCCGACAGGCAAAATTATCATGGATATGTGTGAAAGGCTTGATTTGATCATCTGCAACAGTATCGAGAAGTGTGAAGGGCAAATAACATGAGAGGTAGGAATGCTGCAGTCGATGATATATTATGCACTGATGTCACATAGGATGTATGATAAGCTCAGTGGAATGCACATAGATGAAGGTGGCTCCAGAAGTCTGGGTAGTGATCACAAACGTATCAAGCTAAGTTTTGGAAGAGCAGTGAAAGTGGGAAGGAGACAAGAGAGCAACTACTGGAAAATTTTCATCCAGAAAGGCAAATTGAAATAGCCACTAAACACATTGAAAAAGTAATCACGGAGGATGATAAGGCAGTGTGGACATACACGAATCTAATTAAATTCTTTGAGCTAGAGCTTGCTAAGACACGTGATAAGTCACCCCGGAAAAGAAGACACAAACCCAAAAGTTGGTGGGATGAGGAAGTTAAGAGAGCCATAGCAAAACGTCAGGAAGCCTCTAGGGAACACAGACATGCTAAGCAGTGGGGTGAACCGACAAATGATGTTGAAAGAAAATGGGAAACCTTTCTAAGCTGTAGAAGGAGTGCATCCCTTATGCTCAATGAAAAGATTAGAAGAAAGGGAGCTCAGTGGCTGGCAGAAGTACATAAAAAAGATAGAAAGGCAGCTGCGAAATCTTGGAACCACCTAAACTCCCTAAGAAATGAGACGAGCCTAGAGCAGAGTTTTATAACTACAGCCCAAGGTTCTAGGCTAGAAGGGGACGAAGCTATTGAATATAGCTTCGTCCCCTGTTTTTGCTCCCGATACTTATTCAGTGTTCTTCGAAGTAATTTTCTTAAGTGTTTTCATTATTATTGTACTAATGAATATGTACTCGATTAATGTTGGTGAACGTACTTGACTTGATGCTGTGATTCAATTTACTCGCTGTTTCTTTTTTTATTGTTAATTTTTGGTATTTTGTTTTCCGTTCATGTTGCTTGAAATGTATGTATTCACTTTAATCCCCCCCTATGTAATGACCTATTGGGCCTTTAGAGTATTGAAATAATTAAATAAATAAATAAATATAAGAACAAGGGTGACAGAAAAACTTCAACAAAGAAGTACTTTATGCACCACAATAGACAAGGACGAGTCAAGTGGTGCAGTGGCTCCATTTTCACAACGAGAGTGGGGAAGGGGTGAGAAAAGCGTTCGTAGTAGTACATCAACAGGCCCAGATGGCATTCCAATCATGCTGATAAAGACATTAGGTCCGAAGTTTAAGCAGGCTTTAAGAGAGGCAGTGAGCAAAATAATAATCGATGGTGAAGTTCCCGATGGATGGAAACTTAGCAGGATGAGCATGATCTATAAAGGAAAGGGGAACAAAGCTGACATAAACATCTACCGTCCTATAACAGTGACATCAGTGGTCTACAGGCTGGCGATGCAGATTATAAAGGAAAAACTGCAGGCATGGATAGAGGATGAGGCGGTGTTGGGGGAACTGCAGAATGGGTTTGGGAAACACAGGAGGTTGGAAGACAATCTATTCTCATTGACGCAGTGCATCGAAATAGCAGAAAAGGAACACAGGCCCCTGTGGCTAGCATTTTTGGATATCAAGGGAGCGTACGATAGCGTGGTTCAAGAGGAATTGTGGGGAATACTGGACACACCAGGCGTGGAACATGGAGTCACCAATCTTTTAAAGGGTATCTATAAAGGTAACAAGATAGTTATAAAGTGGAAAAAACAGGTATCCAAGCCTGCAGAGGCAAAACGGGGACTTAGGCAGGGGTGCCCCCTGTCACCCTTATTATTCATGATGTACCTATAAGGATTAGAGGCAAAAATAGAGGGAAGTGAGCTGGGCTTCAACCTCTCTTTAGTCAAACAAGGAAAAATTATTTAACAGGCACTACCAGCATTGATGTACGCAGATGATATAGTGCTAATGCCAACAACAAGGAAGATTTGCAGAGATTGATGGACATCTGTGGTAATGAGGGAGATAGGTTAGGTTTTAGATTCAGCAAGGAAAAAACAGCAGTCATGATTTTGAATGACAACGACGGTAGTGTGCTTAGAATACAGGAGGTCACGCTAGAGATAACAGATAAATACAAATATCTGGGCGTATGGATAAGCAATGGGACCGAGTACCTGAGGGAACACGAAATATACATGACGACTAAAGGTAACAGGAATGCAGCAGTGATGAAAAATAGGGCACTGTGGAATTACAATAGGTATGATGTTGTGAGAGGAATATGGAAAGGGGCCATGGTTCCTGGGCTGACGTTCGGCTATGCGGTCTCGTGCATGAGATCAGAAGTTCAAGCAAGATTAGAAATTAAGCAACGTGGAATAGGTAGACTTGCTTTAGGAGCTCACGGGAATACACCAAATGAGGGACTACAAGGTGATATGGAATGGACATCATTTGAGGGCAGGGAAGCTAGCGGCAAGATAAAATTTGAGAAGCGATTGAGAGACATGGGGAGGAGCGTTGGGCTAGGAAGGTTTTCAGCTTCTTGTACATGAAGAATGTCGACACAAAATAGAGGAAGCGAACCAGGAAATCGACTGGTAAATACTTAGAAAACAGCAGGTGGCCAAACCAAAAAGAACTATCGGTTAAGAAGAAAGTGAAGGAAACGAAGACTAACTGGTGGAGAATGGGCATGATTAAGAAGTCCGCACTAGAGATCTATGGAACTTTTAAGCACGAACTTGCCAAGGAAAGAATCTATGATAATACTCGGGGTAGTTCTCTAATGTTTGAGGCCAGGACGGGAGTACTGCGAACCAAGACATATTGAGCCAAATACGAAAGGGTAGACACAGTATGCAGTGCGCGTGGAGAAGAAGAAGAAACTGCCGAACACTTTATAATGTTCTGTAAAGGGCTTCACCCTATAGTTCAGGATGATGGCGCAGAGTTTTTCAAAGCACTGGGGTTTAGAGTCTGGGAGGGGAAAATAGACTTTAAGCGGGTAGACTGAACTAGAAGGAGGTTATCTGATTGGTGGCTAAAGTCAAGACACGAGTGAAAATTAAACTCTTCACTGCAAAGTACGAATCCTCAAACTCACTTTTTAAAGAAAAAAAATAATTCTAGTTCTTGGTTCGTTAGGTATTACGGCTTGGGGGCGCTAGCCACCGCCCGTTCTAAAGAGTACAGCCATATCCATCCATCCATTCATCCATCCATCCAACGCACGCGGTTGAAGCCACCGGAAGGTGCCCTTGGTGTCCCGGAAACGAGTTTACAAAGGCGAGCGGATAGGACCCCCCCACAACGCACTGCGCCAAGCAGCCTCGCGAGGCTCTCGGAAGCTGCTTGCTTATTGGTTCGTGCGTAATTTTGTCCGCAAACATGGCTGCGGTCATGACGATGCGGCAGGGTTCGTGTGCTAGACAAGGGCACAGCTGATGCAGACGCCGCGGCGAATACACTTCTAATTCTACTGTATGTCGTGCCTTTAAAAACAACGCTTCCAGCCGGCGTTTTTTGTTTTCCTATTCCCTTTACTGTGATGCGCGCCTGTAGAGCGGTGATTCGTTGATGGCACGAGCATTGTTATACTACAAAATGCGCGTAAGCAAGGGGTTTGCGATGAGTGAATTTCACAAGCGAATTCAAGAATTCAATACGAATCCAATAGTTATATACCCAAATCGAACGCTTAAACGAACTTAATACTATTCTGATAGTTTTCAAATACTAAGGAAACCTTTTAAAACTATTCATAGAACTCCACAACAGTTTACTTGAAATAAGTATTCATGAACTCCCACCAAATATTACTACAATTAGAAAAAGTGTGATAAGCTTGTATACAGCAGTGACAAGACCCTTCGAAATACTTTTCAACTGTGTGTCGAAATACCAGAGCAACTACAATACTGAAGTTGAACCTTTGTTGCCAGCTTTTTAGTAAAATTTGGCATAAAATCTAAATAATTTTCAACCGAACACCATGCATTCTGCTAAAGATTTATTGGAACTGGCAAAATTATCAAAACATGTGCCCTGACACAGAGAGCATGTAAAAATCGAGTGTTTAACGCTGTATCTGTAAGAACAATTAAGTGAACAAAAGACTTGCATCTGTTTTTATTCGTGAAGCTGAATGCAGCCATAGTCCCTAAGTTCAATGACGGAGATAGGAAATTAATAATGCGATGCAGCTCCACCATAGTAAAAGCACAGTAAAGGTACCTTTTGCAGCAAAAAAGCTTTGTCTGGTAATGGTTACAGCATCAATAGTGCGGCCAATACGTGGGCGGCATTTATTGTGGTAATTCAGGGATTACAAGAAGAAAATAAAGCTACAGCTGATCCCATGTTTTGCTTCTACAGGGTTGTCCCATAGGAGCCGATTATTTTTAAAATATTAGATATTTCGTATATGTATCGTTCAATTCAACCAGCGAATTCTGTTTGATTTCTTATTCAAATATTTGCCCAACCCTTGTACTGTTGTCGCTGCCAATTACCCACTATGTGTTTGTGTGAATGTGATTGAGTATCTGTAAACATCCCAACTGCTTTTTTGTGCTGTATCCCATCCCTCAGTGAAAACACACTTGCACATGCCTGAAGTTTCGTAAATGAAAAGAGGAAACGTACCTGACTACAATTAGGTGATGTCAATTTGTGGCATGAAATGGGAGTAAAAACATATGTGTATTTGGTGAAAATAGCTCTGGATCTTGTCGTGCATTAGCAAGAAGGATCATTTGATAACACATTTTTTTGACGTTTCTCTTACATAGGTAAACTAAGCATGATCCTGTTCATGAGCACTTTTTTATTATTGCGGTATTTCTGCAATTATTATAGAAACACAAGGTCAAGAAGCGCAAATAACTCCGTTGATGTAGGAATAAAATTAACACTGCAAATTACAAAAAAAGTACTATTTACAATTCAGCACATGCCATGCAGAAATGCAGTGAGTGCCGTTACATTGGGGCAATTCTTGCCTAAATCACGAGTGGCATCCTGGCTAATTTATAATTTTTAGTACCAATAAAATCAATTTTCTTGGAAGCTGTAGAGACATTCATTTTCTAATTCAAGTTGAGTGAAATACCTGCATAGTCTGAAGCTTTATTGCAAAAAATAAATAAATGCAAAAGCTTACATTAACAATCACATGTTATCCTGAAACAAAAAAATGCAATGTGTTAATTATTTTTGCCAGAAAATTCTGGATATGAGATGAATATTAAGGCTGCCACAAGATGCGCTGAAAATGAAAAAAAAAATTACTTGCCATTGCAAAGGTTTGGGGAATGTGAAGTCCACATATATTGCTACTACTATGGTGATAAAAATATTTTTACTTAGAATAAATTTAGCATTTATTTGACAAGCCTGACAACTAATTACATGCATATTGCCACGTGTGTTGTATTTCAGCAAAGTCGGGTTTCACCCACATTGTCTCCAAGAAACACTCGGCGCAGGGGGGCGCAACACTGTTTGAGAATCTCAGCGATAACTTGAAATTGGACTGTTAAATTTGTGGACAGGATGCGAATAGTCAAGTGCTTACGCGGCCACCAGCAATAACTCCGAAATTTTCAGTAACACAAGTACAAAAATAGATGTACTATACTATTTATCAGAATATTGATGGCCGACGCACTGTGTACGCTATCAGGACAGACTATGTATTGCGTGTAGTTTGACTTTCCGTAATTCAGGCAAAGGTTCGCTTAAATAAAAGGTGTGGTCTCAATCCCGCCGACTAGTGCCACATTCAACATCATGACCACATGACAATACTAGTTTTCATGCCTCTCCAAGAGATGTTTAGATCTATAAATCCAGAATGTTAAAAGTTCACTTTCTACAATTGTGCAGATGCACAGCTGCTAAGTTATAAAATGTGGTGACAGCTATCATTTTTGTTTTAATGTGAATCAATTTAGTGAAGCAGAGCAGTATATAAGTGCCACTGTTAATAGAGACTATGTGACAAAGCCCGAACATCCTTAGAGCAGCTTGCATCCCTAGCTGTCTAGAATTGCGTAAGAGTGAAGGCTTTAAAACAAGTATCAAATTGAAGAAAAGACGTGCTGCTCACAATGGCCTGCTTGTTGTCGCCCAGTTACTTTTATTGACAATGGGGTGTAAAAAGCTCCTATAACTGCACAGCAGAAGTCCTTGAACACCATTACTGTTGAACAACTGGTGCACAGCCAATGGTTAAATAATTAACTCAAATAACCCAGTTCATTGCCTTCTGTTCTAGCCATAACGCTCGTTCACATATCCCCGCTATTACTATTAACGACCACAGACATCTTTTTGCCACTATGTTACCATTCTTCGAAGAAGTCCTACATGCTCATCTAAAACACCATCATCACATTTCACTTATAAGACAGAGGATAGCTTCTGGTATCAGATCATTAATCAAAGCACGATCATCCTTCAACTTTGCCAATACTTCGCCTTTATCAACAGTCATATTACGTACTGCATCAAGTCAAGGTCGAACACCTATTCATCTCAAATCTTCCCACATCAACGTCTCCATAACCAATACATTCGCATCCTATCATTCAGTATTGCATTCGCCAGCGTGTCCGAACTTTTTCAGCATCATGGTGTACTCACAGTTTGTCATTTAGTCAATTAAAAAGTGGGGATTCTTCTATTTAGGTGTCTCAACGTTTCCGTTACTGCCAATGTCTTGCAAAAATTTCAATTGGTAAACGCTGATCCCGCTAGATTCACCTCTAACAACAATTTTTTCACTATCACACACATGACCAACTACGGCAGACAACCCATCATATTTTCTGTCATTCATTTTTGGAATTCATTACAACTATACTCTAAATAATTGTCCTTCATCACTATAAAAACACCATCTCATTGCGCAATCATAACTAATCTGTATTTATATATTGGTATTATCATACCTTTAGAGCTGTTACTGAACGAGTCATTTTTATATTTATCACTCATGTAGATTTGATCTGTCTGATGTATCTATAATTAAAGTCCATTTTGTTCAAGATTCGGCTGCCATTTTATTTCATAGCCATGTATAATTACTGAACGTTCTTTTATCACCATTTCTACTGGAACCTATATTACAAGTTTGCCTTGTCTTTATTCTTATAAAAAGCATTTCAAATCAAGGATTACGAACGTGCCAGAAAGTAAAGTCATTGCAGAGTATAAAGTAAACCCAGCATTCGAAAAGTTGAGGTGGGCTTGACTTTGTTTACCTCTGGTGACAGACAGTACTGTGATGTAACTGTGCTTGCAGATGACTTAACAGGACAGATTTTGCTTGTTTAAGGATAAGTGGAAGCGAAAACATCCATCACTACAAGCTTTATTTGCAATTTTTTATTCAATGTATATATAAAGTTTCAATAGGAGCAAGTTTGCTCTGGCAAACCTGCTCCTATTGATCATTCATGGGTTCGTTTAAAATTTTCAAATGATAGCAAAGGTTATGTTGCAAAACAGTTTCATGTCAAACAGAATGTGAAATGATGTGTACTAAAAGCCTTCAAAAAAGTACACAAAAGCAGATCCTGTCCTCATTGCAGTACTTGTCCACACTGAGCAGAGCAGCAGTACCCAGCAGCATTTTAGCTCTGGTCACTGATCTGATCTACAATGCTTCGAAGGCCAGCCTCCAAGGGGGGGGGGGGGGAGAGAACAAAATGGTTTCGAATTTCGAGTTCATGCAACCTGCTGTCTAGCGACATTTTTACTTGTTTTTCAGGACAGTTGCTTGCGAAGAAATCTGCACTTTTAGGTGTGTCAATATCATAGAGCATGTTACAGAGATGGCATGACATCGAGTACAAGAACCGAGAGCTGCATAAGCAGCTAAATCAAGACTGAACTCAAGGAATGGAAGCACATGGGGGTTCGCATTGTTGAAGAGTATGTAACGTGATTCCGTACTTAATCTACTAGACTGCTCTACCATTCAAGCTGTATACAGATGAATCACAATATTGAATAGGAGCGATACTCTAATAGTAAGGTGAAAGACTAACAAGTAGTTGTTAACTTTGTGTGGTTAGTTACCACAGCTACACAATTAACGAAGCGGAAGTGAATTGCACTACAACAGAGAAATAAACACCGATCATCCTAAAAGCACCCAGAAGCACCCAACGAAAAATAGTGGTGCAGTACCCATATTGGGGATCCCACTTGCCGATGTGTAAAACAGTAGATTTTCTCAAGCTTTGAGAAGAAACTGAAGCTCAAAAACTGACACAAGCAGGATGGATCACAGTTCCACCTACACTAATTAAAAAATATTTATTCTTTATGATAGGCGCTGTCATTTGTGTGGTCATGACGGCATGCGGTGGACGTACATGAAGCTAACCAAGCAGTTCACATGATCTGGCACAAAAGAAGACACAACAAGATAAATACAATCGTATCACAAGTGCCAGAGTACTAAGGTAAACTTTTGCAGCTTGTTCAACAAAAGGTACAATGAAACTACTTTTCTGCACCTATGAAATTTGTTCACATTAACTTCGAAGAATATGGCGAAAAAAATCTAGAGGTTATGGCTTGTAAAAGGATGGTGGCAGCAAAAACAGAAAAGGGGGTACCAACAGTCTGATCTCTTTTCTAAACTAAAAGATGCTTGACAAAAAGTGAGTATTAGGGAGATACATTAAACTGGGTATACAAAGTCATACACCCAAGAAATTGCAAATAAGCAGCAAAATACGGTCAGGTTTACTGCTCCATGTCATTCAGCAGTTAATGGGCTAATGAAGCAAGCTAATTGAGACATAAATCACTAATAAAGCATGTGTCTGTGATTCCCGGAAGGGTGGAAGAGCTGCCTTTAAATGATGTAACTCATCATGCACAACCCTGAAAAGCATCTCTGGGGAGCAAATCACCTCTTATGTAGTTTTACATACTGCACCCTCTATGGGTTCATTGCTGGAGTGGGAAAAAGAAACAAGAAATCAACATTCATGAACACACTTTTCCCTGCTCCTGCCAAGCAAGGTATTTACCAGCCAACGTGACTGTGAGTTGACGTGATGATCAGCCTGACAGAAGAGAGAAATAAAAAGGGGCAAGCTATGTTCAGAAAGAGAGAGAAAAGAAACTTTGGCAAAAAAAACAAAAAAACAGAATACAGCTGTTTTGAAAATTGAGGATAGGGACTTGCAGCTAGTAATGAAAGAATTGCGAAATTCAGCAGCCAATAACAAAGGGCCATTCTCTTTTGTCAAAATGACGAGCCAGCAGGGACATTTAAAGACTGCCTGGTACGTTGGCTTGAATGGCACCTTCGAAACTGCCTCTACAGGCCAACATTCTAAAGGAGTACGACACCACTTTTTAAAGGTGTGTTTACACTGCCATACGAATTTTCTCGATACAAAGTTAACGCTGAGCAAATGAGAAGCAAATAAAATCGTGATAAGATATCTTATTTCTTATGTTAAACTCAATTTTTTTGTGGCACATCAGGTAACTCTGGGGACTTCGTGCTGCAATCTGGCTAGTTGTGGTGATCAGCGTCAAAAAAACTGTCAAAATGACTTCTTGTGGGCCGGCACTGGAGTCACAGTGCAGAGCAGCAGAGCGAGTTTCATGATTTTTCGCACAAGCACATAACTAGAAGCACATATTGTGTCACGATGTCAGGGCATTGTAGAAATGAAAACTAGCTTTTAAAAGTATACAGTAATTACTTTCGCGCAGCGTACTCACACTTTGCAGTACATTTTCTAGATTATTGAAGGCCGAGCCTTTCATTTGACGCAGTAAAATAAAAATTTTGCTGGCAGTACCCTTTTCATCTCAGGAGGTTTCAAAACAAGTGCTGCGGAAGTGAAGCAAGCTTAAGCAGTTGCCAAAAACAAATGATTTCTTGCATAGAGAACTGGAAGAACTGAGGTATTGAAATGAAAGTAAAATGACGACAAGAAGAGTGCTGTGTCTCTGTGTGATGTGCACTCCTTTTTTACATACCACTTGTTAGCGCCCCGCCGCGGTGGTCTAGTGGCTAAGGTACTCGGCTGCTGACCCGCAGGGCGCGGGTTCGAATCCCGGCTGCGGCGGCTGCATTTCCGATGGAGGCGGAAATGTTGTAGGCCCGTGTGCTCAGATTTGGGTGCACGTTAAAAAACTCCAGGTGGTCTAAATTTCCGGAGCCCTCCACTACGGCGTCTCTCATAATTATATAGTGGTTTTGGGACGTTAAGCCCCACATATCAATCAATCATACCACTTGTTAGCAACTTGTATGATAGACTAAGGTTAGCATACGTTAAAAGACAAATGTGAACAAACTTGGCAAAGGTCACCAAAATTTCAGCATATTTTTAACAATGCATATAAATATGTGTCAACAGTGTAGCATTGTACCATTTTGTCAGTGGCACTTTCGAGTGTAATTATGGTAATAATTTCAGCATAATCCGTATAAATCCCACATTTCCTATGAACAGGAGGTGTAATGATGTTTTTTTGTTCTGTTGCATGGGGCCAGAACTTGCAGTGTTGAAAAGAGCCAATGTACTTTTTCAGCTAGGTGCTACTAACAGACTATAAAATGTTCATAAACTGATCTTTCACTACCTACAGCTAGCGTAGCGTTCTCTGTCACATGCACTCGGCACACTATCAAAATTCCTTTGTCTTACGCAAAGATGCATTGTCGGTAAAAAGGAATGCCGAGGAGGGCGCATTTTTGAACCCTACGCGCAGCTTAGCTGCAGCTGCTTGTTCTCCTCATTCACAGGATATTTGTCACTTGACGTGCAAAGAATGCAAGCTCAAATACCTAAAAATTCCGGATTTCAGTTTTCATGTACACGCTGCAGTCTTTCCTTCACTAACATCAGTGGTTTGCAACGTGATGCTTACTCTGGGCCCTCGATCGTAAAGATTTTTGACTAAAACTCCAACTTTTGACTAAACCTCCAAGCTGTGGGTTTGAATTTAACATTTTTGTTGTTGTTTAATTTATTTCATTCAAGTATATGTGCATTAAACGCACTGTGCAACAGCAGCAGTAGTCGTGCTCTCGCTAGGTAGCGTAGTAATTGAAACTGCGCTGCCTGAGCATTGTTTGCAAACTTGAATACTCCGACGGTCTCGTAAACAAGCATGTTCTGGCCCTATTCGGAACTGCAAAGAAAACAAGGACTTACCGAGACGAGCGTCTAAACGTCTTCTTACTCTTCATTGTATATGACTGTACACTTCTTGGTGTCTCCTGCCATCGTTGAAAACGAACCAACACTGCCGGTGGCAGTGAAGTGCAGCGTCGATGGAAGCACGCTCACAGCGTTTTAAATGCGAAGCATTTCTTAGTGAAGTTCGGCTACTTCGAGCGTTTCTATCTATCTATGTTTCTGTGTAGCCGCCAACGACCTTTAGCTCTCCTAGCCTTTTCGATAATGGTGTCGATACCCAACTTATTATAGCATATCATGACTGTATGAAGAACATAATTGACTAGTCATAACACAAAAATGATGACATCGATATCATGAATGTCATGAATTACATTTCATGGTCCTGCAGCTCTTGCGGTGGTTCGTTCACATGGCAAGTTGCAAAACTGGTATGGTATGAGGAGATTGCATGGCGAACAAAAGTGGCCGACCCTAACATGAAAATCACGACATGCGTGTTATGTAACAGCACGACTACATGCCAAGCTCATGATGCGCTTGCAGCTGCTTCGCTAGCGTCACATAAACCAAATTGGGCATTACAGTACGTGAATGGATGACGAAGGTATGTGACTAGTGCACACATGATAATTATGAGATGCTTGTCTTGTAACGACATGACTACGTGCCACGCTAATGATGCACTGGCGGCCATTTCACTAGCTTCATTTATACCTAATTTGGTATTACGGTACGTGAATGGATAACGAATGTATGATAGTGGTGCAAACATATTAAACATTAGATGTGTGTCATGTAACAACGTGATTACATGCTACGCTCATTATGCGCTCGCGGCCGTTTAGTTAGCTACACATGTACCAAACTCAGTATTACGCGACGCGAACAGACAACACAGATAAATGACAGATACAAACATGATAATCAAGACTTGCGTGTCACATTACAACATCACTACATGCCACACTCATGATGCGTTCACAGCCGTTTCGCTAGTTTCACGCATTCCAAATTTGGTATTACGTAATGTCAATGGATGCCGAAGGTATGTGACTGGAGCAAACATGATAATTATGAGATGAGTGTCATGTGAGAACATGACTAGATTCCACAGTCAAGGCGCAAATACATTTAGACTAGACGTGGTGCGCGTGCTCGCCGGCGTTTATTACAGCGCGTCATGCCGGCGTTGCGACGCCAGGCGCCAGTCCTGCCACATACTCGCAGGCACGCGCTGCGCGGCGTTGCTTTGACGCAAGCGCTTGTCAGCGCACAGGGCGTATCTCCGTCACGAAAAGAGGAAGACGCAGAGTTGTCTTGGTAACTCATCGGCGCGAAATGCAGCATGTCGCGTTTCGCACCGGTTGCCGTAGGGCCGCGCCAACGGACGCTGGTCGAGCGGGTCACGCCTGGCGACAGACTTTAGAGTGCTCGTTTTTTGCTAACGTTGTGTCGCTGTGCCCAGCGTGCGCACGCGTCAACGCTACGTCGCAGTATATTGGGCTCTTCATGATGCGCTCGCGGCCATTTGGCTACCTCCACATATACCAAATTTGGTGCTAAATGACTTCAATAGATGACAAAAGTATATGACCAGCGCAAATATGATAATCATGACGCGCGTGTCATGTAATAATATAACAACATACCACGCTCATAGCGTGCTCGTGGTCGTTTCGCTAGCTCCATTTATACTGAATCTGGTATCACGTGACATGAATAAATCGCGAAGGTAACCGACACATCTAAACATGATAACCAAGACATTTAAGTCATGTACGGCTTCACTTACCTCCACCTCGGAAGGTTGTGCTGATTTTAAAATGACATATCAACCTTTCTCATTGGTGCTTTGCATATCATCGATTCCCACTGTACGTGGTATCTGACATTCTTTTTTCGGCACAATTGAAGTTTATACACGTCCCTGCAAAAAATCGGAAAGTGTTTTCGGTGATCAAGATTGCCTCCGCCAACACAGCACGCTTATTGAGTCTTGCCCGGCAGCTACTTGCATCATTGTCAAGGACCCAGCCATGCTAACCAATATGCGTGCAGCTTCTGAGAGCCTTGTAAAGGTGCCTGGCGCAATACATTTTAAGTGGGGGGGGGGGGGGGTATCCATCTAGTCATCTTTGTATTGCATCCCGGAAATCACCACCATGAACAGTCACCTGCTGCGGGGGCGAGGGCGTTTCTCTTGTTTTTTGTAAAATACCAGCCTGTAGGGAAGTAAACTTTACGAATCGACCGGAAATGACAATTTTTTTCTCTGTTCGCGGACTAATGAGTAATTGAAACGTTGTACGTAATTAAACTGCGCCGTGTTCAGACGGAATTGCTATGGCGTCTGTCATTTTTGTGTGGCATTAGTTGGCGTTCTAAGTGATGCCTAATTTTGGGGTTTCTTGTATGCGCTAGTTGAAAATTACGGCTGCCCGCCGTATTCGGATGGCGTCACTACGGCACCTGTCACTTCTTGTGTAGCGTTGGATGACCGCAAGAATGTTAAATTTAAAAACGTAAACGCAAACATTACGATCACAACAACTGCCACCCAATAATATTTGGATCACGCATCGAAAATGCCCACAAGACGACAGCTTCCGGGACACTGAAGGGATCTTCCGGTGCTTTCACAAGCGCCCGCATAAGAGAGCGTGGATGCATCGTTTAGCCCTTTTTTATTGCAGGTCAGTAATTTACTCTGCTACCTGGAGAGGCTGCATAGGGTCCGTCAAACTGAAGTTTTGTCTTGGCTCTGAGACTGGAACGCGCGCTTCCAGTTCAAGTAGCCTTCGCTCTCAGTAGTTCCAGATCTAAGCGCTTCAATTCGAGGTCAAGCAAAAGCCTTTTCTACTTATCCAACGCCTCCTTTCTTCGTTTGCCTCATGCTAGTTGGCTTCAGCCCGCTCTCTTTGTCATTCGCCTGGCTTGAACAATTCACCAGGATTCTATAAGTTCGCTGTCATCTACTTCTACAGGAAGTAATGCCTGAATGATGTGCGGCTTCCTGTATGGCGTTCTCCACATCCACTCCCTGTTCCGCCCACAGCAATATTAGAGAGGTTGAGAATTGGGGGCCCAAGACACTTGGTCTCCAAGCTTCGTTGCGTAGGTTGGTCTTGCGTTCGCAGGATCATAAGAGCTCAACTGGGTTGAAAGGAGGCTGCATTGGGCCAAACGCACAAGCTACCACGCGTGGCCAAAATCTAAATTATGTGAGACGCGGGCCATACGGCACAATGGCTCGCGCTGCGTCAGCTTCATCTCGCTGGCGATCCAAGCTGCCTTGGTGCCCCACCCTTCAGCTTTGTGGAGGCCACAGGGCGCCTAAGCCCATAGAAAGGGCGATTAGCCTCTTCACGAGTATTCATTCACACCATGTCGTCTGCTCACTGCCTTCACGGCATCTGCTAGCCGAATTGTATATACACACTCATTGCAGATAAGGCTGGTTAAATAACTTAAAAATGGAGCGGAACTTTGAAACAAACAGTCACGACAGAAACATGAAGCGTGGAATTGTTGCTTTCAAGCTGAAGATTGGTAGGCGCTCATACAGGCGGATAACTTCACTTTGTGCCCGCTTCTCTCCGACGCTTATCGTGGCTCTCGTATAACTGCTTCTCCGTGGAAGCGTTCCTTCGCGTCTCCCGCTGCAATGCTTCTTTTCTCTCTTTTTATTGCAATAGCAACTATATGGAGACTCCTGCCTAGATTCGGCCGCCGGTGTTGGCGTCGACGTGGACGTCGGGGTCGATGTCATGCACCGTATACTTTTACGTTTATGAACACAAAGAAAAAATTCTAGAGAAAAAGACTCCGGCCTGCAAATTCGAACGTGGAACTTCCGCGTCGTGAATGCGAAGGGTTAACCACTAAGCGGCTTACCGAAGATTTTATTTTCTTTATTGCGTGTGTACATACAACATTCACAAACAAATATACGTCAAACAAAGGACAAACATGAACAAAATAAAGAGGCAGAAAGGATCAAATTTAATACCCTTTTTAAAATTCCTTCATCTGTAGAAGGCTTTCTACTTGATGAAGCCATTCGGGCACCTCTTGTTGAACTTTTTGTGATTCCACGAATGAACAGACAGATTGAAAGAAGTATTGCCGAACCAACGTGCATTAACATCAGCATGGCGCACCGCCATTCTAGATTGCCATATAGAGTGCAGGCCCAGTAACATAACTAGGTCGGAAGGTATTCCCTTTTCGTTTGATACTGGCAGAAAATCTGATTCCGTAGGCATCGAGAGGCAGATCCTTTTTCAAAGTCCTTTGGAGAACATACCAAAGAAACCCTGCATCCCAACAGTCCAGGAAAACATGTTTCATTGTTTCCGGCTTTTTGCAGAAAAGGCAATCAACACCCCAAGGAACGAATAAGCCTTTTTCTTCCATCCATGTTTTCACGGGCAAGGTCCCAGTGTACAATTAAAAAAGGATTTCGCTCCAGGTGATACCTCCGTTTTTTTACAGGGCTAAAGACATTCTAGCCCAGGCCTACACGGTATGATGTTCTACACAGGGGAACAGGAAGAACTGTTTCAACTAGATTTTAGTATAACATTTTACGCGAAGCAGTACTGAAGCATTTCAATGAAAAACGTGTTTTTAGAGAAAGACACGAATCAACAACTTGTTTTAGGTTACCTCTAATGCTTGCTTTTATGTGACCAGATACTACCACAAATTCTAGCAACCATCTTCCAAGCCTATGCTGTATAACATGAACAGCACGTATGAGTGGATCTCGATTACTTTGGAAAAACATGGACTGATTAACTTATTGGCCAAAGTACAAATGACAAAGACCAAGTCCACCGCGAACCTGTCTGAATACGTTAGTTCTACCTGTTCGCTCACAAGAAGGACCCCGCAAGAAAGCAGCAAATATTCGATGAAGCTTCTGTACATTCACACGTGAACAAAGCAATACTTGAAGGACATACCAGATCTTAGTGACTAAACCTATGTTACAAAAGGTCGCTCTGGCAAAAATTGACAGCTGGAAACCTTAGAGTTCTTTAGCTTTTTTTCGTAGCTCCATGTTCTGACGCCGCCAGTACAGCTCACTGTGATAATAATATTCTAATGGCACACCTAGGTATCGTACCAAAGTAGTAGTCAGTGAAATACCAGCCACAAATTGTGGAGTCACAGGCCATTCGCCGTGTCAGTAACCAACGCACTTGCTCCAGTTTACAAAACTAACACTTGCTTTACAATAAACAAAACGTCTCTCCTACAATCTGAAGAATTTCGGCACTTGCAATTTACATGGAACACCGCAAAATGCCTTTCCCGTCAATGTGAGGTAACCCTCACAAGCTTTCGCTGTAGAGTTCCTCGGTTAAATTTTTATCTCAACAAATCAGGATATTCATTAACTAACCTATGTGCAGTTTGCAATAAACCGGAAACAATAGATCACTTTCTTCTCACACGCCACCGCTTCGCCTCACTGCGACGAATAATTCTAGAAAGACCAATTTGTGTGCTCGGATTGCAAGTCAATACATCCACCCTGTTATCGTTTGAAGCCAGTCAATTGGGTGTGGACCACAGTGCTATTCTGTCAGCGCTACATAATTCATTCAGGCAACCGGAAGGATACGCTGCTAGTGGTACTGCCAGATATATCCAATTATTTGTCCCCCTTCCTCATTCTTGTTGATTTGTTTTATATATTCTGGTTTATCTCATTCTTCTGCACTTTTTCACGTTTTTTAAGGAACATTATTGTTGTTCCTATTTAATTTCTGTTTCTTTTCTTTGGCAAGCGTTGTAAAAAAATTATCTATTATGAGGTACAGTGTGGCCAATCCCCCATGTAGGTATGAGCCAAGATATCCTAGGCGACAAGACAAGACAAGGCTTCGCAAAGCTGCCTCCATCGCACCAAGTTCCCATGAGCAAGGGTGATCAGATTTATCGTATAGTAAAGCGGAAACCTTCTTGGCGTTTCCAGTACGGCAAAGCTAAACTACTTAGAAAGATTAGTCGCAATCATGTGCTCGCAGCAGCTTCGGCAGAGAAGCGGGGATGGTAATCATTTTCGATCAAAGAAAAGGAATTTCCTAAAGCAGCAAATGCTTAGACCGGTCCAAACAAGTTTGTTCGTTCCCGTCTATAACTGCATCGGCCAGTTGCAGTGGAATAAACATATGAACAAGTGATGTAAGATATAGGGCCCCTGTTCAGCACTAGCCTTTTGTGCAGTGCTACTGCACAGGGCGGAAAGCGTCGAAAAAAGCCTTCAAGAAAAATCGTCACTGCTTAAATGTTAGAAAATTATCATGACATTCTACCTTTGCCTCGTAATAATTTCTTTTTCTCGTAAGAATATAACTGGTTGACTGCAGTGGTGAAGAAAAAATTTGCCTTACTTGTTATCTCCAGCCTGCAGCCGACAGAGACCACTGTTCAAGGGGGGGGGGGGGGTGGCTCAGCCCCTCTTCCCACTAGTGGAGCTGAAAATCTCTTTCTTACATGCTTTGCCCTTCCCAAATTTCGTTCCTCGCACTCAGCTCACGCGGCAGGCACACTATAGGCCTGGCAGCTGTCAGCAGCCGCGGATGGATGTACGATTGGGAGAACTGTTTTTGTAGACCTGAGAAACGTGACTAGCGCAGTGGGCTTCTCCCGGATTCAAAAGGCCATGTTAAGCCACATTGCGGGCTCTCTGACGGCCTTAAGCTGATCCGCTGGTAGGGGCTTCTGATAGCGGAGCACCACTTGGCCTGGTTGGATTGATTGCTGCCCAGTAAAGTGGGGCACTTCCAGAGCGCATACTCTAATTTGGCTGCTTTCCCACAAAGGGGGCACGAGCTGGTAGTGTAAGTATAGGACTAAAGACTACAAAAAAGCCAGATTTGGGTACGCATCGGTTTGTAAGAGTAGCAGCGTTATCACCTGGGCTCTGCGTAGTTTTCTGTGAGAAGGGGGTAGACCCTTCTGCTTACGTACGTTAGCGACTATCTTCGTCCGGAACAGTCACACGACTCTTGAGTAATGATGAAATAGTTTTATTATTTGATAAAGTGAACAAAACAGAATATTCACACTGAAGAGACACTCACTCGATTTCGTCGCATGGTGGAAAACACACAGCGTCTATCGAACTGCCGTAATGTCTCTAGCATTCGCACACGCATATCTGCACTGTTACACGAACGCGCGCACACTGCTACCGAGGCTAGACTTGATCAATTCGTCACTAGTCGTACCACAGAATATAATTGGCGCTAGCTAATAGCTAAATTACTAGGTAACAGGTGCGAGTGCTGTGCACCCTCATTGTACGTTGTGTGCTGATCTATATTTTCCTACGTGGTGTACTGGGGAGAACCATCGTGAGCGGTGAACATCATACCTTGTCCTTAGAGTGAACCAGCTCATTGACGTTGGTGGGGTTTCTTTTGAAATGGCCTAGGTGAGCAGAAAACCACGCTAAAATATGGTCAAATTGTATTTTTCGACCGAGAATATGGCGTGCTTTCATGGCAATCCGACCGAAGGGAAAGGCAGAGATGGCTGCCCGGTAGTCACTGAGTATCGTCACACGCTTACCTTCGAGAAAGGCAATGTCAACTGCCACCTGCTCGGCAACGTCGATGACGTAAATTCAATCGGTGCGGTGGTGATGATCTAACCAACTTGGTCCACCAAGACTATGGAAGAGTTGATGGTCTTCTCATAACGGGCTGCCTCGACTAAACAGCCAACAGCGGGTTCATATTGTGCAGATTCGGGAAAACATCGTTCACTCGTGTTGCCGTCTTGCTAATCCATGGTAATGGTCGTCCACCATGAACGGCGGGTTACCCATATCCGTCAGGGGTCACCTTCGTGTCCGAGTGTCTAATGATGTGTGCCCTCACCTGTTCTTCCGCACTCTCCTCGAGTGTATTTTGCATTCTCTGTTAGAGAAGCAGTTTCATTTTTGTGCAGTTCAGTACATGAAGACCACTCTTGACGGCTCTCTTGATCACAGCGTTTAGTTAATCCAGCTCAGCTCTCTGCCGGACATGCGTGGCTACGACGTAAGTGATATGGCACCGCAGTAATTGCTGATAAGCCTGTGCAGCTGCAAGACCACTGCACCTGTTGGCGACCCTCCTCGTACCATTGGCTGATAAAGTCGATGGTACTGTCTGTCTTTTAGAGACGAAGGTTGTTACGCCGTGGGTCGTGCTGTCGTGTTTGTAGTAGTAGCCACCTGTGATTTAGTCCTTAGAATGTCTGCTGAATGGTGGTACTTGTATTTGATAAGTATATTATGAAAAATACGAGATGGCGGTACTTGGAGCGTTCACTAGATGGACGGACGGACAGACAGGCAGACGTACGGACGCACACACGTACAGAGACACAGACAGGCAATCTGCCGAGAGTACGGAACGATGGGCAGAAGCACAGGCGGTTGAAAGCAAGAACGAATGGACGGACAGAAGCACGAACGGACTGAAGGACTCTTCGCCCCACTTGTCATCAGTCACTCCATAAATGTGCTGTATTTTTTTCGAGAGCCAGGAGGGCACGCTGGTCGCCGAAGAGAGCGGACGCGCATCACGTCGGCTCCGTCTTCCAAGAACTGTTTGCCAGTTATTTTCGGTCATTCAGCCCATAAATATTACAACAACGCGTGCGGAAAGTGACCAGGATTCCACTGACACCGAAATTCAAGGTGGGAAAAGACTTTTTGCCGGCATTGAGAGGTTTTCAACCCGCGCCCCTTTGGCCAGACGCTCACGAAAGCCGGCCACCCGACGAGAGGTGCTGAGCGTCTCCTCTGACGCGGGCGCTTTCTTCGCCCAACAACGATGGAAGTCCAAGTGAACGGGGAGGATATCTCCCCCGAAGAGTTTCTGGAGGGCATGGATTGGTGCACCATCGGATCTAAGACCCAAGTTAACCGCGCAAACGCGCAGAGCAACACCCAGAACGGAGCCCCCTCCTGCACCGGCGAGGAAGCGGACTTCACTGGACAGCGTTCGCGTCGACGACCACGTAACATCAAGCAGCAAGTCATTAGAAAGAGCAAAATGCCACTACTTCCACGGAGCGATTTCAAGATCGTGATACAACCACGAGGAGGCCTCGACGTGGCCACCACTGGAACCGTGCGCCTCGCATCGGTGATTTACCGCGCGGCCAACGTACCGGCTCATGAAGCAGGGGAGGACACGGTGTGTTCCAACAACCATCAAAACATCATCGTCGTGAGCACACCACATGCCTCTCACGCTGATAAGTACAGACAGCTTCAAGCCATCACCATCGGCGACCGCCGCCACGAGGTTAGTGCGTACGAGACGGTCCCCGACAACACGGTGAAGGGAATAATCAAGGGCAATCCATTGGAAGAAGACGCCAAGTCCATTCATACCAGCATCGTTCATGCACGTAATCCTTACGCCCTGGCAGCCAAACGGCTCAGTAACACCACGACCGCCATAGTGGCGTTTGAAGGATCGCGAGTGCCCACTTACGTCAAATATGGCGGCGCTCTCCTTCGCTGCACTTTGTATCGCAAGCAAATCGACATGTGTCACTGCTGCGGGAGACTTGGTCACCGCGTGGACGTGTGCCAAAAGCCCAAGGACAAAGTGTGTCGTGGTTGTGACGCCCCTAACCCAGGCCCCAACTACCAGTGTTCCCCCCATTGCAAGCTGTGCGGGGGCGCACACATGACGGCGGACCGCAACTGCCGTGCAAGGTACAAAACGCCCTACATCGTGAGGAAGAGAAAGTGGGAACGACGCAGGGCAAACGAGGAGGCAGAGGCCACTGCCACCAACTATTCCACCAGCAAGCCCCGCTCAAGATCCAGGACACCCAGTCGAAGCCACTCCCGATCTCGTAGCCGCACACCGGGGCCCCAAAAGCAGCAGCAACGCTGAGCTCGCAGCCGAACACCTGGGCGGACCCCAACGAGGGACGCGAAGACAACTGATTCGGTGAGCTTTGCAGATGCGGTCAAAGGAAAACGTGCAACAAACGCGGAGGCTGGCGGTAAAAGACACACTAAGATAGAGTAGGAGATAGCTCAGTTTACACAGACGATACAAACTATGCAAAAACAAATTGAATGCATGCAGGCACAGATTCACGCAAAGGACGAACTCGTAGAAAAGCTCCAGTCTGCCGCACACAGCGAGACTGATCAACAGGCAATGCAGGAAACACAAGAAGAACTCGTAGAGGACGGTGAGGTGGAAGGCCCTGATACTAAACGCGGGCCGGCTATCTCCCTTAAAAAGTCATTACGTTTCAAGCGTACGCGCGCAGCAACAGACGACACCCGAGTGGAGGCACTCGAGGCTCACGTGAGCAGTCTCGAGGAAACTATCACCGCGACTATCACGCGTACGATTCAACAGAGCTTGAAGAGCATTTATCTCAGATTGTCCAAATTAGAAGCTGCCAACAGCGCGCTGGTGACGTGGCATGGCGAAGCGGCGCCACACTTGTAGTACCACATAACCATGGCAAGACACCCTTCGAAACAAAAACATACAATATGGCAGTGGAACTGCAGAAGTTACAAAAACAAACGAGCGCACCTACAACAATACCTGAAAACGATCCCCGAACGCCCAGACGTCATCATACTGCAGGAAACAAACGGCTCGCCAAACTTTCAGGGTACCAGTCTATACCAGGCAAGGAGGAAAATCCAAATGTCACCACACTGGTCAAGCGAAAGCTCACGGTCATCGAACACGACACCCATGTCAAGGATATTGAAAACGTCCTCGTAGAGCTAATTCCACCGCGTAAGACGCCCGACAGCATCTTCGTACTCAACGTGTATAGCAGTCCGAGATGCCGCAAGCACCGCTTTCACGTCCTCTTCAAACGAGCACTCGATATCGCCCAGGGGCAACAACTCTTCATTGGAGGCGACTTCAACGCGGTGCATACGGCATGGGGTTACAAACAAGATCAGCCGAAAGGCTGATCTTGATTTGTGGGAAACGGCGCAACTTGCCGGCCTCGAGCTGGTCACTGACCCAGCGGCACCAACTAGACAGGGCAACAGCGTCAGGACTGACACCACGCCTGACCTTACCTTTACGTGCAATACACGAAAGGTGACTTGGAGAAACACCATGCAAGACTTAGGCAGTGACCAATACATTATCTCTATAGAAGCAGAAGGCGGCCCACAGGAACACAATGCCGGTCGCCAAATGAAGATCACCGATTAGGAACTACTACGAAAAAATCGAGACAAGCAACAGATTGAAGACATCAAAGACATTGAGCAATGAACCGAGCAACTTCGGCGTGACATCGAGAGGGCGACGCAAATGACGCTGTCAACAGTTGGGCTTGATAGAATAGACACCCGGTTACTGCACATGTGGCAAGCCAAGACCCAACTGCATCGCCATTGGAAACGACAACGACATAATAGGAGACTGCAAAAACTAATAGCACAGCTCAACAAAGAAATAGAAAAACACGCACTTAACCAGCAACAACAGCAATGGGAAGAGAAATGCGTGCAGATGGATGGTCAGCTCACTACGAGTCGCACATGGCAGATACCGCGGTACCTCATAGATCCCGCGAACACCAAGACCTCACAGAGGCAAGGTATATGCAAAATCATACACACTTACGGGGGAACGGAGCAAGATTTCCTACGGGAAGCCGAACTCGATTACATATCCCAAACACCCCCGCAAGTACATCCGGGCTACAGGGGAGAAGGCAACGCTATCTAGACGCAGAATTCTCAATTTCCAAAATCGAGGCGGCCCTCGTCAAACTCAGTACCAAGTCAGCCCCAGGCCTAGATCGAATATCGAACAGGGCACTGCGCAACCTCGATTACAGATCGCTAGAGAAACTCAGAGATTATATTAACGAGTGTTGGGTGCGTGGAAAGTTACCCCAGCCATGGAAAGAAGCGCAGATCATACTTATACCGAAACCCGGCAAGAAATTGCAGCTGCAGAACCTGCGCCCTATCTCCCTAACATCATGTGTAGGTAAACTGATGGAACATGCGTTCCTCAATAGACTAACAGATTACCTCGAGGACAACAACCTATTACCACACACAATTATTGGGTTCAGAATACATCTCTCCACACAGGATGCTCTTCTGCAACTAAAACATCAAATCATAGAAAATCCTGGGTGCTTAACGAGAGCCATCCTTGGCCTGGAGCTGAAGAAGGCCTTCGATAACGTTCGTCACGACGCCATATTGCGTACAATAGACAGATTGAACCTCGGAATGCGAGTGTACAACTACGTCCGAGACTTCCTCACGGGAAGAACCACACGCATGCGAGTGCAACAGCTAGAATCAAATGAAATCAACATTGGAAGCTCGGGTACACCGCAGGGCTCGGTGATCTCGCCGATGCTCTTCAACCTCGTCCTGCTTGGGTTACCCGAGCGAATAAATCAAATTGATGGACTGCATCACACGCTATACGCGGATGATATTACGATCTGGACGACAACTGGCAGTGACGGAGAGATTGAGGATCGCTTACAAGCGGCCATAGAATGCGTGGAACATTACCTCGTAGGCACGGGACTCACCTGCTCGGCCGAAAAATCCGAATTACTGCTATATAGACCGGTGAAAAAGGGACGCCCACCCAAAAACTACGTACCTTCAGAAAATCAAGAAATCAAACTAACATCATCAAACGGCTCACCAATCCTAATGGTAAAGAAGATCCGGGTACTGGGGATGATCATTGAGCAGAACGGCGGCAATGGTGAAGCACTGCGCAAGATAATGGCAAAGACCACCAGCACGATGCGACTCATCCGACGCATCACGAACAAACATGCGGGCATGCGCGAAGGCAGCGTAATACGACTCATACAAGCCTTTGTTATTTCACAACTAATGTAGACGGCACCGTTTCACAAATGGACAGTTGCGGAAAAAGACAAGCTTAACGCCCTTATACGCAAGACGTACAAGTTCGCGTTGGGACTGGCACTCGGAGTTAGCACCAGCAAACTCCTAGAGCTCGGGTTGCATAACACCCTCGAGGAACTCGTGGAGGCGCAACAAGTTTCCCAGCTCGAGCGCCTATCCAAGACCCCCCCAGGCCGACACCTACTCCAGAAACTTGGCATCACGTACCATACGCAGCACGGCATCAAAGTCGAAATTCCAAGATCGGTACGCGAGCAAGTATACGTACCCCCATTGCCTCGCAACATGCACCCCCAACACCATACGGGACGGCGTAAAGCCAGGGCACAACGCATTACTCAAAGCTACTCCAACGACACTGAAGTGGTTTTCACTGATGCGGCGCGTTATACCAATAGAAAGAGTTTCGTGGCGGTAGTTACCGGCCATCGTGGCAAGTACATCACAAGCCTCACTGTGAACACGGCACACGCTGAAGCGGCAGAGGAAGCGGCTTTAGCACTGGCCCTCACACAGACAAATGCCACATACGTGATTAGTGATTCGCAAACAGCAATTCGCAATTTCGCCGACGGACGCATCTCGCAAGAGGCGTTTCACATACTTCAACGACATCCCATACATCCAGGAGAGGTCGACTACGATAACCGAAGGCACTTGTTATGAATCCCGGCACATACCGGACTGAGCACCCCCAACGAAGCGGCTCACCGCGTTGCTCGAGGCCTCACTCACCGAGCATCGCCGGAGGATGACGAGCCCCCGCGGGGAACTGCAGACATCTGGGCATGGGAGGATCGTATGACCAGGTTTCACGACATCCCCACACATTACCAGTTACAAAGACGCATATACCCATCTCCTCACGAAAGGCTAAACAGAACGCAAGTGGTACACTTCAGACAATTACAAACAGATTCATACAGAAACCCTAGACTCATGCACGGCTTGTATCCAGACATATACACTACGAACAGATGCACGTCATGTGACGAGGTTACCACCCTTAGTCACATGCTGTGGGAGTGTCAGGGCCTAATAAACAATTCGAACAGTGCCGATTCATCTCACTCTTTCACCGCCAGCCTCCGCTCGCGTTGGAAGGCCGCACTGCTCAGCTCGAACCTGACAGCACAACTCTGGGCCGTCCAGCGTGCCGAGGAAGCCGCTTCGAGACAAGGTCTCGAACCGCATCCGCGGTGGGTGCCCAGGCCCACTAAAAACGCCGGACTCGAATCGCCTGGATTCGACAAATAAAGTTTATGTTTTTTTCGAGAGCCAAGGGTATCGTTTGGTAATTAGTGCCCGACGACTCCATGATCATACCAAGGATGCAAAGTGACACGACCCTAGAGATTGTGTCCCCACTCCTTGTGTAAGAGTGATGTTGATCTCTGCTAGGGGCTTCTAGTCTCGTGGCGTCCGTCCCCAACCAATGGATTTATGCGAAAACAGCTCCAAGTTTCTCGGCGAGCACCTTAGGTCCGTATCGTGCAGGATGAGTTGTGTATCGCATGGTTTCCTGGAGGGAAGAGTTAAGGTGCCCGTCGCTGCCTCCAGCTTACCAAATTTTTATGTCGTGTGTGTAAAGGGTACGTCCAATGCCTTGAGTTCGGTTCAATCCTTGATATAGGCCAACCACGAATGTCGAACATTTTATTCATCAATACGTGGGGTTTAACATCCCTAAATCACCATCAGATTATGAGAGACGCCGTAGTGGACAGCTCCGATAATCTTATCACCCGGGCCTACAGCGTCCATTGAAAAATCAGCTGCCGCAGCCGGGATTCAATTCCACGACCTGCGGGTCAGCAGCCGACTACTTTAGTCACTAGAACACCGCGGCAGATCACGATGTCGAACAAGAGCGTTGAAATCACGGACGCTTGCGGGATCCCCCTATGCTGAGTTCCACTTTGATACGATATCGGCAACGCTGAGCGAGGCAGTGTGTCCGTCAAGAAAAGATGAAAGTAAAGCATGAAAGGCTGTGCTCAGGCGTAGGTTCTAAATTAGGTGACCGTAAATAGGTGATTTAGTTTATCAAACGTATTTTCTTGGTTCAGACCGAGAATGGCCCATGAATGCCGGGTGTCACTCTCTAGTATCTGAATCTTGATGAGCCTCGTAGCATCCTGAGTTGAAGGACCGGCTCTTCATTCCACCATGCTGTGAGGAAACAGGCCGTGTTCTTCGACAAACTCTGCGAGTTTGTTCTGAATGACATGCTCTGCCACGTTCAGCACACGTGATGTAAGAAATATTGGCCGTAGCCTTTTATTTGATGGTGGCTTGCCGGGCTCAGGAATAAGACGGCTCCATGCAGGATGCCCCGCACAATCTTGCACTGCTCAAGATCTGTGCCCTCCTTCTATATATGGTTGATTTCGTCCGCCAGAAGGTCGACCGACTCGTCCTCGATGTTTCAAAGCATCTTGTCTGTTACACCATCCATTCCCGGCGTTCATATACCATTGAAGTTATGCAGAGCTTTCCTGATCTGCTTCATGGTGAATGATTCGTCAAGAGGGGGCTTAGGTCTGCCGTGGTATTCGGTATAGATGCCACTATCACTCGTTTTTCGAGGCAGGTACTTTTTGGCAAAATAATTAGGGACTTCCTCCTCCATCTATGACTACGTGGCTTTGTGGAGGGTCTTGGCTAGTAACGTGGAACTTAACCAAGTAGCCCTAATAGCCATTCTTTTTCTTGGCTAGTACTCTTCTCTGATTTGACTTGGTTCCCGTCTTATCGAGGAGGTTTTTCAAAAGATTCCTCTTGTCCGGCATCCCCACATGACCATCTAGTGAACTGCAGATGTACTCCCACTTCTATCTGGATAGCTTTCGGCATTGTTCCTTTAACATCTTGTTGAGGTCAGGAAATTTTTCCGGGACCTGCGATTGAGTTGCTTGCCCATCAATTTCTTGAGGAGTGACTGCTTAGCTTTAGAAGGTGTACAAGTAGGTTGCCCTTCTTCTCTGTCCCCAAGTCTGTCTGCACCACTTTGGTGGACTTTCCGACATTTCGCATGACTGAATGGTTTCATTGTTGTAGGCGTGCCGGCTTCTCTCCGCGTCCGGGTCATTCTTGGTGAACTTTCCGGAACCAATCCAATCCGCCTAATAAGAAGGCACACAAGTTTGTGTGCGAAATCAGCTGGTCGTAGTTAAATAGTGATCGCTATCAAGGTCGACCGTGTGGTTGTGACCATTTGAATGAGTCAATGTTCCTGACAAAGGTGAGGTCTGGTAAACAATCTCGGGTGTTAGATGTGCCCCTTCTAGTTAGGAACACCGAGTCTGACACTCAAGAGAATTTGAATCGGCTCGTTTTCTGCAAGGAAGTTCTACCCTTCGCCGTTTCGCATGAGTAGTTCCACGCTTGAAAATGGACGTTAAATTCACCAGCCACTATAAGAGGTGGGGTTCCCGTGACCCTAACTGCCCTGGGGATCGCTGTCTTGAACTGTTGCTTGTTATCATTCGGGCTGCTGTAAACAATAAAAACGTAAATGGTATCCTCGTTTGTTGCCATGGAATGATCTCAATCAGATACTAATTCATCTTTGCTGGCGGCGTTCTCAAATCTTCAGCAATGAACGTGTACTTGTTGCTAACCACCGTGCAGTTATCCCTGACTTCTTCATGTAGCGTATAAGATTTGTATGCTGGAAAAGTGATGTGGCTTGATAATGTTTTTGAAAGCATTGACTGCTCTTGGTAAGTACGAATAAATTGCTACAGAGCGCCTTATATATGCTGGAACCCTCTTCAGTTCCACTGCCAGATTCGGAATTCCCTAATTAGCGCCATCACCGCTATTATGTTGGCTGACCACATTAGCAACGCATAGTGGTGCATTTCCGTCCGCGGCCAGGTGCGACGTAGCCTCTTACATGTCTTTGATTTTTGACTGATGATTCTCAATCCTAGCGTTATTGACCACTAAGTTCTGCATCACACCTTCGTGGAAACTGTTTAACTGCTCGCCGAGTTGCTATCAGTGCTGCAGTTGTTTAAAACTTCTCTAATTTCAGTGTATGCCGCACTAACTATGCTAGTTGAAACCACTCTCATCTTGGCGGGGCGATCGAAGGATGTCTAATCCACGCCCACAGCAAGCAACCCGCATTGGCTGCGGAGAATCTATGACAAGACGCTGGGTTGCGCATGTGACCTGCCGCTTGTATTAAGCCCCAATACTTCAGCTTAAAGCTGAGCTATTATACGTGTCAATACTGCATTTTCTTGTTCTGACTCAAATAGATGGCTGAATAATACTCTGGTGATAGACCCGTCGCTACCATTTCGGTGAATCATCGGACACAGTCAGCCCAGGTTCTTGATCTAGGCTGGTCTTCGACCGAGAGAGATCTACTCCGTGAGCTACGGGACCAGCAGTGGCTGTGGACCCGTATTGGCACCTAAGTTTGATCCGCCCTTGACATGGTCTCTGGAATTTGAACGGCTTCAAGATCTGGAGCTGGAGTGGCCGCTGAGTTTCCTCGAGTGACCGTAATTTGGAAAATCGCCCTCTCCCCCCTGGTTGAAGAATATCCACTAGGGCGAAGTATACGACTTGACAACTTGGCGGGTTGCTCGTTGGTGCAAGGCGACTTTGGCATAACTTCATCCTTTAGTTTTGCTCTAGCATTTCCTCTTCTTCAAACACGAACAACGTACGAAACTTGAAATCCGTGCTCAAAGGACTTGTCCATCGTCGAGTGAGGGGCCCCGGCATAGGCCACATTTAGAAGTGCAGGCATAGGAGCTGCCCGTGTTGTTCATCCCGTAGCTAAGAGATATTACGTTTAATACCGTCGGGAAAACGACGGTGCCATGGCCAAGTCTACCGCATGCATAGTTGCTACCGTGTTGTCCTAGATATAGCGAACATTTTACGAGCTGGAGCGCGTATCTTACGCAATGGGGCACTTTGTAGCCGTCGAAAACCATGATTACAATCTCTGTGTTCTTGATTCTTTTGACTGCCAGGGCTGTACCTTGAATGTACAATGTTTTTTTCTTCTGCTTCATTTGGCTCTGTCGAATATCAAAGTTCCGAATCCCGACCTTGCACGTAGCCTGTAGAGACACCTCGTAGGTGTTGAACTCGTGCTGGCTTTTTCCAATCGTTATAAGTTCCACCCTGATGTAGGCGTCGGCGTTTACCCTGATCGGGTGCTGGTGACAATTATATCTTGCATGGTGTGGGGGCGTGTGACATCTTGAATAACCTCCTCGGAGCCAAGCCCCGCAGCTGCAGCAATCGCCTGCCGCAAACGAATAGGGCCCATCTTCCGGGCGTCCAGTGCTCCCTGGGAGCGCAAGATGACTCTGAATAGTTCTTTTGGTGATCAGGGCACCTTCAACACTTCAGCGAGCTTGTTTCTTGCTCCAGGATTCTTCGATTGTTCTCTGCATCGCGACCGGATCCGCTCCTCTCTGCCTGTGAGTGGTCACCGGGTCAGCCTCAGACAGCACTCTTCTTGATCGTTACCGAACGCTGCCCGTGCTCGGCACTAAAGTGTTCAAGAAGGAGGTCCCGCCCCTTTAATAGTGATCATGATACTCTCATCTATGTCGGAGTCTAGGTACTGAGCAAATATCCCCGTGACAGTCCCACTCCTAGCGTCGTTGGCACAGGGTAACGTCCATGAAGTTGGGAAATGTCCACCCACCACAAAATTGTTGATGAAGTGTTAAAACCCAGAACTTCATCCGTTGGATGGCACTATTTTCATCCATTATTCAGAAAGTGAAACATCCCAAACAATGTTAAAACAGGAGAGCTGAAGTACTCAACGTAGCGTTCTCCATCTCCATCTACCTCCTTCAAGGCTCGGATGTTTTTTCTTAACATGAAAGCGTATTATACAGGGGTCGACTACGGCTTTGCTGACGTATTTCCGTCACAGATACGACTAGAAAAATATCTATACTAATAGCGAATAAGTCAGCTGGGAGTGCCAAAGAAACACACACACGCACGAAGCAAAGAGGAGACAAACAGCACGAGTGTTCGTACTGTGCGCCTTCTCTTTGCTTCGTGTGTGTGTTCCTCCCGCACTTCCCGTTCACTGATCAATTATAAATAACCAACTAGCCCACCCGTACATCCTGTTGTCATATAAAGTAATAGATTGCAAAAAAACCAGGAGAAACAGTTCAGCAATGGGGCGTTTAACCAGCGAACTCTCAATCTTCAGCGCGTGGTGCTATAACACTTATACTACGTGGCATACGCTGTCAAGAGCGCTAATAGCAAGCCATTTTTATACACCATGTACTATTTGGCGGTTCTCAGAGCTCATAAACTTCAGCGCGTTTTTGTCATCTGTAGTGACTTGGCGCGATGAGCTCGATTTGGTGCCACTCGCGTTTTTACGAGCACCGCTTTCATGGAGCGTAGTCTCCTGCGCGCGCGCTTTCCAGACTGGTGGTTCCATAGAGCATGAAAGTGACTTCGCTCGGTGCCGCTGCCGCATTTACGAAAAGATCACGGTGCTCACACACGAGAAAGTAAAAATTGGAACAGTTGTTACTTCTCCTGTATCTACTTCTGCCTTTGTTTACTGCGTCATTTTTCCTGGTTGAACAGCAAACAGCACGCTTTCAGTGGTGAGTCATGACAGCTGTTAGTCCACGCACGTCCCGTGTATGCCCATTTTGTGCCTGCTTTCTTCTTGAGATGCGTGCTGCAAGTTTCGATGTGCTTGCTGTTCTTCCATTTTAACTGCAATTTATTGCTGTAGAATTTATTCCTTCACTTTTGTGGCGAAATAATGCAAGATAAACACTCAACTACCTCTCTGAAGGAGCGTTTCACTTTCGTATTTCATGAATTCATAATAAGCGGAATGAGCCATGTTTTTATATGCAAAGTTACACTAAAAGTTTGTTACTTCATGTTTCACCAGAAGCAATTACGGTTACTAATTTAAGGCAATGTTAATACCACTGTGCGTTTCAGCTAGTGCGCCTAACGTTCATGTCCCCAAGAAAGATTCCGCTCAGAGTGTTGGTGGCATCATTTGTAAGCTAGCGATTTCTTTTATTAGAGCTATGAACAAATCATAAAATATAGAAAATAATCCATCAGTCTTTTACTTCCTTGCGTACTACAAACATTTATACAAGGCCTCGTGAATGAGGGAACGCTAGGTGGCGCCGATTCATGCGGTTGTCTAAAGACCGGCTCCTGCTTGTTGACCTTTTTTTCTGTTAAAAGTTAGCTATGGGTTCGATGCCTTTTGTTCCAGTCGACGCCTCAAGTCTTGAAGACCACGTGGAAATAATTTTGTCATGGTAGTTAGATCTTCTGCCGACCATTCAAGGACTTTCTTGCTCGACCACGCCTTGGCTTCCTAGGCCCTACGTTAGGCTTAGCTAAACCTAACGCTAGGCTTTGCGCGTTTGAGCTACCAAGATGGCTATGCAAGTCTATTTATTTATTTATTTATTTATTTATTTATTTTATTTATTTATTTATTTAGGTACCCTAAGGGCCCAAATGGGCATTACATAGGGGGGGAATGGGTTGAAAACCGACAAAACATAGTCACTGTGCAAGGGGAGGACATTTCTCCCGAAGAATTCTAGTGCTCTGGATGGACAACGGTGCTTTCTAAGCGTATGTCAACTAAAGCGCCCGTGGCGGCTGCTGAAGTTAAAGGCCCACCATACGGCAAGAACAATGTCACCCGATTTCCCGCCAACGTAAAGAAACGCCTTGCCAACGCGTCAAGGTTGCCTCATCTACCAAGGGAGCATTTTCGAATCATTGTTAGGCCTCGGGGACGCCTGAACGTTAAGAATACCAGTAACATCCGGATTTCTCAAGCCCTCACGACAGCGGTGCATCTCTCCGCTGCTGATATCACAGACGACATCATTTGACCTAACGCTATGCTGAGCGTTGTTGTGATAAGTACGCCATCGCAAGCCAATGCCAAGGCCAACGCAAATCTAGAGGCCATCACAGTAAATAACGCAGTTTACAAGGTTACCTCTGGCATTGCTGCGGCCGACAACACAAGCAAGGGCATCGTCAGAAACATCGATACGGAAGCTGACGATGAAGAGCTCACAAGACTTCTTATTCAGTCGAGAAATCCCACTGTTCTCGAAGTGCGGCGAATGAAGAATTCTACCACAGTTGTCATTCTCTTCGAAGGGCTTCGAGTCCCAAATTGCGTCATGTGCGGTCCTAGTATAGTCCAGTGCACCCTCTACCGACGGTAGACGGATGACAGCTATACCTGTGTGGTAGACTCGGCCACAGAGCAGACGTGTGCTCCACTCCAGGAAATGTTATCTGTCGAAGTTGCCGAATGACCTCCCCTGGCGACCAGCACATTTGCTCACCGAAGAGCGCCTTCTGTGGAGGGCCTCATCCAACAATCAACAGAACCTGTACACAAAAATTCGAGACACCTTACATCATCAGACAGCGCAGAAGAGAGAGATGCGACTTTGACAAGGACTTTACACCGATACATGAGCTGTCCGATCCAGCCAACAAGTCCAGGTCCCAGTCCAGGAGCTCAACGGGGTGCTCCCAATACCAGAGCGGTCCCCGATCCACAGGCCGTTTTCAGTACCGGAGCAGTTCCCGATCACGGGGCCCGGCCGTCCGCATTCAGGTGCCTGCTGCCACAGCGAACAAGTGGGCTGGTAACGTCAAAAGATCCAAGAAACAGGTAATGGGGGGCATGTTGCCAGAGCATAACAATGATAGAATTATTCAGCTGGAAAGAGAGAACGCTGCACTAATGGAGGCGATTGCGCAACTTAGAGTCGAGATAGTCGCACTTAGGAATACTAATAACGCTACGAGTGAGGCTCTACAACCTCTTCAGGTCACGAGACTCGAAACACCCGTTGAAACGCCTATTGAAACGCCCGTGGAAACACCTATGGAAACGACCATGAAAACGCCCGTAGAAAAACCCGTGGAGACGCCCGTCGAAACACCTATGAAAGTGCAGTGTACTGTTCGTCCGGCCAAAAAGAGGGCTTTGACGAGGCCCGCACTTCATGAGGAACTGCATAGTTTTAAAGCGGAGAACACTGACATGTTCCAGTCACTTAGCCAAACAGTCGCATTGATTCATGCTAAGGTCGATGCCTTGGCGGACAAGTTTAGCGCGCTGGATGCTAAGGTCAATACGTTGGACGCTAACTTCTGTGCGTTGGCAAGTCGAATTCCAAGAGTAATCAAACGCAAGCTTTTGCTAAACTCATACATGCCGCCAGACAGTCTGATTCTGAAGACGCTGTACTGGATGGTTTGGCTCGTAGATATTTATCCATTGGCTCCTCGAGCTGTTCAGGCTATCCGTCTTACATTGGACCCACTTGCACTGTGCTCGGAGAGCCCTTTACCACCAGCGACATTTGGGAAGTTCTTCAACACCTTACTATACGACTGGCTCCGGGGCCAGATGGCATTTCTAACAGGGCGCTCAGGAACTTGGATGACGAATCTATCAATTTTCTTACCGATGAGATCAATCGCATATTGGAAGAAGGTTCTGTCCCAGACTTTTGGAAATAGCATCGGTTGTCTTCATTCCCAAGCCGGGGTGACCTCCAGGTGTAGGCAATCTATGCTTATACCGCTAACGTCCTGGGTCACCAAGGTGGCGAAGCACGTCATTCACAACCGTGTCTCTAAGTACATCAAGAAGAAAGGTCCTTTTCCTTAAAATATGGTTGGATTTCGTCCGTGTTTGTCTGCACAGGACACATTGAAGCTGCTCAATTATCAAATCATAGACATGAACACAAGGGATGCAAGAGGCGTTATGGGTCTCGACTTAGAAGAAGCGTTTGACAACTATCACGCGCACATCTTAAACTCCATTTCGGAGCTCAGACTGGGCGAAGCCTTCAACAGATTAGCCAGCTCTTTTCTTGAATACAGGAAGGCAGCGCTCAATATCGGAGACCTCAAGTCTTCCCCCTTAGCACTGGGCTTAGAGGCACGCCGCAAGGAGTGATGATATCTCCGCTTCTCTTAAACATCACTATATGCAAGTTGTCTACACCGCTATCTAACGTGAAGGGCATCAGCCATACGCTTTACGCTGATGATATTACCATCTGGTGTCTCGGAGGTAGCGAAGAGAAAGTGTAGACTGCACTCCAGGAAGCCGTCGATCAGACAGAGCTCTTCCTTGCTGGCACAGGACTGAAGTGCTCCTCGAGTAAATTGGAGCTGCTGTTATACCATCCCAGTAGAAAAGAAGCCGGCCAAAAACTGGCAGCCTTTATTAGAGGTAGCCATTGTACTTCATTCTTGAAGTGGCGCTCTCATTCCGAGAGTGGACGCTAATAGAGTGCTGGGCATGATTATAGAGTCACACGGATACAACCGACAAACCATCGCTAAGATTTCAACCAAGACCGGGAACAAGGTCAGGTTGATTAATAGGGTTTCCTACAGAAGGGGGAGGGGACTTGGAGAGGACAATCTACTGAGGCTCTTTCATGCATTCCTCATGAGCCATATAACGTACGTTGCTGCCATGCACTCTTGGTATTGATTCGAAAAGATGAAGCTGATCAGAAAAAAGCGTAAAGAGAGTGTTGGGCATCCCCGTGCGAACAAGCACTGAACGGCTTATGCAGCTAGGAGTTCATAACACCCTAGATGAGATCATTGAAGCCCAAGAGACTGCACAGCTAATGTGCCTGTCGTCTACGCTGGCTGGAAGGAAGATTTTGTCCATCCTAGGCCGTCTTCAACTGCTGGATGAATAGTGTACTGCCATCCAGGTCTCTCCGTTTCCGCGAAACATCCATCCTCAGCACAACGTAGGAAGGCGTTGGGCTAGGGCCATGACACTTCTGAAGAACATCAGGACCGATCCTCATTCAGTGTGTTTTGTCGATGCCGCTCAGTACGGTCGCTGAGCGAGGTTTTTGTTATTTCCGTCAATCATACGGGTTCCATTAATAATGCTGCGTCAGTTAGGGACTCTACTCTCTCAAGAGCCGAACAGTTGGCTGTAGCCCTTGTCCTTTTAGATGACAGTAGATCGCAAACCTTCACCGATTCAAGGTGAGCGGTGAAGGCTTTCGCCTCTGGTTCCGTCTTCACTGAATTATTTAAACTACTGGAAAATAGGAAACTTTCTCCACAAACCATTACCTGGTTTCCTGCACTTCTCGAACACAAACTGGACTCTCTAGAAAACCTGAATGACACTGCTCACACCCGGGCGCGCACACTAACCCTTCGAGCAGGGGAGGACGTAGGTCCGTACGTTGGCAGTGAGATGTCCAGGGACGCTGTACTTACATTCAGTGAACTGGCTAAACAGTGCCAGTTGAGGAGCCGGTCACACAACAAGTTGTCCAGACCTCAGGCCATCACGTTTAGAGTGCTCTAGACCAGGTCCCATTCAAGTTTATTTTAACTCAGCATAGTCTCCTCAGAGGCTTTTGACTCTACTTGTCCTGATTGTGGTGAGGTCAGTGACTCCCCGTTTCTACGTGGGAGCGACCCGCAACGTTGCTCTAAAGGAGTAGCGTTTCTTAGGACCCAATAAAGTTCTTTGACTCTCTGTCTGTCTGTCTGTCTGACTGTCTGTCTGTCCATCTTGTAAAATTAGTGCACTAGAGGAGTAAACTTTTTTCTAGTTGCATTAAGGATGGCTAGACTTTGCTAGGCACGGCTGCACTTCACGTGATTACCTGCTACGTCATTTTTTTTTGCTAGAGCATATCAAGAGATAATGAGCGATGTTGCATGGTTTTAGTCACATGATTAAATTCTACGTTATACGTCAAGCGAGTAGTTTTGTGATGTTGCATAATCCCTGTCAAGCACTTCTGTTGCGCAATATAACGCAATTTCAGCCAAGTGTTTAGTTAGTGATGTTACGCAATTTTAGGCCCGCGAGTAGCTTCTACGATTGGTTGCGTAATTTTAGGTCACGTAGCAGATTCCCCAATATTAGGTTTCGCTTCCCACGCTAAACAAATTGGCGCTCGTGTCGTGGAGGCGAACCAGAAGCTGAGGATGAATTGAGCGCATACCAGCTCATGATTACAATCTGGTCTCATTTCTATACCCAGTGCAAAGAAAAGCCAAAAGAGTTCCACTCCTACATGTACCTGTGGGAAGCAGAATGCTTATTGTCTTAGAATGGAACTTCTTTTCGCCTAGTCGCCAAATGAAGAAAGGCAAGGAGACAACAACCCGTTTGTAACACAAAGTGAGAAGAAAATCCGTATATTTCTTTGTAGGTTGCCGCCACCACAGTGTGGCAAAACCCTCTACCTTGTGGGTTTCTGCAGAACTCATTTGCAATAGCTGGTAAATATAGTCCTTATGCGATATATCAGCCCCGCCATCTACTAGGCACTCTTGCAATCGCGGAGCCATAGAAATCACATTCTGGAGTTTTCAGGACACGCAGCGTCCCCTGTTGACGCAGTTTTGAGTAGTGCAAAACCCGAGTCCCTTGCACAGTTTGCTGCAGAACCAGGTTCACCTACAGCGTGTGAAATAATGATTGAGCTAAATATTAGATCTATTTGCGCATTGAACACTGTGAAAAAGAGTTACGATTTTTTCTTCACTAGTCGGACGCGTCACTCAAATAACCAAAGTGAAGTGCTTGCTGGTTCACTCGTCTGAACGACGGCGAAAACAAAAGCAGGCGCAACAGTTCCGCGCTTTTTGAAAAAAGACCCCAGTCGGCGCTACTGTTGTGTTCTGAATCGCCACGGACACAAATGACTTCAGTTTTACTGATTTCCACAGTTTTCGCAAAGCAGAATGGCTAGAGCGCTAAATACAGGCCGTTGCGAACGTGTTGGGTAAGCGTATTATTCGCGTTCTCCACAGCCGTTCGCTTGAGTGAGCGTGATTATGTAGGTATCCTGTTATTGTTTTGAGTAGCCTTGATGAAGAACCGTGATAACTTTGATTATGAAGCTTAAAGGTGTCTGAAACACTTTTTTAAGTAACCATGCGATGAATTCACCGGAAGAGCTAATTGCCTCACGAAGTCAACGCCGCAAACATCTAAGAAACCATCCAGTCTGAGTAGAGTTACGAAGACTTGTCGCACACTGCAATTGCACTCTCTCTTCTCTTGTCTCAACGAAAGAGCTGGAAGCTAAGTGCCCCGCCGCGGTGGTCTAGTGGCTAAGGTACTCGGCTGCTGACCCGCAGGTCGCGGGTTCGATTCCCGGCTGCGGCGGCTGCATTTCCGATGGAGGCGGAAATGTTGTAGGCCCGTGTACTCAGATTTGGGTGCACGTTAAAGAACCCCAGGTGGTCAAAATTCCCGGAGCCCTCCACTACGGCGTCTCTCATAATCAAATGGTGGTTTTGGGACGTTAAACCCAACAAATCAATCAATGGAAGCTAAGTGATCTGGGCATAAAGGGATTGCAGGGCCACAGAAAAACGTCACTGGCGCGTCGCGACCTTTAGCACTTCTTGCCTTTTTTTTTCTTCGAATGCGCGGCTTTTTCAGCGCGATCGTGCGCGCACGTGTTGACAAGTGGCGGCCTCCCGTGGTGATCTCTGTAACGAGCGAGCGCGCCGTTTCAAATCAGTCAATGGCTAATAGATCGGTCATTGACGTGCTATTCTGGGGCATATAACATGTTTGCCGAGAGAATAGAAAGCAATTTGTAGCTGATTTCGATCCTTTTTTGTGAATTGCAGGCCACGTGCTGTGCTCGCGTGTTTACTCGCGTGTTGTCGGAAGCCGCTACTACTGATCGGCAGCGTTTTCTGACCATGCTCAAAAAGTGTTGCAGGGCCCCTTTTACAGACCCTCTGACCGCGGTGCGCGACCTGCAACAGTAGACAGGTTACCCCCGCAATAAACATCGCACACGCCACGACCACCGATAATCTGAAGCCCTACGTGCGTAATGCTGAACAACACAGCATTACGCACGTAGGGCTTTGACGACTTTAAGTAGGAAATGCGAACACGTGCGTAATACAGGTAAGTCGCAAAAGGATCGCGACCAAAATCAGATTCTTTTTTTTTATCGTTGGTCTCTGTGGCTACCGGAGCGGTCTTGAATGCATCGCTTTTGCCTTTCGTTGTACACACAGAAAGTCGACAAGCATGTATCCTCATTTGCAGTAAATACAAACAGAAGACAACCGTCAACAAAGCATTCGAGCATGCGTAATGAAACAGTTCAATCTACAGGAAGCAAAAAATCAATGGAGAATGCAACACAAAGCGATAATCACCCAGGTGATTCGTGCCGGATAAAGTGAGCTTCGTACCACTACTCGCATAGATTGCTCGTGTATGCACTTTATTGATTTGGCATCATGTCTACGTCCAAGTTTAGCGCATTTACGCGTTGCACACTTTATGAGGTTCCACCTAAATAGCTAGATGTAGTCAGGAAACAGGACATTTTTCGTTTATATAGTTTCCTGGATATAGCCAGCATTTAAACAGGATTTGATTCAGAGTGTACAGAACGCACGTCGGAGTGCTTGCCTCTAACTCGATGTCATGTGATGCTCGCTTGCACTTAAATTGCCTGTTGTAGAACGCTGAAATCAACGTAACATATTTAGCATTGTACCCGCATTTTGTTTTGATGAGCTTCCTACTTTTGTGAAGCGAGGTTGCTTTGACGGAAGAAGCTTGTCAGGTCCTTGATTTTCAGGAAACCGCCCCTGAAGACCAACGAAAGAGGAGGGCCCATGCACGTTCGCTTGCGGACGGCTGTCTGTGCACTACCCATTTATGGCAGGCGCGGCGATGGGGGCGCTGGTGGTGGCATTTTTCGCAGCTCCGCCTGGGCAGAGTCTGACGTCTATCTTGGTTATGTCAGGTGAAGCAGAAGACAGCGTGCGCGCACGCGCGGAGCACGTGTTTTTGTGCACTCCGACGCGAAGGAAGCAAGGAAACACGTGCCGGGCTGAATTTTGTTTTTGGTGATCAAGATTCCCTAATACTGTTATCTTCTTTTTCGCAATCAACGTGGACTGTGAACGATAGTGAGGCAAAGAAGTTGCGTATATTCGACGTATGCGTCAAATTCTTCGTTGACGTTTGGATTGAATTGGAGCTTTTGGCTTAGCAAAAGCTGTTCAGCGTGGTCAACCAGCTAGTGCGTAACTGTTTCTGTACCATGTGCAGCTTGCGCTAAAACACGCTTGTGTCCACTTTTCTCTAATATGTGCTTTGTTGCCGTAAAATACTGAATATTACGATGACGTCGCATTTTCTTTTTGTGGGCACGCGCGCATGTTTGTTTTTTTTTGAGCTTCAGTACCGTGCAATACAATTTAGTATCAAAATTATTAACACCAAGCAAACTGTATTTGATTGCGCTTTAGTGTGAAAGACACAGAGCCTCCCTGTCAAGGTTTCCACTGCAACCTCCCTGCTGCTTCCGCTTTTGATAATTTCTAACCTTCTAAAGCAATGCTATTTGGTCACTGTATTACCGCAATGGTTTTTTCCCTCTGCACATCAACCTAACCACACGAATGTTTTTGCATCTCGCTTTCAATGAAGAGATTTTTTTTTCTTTTTTACCGCGGTGGTTCTTAGTAACACATATACATGGTTACCGACCAAATTCACGACCTCGTGCTTAGTAGCGAACACCTTATTATCAAGCCGGTGCTTGCAGGCGTACTCATTTAAAGTAATAATTTGTGCTGTTTTACGTGCTAAATAGGACTGCGCCATAATTTTGATTACCAACGTTCTCATACTGCCGCAATGGTTGGGAATCGTCCGGGTTTCTTTAACATGCGTCTTCATCAGAGCATACCAGTGTTTTTGCAGTTTGTACTGTTAAAATGCGGCTGCGGGCCCGGGAATCTAACCAGCTCAGCTACCGCATTAGAACACTCACTTTAAGTACTGTTGGCGACAACTTTACCCAGCTTGACGACATTTTTAGATGGTCATCTTTGAAGCTGAGAAGGTGAATCTTATGCGCCTATTTTTCATATCGACTCAAAGACATCGCAGGGTGTGCTAGCACTAAGCAGCATAGTATCAGTGAACAGCCTTCAGCAACTCAAAACTTCTAAGAAGTACCTTTTCCTCCAGTTTGCTTCCCCTTTAGACTTTCAATTAAAGTGTGTAATAGTTGTTTTTCATGTACCGCGGTGCCCAAGAGCAAACCAAATGTTTTTTTGTGCTTCCGTCTTTTGAAGGTGTCATTACACTGGTTCCCAAAGAACAATATGCTGAACATGTGATGAATTGTTGCAGTTAGGAGGGGGGCTGAAGGTTCCAATTTCAAAGTGACAAAATTTACTAAAATGTGTTCAAAACATGTCCGACCATGTGATTTCATCCCTGTCCTGGGAAGTGGTCAAAATAATTTGAGAGACACTGCAGTTCAATTCATGTTCAAATTCAGTGAAGTGTGCAAACCTCGCAAGCCTCCAAATCGGCGTGCGCCACCACTCATCACGAAAATCATCTTTTCAAGGGTTGACACCAGAACGAGCCGACACAAATGACCGCGATAACGTTTCAGACTTAAGAAGCACTGCTGCAACACCTACTGCTGAATCTTCAAGTAACAGGATGCATGAAGAGAGTGCAGCGCAATCTGGAGTAGAGCATTTTGTCATCAACTCTCTGCTCGCACAAGATATGCAACATCTTTAAGAAACAGTAGGACTCTATTCACTGCATTACGCACGTATGCAGCGTACACTGCATACGTGCATTATGATACAGTGTTCTTGCCAATGCGAAATTATGGCAGACCTTTACCGATGTGCAATGGAAACTAATAATTACTGTTGTCGTATTTTCATGTCACTTTGCAAGAAGCTTGTACTATTACAAAAATAGAGTGGTACTACGTCACCTGTAGGTGTCTTCTCCAAGCTTTCCAACAATGTTTTATTACTTCTGCAATTCACCCTTACTTATCCATCACATGCATTTAGCTCCTAAAATTTTGCAATAGTACGCTGTATATAGTACAATGCGCAGTTGGAGAGTCACTAGTATAAGTACAAAGAGAAGTCTCGAGGGGGCACCAATAGAACATATCAAAAGACGAAAAGAAGCATCCGTCTTAATTACCTGCAATATATTCTGCAGATCAGGGCTCCATCTTTTGGGCAAGTTGGTTACCAAAGCCCTATCATCAAATGCAAGAAACTCGGGAACAATAGTGTCTTTCCTACTTCTTGGCAGGATGTCACGCGAAAGCCAGGTTACAAAACCCCCGAGCAGCAGAACTTGCTGATAGGACAGTGAAGAACCCACAGGGGCAAGACCAAGCCTCGTTTCGACATATGGCGCCTTCGCAGCTAACAGCATGGAACCGGAGCTGTAATTTCCGCGTTTCTTCAAGCCTTCTCCAAGCTTGTGCGTACAGTGAACCTGCTCATGCTCGTCATCTTGCTTGGAGCACATACCGGACACACTAGCTGAGATGGGGAGTGATAAGCCATCTTGCCGATGATTTCTTAAATCAATATTTTGAAGACTTGTTGCATTCATGCCTTGCCGCCTTGGAAGTTAAGTGCACGACAACTCAGTGCACGACAGTTCTGGAGGCGCCTCCTTGAAGCCCTTTTTCTTCATTAACGCCATCAATCGCACTGTTGCAAGGATGAGGCTGCAAACCCCACTGGTGCTTGGTGGGCACTCTAAAGATGCATCTGTCACAGCTCCGCTCCTGGATTTGATTGCCAGATACACCTTGTAAGGCTTTCCTCCTTTCTTTTGGCTTCTGATGCAGGTAGCTCTAGCATACTAAGTGCCCTCCCTGAAAACGAGGCAGTCGTATCACTAAATTAAGCCCTAGCAAAGAACATGCTTTCCATGGCATGTACATGAAAGTGTACGTTTAAAGCTCATTGAATGCACAACTGCGCAGATGAATTAACGAAATAATTACCAGAACAGCTTGTTCAGGGGGCTTCGTCCATGTCGTTTGTGTACGCCGTCATTGCGAATATACAGCGCTGCCTATGTCATTTTAGATGTTAATTTTCCACTCGTGCATTACGTCAACATTAACTGGTAACACGACTCTAAAATTACCTTCCACTCGTCGACCGAGCGTTAGTGCTGCAACGAAAAGCGCCGAGCAGGGCGAGTGTCATCGAGTGCTCTACGCTTGTTCGGTAATCCAATTCACTGGGGTAAGAAAACAAGCAAGTATCAGAGTTTATTAACTTTACAAATGAATGGCGACATTAAACACAAAGTTAAATCATTTACGTTTCTTTATTTATCACAATTTAACATGTTCAGGCAGCGCAAGCGCAACGCGACACCTCGCTGGACAGACACTACAGCACGCTACTACCGATGTTCACGTCGGGAAGTGTCGAAGTGTTAGCACGCTCACGTACCTCAAATCACAGGTGCTGGCAGCTACCGACGATTAGGAGGTGTACGCCTCGACAACAAAGTTGTAACACTTCGTGACCTGGCGAGACGACACCCATGTGCAGAGGCTGGCTGAAACATCTTCATATTCACTGACGTACGGTAACACTTCCAAGTCGTTTTTTCACATAGCATGCCTGGAAGTTGTAAAGCGTGGCCGTTGCGACATTTTTCTCATCACAACAATCAAGAGCGGCTAAATTAGAGCACCAAAACACACATTGAAGCGTGACAATACCGCAACCCCATAAGAACACTACAGCTTCTTAACATAATCAAGATGGTGAACCAAAACTCACAGCTCATTGTTGCCCGACGCCCGAGCAATTTCGCATAAAATCTATTCCTATGGTAAAGTTAACAACGCCCACACACAGGACACGCCGAATATAAAAGAGACGGCACGCACGAGCGCTGACTATCTGCTGCTTTATTGCTTGACATGTGAACGCATATGTAGCGCTGTCTTAGATATGATAAGGCTGCCCAAGGGAGCCTTATGGCATATGGTCCCACAGTGGTTGCTCCAAACATACGTGAAACAGGGACGATACCGGTGTACTGGATACGCGAAGACAAGAATTTCTTCGTAGATAAGTGCAGAAACCAAGACGAATAAACTGGTGTAACCGTAATGATTGGTTTCACTGGGATTGGCCTTTGTGAACTTTGCATGAAGTTCATGCGTTTTAATATGTACTGCAAGAGTGACGAAAATTGTATTTGTTGCTTTGCTTATTGTTCCGACAATATTTATTATTCTTCTTATTGTTATTGTTTGCTTATTTTTTCTCGAAGATTGGTGAAAAGCCACTGTGGATGAGTGGCTACGTTGCCAAGCTGCTTACCTGAGTTATCGCTCAGTTTGATACAGACCAGTGTAGTCACATTTCGCTGAAGGCGATGTGGTACAGGTCTGCATATTATGCAATGACACGGCACGTTAAAGAACGCCAGATGGAGGAAATTCCCAGAGCCCTCCACTATGCCACCTCTCATAATTGTAGCCTGGTTTTGGGATGCACCGACCCCACATAATATGGTTCTTTTGTCTGAGATGTTTTACTTTGCTTGGAATTAGCATTCAGCATTTCAGCACTGACAATTCGTTGCGGAATTCCTACCTATATATAAAATCCTTCCGATAGCGAAACAAACTTTCAAATAATCTTCCCTGCTACGAGAAATTCTGCTCGAGTCAGACAGCAATAAACCACACTGTGTCCACGGGCCAAAGCGCAACTCGATAACACTGTAGGCTACCAATAGTCAAGACTGGGCCAAGTAATGGGCGTAAATTGACCCTTATATAATTTCCCATCGACATCGTTATTCTCCATTTAGGGTAAAGGAGTAATAAAGGAATTGGTAATGCAGAATTGTTGGTACTTAGTGAACTTCAGATAAACAGAACTACAACGGGAAAACAGGCAACGCGCTGACTAAGATCTGATTGACACCAACGAGTTTATCGTTCGCCACAGCTGAATTTATTCTCTCGGGAAAAAAAGAGAAGAAAACGAACAGACATGATGACAGGTTTTCTCCACATTTGCCAAGATTATAAAAAGGTAGACAGCTGGGCTCGTTAGTAGGGTTCCATACTGTATGAAAGAGCATACGTGTGTACGTCTTGTCATGTTGTTTGCGCTGCTTTAAATGATATGGCGCCAAGATTGCAAACAATGATCTAGATAGTCATGCTCTTTTTTGAGCTGGTTTATGGAAGCGCGCTACCAGATTATTCAATGTGCGTCTAGATCACTGCGCCTCATAGATCTCCCTAGTGCACTGGCTGTTTTATCTTTATATTTGTTAGCATAAATTACATAGACTTGATAAAAAAAGACCATGGTTATCTGGACGATTGAATGTTCTCTTCGCACGCTTTGATTAAAGAGAATGATTCAGGGTATGTCTTTTTATTTTTTGTTTTTCTGAATATGTCTTGTCTTGGGTTCGTGACGTGGACAAAGGGTATAGTTGGCATCTTGAAGCTGAAACTTTTTATTCACCAAGCGCATGGCTGCGAAACTAAAACTCAAATTTTGAAAGCAATGCACGTTCTACAGTGACATTGGCGTACAGACCATCGTTCATCGACAAAATGATCCGCGACACGGCGCATTGGCATTTATACAAGTGGCAGCGAACGTAGAAGCAATATCTCTGGTGGCCACGTTCGTTTGAGAATAAACTGATATAAACCATACAATACAGAGACATGGTGCATAAAAATAAGGAAGGGGCATGTGTGGCAGTATAATTCTCTGAAGCGAAACGAAAATTCGTTGTTGTGAGCGGGCGCTTGGTCCTTTCCTTTTTTTCCTTTTGCAGTAGTATCGCTATTTACTCGAAGTGAATGAAATACTCAGCACGTAAACTCCATTACGGTCGCACTCCAATTAGACCTATTAGACCTTTTTGAATGCAGGCTGCAGTGTAATGAGTTAGTTATGGCAACTAAAATACTTTTGCAGGTGATTTTCAGTGCAACAAACACTCTCCTCTGTTTTTGACTCACACCATTTGGCTGAGGGAGCACAACAGGGTGACTCGGGTCCTTGCTGCCATACACACAAACTGGAATGATGAGAAACCCTCCTGACTGACAGGTAACCACGCATTTTTTCTTTGAAAGTTCATAAAAACTGGCGAACGTTGGTGTTTTAAAAATATCTGCAGCATCTTGAGACACTAAACTCAGTTTTTTGTGGAAGTAGCATTCTGAGGCATTATTTTTAAGAGATATATATAAAGAATATAAATAAGGTCAAGTGCTCACTTTCTTTGTTAGACGCAATAATATTAACAACTAACAGGCAAGTTGTCATACTGTGAGTGCTGAATATGTACTTCATATTCACCTGTATGACAAAAACCCTGGTAGTGATTATCATCATAGGTCACGCGGGCTGGGTATCTGGCTCATGCATCTGGATTAAAGAGATAACCTTGTTACTGCCGTACCGGACGTGGTCTCATAAGTGGTGGAGCGTGCTTTGGTTCCCACGTACCCCTGCTCTACCCGTCACCCCTGGAGCTCCGGTCTGGCCGACGGTTGTGCCCTCAAACAACAGTCATGGCAGAACCCAGCGCGTCCGCTGCTGCAACCGCTCTTTATCAGCCACTTGGGCTTCACTACACCGTGAGTACCTCTCACCGAGACCTTCCGGTATTTTCCGGCCTTCACGGCGAAGACGTAGACGAATGGCTGGACAGTTATGATCGAACCAGCGTTTGTAATTATTGGGACGAGACGCATAAACTGCACTACGTTCCTTTTTACCTCGATGGCGCCGCTAAAACCTGGCATTACAACCACGAGAGCGACTTCTCCAATTGGTCGGCCTTCACGGGGCATCTCCGTCAGGTATTTGGCACGTCTGCAGGATGCCCTGTGGTAACGAAACAGCAGCTTGCAACCCACATCCAGGGGGGCGACGAATTATATACGCCCTACATTCAAGACGTTCTGGCTCTCTGTCGCCGAGCACAAAATGACATGACGGAGGCCGATCGCATCCGACACCTTCTGAAAGGTATCAACTCTGTAGCCTTCAATGCTCTCGTTATCGAAAACACCTACCGTCCGGGACGTCACCACCACATGCCAACGCCTGAACACGCTTTATTCCATGCGCCTTCCACACACCTCCTGCGACGCTCGCTTTACTGGAGAGAATGAATGGCGAGCCCTTATCCGCACAATTGTCAGATAGGAACTCCACGGCCTTGTTCCAGGTAACCCAACCATCGCATCTGTACGCACACTTCCTCCCAACCTGCGTGAGATAATCAAGAATGAACTAGCATCAATGACAAGCATTGCACATGCCCTGTTTCCTGTGTGCTTTCCAGCACCTTCGTACGCAGACGTTGCATCACGGGCCCCTGCACCAGTTTCAACCGTGCCTGCGTAAGTCGGATGCGACCATTTGGCAGCGGTGACAACGCAAGTGCCAAAACCACCCCACTATTCTACATGGCGTCTTGCGCGCCCCATCTGCTTTTACTACGGCGTAAGGGGTCATATATCCCGTTTCTGCCACCGCGGTCAGCAGGATGAACGACGTGGTTATGCAGCTTACGAAAGAGACTTTGCCCCGGGACCCGATGAATACAATGCCGCACCGTACCCGTCTACCTCCCGTAGGTCGCCCTCCCCTACACGGTTCAAGCTGGACCTCATTTTCCTCGTTCATCTCGTCGCCGTTCTCTGTCACCGTTTCGGCGTACGTCATCACCCCTGCGTCCCGCGCCGATCTCTCTGGGCTCGGAAAACTGGAAGGTGGAGTTTTTAGAGAGGAAACTGCTTGTTGTCGCAACGTTACAGCTCCTTCGTCTCGTCCAGCTAAATTACTGCCTGTTTCTGTGGAAGGTCTTTTGTTGAAGCCCTTATAGACACTGGAGCCGCTATTTCGGTAATTGATGGTAATTTCGTGTTTTCGCCTGCGTAAAGTGCAAACTCCTTATGCCGGTCCCATGTTATGCGGCACTAATGACAGTCCGATTTGCCCGGCCGAGTTGTGTACTGCTCGTGTTCTCATTGATGAAATCCGTCATCACATACAATTGGCTGTGCTGTCTTCGTGCGCTCATCAGATAATCTTAGGCTGGAACTTCTTGTCAGCTGCGTCTGCTGTAATTTCGTGTGGTCGGCCCCTCATTCGTATTACGGACACTGGGCTTTCTTCTGCTGCCGACCTTTCGTCGCCCAACCTTGTGAAAGCTGCGGATTTCCTCCTGCCTCCCGGACAAAGACGTGTCCTTACGATCAAGTCACGAGACATTCTAGATAGTGATGCTGTGATTGTTCTTTGCCAGCGCTGCATTTTTCGAGGGATCACCATCGCATCTTGTTTAGTGGGGTTTTCCCGTGGTTATGCAAGCATCACCGCCTGCAACACGACGCAAGAACCACTACTTCTGCCAGAGGGGACCACTGTCCTGCATTACCGAAGGAGCACCGGTTTGTGTCGTCACTGTTTCATCTGCTTCATCATTCTCAAAGTGTATGCCAGCGGAAGATTCATCTCCTGCTCTCAAGGCCACTTTGTGTCAACATCTCCACCCAACGCAAATTGGTGCTTTGCTAGCGTAATTAATGAAGCACAAAATTTTCTTTGACGTTTGTTCCAAAGGTCTGGGTCAAACAACAGTGGCCGCTCATTGTATCGACACCGCCGGATCCCGTGTCATTTGCCGCTGCCCTTACCGTGTGTCAACTTCTAAACGCTAGCTTACAGAAGAGCAAGTCAACAACATGCTCGCGCGCAACGTAATCAGACCTTCGACAAGCGCATGGTCTGCTCCTGTAGCACTAGTAAAAAAAAGGATGATTCAGTACGGTTTTGCATTGATTACAGATCACTCAACAAAATTACTCACAAGGACGTGTACCCAATGCCTCACATTAACGACGCTCTTGATACTTTACAAGGTGCCAAGTACTTTTCAAGTCTCGACTTGCGCTCTGGTTATTGGCAGATTCCGATGCACGAGTCTGATAAAGAGAAGACTGCGTTTGATACGCCAGATGGGCTCTTTGAATTCAATGCGATGCTTTTTGGCCTATGCAACGCCCCAGCCACATTCAAGCGAATGATTGACACGGTACTGCGGGGAATAAAACGGAAGACCTGCTTTTTCTACCTGGACGACATTGTCATCTTTTCGTCCAGCATCCCACAGCACCTGGAACGGCTAGACGAAGTACTCACGTGTTAAGCTGAGGCCGGTCTCCAGCTCAACACCAAGAAGTGTCGGTTTGCCAGTCAAAGCATCAAGGTCACGTCGTCAGTAAACATGGTGTTGAGCCCGATCCCGACAAGGTTGCTGCGGCACTGAACTTTCCTACAGCGACCACACCCAAAGACCTCCACAGCTTCTTTGGAATGGCGTTGTATTTCCGCCGCTTTGTACCTGATTTCGCTGCTATTGCGGCTCCTCTAAACGAACTTCTGACCCCAAGCGCGCCATTTGTCTGGTCGGATGACTGCGAAGCCGCTTTTCACATCCTCAAGCAATGCCTCACATCATGGCCAATGCTTCGCCATTTTGACCCTACTGCACCTACTGTGCTACACACTGATGCAAGTGGACTTGGCATCGGTGCTATTCTTCTTCAGTGGAACCACGCTCTCGAAGAACAAGTGGCCTACGCGGGCCGTACTCTTTCACGGGCTGAGCGAAATTACAGCATCACTGAGCAAGAATGTCTCACCATCGTGTGGTCCGTAGAAAACTTTTGCCCTTATATATACGGCCAGCATTTCACAATAGTGACAGACCATCATGCTCTTTGTTGGTTATCGTCTCTCAAAAATTTGTCGGGATGCCTTCGCCGCTGTTTATTATGATTGTAAGAGTATGACTGCAGCGTCACATATAGGTCGGGTCGACAGCACCAAGATATCGAGGCTTTGTGACGTTGCCCGCTCTCGTAAAGCGCCGAAGTGTCACTTTTTATCTGTTCGTCACCACCCACCAAAGTGACCAAACAGACGGCTGCTGGTTCGAAAGAGTTTGGAAAATGGTGGACCTTCTTTCATCCACAGATCTCGCCTCGCTCGAACATGCCGATGCCTACTGCCACACAATCATCGATCGGCTCACTGGTTCATCGCGTGCTCCAAACAGCCCCCTAAGACGACAACTTGCCCATTTCAAGCTTAAAGATGAAACATTATGTCAGCAAATTTACCATCCTCCCGTTAACCATTGGGTTCCCGTCATTCCTCGCTCACTTTGAAAGTTTTCATGACGATGCCTTTCATGACGATGCGACAGATGGCCACTTAGGGTTCTACAAGACGTACGACTGCCTGAAGACTCGCTGCTTTTGGCCTGGCCTCTCCACTTCTGTCGCCAAGTACGTCGCTTCCTGCGCGTCATGCCAGCACCGAAAACGTACCACGTCTCTTCCCGCGGGACCATTGCAACCACTGCCACGCCCGTCCACTCACATTGAATTTGTGGGCATAGGCTTATACGAACCTCTTCCGCTTACACTAGCCGGTCACCGTTGGATTTTTACCGCCATTGATCACCTTACTCGCTACGCGCAGACGGCAGCTCTTTCATCTGGTGCTACCTCTGAAGTAGCCGATTTTTTCCTTCACGCCATTATTTTACGACATGGCGCACCGCGTGTGCTCTTAGTGACCGTGGCAAGACATTTCTTTCACATGTCCTTGCTGAAGTCTTAGAGGCCTCTAACATCATTCACAAGACCACATCAGCGTATCACCCAGGAACTAATGGTCTGACTGAGCGTTTTCACCGAACTTTGTCCGACATGATCTCTATGTACGTGCAACCAGATAACAAAAACTGGGACACACTACTTCCTTTTGTCACGTTCGCATATAACACTGCCATACAGCGTACAACGAATTTCAGCCCTTTTTTTCGTGTATGGCCGTGTACCAACTTTTGTTCTGGACGCCACCTTTTTGTCCACATCTTCCGTTCGATCTCCATCTCTCCCGGAAGAGTTCGCCGCTCGCGTCGCCCGCTGCCGTGAAATCGCCCGTGCCAACACTGCTACCGTTCAGGACAAGAGAAAAATCGACAATAATGCAAAGCATCGAGTTGTTGTGTTCCGCCTAGGCGATGAAGTCCTTTTGTGGACATATGTTCGTGCACCTAGGCTCTACAAAAAACTCCTTCATCAATATTTCGGGTCAGACAACGTCCTGGAACGAACATCCAAAGTGAACTATCGCGTTGCTCCTGTCAACGCGGCTCCTGATCGCCGTCGCCGCCACACCGAGATCACCCACGTCTCTCGACTGAAATGATATATTCGGCGTCCCAACTCTTTCTAACTTGCTGCCCTCTTTCTCAAAGGGGAGAAAATAATGTACTTCATCTTCATCTGTATGACAAAAACCATTGTAGTGATCATCATCGTAGGTCACGCAGGCTGGGTCTCTGGCTCGTGCGTCTGGATTAACAGATAACCTTATTACTGCCGTACCGAATGTGGTCTCATAATACTAATAAAAGTTGGTTAAACGGAAGTGTTTTTTTCAGGCAAAATGTGGTTGTGCTCACCATATGTGGGGAAATAGAAATGCGACTTTTCTTATCACTATGTCCATTTACGAGCAGGGCATGAACCGTCTCACTGCTGTGGAAGAAAACAGCCTAAGTGTCAAAGTATGCAATTAGGCGACAGATAACTAGGCCTGGGCAAACTGGCGTATGAATTCTTTTGGTTGTGTCTAGTAAAAGAAAAGCTCCTCGAAAAACGTTCAATAAACGTTCAACGTTCAACATCATTCAATAAGGAGTGAGGCATCCTTGTTACCAGGACTAAAACAATAGCACTTTGTAAAATGCATGAGTGCTGCAAAAGAGGAGGAGGAGGACGAACGATGGAGGAAGGACAGGAAGGTTAGCCAGCAGCAAAGCATATATGCGCCCTTGTGTAACTTGAAGCACGGAGACCAAAGTATCTTCTGGGGACAACGTGTCTGAGCTTTAAAAGGAGACTTAGTGAACGGCCACGAAAATACGTAGGACCACTCTCTAAACGAACCATGGCGTACAACACTGCTCAGCTCTAATTTACAAGGACAAACCTGGGCTATCCAGCAGGCCAGAGAGGCCACTGGGAGAGTGGTCTTCTATTCTCTACATTAGCGGTTTCACCCGGACCAGCAAGTAGCCCTATTTCAAAATAATGTAGTTGCATGCATTACCATTATTATCAAAACACAAGGTAGACGAAAGTTTTTACTGAGTTCCACACGAAGCAATTATTATAAGGCGCGAGTAAACAGAAGAGCAAACCCCAGATAGGCACCTACTTGAACGCACCATATGACATTTTCACGCATGCTATTTTCACGCACGTCGGCCGTTGATCAGCTACTCACAAGCGGCGAAGTGCGTCGGCATTTATACTCTTGCCATCGAATGTTCTAGCGTTATAGCTGGCGGTGGCGTAGGTTCTAGAATAATCTGTACCGTTTGCAGAGTGGGCGTCATCTTAGCGAAATGATCTACTAAAGCCCGGAAGCTTTTCGAAAACTGCAGGCGCGGTTTGCGCTGAGAATTGTGTAGTGATTTGGGGTGATAACAAAACTTGAGAAATAGAACGTGGCAATATATTGGAAGCCTTCGACTTCGCGGCATCTCTCACGGTATCGCTGCTTTATACGTACTCTTCGTTTTATTGACCTGCATGCTTTTCTGGGGACATTTCATGCTTACATCTACACCCGTTCTTTGTAAAGCCAGCTATTATAGTTACTTCATTGTGCGTATTCGCTCCATCCCATTTATCATGCAATGGGAATATCAAGCATCATCAAGTGCGTTGACTTGCATTCGGAAATTTTCTCGATTTAAATTATTACAATGATTTATTGCGTCTCCAGGAAATACTTCAAAAACTTTTAATAACCGCTCAATTTTTTAGTTTTAATAATGCATATATAAACTAAGATCCTCAAACAGGAATTAGTGGCTGTAACATTTACTGAACGTCCTGCAAAAAAAAAAAAAACATTTTCCAAATGTATCCTGAGCGTCAGCAGAAGTCCTTCATGAATTACAAAACAGCTACTAATGTTTTGTGCAGGAGCATTGTGGAGTCGGAGTACCAGCACGTTGTGTACAATGAATTCTTGCCTGCTGTACTGGGCGACCAGTTCATCGAAGCCAATGGACTCGGCCGCTGCCTGCTGGTTTCACGCAGTACGACAATACCGCGGACGCAACATCAATCAACGAATTTGCCAACACTGCTTTCCGCTTTATGCACTCGAACATCGATGGCACATTCCACAGGTGTATATTCTCGTGTTCATTTCTGTACTCATAGCATCAAGTACATTGCCGCAAAACGTTTTCACAGGGGCTGAGAACAACTACTTACATTGCTTTCAGAAATGATAGTGTTTTCAGTCTGAATTGCGTCAGCAAATGTTTGACAACTGCCTTGATGAGCTTACTTGACTTCAGTAATCACACACTGCTAGTGTATGTATACCAATACAAACAAAATTATTATTGATTGTTCTGTCGTTTGGATATATATGCCACAATTCCAGAATGAGCGCAAGAAACAGACGTTATCGCTCTACCCACACCATGATCATTTCACCAAAAGGGACCGTATAGGCCAGTTGCGTTGTTGAGCACACTTGCTGCATTGAAATATGTAGCGTTCATCTACCAGAATTGGAATGTGTGCATATTTAGGTCTAGAACATTTATTGATAATTTTATCATTCGTATTCATACTTTTTGCTACGTGTTTGCTGGCTAGAGTACCCAGCAAATACTGAACATTGCCCACTAGCTCTCCACGATGGAGCGAAGTATTTCGAACCATATGCAGAGTACTTCTCTTTCACGAGAACAGATAAGACTCATGAAAACACCCCAGCGCTTCTTCTCTAAGAAAAAAAAAAGGTCAAAGGATGGTTGTGACAGGATGATTTTGTTCGGGTACTCACTTGACCTCTTTTAAAAGGTACACGCAGAAAACATTACAGCCTATCCCCGGAGTGAATGACGATAAGTGGGGTGAAGCATCCATCAGTTTTTCCATGCTTCCGTTCGATCATTCACTCTTGCTTCTTTCCATCCATGCGTCCGTCCGTTCTTCCGTCCATGCGTCCATACGTTCGTTCTTCTGTCTGTCTGTCCGTGCATACATGCGTCAGTCAATTCATACATCCGTCGTCCATCTTGCTGTTCGTACGTCCGTGCGTTCATCCGGTCTGCCTGTTTCTGTCTGTCCGTGCGTCCGACCATTTATTTGTCCGTCTATCTGTCCGTGCATCCATTCACCTAGTGAACACTCCAAGTACCGTCATCCCGCATCTTCTTTATCTTATATTCATCACATACAAGGAGGGCCACCCAGAGGAAATTCGAAGGATTAAACAAGAGGTGGCTAGTACTACAAACACGGGATGAACAGCTCACGGCATCAGGAGCTTCGCCCCTGAAAGCTATGCACCATCTACTCAAAGGGAACCCAGATGGGATGCCAAGCAGCAGCATTGCGCACGGCGTTGACACGGTTGAAACGGGCGTCGAGGCGTTGACGCAGGTACTTGAAGGACAGTTTGAAGTGAAACTCGGTGTAGTATTTACTTAAGTGAGCATTTGTTTTAAAAGCAAAGATACGATAGGCGGCACGCTTTGAAGTCGCTTGCGCGCGACTTCTTCGGCTCACCTTCCATCAGTGTTACCCACGCCCCGTCTGTATTCTTGAACGCGATCGGCGTTTCATCGCATTTCATCGATGTCCCTGGCCTTTGACTGCCGAAGCTTGCGTTCAGCTTGCCTGACTCGTGCTTCGTCGGTGTTGACGTCGCCATTCGTGATCGGCTTCTCAAACCCTCGCTTCGCGAGCGACTGACGGGAAAAGTACGCGCACAATAGCCAGAAGTGTGCGGTGATGGCGTCCCACCCGTCATCGCGATCACGCGGCAAGCAGCGGCGCGCTGTCCACATTTTCGGCGCCGCGAGAATCTGAAGGTGCGTGGAGCTCACGCAACCGCCGGCTCGTGGCTTCTCGCTGACAGACGGAGCGAAGTAGAGCGGTTGAGATGACGTGAGTGAGATGAGTGGGCTTGAGCGTTGCGAGCAGTGGAAAGGGTGAAGCGAGAGAGAGCTGACAAGCGATGAGCGCGTGGCAGGCGAGGGAGAGAGGGAGAGACATCGCCGTGCCCTTCACACCACTTCACTTTATTACTCTAAAGAACCTGGTGGGAGGGTATTACCTAAGGGGTGGGTTAACAAATGGAGGTTACAGAGAGTGATCTTTCGACAAACGATATGCATTTATGTTTTGCGCAAACGTTGATGAACACGTGATGGCTACAATGTCATGAGAAGGCCATTCCAGTAGACTGCAAAGCGAAGAAAATTCAGGCAGCAAAAGTAGTGAAGCGAGGGCGTGCGCATGCCATTGAATAAGGATGGTCGTATGTTGAGATAAGCGCGTTGGTGAGATGATGTAAGGTGCTTCACTGAGAAAACTGTGAAAAAATTTGTAAATAAAACGAAAGCTGGCGATGCGGCGACGCACAGAAAGATTAGCAACATCAATGTCACGTTTTCGGGATGATGTGCTTATGTCGTATGAATATAAAGAATGACTGAACCTAGTGGCATGATTTTGTACAGATTCTCTTTCGTTTATAAGGTATATCTGGTGCGGGCTCCAGATGGGCGCTGCATATTCTAGTTTAGGTTTGATGAGTGATTTGTAGGCTAGAAGTTTATGTCTAGTGGGGCATGACGCAAATGACGGTTTAGGAAACCAAGGGATCTGTTCGCGGATGATATGATGTTTCTTATGTGTGCGTTCCAGGAAAGGTCAGGTGATGAGGTGACGCCTGGGTATACATGACTGAACTTGTTCAATAGTGGAATTAGAAGTTAGGTATGAGAATAATAAACGAATACGCTGGCGTTGAAATGAGATGAGTTTGCATTTAGTGGGATTAATCTTCATTAACCAGAGATCAGATCGCACCACTGTTGCACTAAATTAGGATCTTGTTGGAGTGCAGTTGGATCAGAAATGTTAGTAACTGTGCGATATATGACACAGTCGTCGGCAAATAAATGGATATGGGAAGATACATGAGCGGGGAGATCGTTAATGTATATTAGGAAAAAGAGCGGTGCGAGTACTTACCCTTGAGGGACGCCGGATGTTACTGGCAGGGAGCTAGAACGCGCATTTTTAAAGAAGACAAGCTGGGAGTGGTTAGTAAGAAATTGTGTGATCCACGCATGAATGTTGGGGTGCAGGTTCAGCTGGGCAAGTTTTAACAGTAGGCGTTTGTGTGGTACGTTCTCAAAGGCTTTTGCGAAGTCGAGAAAGATTGCATTAGTCTGAAAATGACGGTCGACGGTAGAATGTAGATCACGAATACATATAGCAAGTTGGGTTTCACAAGAGAATGATTTACGAAATCCGTGCTTGGAAGAATGAAAAAAAAATTGTTGGTGTCAAGGAAGTGCATTAGGTGAGAGTATATGATATGTTCCATGATTTTGCAAGGGATGCTTGTTAGGGCGATGGGTCGATAATTCAAGGGGGGGGGGATGCTCTGTTACCGGATTTGTGGACTGGAATGACCTTTCTCTTCTTCCAGTCGTCTGGTAAAAAATTCCTGTTTGGAGTGACAAGGAGAACATCAACGAAATGTACACTGCAATACTTTTTTAGTATTTTTTAGCAATTTGGAGTTAATATTGTCTACGCCAGCCAATGATGAAAGTTTTATTTTGTCAATGAGTGATGAAATGCCACCGACGGAAAACACAACAGGCGCCATCTCTGGTAATGTCGTAGTAGGTGGCGTAGGAAACGGTACGTTGGCTTCTTTAGTGTACACGGATGAGAATGCGATGTTAAAGGTATCGCCACAAACAGTGTCGCTTACGTCTTCATCTTTATCGTTTGTAAGCACGATATCTCGTGTTAGTTGCGGGTTTTTGATTTACCAGAATTTTCTATGGTTAGATTTCAGACATTTAGATAAATCATTGTGATAGAATGTCTGTATTGCTTTTCGAATTTCAGCATAATAAGCGCGTTCCTCAGCACAGTACTTGCCCCATGCGCACACAGTATTATGATACTTCGCAGCTCGAAAGAGGCGCTTTCTTTTATTTTCGAGTGTTTTCAAGCTTTTGGAAAACCATGTGTAGTGGAGCATACGCACCAACGCGTATGCGCCTTCGGAAGACAACAAAAAGCCCGTGCTCTGCTTGCGCGAGAGTTTGTGCCGCCTCTGCCAGACTTGCCGTACGCCCACTTTCCGTTGCGACCTCGCTGCGACTTCTCGGCTCGAATAAACGTCATCACATTTGGTGGAGGTGCTGAGATCCCCAAGAAGACCTGGAGCTCCGCTCTCGCAAGTTGCCTGAAAGACTACCGCGAAACATGACTGACGCAGTCGCCCACCAGCCCGTCCCAGCCCAGCCAGCACCATCGGCTGCCCCGTCGACCTGCCCCGGTGCTACCCGTCAGCGGGACCCACCAATCTTCAGCGGCAGTGGTGAGCAAGACGTCGAAGACTGGCTCTCCTTGTACGAACGCGTGAGTGCCAGCAACAAATGGGACAACGACTCCAAGCTTGCCTATGTCATCTTTTACTTGGCTGACGTCGCCAAGCTATGGTTCACCAACCGCGAAACCGCCATCGCCAGCTGGTCCACCTTCAAGACCCTCGTGACCGAAGCGTTCGGCCGACCAGAGGTCCGCAAGCTCCGCGCTGACCAGCGTCTGCGCCACCGAGCCCAGCAACCTGGTGAGACCTTTACTAGCTATATTGAGGATGTGCTCGACCTCTGCAGGCGTGTTAACTCATCCATGCCTGAAGAAGAGAAAATTCGACATATTCTCAAAGGCATCGAGGATGGCGCATTCCAGATGTTGCTGGCGAAGAGCCCGACCACGGTGGCGGTCCTCGTAAGCCTGTGCCAGAGCTTCGATGAATTGCGTCGTCAGCGTTCCATCGCCCGACAGAGTGTTCCATCACCAGATTCCATCTCGGCCGTCGCACTCGCCAATGGCAACGTTCACCAAGGAACTCTGTCGAACCAGATTAAAGACTTCATCAGGGAGGAAGTCGCCCGACAGCTTTCCCTGCTGCCGCATAGTGACGCGCCCACGACAAGCCTCCCTTCGAATATGCAGCAGGCCATACGCACTGAAATTTGCAATGCACTCCCTACAGTTCCGGCCTCTTACCCGTGCACTTCGGTGCCATCTGATCTCTCAACTGCTGGCTACGCACCAACTGCGCCGCCTTCACCTCTCAGCTACGCAGCTGTGGTCGCGCGGCCCCCACCGCATCCAGTCGCCCTATCGGCTCCAACTCCTCCGGCAGCGCCACCGGTTTACAGGCCCTCACCTCGCTTTTTCCGTCAATCTAATGAGTGGCGCACCCATGACAACCGTCCTATCTGCTTCGCGTGTGGCATCGCTGGCCACATTGCACGCTACTGCCGCCGCCGTCCCACACCTGCGTACGCCTCCTTTGGAACTCCTACCTATGCGTCGCAGCAGGCCACCTCGTCTGCATACGAACAGAGGCACTCTGACTCGGATCGTCGCCCATCAACTTCTCGTTTCCCATCTCCTCGTCGCCGATCACCATCTCCTATGCGTCGTAGACCACCTCCTGAGGAGGGAAACTAATCAGTGCAGTTCCAGAGGCAAGAACTGCAACTTCTGCGCAATTATCAAGGCCTCCATTTTCGCCGCGAAATGTTGTTGATGTCAATGTTGAGGGAGTCGCCACACAAGCGTTAATTGATACTGGGGCCGCCGTTTCTGTGATGAACGCAAAATTTTGTCGCAAACTGAAGAAAGTGACCACATCTCTCTGTGGCATCGTGCTGTCCACGGCTAGCGCGCAACGCATTCAGCCCTCGTCTGTGTGTACGGCGCGCGTCGTCATCCAAGACGTTTTGTACATCGTCCAATTTTTCGTACTACCATCTTGCTCTCATGACCTCATCCTGGGTTGGGATTTCTTATCAGGTCATGAAGCTATCATCGATTGTTGCCGTGCGGAAGTGTCCCTAGTGCCAAATTGTGAGTTTCCATCGCCCGACCATTCACCACTGCTCTGCAAACTCATCGCTGACGACGACATCACCTTGCCTCCGGAAGCTTCAGTCCCTATTAGCCTTTCATGTGTGGCGCAACCTGACGCCACGGTGGTATTTACGCCATCCCCTGTTTTTACTGAACGCAAAGGCATCGTGCTCCCATTTGCCGTTCTTACGATTGCGTCTGGTTTATTTCTATTGGCAGTAAAGCCCACTGTAGGGATGAATCTATTAGTCAAGTCAGTTATCTTGTCCTTAAGCTTTAGCCAGCTGTCATTGAGAGAACAGAAACTGAGATTGAACTCAAAGTACGGCACGAATTCTCGTAATTAACAATTAAATATTTCATAATTACCCTTATAAACATTAATAATTTTGCAGGAAATGGGGCTTATTTTTGGGATGAAGTTAAATATGGTTTAAATAACTTTGTGATCACTGATTTCACGTAAGTAGGCAATACATTTTAAGCCTTTGGGGCTATTCGTTATTACCAGGTATAAAATGTTTGAGGATTCACTAGTGACGCGCGTTGGTTCGGTTACCTGTTGGTTGAGGTTAAAGTTGAGGCAAACATCAACAAATTCTCTTGCTTCAGTATTTCCTGTGATTGGTGAAGTCTGAGGGAGCCAATTATAAAGGGAAGATAAAATCCCCATAAAGCAGAATACGTACGTTAGGGTGTTTATTAGTAAGCTGGAATAATATTTTGTTCAGTTTGCGGGCGAAGTCTTGATCAGTTCGTGGGGGCCTATAGCATACACCAATTAATATTGCTTCGGAAAAGCCACGGCGTATTACCCATAATGATTCTAGTTGCAAACATGTGTTGATTAGAGAGCATGATAGCTTTATTTAGTGGAGATGAGTACGCCTCCACCACGTGCATTTTTGCGATCGTAACGAAAGACGTTAAAGTTTGGCAAGTCGGCCAGTACCTTCGTATCTGAAATGTCGTCACTGAGCCATGTTTCTGTTAGTATCAGTGCCCTAATGCCGGATGATTGTATTTGATTAGGCAAGGGCACGCGCTTGGGAAGAAGACTACGTGTGTTAGTATAAAGTACAGAAAATGACACGTTTGCTCTTGCGTTTAAACGGGGCTGATAGCGTGTTTGCTGACGGCGACATGATCCCTACCATATGGCTCTGACAATTCCTGCCGCACTGTCAAAGATCTATCGCTACGCTCCATTGTGCAGGGTTTCGAAGCATAATGAAAATGATACGAATTTGCTCCTAGCAAAGGTAACAAGCTGTTTTCGTGCAGTTCGAACTGAACGCGTGAAATCTTCGCCAATGCTGAAATTAGTGCCGTTTAGTTTTGGGCTGTTCGAAAGGATAGACTCTTTAGTTATGAAGGATGAAAGCTTAACGATAATGGGTCGTTTCTGTTAGGTGCTGTTACCTCCTAGACGATATGCACACTCTATATATCTTTAGTCTCGACTGTAAGACCAAAGCTTTCGAGACATGATTGTTTGTTCTGATTGAGCATATGTTTCCTTCGGGTTGGTGTCGAGAAACCCATAAGATATTAGGTTGTTTCTTCGAGAACGGTACTCGAGGTCATCAAGGTGCTCTTTGATGTCACACATACGATGGGCTTTAGTTGACCGGTTTTAGAATTAAGGACGTCAACGTCGGTTCAGAGAGCTAGAAGATCTTAGCAACGTTTTTCTAAATCTGTAAGGCGGGTGCTTAGATTAGCGATAGTGTTGTTTGTGCTTGTTAGCTGGGTTTTGAGGCTCTGCATCTCAGATATTAGTGTGGTCTGGCCACCAGGCAACTTTCTCAGTTCATCGAGGACAATTTTGTCTGGACCGGGGTTTGTCTCTACATCTCCCGTCAGCAGTATCAAGGCGCGTATGACATAGATACGTTCAGAAACAAGTTAAAGGCAGCACTGTGGGCTTGGTAGCTGTACCAAAAAGTAATCGCTTCATTCTTTAGTACGTCCTTGATACGAGCTACTAACCTGCATGATCAGGATGAGCGGGTTAGTGGTTGTGAACTGGCACAGCCGCGGATCCCGCAGTGCGCGGTGCACGATGGCTGCTGCTTTGTAGGTTGCGCATAAGATGTTGTCGACGGTGATAGGGCATGTGGATTCGTTTCGATGATCCACAGCGCTGCTCAATGTCCTGAAGCATGGGCGACTGGCAGGATGCAAACGCAACGTTCGCTTCCGTTGCCAGCAGGCCCGAAGCTTCCCGGAGTGGTAGAGGAGGCTGTCAGAAAGGCAGACACGAGCAGGTCGGTGATGATGCGTGCAGAAACCTGCATCATCAGGATGAACGGGTAAGCGGTCTGTGAATTGGCACAGCCGCGGAACCCACCCAGGAGGGCCTGAGATACTTCTACGAGGGCCTGAACTACTTGTGACTGCTCTAACACCTGCGACAAGGGGACTGGTGCGGACGGAGGGACAGCGTCACGCAGTTTAGTTAAAAGGCTGTGTTTCATCTGAAAGGCAGGTTTCATTTCCAGAGGGAACACAGAACTGTCGTGAAACACGTTTAGATTTGCTTCTGTGTCGAAGGTGCCGCCTAATACGCCACATACATCGGGCGTTTTCGGTTCTGCGCCGTTGTGGCGACCTAACTCGCACGGCCCAGTTCTGGCGTGTCACATGTCACCGCCAGCGCTGCGCCTTCGCCAGACCCTCTATCAATGTGACGGGAAAAATACCGGGACCGTCTTCCCCACCACTAGGAAGGGTGGAGCGCGATTTAAGTTGCGGCGATGCAGTGTTGATTTTACACAGACTGTAGTGGGGAATTTGCAAGGCAATGACTAGTGGTACCATCGCTGAGTGCGAAGCGCGAGCGGGTGCACGAGCTGTAAATGCTGGACTGCCCGAGCATTTGTTTCCAAAGCGGCTGTCTGCCTATTACCTGGCGTCGCTATTAAACCCCCTTGCAAAGTGGTGGAAGTGTGCTGGGTACACAAACCTGCAACTTCGAAGCCGGAAGCTGCCCACTGCATCAGCAATGCCTGATCAGACGACCGAGCAAGGCACCACCCAGCAAAGCACGGCCCAATCTCAACTGGTCTTCGTGCCTACCACCCTGCGCCAACGAAATCCCCCCTTCTTCACCGGCACCGAGGACCAAGATGTGAAGAACTGGTTCCAGCTGCTTGAAAAGGTGAGCGCCGCCAACAAGTAGGACGACCCCTCGAAATTGGAGTATGTGCCATTTTATCTCAAAGACGTCGCCAGCCTGTGGTTCACAAACCACCGTACTGAATTTATCACTTGGGCTAGTTTCAAGACCACCCTCGCAGCTGTGTTCGATCGCCCCGCAGTGCGCAAGCTGCGTGCTGAGCAGCGCCTACGCGGACGTGCACGAAGGCAGGGCGAAAACTTCACTAGCTATATTGAAGATGTAATCGATTTATGCCGGCGCTTTAACACTGAGATGACCGAACATGACAAGATCAGCCATATCTTGAAAGGCATAGACGATGGTGACTTTCAAATGTTGCTGGCAAAGGGCCCAAGTACCATATCCGAACTTGTGACCTTGTGCCAGAGCTTGGAAGAGATTCGGAAACAACGTGCAGCAGTTCGGAGGTTGACGACAGCAGACGACTCTCTCACTGCCCTGCCCGTTGGTGGTGACAGCTCCCTGCTGGAGCAGATAAAAGAATATGTAGGCGAAGAGGTCGCTAGACAGCTTTCGTGTCTCTCGTATCTGCCCACCACCGAAGCACCAACAAACCGCCTAACGCCGACAATCAGACCGGCTATTCAGGAGCAGGTCTCCGAGGCGTTGCCATTACCTACGCCTGCCTCTCCACCAACGCATGTTGCCGCGCCATTGACTTATGCGGCCATCGCGGCAATGCCTCCATCTCGTCTGCCAATGTATACGTCACAACCTGTGCGACCGTCCACCGTGCCGTTTCCAGCTACACTAGCAGCACGCCGGAAATCCTTGGCGCACTGCTGACAACCAGCCCGTATGTTACTTTTGCGGAATTCCAGGTCACGTTGCACGTCTATGTCGCCGGCGCTTCACAGTTAACGCACCAAGATATCCTGACTATTCATTTCGGCCTTCATACCACGCGCCTCACGTACCACCTGAAGTTCACGAACGCGATGCGCAAACTGCTTCCGGTGCCCAAACATTCACTTCTAGATGTTCTACTTCCCGCACGCCTTTACCTTCAACAAGTCGTCGTTCCGTATTGCCTATGCGTCGATGACCCACCTTTATTGAGATGGAAAACTAACTGCTGCAGCTTAAGAGGTGCGAGCTGGGTCATTGTCTAATCGTTCAAGTCCTCGCCTGTCTCCCGCCAATCTTATCGATGTAATCGTCAAAGGTGTACAAACACTTGCACTCATCGATACCGGTGCCGCGATATCTGTGATTAAGTCAAACACTCTGCCACTCTCTTCGTAAAGTGACGACGCTTTCTCCCGTGGTTTCTTTTAGCACTGCGAGCACCCAACGAATTGAGCCCATCGTGACATGTACAGCAAAATTAGTAATTCGAGACAAGTTGTACACCATTGAATCTCACGTGTTGGCTTCTTGTTCTCACGATGTCATCCTAAGATGGGATTACTTATCACGTCATCACGCTGTCGTGGACTGCGCTCGGGCCAAAGTGGAGCTCTTACCGTTTCGTGATGCGCCTTTTGTTGATGTGGCCGTATCTAGTGTTGCTAACTTTGTCGTCGCGACGGACATTGACCTTCCTCCTTTCAGCGCCCAGTTTGTACCTTCCTACTGTGCTTCACTTTCTGACGCTACTGTCCTATTCACGCCATCTGACATCTTCGGTGGCCGCCACCACACATTGCTGCCATTCGCCATTCTTGCGCTTTGTCAAGACACCACCGGAATATTTATTTCCAATCTCAACTCGTGCCCCCTCAGTTTGCGCCGCAACGAGACATTCAGCCACATTCAGCCTATCGATGAAGGTACCATCGTGCCGGCCGATTTCTTCGACACCAAGCCGAATATAAAGCTGAACGCGTTGGTTCCTCACCTTGCCTCGGACAGCGTGTCTTCCGATGCATTTCACCGCTCTATTGACAGCCATCCTGCTCCGGCTCGATGAGAGCAGCTTGTTACCCTATTGCACGAATTTAGGCGTTCAATTGACTTTCCCCAAACTTTGTTGTGAAGAATGAACACAATTGACACAGGAAAGAGTACTCCTTTGTGCCAGCGCCCCTATCGTTTGTCGCCGGTGGAGCGTCGCGTAATTGCAGAACAAGTAGACGACATTCTACAGCGTGGAGTCATCAAGCCTTCTTGTAGTCCTTGGTCTTCCCTAGTTGTACTCATCAAAAAGAAAGGATGGTTCAATCCGGTTTTGCGTAGACTACAGGTGCCTAAACAACATTACGAGGAAAGATGTTTGCCCTCTTCCCCGCATAGACGACGCTCTCGATTGTCTCCAAGGTGCAGAATTCTTTTCCTCGCTTGACCTTCGCTCGGGTTATTGGCAGGTCCCTATGGCTGAGTCTGATCGTCCAAAAACGGTGTTTGTCACACCGGATGGCCTCTATGAATTTACCATAATGCCATTCGGACTCTGCAATGTGCCTGCCACATTAGAGCGAATGATGGACAGCATTTTACGTGGTCTTAAATGAAACATATGCTTGTGCTATCTTGATGACGTTGTGGTTTTTTCACCCAATTTCACTTCGCATCTCACTCGTCTGCGTAAGATTCTACAGTGCCTTACAAACACCAGGCTTCAGCTTAACCAGAAGAAGTGTCACTTCGGGGCTAAACAACTCACCATACTTAGTCATGTCGTCTCGAAAGCCGGCATCCTTCCCGACCCTGACAAGCTTCGTGCTGTTGCCGAATTTCCTAAGCCGACTACAGTTAAACAACTACGAAGCTTTGTGGGCCTGTGCTCCTATTTTCGTCGGTTTGTCCGAAACTTTGCCTCTATCATCGCTCCACTCATCAAACTCTTTGCTGGCCCTGCAGATCTTTCGAATTGGACAGCAGCCTGTGACGAATCTTTCGCAACACTGCGCCTACTCCTTACCTCACCGCCCGTACTGCGCTATTACGACCCTACTGCGCCAACCGAAGTACACACGGATGTAAGTGGCGTCAGCCTTGGTGCAGTACTCGCGCAACGCAAACCAGGTTTTACGGAGTATGTGGTCGCCTATGCCAGCCGCGCCCTCACTAAGGCAGAAGCCAACTATTCTGTTGCGAAAAAAGAGTGCCTCGCGATTGTGTGGGCGTTAAACAAGTTTCGCCTCTATTTGTACGGCCAAACTTTTGATGTGGTAACTGACCATCACGCACTGTTTTGGTTGGCTTCACGGAAAGATCCTTCCGGCCACCTTGGACGTTGGGCATTACGCCTCCAGGAATTCGACAAATGCGTCGTCTACCGATTGGGGCGAAAGCACTCTCACGCAGATGCGCTTTCACGATCACCCGTAAAATCTGATGATACGGATATATCAGCCCTGGACCTTCCCCTCTCTGCCGTCAGCGTCACAGACATGCCATCCGAACAGCGGAAGGACCCTTGTATTGCCTCGCTCTTGAATATGCTTTCTGACGCATCAACTTCCGGTTACCCGCTCTTCGCCGCCAAGCAACGCATTTCACCATACGCGTGGCCTGTTATACCGTCGCAACTATCAAGTAGCGGGTCGTAAATGGCTGCTAGCATACCCAGCCATATGCGGTCTGGTATCTGCAAATATTTTCATGCTGAACCGCAAGACGCATACGCTGGTGCGCTAAAGACGTATGAGCGGATCCGCCAACGTTACTACCGGCGGGGTATGTACACGTTTGTACGCAAACACATTAGCTCATGTTCCCAGTGTGTGCAGCACAAAACATTCCCTCATTCACCCGGTCAACTGCAGACTTTGCCATGTCCTGCACGCCCATTTGACCGTGTTGGGATTGACCTATACGGCCCGCTACCGTGCTCTGTTGGTGGTAATCGATGGGTGATTGTGGCTGCCGACCAACTGACAAGGTACGCTGAAACGGCAGCGCTACCTTCGGCTGGCGCTCGTGACGTTGCAAGCTTCATCTTGCACCGGTTTGTTCTTCGTCATGGTGCACCACGGGAGCTCCTTAGTGACAGAGGTCGCGTATTTTTGTCCAAAGTTCTGCAGCAGCTCCAACATTCATGCCGTACGGTACACCGCACATCAACAGCCTATGCATCCTCAGACGAACGGCCTAACGTAACGTTTCAACAGAGCCCTCGGAGACATGCGCGCTATGTATATTGATTCCGACCACTACAACTGGGACGTTGTTCTTCCTTTCGTGACGTACGCCTACAATACGGCGATTGAATAAACAACAGGCTTTTCTCCATTTTTTTTCTTTTATATGGTCGTGACCCAAGCAACACACTCGACACAATTCTGCCATACAATCCTGATGCCTCCGAGTTCAGCCCAGTTTCTGAAATGGCCGAACATGCCGAAGAGTGTCAGCTTGCACGGTCCTTCACAGCCGATAACCAAGCCCTCGAAAAAGATCGCCACGACCATGATCTTGTTCAGAATACCTTCCCCGTCGGTTCTCTCGTGTGGCTCCGACTTCCTTTCCACTCTCCTGGACTGACTCCCAAGTTTGCACCGAAGAATACGGGCCCTTACCGCGTCATACAGCACCCTTCTTCTGTCACCTTTGTGATTGAACCGCTCAAGCGAATGATGTTTGCCCGGACAAGCACCGCCTTGGTCGTGAGACGGTCCACGTCAGTCGCCTCAAGCCCTGTTACGACCCTTCTGTTCTCTCGTCACCATGAGTCGCCAGGATGGCTCGTCTTCGTCGCCGGAGCATTGTAGTGGGGAATTCGCAAAGCAATGACTAGTGGGACCATCGCTGAGTGCGAAGCGCGAGCGGCTGCACGAGCTGTAGACGCTGGACTGCCCGAGCATTTGTTTCCATACCGGCTGTCTGCCAATTACCTGGCGTTGCTATTAAACTCCCTTGCAAGAGGAACGCTTGTTTTGCATTTTGCGTGTGTTCTGCAGCTTCGAATGAAGCATGCCGCTGTTCTTTATTTGAATAAAAAATAAATAGCGGTAGTTTGAGTTGCCTACACTTGCAAGCAAGCGGGTTACCACTACAGGAAATGAGAGCAGCACTGCATTTAGGCATCAGCTCGCGGCACTTACCAAAGGTGAAACATTTCTTAGCAATCTTGTGCACTTTTGAAGGATCTATCTATCTATCTATCTATCTATCTATCTATCTATCTATCTATCTATCTATCTATCTATCTATCTATCTATCTATCTATCTATCTATCTATCTATCTATCTATCTATCTATCCATAATTATTCCAATGACTTCATGCTTTTCTGGTCATTTCATCAACAGGATCTCTACCAAAATTTCTATGCAATAGCATGAGTGCATGACAGATATAAGTGACAGGTACTAACATTAAAATCTTGCGTATAATATGTGTACCATCTTTTTGTAACTTAATGCATTAACCCGACGCAGCATCTTCATGGACATTTGTCAGGCGCAACTGCTCCGAAACCATGTCATACAATACCGAAAGCTTCAGTCTATGCTTAAGTCACTTGCCTATCATGCAACGTCTCATATCGGTGATAACATGTGAGCTCCAAGAGGCGTTGACTTTTTAAACGTCACATGTATCAGCTGAGTAAAAACTACGCCTTCACGGAGCAGCCGCCCAGTGCCACCTTCCAAACGGAATCGAATACGGCCATCTTCACTTAAACGCATTGCTACAAGAGGCCGCTTTCTTTCTACGCCACCGCATGATCAGCTATGGGACAAGCACTCAAATACGCATGTTTCACGCTGTTGCGAAGCGTGCCTCCGACGACGTTACGAAGGGTGCCACGAATTTCGCCGTTGCCACTACTGTTACGAAAGACGGCGACGCCAACACGGTCCCGAAGGCGCCACTGCTTTGAACTCCATCGGGAAGGTTTCCAGCCGTTTGGTAGCATAGGTTTTTCAGCTCGCGACTGCTTCTGCGCACAGCTGATAGACGAGCGTACGAGACGACGGTGAGTTTAACAAGGTTTATGTACAGCATATATATGAGGCATTACAAATTCGGCACTGGGGCCGACAGCTCAGAGACTCGGACAGCCGAGCTCTCTCTTTTACACATCGTTCTGCTGCTCACGATGCGCCACAGGGCTTTTTTTATATGCACCGGGTGGATTCTTTGAGTAACCAAATGTCCAACCAGAAGCGCCGCTGGTCGTGAGGTCAGAATACTCCAATGGGGTCGCCGCTGGGCAGCGTCATTCTCATCGAATGCGGAGCCGCTGCGCTGCACGTGGCTGCACCCAAGGACGAGTGACGTCGCCAGGCATTGCGTCAGACTCGCAAGACAGGAAGGCGCCGATTGCTTTGACGGGCTAACTAGCTGAGGTGACTTACTGTGCGTGCACGGCAGAAAGGCACCACCGCGTGATGACGCCGTTTAGTTGTCCGCGTCAGGCGGGCTCGCGTGCTGGCCTTGACACAGATTGCCCTTTTCAGAGGCATGGATTCTCGCTGTGGGCTCGCAGGCATAACAGCACCCCCACCACCAGACAATGCGCCGGAAAGACGAGCTGCTTCCACGTGGCTCGGATGCCAGGCGCGCTCGTTCGCCAAGTCCCTCCAGGTTCGCCTTCAGGGCCATGGGGAGAATGCAGCTCCAGACTCTGTTCCGGGAACACATCACATTCTTGAGGACGGATCCCAGCTCTACTGGCTTGTCGCCACAACTTGTCGACCAGCTTCGCTCGTCTCTTCTGACGATCTTCGGTTTCAGCACTTGTCGATGGTTCTGCAACTTGTCAAGAACGGTTCGGCAACAGACAACACACGACACACGCAAGTGCCGTCGGTCACCCGACAGAACACTAGACAAAGTATACTACAACATATACGTAGCTACATGTCTATCGGTATTTCGTTCCCTCTACATCAAGAGGCACATGTGGGACACAAGACTCTTAAAATGCCAACTCAAACGTTTACACGTACAATAACGTAACTAAATAGAATAGAACATAAAGTTGGCTCCTTGAGCTCATTCTGGACGACAGCGCTCAGCTAAGGCCGTGATGAGGACAAAATTTTGCCCCGAATCGCCAGCGAGAAACCGAAAGGTGGAGAAGGTACTAAATAAACGCACGGCTCACTGCGTCTGCATTAGCGTTTAGCTTTCCTTTTTTGTAGCGAACATCAAAGTTGTACTGTTGGAGCACCATGCTCCATCTCAGTAATCGGCCACTTTTAGGCGACGATACCTATGCGGTACCAAGAGCGGCTCATACTTGCGACGTTGCACAGGGGAACAACGATACGGCTTGCTACGGATTGGCTGCTCACAAGTTATTTCAATATCGTGTTCGATCACCGTCGTTTTTCCGGGACGGTCCGAAAACACGTCTCCAAACTCGGAAACAATCTTTCTCAGGTCCTCCTTCTGGACTTCACTTAACCTAGGCTCTAGGTTCAACTGCTCCAAGGTTACCTCCGATCCCCTTTCGATTCCATCACTAGAACTCAAAATATCTGCTCCCTTTTCCTCTGAATCATTCAACAGCAGATTTACGACCGCTTGACGTAGAAGGTATGGTTTCATCAATTTACTGTGGTAATTTTTATTCGGCCGTTTTCCTGATTTCACTTCAAAATTTGTTTCAGAAAGCTTCATGGGTGCCTACCACTTGTCCGTGGATTTCCCCGCTCTCTGACAAGTGTCGCATGAGCGTTCAAAGTCTTCGATATCCTTCCAGAAGTTTTGCCAATAATACTCAAGGTAAACTCTAGCCTTGGTCTTTTTTTATGCCGAGATGCCCTGCCCATGCGTTTTCATGCGCCAGTTCCAATAGTTGGCGGCGATACTTTTGGGGCACCAAGAGCTGCTCATACTTGTGACCTTGCGAATTTGTGTAGCTCCGATACAAAAGCCCTGCTTTCTCAAAAAAAGAAACATTCTTTTTCCTTTTTCCCAAGTTTACGCTTTCCATTAGCGCTTTTATCGAGAGGTCCTCGCACTGCTCTCGAATGAGCGTTTCTCGATCAACCCTCGACAGCTAACTCCAACTTTCCGCTACAAGCGAGAGCGTTGCACCCCTCTTGCTCTGACTCAATGGTGCCAAGTCGTCTTTCCCTGCTACGAAAACCGCGCCAGTCGCTTCGGCGACAGGCCGCTCAAGTGACTGCTCAAATAACTCACACGGAGAATTTCGTGCTTAAGGCGGGCTCGCGTGCTGGCCTTGACACAGATTGCCTTTTTCAGGGGCATGGACGTTCGCTGTGGACTCGCAGGCATAACAACGCTCATTGCCCGCCTTCTTTGTGATTCAGTAGCCCGCTTGAAACATCTGTACTTCCGTGCGATAATTTGTTGTTACAAGTCGACTGTGTACTCAATCGCGTCAGAGCAGGCAGTGAATTTTCTTTTTATCAAAATAAGATATGAAAAGATGCGCAGGTCTTCATGGGAATAGGAACCTTCTTTTGGTGGCTACCCGTGGCAGCAACTGTCTCCACAGGTCATGACTTTTTTTTTTTACTTAGCTCGGGCGTTTCTGCGCAGCTGTTGCCCGGTGCTTACGCGATTGGACGTGACTTCATGACAGACGGCGCGTAGCGATGTTCGATTAGCCGCGAGTGCTCCGTTGACGCGTAGCTGCTAGCCGGGCAGACGCGTGGTTTGACAAAAAGTTACTGCATCTGTGCGAGGCAAGCGGTTGCTAGGCAAAGGCGCATCGAGATTATTATGAGATAGAGTCTGAGACGTTACAGCTAGCTTTAGTAGTTTGGCTGTGAGAATAAAAAGGCAGATGCCACTTACAGTGGGAATCGATGATAGGTGAAGCATGATAGAAGAAGGTTGATATGTCACATTGAAATCAGCCTAGCATTAAGAGCCGGATAGATTAAACACACAGTAAAAACACAGGCGGACACAGTAAACACAACTAGAAATTTCATGCGCACTCACGCAACCTCATCTAGAAGCAAGTATGTTCTTTATAGTCGTGCCCAGCCGCGGTGGTCTAGTGGTTAAGGTACTCGGCTGCTGACCCGCATGTCGCTGGATCGCATCCGGGCTGAGGCGGCTGCATTTCTGACGGAGGCACAAATGTTGTAGGTCCGTGTGCTCAGATTTGGGTGCACGTTAAAGAACCCCAGGTGGCCGAAATTCCTGAAGCCCTCCGCTACGGCATCTCTCACAATCATATGGTGGCTATGGGACGTTAAGCTCACATTTCAATCAAGCAATCTTTAGTGTCGCGTAATGACGGCTCCACTATATCGTTTGCAATACCAGCACCAGCAGGCGTAGGCATGTATATTGTGCCGTATATGACTTCCATGACGTGATTATCATGTTTACGCCTGGCGTTCATATTTCTCGACGATTCCCGTTTCGTGATACCAAGTTTGGTATATTTAGAGCTAGCAAAACGGCCACGAGCGAATCATGAGCATGGTATGTGGTCATGTTCCAACACGACACGCATAGCATGATTGTCATACTTTCACCAGTCATATACATTCGCCATCTGTGCAAGTCACGTGCACAAATTTGGTACATTTGAAGCTAGAGAAACGACTATGAGTGCATATGAGCGTGACACGTGGACATGTCCTTACATGACATCCGTGTCATGATTATCATGTTTGCACCAGTGATATATCTTCACTATAAATTCACGGCACGTAATAACCAGTTCGCTGGCCAAGTTAGTGAAACGGCCCCGAGCTCATTGTGATGTTGTCATGCAGTCATGCTTTACATGGCACGCATGTGATGATTATCACGTTTAGACAAGTCATTTACCTTAGTCGTCTAACCACGTCGCTCAAAACAAAATTTAGTGTACAGGAAGCTTGAGAAACGGCCGCAAGCACGCTAAGAGCGTTACACGTGGTCATGTTGTACATGACACGCATATCATGATTATCATGTTTAAACATGTCATTTGACTTGGTCGTAAATTCATTTTACATTATACCAATTTTGGTATAGGTCAATAGTGAAACGGCCACGAGCACATCATGAGTATGGTATATAATGATGTTCTTACATAACACGCGTCTCATGATTATCATGATTGGACGTTTAATTTACCTTCGTCATTCATTCACGTCTCATAATACCAAATTTGGCATATGTCAAGCTAGCAAAACTACTACGAGCGCACCACGAGCGCGGCGTGTTCTCATGACTTTACATGACACACATGTCGAGCGTGGCGTGTTCTCATGACTTTACATGGCACGCATGTCAACTCTATGTTATGGCCTGTCACTTATGTTCACCATGAAGTCATGTCACCTCATACCAGTTTTGTAATATGTCACGTGAACGAAACCAAGGTGCAGCAAAACCGTGACATGTAAATCACGATATTCATGATATATATGTCATGATTTTCATAGTATGATTATAATTTACGCTCGTCATACAATCATGTTAGCTATGCCAATTTTGTTATAAATAACACTACCTAAACGTACAGGAAAGCTAAATGCCATAGGCTGCTAGATGGATGGACAGATACGGCAAAGTCACCGAAGTTCGCTGAAAAAGGCCTCGCATCAAAAAAAAGTACCGCTTTGAAAATGGCCTTGTTTGTGCTTCACTAGGTCTAATTCATATGGAATCGCGAAGTATAGCAATCCGCTGTGTAAATGAACATGCATGATTGACATAACACTTAAAAAACGAGTATGTGTGACAATTTTCGGGTAGTCCAACGTGTCACATATACGACTTTCAGAAGATAGGCACGTTCACTCTCTTGGGAGCCACAAAAGTTTCCGAAAATAAATAAAAGGCCCCCAAACAGAGTTAACGTGCGTCTTTAAGTAGTCGTAAACGAGGCAAGTCAGGAATAGCCGAAAGGGGTCACATATACCCCCCTTCCATTTTTTTCTTTTAGTGTGAAGAATAAACAAACAAGCACCCTGCGCTAGTACACAGATTGCCATTTTTGTGTCACTCATGCATGTTCAGCTTTGCAGCAGATTGTTTCATTTTGCAGTGGGGTATACAGGTTGCATGTTTAACTGGGCTCTTGGGGAAATGTTTGTGCTTTCTACATACGCTTGCTTCATTGGCGTTGACGCAGGCTTGGAGTCAGTCAGCATAGGACAGACTCTCACAGCAGAAGCGCTGTAATCCGGTTCGCTATTTGGTCGCGAGAGGAACCAGCAAGCCTTTCCTCATGAAAACACGATCATATGGCGAGAGGCGTGCAGCACTGTTCGAAAGACTTCCGCAGTAGATTCACACCTCCGTGTACGAGTTTGCGGGCACTTGCGTGTTGTCTTTGACGAGTACCTTGCTTGCAGCCGATGGACTGTCGGCTGGCGTTAAACAAGAGAATTGTGAGAGCTCTATTTCAGCTGGTGCGCCATGAATGACGTCGTGGTGGGAAAGGAAAACTCATCCTAAGATGATGTCGTGAGGGCGTGCAGGAATTACGATGAATTCTACGGAATACATCACGTCTTATGGTGGTTGTCGTCATTAAAGGATCGCTCAGGCCGTATCGCTTGATAGGCACTTCACCTGCAAGACTACAACATCCGCGTGCCGCAATGCAACTGAAGGCAACATGCGGACACCGCCCCTCTCTCGCGCTCTCCCTTGTTTGACGACAATGCCCACAACTCAGCATCCCACCTTGCGTTTCTTCCATCAACATTCATACTATTGCCACTGAACAGCGCAAGGATCAATGAATTGATAGACTTGCTGACTGATCCATTCATTCGTGCGCTGTGCCGTCAAGCCCACTATTTCGCCGTTCGCGACGACCTCCTCCACCGACACAATTACAATGGTGACGGCCACCAGTGGCTAGTAGTCATACCACGCAGTCCGTGCTCTGACATATGCGAGTTCTTTTATTTTTATCCGCAATGTGCGCACTCCGGGGTATCGAAGACTTACCACCGCTTTCGCGAACGGTACTTTTGGTGTGGCATGTACCGCTACGTGCAGAAATTCGTTCGCTCCTGCATAGATTGTCAGCGCATAAAACTTCGACGCACCTGTCGCTGGTAGGCCTGCAGCCTGTACCTTGCCTTGCTAGGCCGTTTGGACGCGTTAGCATCCATTTGTATGAGCCACTTCCACTAAGGTCATCCGGTAACCACTAGGCCATCAGCGCTGTAGACCACCTCACGCGAAACGCCGAAACTGCCGCTCTCCCCGCTGCTACAGCAAGCGATGTGGCCTCCTTCCTGCTCCAGCAATTCATGCTGCAACACGGTCCACCCCAGAAACTGCTCAGTGATAGAAGCCGTGTCTTCCTGTTGGAAGTCTTTGAAGCCATTCTCAAAGAGTGCCACGTTGTTCACCGCAAAACTGCTGCTTACTACCCACAGACGATTGGCCTCACCGAACGCTTCAACCGCACGCTCGGCGACATGCTCTCAGAGTACGTCGCCGCTGATCACACAAATTGTGATGCCATTCTATCGTTCGTCACCTACGCATATAGAAGCACCCTTCTGAGCACTACTGGCTTTTAACCTTTGTTTTTTTTATATGGAAGGCGCCCGTCACACACTATCGACACGATAGTTCTATACAAGCCAGATGCGTCTGAGTGTGCGCCTATTTCTGCTACAGCCAAGCTTGCTGAAGAGTGTAGAGAGCTTGCAAAGATCTTTACTGCGCATTACCTTCGTTAATTCGCCTTAATATATTCTGCAATGTAAGCAGTCACTCTAAAAGCCAGGTTGTGCCAAAATGAACGCAAGTCCATGTTTGCGCGTCATGTTATGGCAAGACACCCCAAACGCCGACTGACAATTGTTAGGGTGCGCGAATGTGAAAGAGAAACGAAGCGTGAAAACATATCTGCGAGTGCCCACGCAATAAATTAACCTACCCACGATTGAAAGATTGGCTAGTTGGCTCGGATCGCTTTCAAATTTTGCGAAAAAAATAGTCATGAAGAAAAGTAGATAAGCGCATCACCCAGGGATGCGGGATCGGCCGAGTTTCGCCCGAGTTTGCGAAACTCAAGATCGACCCGTACTCTGGCGACACCCCCTTATGAATGAGCCAACGGTACGAAAAAGTCAAATCCACCCCTCAGCGCGCTGCGTTCCATTGGTTACGATGGAACCATTCTTCGCGTCAAAAACTGTCGTCTAAGTTGGGCGGTGTTTTTATACCATAGGTATTTTCTTTCATTTCTTTGTCGTTCCACAGAAGTGCAAAAAAACAATACAAGTGTCAAAAACGTTTCGTATTGATATATTTAGAGGCACGGAGTGTTAAAATTTATTTTGAAGCTTTTAATGCCTGCACTAAGTCTGTTTTAGAATGGTCAGCATGGTGGCCTCCGAGATCAGCACTATCCGAACGTCTTACAACAGCGCGACCACAGATATATCCGAGGCCACGTGTTAATCATCATGGTCAGCCAGCACATTCTAGCGCGCTGCTCGGTCGGTGCACGTTGTCTTTGTCGTCAGAGCCAGCTAGCACTTGAGCACGTGCGACCGGCTATATAGCTATAGGTCGAAGACTCTAAAGCCATGGGTCTGTATCTCCTAGCTCGTGGTACGTGACTGCATAGTTCGATGACTGCCCCGCCGCGGTGGTCTAGTGGCTAAGGTACTCGGCTGCGGACTCGCAGGTCGCGGGATGAAATTCCAGCTACGGCGGCTGCATTTCCGATGGAGGCGAAAACGTTGTAGGCCTGTGTGTTCAGATTTGGGTGCACGTTAAAGAATCCCAGGGGGTCGTAATTTCCGGAGCCCTCCACTACGGCGTCTCTCATAATCATATTGGGATTTCGAGACGTTAAATACCACATGTCAATCATCGTTAGTACTAAATATTTATTTATTTATTTATATATATATATATATAATTATTTATATATTTATTTATTTATTTATTTATTTATTTATTTATACCTCAAATGCCCCAGCAGGCTGTTACATGAGTGGTGGGCTGTGGTACACATTTCTTTCAGTGTGAGTTTTGAACAGAACTGGGCCTGTGTGGTGCAAGACGTCGTGTGGAAGATCATTCCAATCCTTTGCTGTTTGAACAAAAAACGAGCGAAGGTTGGCAGTTGTGCTGGTATGCGCAAGATAAACAGTGTGACGGTGGCTAGTACGAGAAGAGATTCGATGTGCGGGCAAGATACCAGATGCATCAGACAATGAATGAAAGAATTTGTGACAAAGAACTAGTCTAGCGGCCTTGCGTCGCGATTCTAGATTCTCAAGTTGGGCTTGGTTTTTCATATTAGTGACACTTGAGTGATGTGAATATTCAGAGTAAATGAACACTGCTGCCCTATTCTGAATAGATTCCAACATTTTAGATAGATTAGATTGGAGCGGGTCCCAGATGGCGCAAGCGTACTCGAGTTCCGGGCGTACTAATGTTAGGTAGGCTAAACGCTTTACAGGAGGAGGGACAAGGCATAAGTTTCGTCTGAGGTAGCCATGAACTTTATTTGCTTCGTTACAGATGTATATTATGTGGTGTGTCCAATTAAGATTGGCAGTTATGTGTATACCTAAATACCTATAGGAGTCCACGGGGGACAATTTAGAGCCGAAAATAAAGCATGTTGGAGCCAGGTAATGTTTTCTCCGGTGAAAAGAAACAACAGATGTTTCGTTAATGTTTAGAGTCATTAGCCAAGTTCTGCACCACGTTTCAATTGTTAATAGATCGTTTTGAGAATGCAGGAGTCATTAGGGTCATTATTATTGCGATAGATGACAGTCGTCTGCGAATAGACAGATACTTGACAATATATTATTAGGAAGGTTATTTATATAAGTCAAGAACAGGAGGGGACCGAGGACTGTACCCTGGGGTACACCTGAGACTACTTGACGACGGGATTATGATACCTGGTCGGCACAAACAAACTGTTCACGGTTTGAAAGAAAATTTTGGATCCAGTTTAAAAAGCAGGGTCAAGGTTTAAGCGCGAAAGTTGATTTGATTTGTAGGGTTTAACGTCCCAAAACCACGATAAGATTATGAGAGACGCCGTAGTGGAGGGCTCCGATAATTTTGACCACCTGGGGTTCTTTAACGTGCACCCAAATCTGAGCACACGGGCCTCGACATTTCCGCCTCCATCGGAAATGCAGCCGCCACAGCCGGGATTTGAACCCGCGACCTGCGGGTCAGCAGCCGAGTACCTTAGCCACTAGACCACCGCGGCGGGGCTAAGCGCGAAAGTTTCAAAAAGAGGAGTTTATGGGGTACCTTATCAAAGGCTTTTTCGAAATCTAGAAAGAGAGCGTCAACAGGAATATAATGATCAAGACATGTGCTGATATCGTTAATAAAAAGGGCGAGTTAGGTGTCACATGAGAGGCCTTTCTGAAAACCGTGCTGACCGGGGTGGAAAAAGTTTACAGACGAAAGAAATTTCATGGTTTGAGGGTAGATAATATGTTTCACAAGCTTACAGCATATGCATGTTAGTGATATAGGACGGTAGCTGGAAGGAGAGGATGACGGACTTTTCTAGGGAAATGGAATTATTTTGTTAACCTTCCAGTCTCATGGCACCACTCCAGATGACAGTGATTGCTGAAAAATATGAGACAGTATACCGGCAGAAAAATGTTTAGTGTTTATTATAAGCTTAGAATTCATGCAGTCAATTGCAGCTGAAGACGTCACTTTTAATGCCTCGATCACTTTAGTGATACCGTGAGGTTCGAAGATGACGGTAGGCATAACAGAGAAATCATGAATGGAAGCACAAGGAAGTTTATCTTCGGGTTCATCGGTAAAGACAGAACAAAATGTAGTATTTTTTTGTTTCTGCGACATAGGACTCAAGAATTGTAATATTTTGTGGATCGCATAACGAGATATGTTTCACATGAGTTAGGTTAATGGCCTTCCAGAACTGTTTCGGGTTAGTGCTTATCATGTCTGGGAGGGTAGACGACAAGAACGTTCGCTTAGCATTTGAAATCATGGATTCGTAAAGCTTTTCAGTATTAGGATATTTATCCCATGCTTGCTTAGAATCCGATGCCTTAGTCGAGCGGAAATGTCTCTTTTTTTTGTTGTTAAGCGTTTTAATGCGTTGTTGTACCACGGAGAAGTAGGACGTTCTGTAATGGTAGGAATATGGGTGCTTATTACCTGTTGCATTTTCTCTTTCAAAAGCTCCCAGCTTTCGTCAACAGACCGTTTCGAAAAATCTATGAGAAACCAATCGTAAAAAAGAGGAAAGTTCGTTATTCATACTTTCATAATCGGCTTTGTTGTATACTGTTATTCTTTTCTTAATTTGGGGCGGGGGGGTCGGAAAGCTCTATTGGAAACTGACATGAATGACGGAGTGATCACTTAGGCTCGTTAGATTAGAAACCAACGAAATTTTATCAGTTTCGGACGTTAGAAGTAAATATAGCAGGATTGTTGAATTATTGGTTGTTCGTGTAGGGAATGTTAACACTTGGTATAAATTGAACATTAGGCAAACATCTACAAAGTCACTTTCAATATTATATTTTGAAGTCGTTAATGCTAAGCTGGGTCAAGTTATTTAAAGGAAATTGAAGTCTCTGAGTAGCAAGAGAAGGGAACCACCCGAATCTGAAATTGCCAGTCGGAGAGCTTCATAAAGGTTTCCAATAAATGAGGGATTGGAGTCAGGGGGATGGTAGCAAACGCCAATCGTAATGTGGGAAGCGGCAGCTTTGCAGCGGTTGAAGGTAATTTCGAGGCAAGAAGGAATGTCTACTGTGCAGCATTGCAAACTATGGGGAGCAGTGATTAAGACTCCCCCCCCCCCCCCCTCGTTTGTTTTGGCGATTGCAGCGGACAACATCAAAATCAGCAAATATAGGAAGGAACTCTGAGTCGAAGATCGAAGCCATGTTTTGGTTAGAACCACTTGTTTACACTCGGTAGCCGGGATGAGACTGTGCAGGGAATCGCGTTTAGGCAATAGGCTCCTAATGTTTCTATAAATAATTGAAACAAAGTTTTCCCATTGAACATGGGCTTTAGTGGGTAGCTATGGTTCACGTGGGAGTACCGCTTGCGTAGTTGGATCAAAAATATGTCACCGCGTCAATTGTTACTTTGCGGTATGCGATCTTATAAGAACAAGACTGGGCTGTGCCAAATTCGATAAGTCGTTTGTGTATCACATGGGTGTTAGGGGAGTAATCTTGTGAAATGCTGTGTGTAGTATTTTTTAGTTTTTTGCGTTAGATAGAGTACGGTCTTTATATTTAAATTGCGTGAATTTTACAATTATGGGCCGATCTGTGCTAGGATGGAATGTTCCCAGTCGGTGTGCGCGTTCAATATTGCGTGGGTTAAGCGTCAGGCTGAGGGCAGCCTTACAGTGATCTGTGATTAAAGCCTCCGATTGGGCCCACGTTTCGCGTCCGGAATCTTTGTGTCCATAAAAAAAGAGGTTGTTTCGCCGGGCTCTATCGTTGAAATTGTCAACACTGCAAGCTAGTTCAGCAATTTGTTCGGAACTTTGTACAGCGTTGGCACGGATTTCGTCAACGTCTGCTTTAAAGGTGACTACGTTCGCGCAGTCTGCTTCAATTTTAGCAAGCCTTTGGTTCATGTTCTCAAAAGTTTTATTATACTGGGACAGTGTAGATTGAAGGCTTTTCATTTTTTAGGAGGGATAATCGAACTTCATCAAGGGCAGACAAGACGTCACCAGCTGTTTGCGTAGAGGATGAAAGGGTAGTAGGGCCTGGGTTTTCTGTGGAGGATGAACGAGCAGTAGTGCCTGGGTTTTCTTCTATGTCTCCGGAGAGCAGCAACAGGTTTAGTAAGCAGTAGCAGTAGTGATAAGGGGCACCATAGCAATACTGTGGGCTCGGCATTACTATCAGCGTATAATTCCATGTATATAGGCTTGGCAAATATGAAGTAGCGGTTCATTACCTGCATGAACAACAGGCGTCGCAGGTGAGCGTTCACCATCGATACGTTGTTGCCGAGCCCACTGGGGGGGGGGGGGGGGGGACGAGTGACGCTGGTGCTTTTATAGTAGTGGTGTGGCGCCAGTGTCGGGCCAGTGACGTGGAAACCACGTGACTTAGGGGAGTGCAGAAGGCAGGGTAGAAGAGGCGGCAGTTCGGTGATGCAGCGGTCTTGAAGGGGGCTGTCAGTGAAGGGCGGGAGTGGCAAGTCGTTTGGGCGCTGTGGTCGCCAGTGCAGCGAGACCAAGCTTCCGTCGGTACCATGAGGCTCCGTGCAGAAGACTGTCGGAACACCTGCCCAGGTGACAATCTGCATGAAAAACAGGCGTCGCTGGTGAGCGTTCGTCATCGATACGTTGTTGCCGAGCCCACTGATGAGCCCATGAATGACTCGGCAGGTGTGGACGGACGGACGAATGGACGTCCGTCCGTTCGTCAGACCTTCCGAAGCTTCGCCCCACTCATCATCATTCACTCCGTGAATATTCTTTGATTTTTGCTGTGATTTTCGCTAGTGAGGGCAGGACATGCTATGGCCAAGCTAACTACACCAACTTATGGTAAGGCTGAGGTAATTAAGTCACTTCTTAAAAATACAGTGCTAATGAAGCTATGTAAAGCTAGAACTGGGCTAGCTAAAGCATGCTAGATGATGACCTCACTAAACATTGTTAATTACGTGACGCTAGTACACTAAGTAAAGCAGTGCTAATTAGCCCTCATTATTATGATGACAATTATATTCCTGCTAATCAGGAATACGTTTAATAGCCTAATACTGATCATGGCCTTACTAATTGCGCCCGAGATACTTGCTTTTTAATTGAAGCCTCTTAACCTTCTCTTTGAAGCCTCAGCCAATGAATACAATGAAATTAAGACAACGCTGATGTGATCTTCACTTCGAAGCTCACCACGCATAATAGTAGACGACCAACTTAAAAAGCTGCAAGCATCCAAGTTATCACAAGCTCCTCTATTGCTCTATCCTTGCACTAGTAGGGTAAGCTCACGAAATTATTTTATATGCAATGAAACTGCCGCGTAGCGTTCAATGCATCAAACGCTTGACAGTCACACCGGCACCATCCCAGTGCTGATTTAAACTGGGGCCTTCTTGGAATCAGTGAGCTTGTATCCGAGTTCACGCGTCAGCCAGTTCAATTGACAGACGCCCACGGTGAAGATCACGTACGCTCACCACGTTTGCTCTTGCCGAAGAGTAGTACTCACGTAAAGCTGGACGATTTATCTATCAGCTTCATCGCAAAGACTATGCACAGACGCACGCAGAAGTAGAAGCCATATCGCCACGCGGCCACGACGTTTCGCATTCAATTTCACTGCGCTCACGACATATCCAATCACAGACGTGTTGCCACCATGATTCGAGTGCCCCTGTTGACCGCCTGTCCTTATGTTTATCTGCAATATTTTATAGAAGCGAAAGGAGCAGCACAAAAGTGCTGTGTATGCACCCTTATTGCCTTCGAGAGTGGAAATCTTCATTCTGCAAGTGGAACGAAAGAGCCTGTCCGAAAGAAGACATATGCCCACGAACACGCCTGTGGGAGGTGCGTGTTGAGTTGGCAAAAAGATAGCGCGAAAATCACGCTGACGTCGCTCCACTGTTAAAATGTTAACTGAGTGTTGGCGCTGACGTGATCGAACGCGGCGTTTCTTCGATGACTGCCGCAGAAGTCCCACATGCGTTTCCACCGCCATGCTCGGAGCAAACTCGTCTGCCCGAGAAGCTCGGGGCATCCTGCATAGCACCCCTACTGTTTTCTATTATGACAGTCTACGCGCAATATTTCAAAGCAACTAACCAGCTCACCCGGCACGCGTGGCAGTCAGTAGAAAAAAAATAAGGCTAAGTAATTAGATTTTTATAGCAAGTTGATCGATGGTGGACCCTCGCATGCTTGGTCCCATTATAAATATAGGATGTTTCAATCATTAGTATGTAGGGTTAACACCCCAATACCATAATGGGATTATGAGAGACACCGTAGTGGAGGGCTCCGGAAATTTTGACCACCTGGGGTTTTTTAACGTGCACGCAAATGTGAGCACAAGGGTGCACAGAAATTTTGCCTCAATCGAAAATGCAGCCGCCACAGATGGGATTCGATCCCACGGCCTGCGGTGAGCAGCCGAGTACCTCTGACACTAGGCCACCATAATGGGATGGGATGTCTTAATCATTGACGTGTTTACTCAACTGCGTCAAAAAAAAAAAAACAGCTGCGCATTTCTCTAACACCGACACATATATGCACTCTACACAGTGTTAGAAGTGATTAGGTAAGCTATGGGTTAACGTTCCATCTTGAACCCAACACTCCTGTTTGACATAGCGGCCCACTTGTATACTTTAAACTGCTGCACTTAACTGGATCTTAACGGATTTCTAACCAGATTGTAATGCCATTAGCACAGAGAGTATTCTAAATTGTAAATAAATAAAAATTGTGAATAAAATAAACACCTTATATTCATTAAAAGTCCATGTTGGACCTATGTGCTGCTCATATAACTTGCCCTGAATTAAAAAAAAATAAAAGCGTATTTCTCGGACCCTCGAATCCACAGAACTGTTCTAACAGTTTGCGACGCATCTGTATTGCTTGCATACTCTCTCTTATTGCGAAAGAGCAGCAGCCAAACAAAGCAAATTATTGAAACAAACTGTAAAGCGCACTTGCAGTTCCCTTAGCGCAATGCGAGCGTTCATTCATGAGTCACGCTCGCATTGTACTTGAATATGCTTTCTCCGGAACACTTTTTTACTTATTGCGGATAATTCTTGCAACGTAGGCTCAGCGCCTCAGGTCGGAAGCTACCTTCAGTCCTCTTTGAGCGAGAATACTTTGAAGTCTTCCACATCTCGGCAACCGAAAGTAGTTTAATACGTGGACTGCTGAAGCAACCTGTGGGGAAATTCAGCGGGTAAGACAACATTCGTTGTAACCACAAGCAGACGAATATGAGAGGCCTGCAAAAGTGGAAGTACATTTAGAAGTTGTCTAACTGTAATTTGTTATTTGGTACATAATGGAAATTGATTGAACTCAACGAAATATCACGCTTTCTGCCAGTGCCAGCCTTTGATGTGAAACCTAAAGAATTAAATATTAGGTTTGGCAAACTCAACTCTCCCCATCTATAGTGCATATGAAGTGTGTTAAACACCACTGAAATATGTCTTGAATGTATGAAAGGTTTTTGCGTTCATTGGTGTTGTCGATTGTTGCGTAGTGCCAGAGGTAATACACAAACGCGGTTTTGTTAGAGGGGAAGTTGTGCCCAGAAAAGCAGTTATGAAGTAATGAGAGTCTGCTAAAGCGTTCCGCACACACACACACACATACATTGTTTAAGGGCGAAGCTCCTCAGATCATGGGTCAGTCCTTCTTCTTCTGTAGTAGTAGTAGTAGTAGTAGTAGTAGTAGACATTGTAGTAGTAGCAGTTGTACGTAGCCACCTCAAGTTCATGGGTTGCTCAATAGCTAGCATTGTGTGTATATGTCCTTGGAAATTATATCACTAGATGGACTTAGTGATATTCACCACATATCCACGTAGTGATTAATGATTAGCGGGCCGAAGAGTCCATCCGTCCATGCGCCCGTCTGTCCGTGCGTTCCTCCTTCCATTCATTCTTCCGTCCACCCGCCCATGCTTCCGTCAGTCCAACTGTGCTTCCATCCGTCCGTCCATGAGTTCGTCAATTTTTCCATCTGTCGGTGCGTCAGTCCACCCTAGCGTCTGTCTGTGAGCACGCCCGTGCGTACGTCCGCCCGTCTGTACGTCCTTCTGTGCGTCCTTGAGTGCGGATTGTCGCAAGCACTGAAGGATGGGCACATGGACGTACGGACGGGTGCTCCTATTCACTCATCATCATTCACTCCGTGGATATGCCGTATTTTTAACACCTGGCACGCCACAACAATGTCTCAAGCCCGTGCACGAAAGGCACGTGTTACGTTGGCACACATGCGCTAGCACGCGTAAGGCAGTGTAAAGGCTCACAGAGCGGTTTATTGTTTTTCTTGGTAAAGGTTATTTCGAGAAGTATTTGCCGCATAAACCCTTCTCCGAATTGTGCATCAGAATCAGACATGCTTTTATTTTCCAACGAAATTGTTGGGGGTCCTTCTGGCGAAAAGCGGCATAGTTCAACTTGAATGTGCCTGAAGGCCCTCACATGGCAGCAGTAACACTAAAACCAACATAAATACAGATGTTTAGCATATATGCAAATACAATACACCATTTTAATTGAAACTAGGAACTCGCAACATGTTGAATAACACTAGTGATTTCCCACGAACACATGGTGCTTAAAAATAACATAGAAATGTAATACATATGTGAGAAGAGATGTGAGAGTACATTGTGATACATAATAAACAATAGTATTTACAACACTAAGAAAAGCACTGCTATAAATATGACCATGATGCACGATATGATGATGCTTTGTATATTGAAACACTGAGCGTGAATTAGATAATATAACAGAAAATGCGAAAATGTAATAACGATGTCTTTTATATGTTCATTCCGATTTACAAAAGTATTGTCTAATTTGTTTGCGAGTGAAAGTATTCAGAATAAATGTTTCCCCTTGCACTTTAATTAACAACAAAGACAGGCTATGTCGTAGTGACTGCATAAGATAATTTGCGCATCTGAATGGTACTAACCACCTGTCTTGGCTACGAGTGCGCGAGTCACTTTTTTTGTATTCTAGTCGTGACGTATGTTTTAGGAAGGATTTGATATTGTCGGAAGAGGAACAAAATGAATATAAAAGTCGCCATTCGTAAAGATTTGTTGCTATATTATATATTATACTATACTATACTATATTATATTATTATATATCATTATAGCGCCTTAGCGCGGTTGTTGGAGGTAACAAACACCGGGGATTTTCAACTAGTACTGGCGGGGCTTCATGCGGACAACGTGCACGACTTCCTCATGGCTTTGCTGACTCAAGTTCTCTTGTCTATCAGAAATTAATTCATAAGTTTCGTCACTTAGTCGTCAAAAAATACGATAATGAGGACCAGAGTACCGTCGAATGAGTTTTTCTGACAGCCATAGTGTCGTACTGATGTCCGTATTCATACTTGATCACCCAGCTGGTATTAACGCAATAGCACTAAACATATCGTGTTGCAGAGATACCACCGTCGACATCTGCACCGTTGGTTGTGAGCGAAAACTTGTCCTTGAGCGAAAAATCGAGAAAGAAGTAAATAAAATAAAGAATAACCTTTTCGGTCCTATTGAGGATAGAACCCAGGCCGTTTGCGTGGCGAGCAGGTGTCCTACCACAAAGCCACGACGTTACTTGCAGCTGCAGCATGCTTCGGGAAAAATTACTACATAAATGCCGTGTAGTGGAAGGAGTTTCCTTAACGCAATTTGTTCGACAGATATCGCGACGACAACGAGCCCATTCGGCGATCTGCAGGCGCACTTGTGAGGCCATCAAACTACGTCGAAATAGGCCGGGATAGAGCCGTATACATAGGCATGGCTGCATTTATCGGGCGCACGCAGTAGGGTTCTTCTGACCGTCTCAGTTGGACGAAGCAGGCGTAATAACAAAAAAAGACGTGACCACTCCATTCGACGCATTACGGGGCGCGCCTACTGCCCATTTAGTCCTTTGCTGTCTATGCGGGATGGTTTGCAGTGCTTGAAGGTGTCGCTTCATAAAAACCGAATATCTTGGGTCAGCTCTGAACATTATCTTTCCTTGCCCCCTAACCATCCCAAATTGAAGAATTGATGGCGGCTGGTGCTATACTTCTTTTTTTTTCATGCCCCAGCTCCTGTCGGCATGATAGTGACCCAAGCGAGCACAACCGTGAGCCAGTTCAAAACACTTTTGGTGCACTCATGTGCAGAACATGAGTACAAAGTACTCATGAGAAAGAACTCCCCCGATTGATTTATTAAAAAAATTGTTAACGGCTTTCAGAAAAAGCAAACAATTTGAAGAATGGCTCGGCTGCATCGTGGAGGTTGGCGGAGATACAATGGGGTACTGAGGCCTTCAATGCACAAGCTTACCTACTTTACTCGCAGACAAATTTTTTTGACAAGGAAGGGCAAAATGCGGGAGCGAAGTTCCTGCAAATATGGTCCTATGCGAAGTAGTCTAGTATGGCACGCATCTCGTACCTATGTGGAAAGCGATGTCTGAGCGTACCCAGCGTTGATTTGCATACAGACACAGAGGTCGCCTAGTATTTCAGGTACACGTAGAAAGCGGATTTACAGGGAACACCTGCAGGTATACGCACAGCTTTTTCTACAATCTATATAATCGACCCAAGTTTTTTCCCGTTGTGGTCACCCACACCAAAAAGCAGTATCCTAATGAAGATGAAAATAGGGAAGCATACAGTGAAGGCTTAGTTTTTTGTAGAAAAAAAAAGAAAACATGAGCATGATAGAGCACCTACAGTACGGGCAATTTCACTGTAGTATTCGTTCTATAGCATGTTTCGTGAAAAATTACTCCTACCAGAGGCTCAATGCTAAAGAGGCTCTGAAACACTTTTTCAAGTAACGATGGAATGAATTCACTGAAAGACCTTATTGCTTCACGAACTTAACGCCACAAAATGTTTAAAAACCCACCCAGTGCGAGTAGAGTTACAAAGATTTGTCGCATGCTCCGTTTGCATTCTTCTTTCTCTCGTCCCGACGAAAGCGCTGGAAGCTAAGTAGAGAGAGATGGCAGGGGCAAAGAAAGACGTCATGCTGACGTCGCGACATTGAAAACTTTTTTTAATGCAGGGGCTATGAAAGACGTCATGCTCACGTCGTGACCTTGGGCAATTCTTCATTTTCGAATGCCCCGCTTCTTCTGTGTGATCGCGTGCGCACGCGTGGTTAAGTGGCGGCCTCCCGCGGCAATCTCTGTAATGACCGAGCGCGCCATGTTCACAACAGCCAATGGCTGATAGATTGGTTTTCTACAAGTGATTTTTCAGCGTCATCCGTGATTTGCCGAGACAAGAGAAAGCAATGTTCAGCTGAATTTGATAATTTATTGTAAGTTCAAAGCCGCGTGCAGCGCTATAATATTTGGCTCACGTGTGTCGGGAGCTTCAACTACCGATCGGCAGCATTTTCAGGCCATTTTCCGAAAGTGTTGAAGGGTCTCGTTAATAGACTCAGAGCCAATCTCGAAGGCCAGACTGCAGTTAACCGGCTTGTTGACATGATTGAAGAGCACAAATTTTGCTTTTGATCTGTTTATATTTAGCGAGTTTATAATGCTACAAATGTTCAGCATTTCTGAGACACTTTTTGCTATTTCGGCAAATTCATTCAAATCTTGGTCCTTAAAATAAGCTGGTGCCATCTGCATAAACTAAAAAGGTTGTATAATTATCAAGGTTTACCAAGTCATTAGAATAAATGTTATGAAGCAGGAGACCCAGTATACTGCCTTAGGGCACGCCATGGAACTGTTCTTTACAACTAGATATGTAGCCATTAAATTCTACTTTTTGCTTTTGGTACTTCAAATAGGTTTCTATGAGAATAAATAAAGTTTTCACAGACATTGTGTTCTAGTTTTTTATTTATTGTGGTGTGAGTAATCCTTTCGAATGCCTTTGAATTATGCACAAAAATTTGAAGTGTGTATATTTATTTTTCGAATGCATCGAGTTATATTTCTTCTTGAATTTTTAGAGCAGTCTCTGTGGAGCGCTGCTTTGTGAAACTAAATTGACAAGGCGTAATAATGTGGTTCTTACTTGAAAGTTACACTACACGTTTATGTAGAAGCATTTCAGCTACTTTTGCAAATACAGGTACACTAGAAATGCATGTCTAATTCGACATGTTATTTTCGCCCCCAACTATGAACCGAGACCTTAGCCATCTGAAGACGACGAGAAAAAGTGCCTAATAAAAATATTGCGTTATTAATATATTTAATATAGGCGATATAACATAAATGGCATGCTTTACTGGGCTAATTTCAAGGTTGTCCCCGTCGCAACGCCCGCATATGTTTAGGGACATGTAGTCAGCCGTAACCTTTGATGTGGTCGCTGGACACAGAAATGCACTTTTTCCTATTTGCCCACCCATGAGTCACACGTAGCAATTGCGCCAGCTCTCCCCAACTAAGGTAAAGAATTTATTGAAGGCTTTAGCAACGTTATAACCCGTGGGGACTGGGTTGTCTACAGCAGACTTTTGTGGTGTGTGCAGTCTTCGGAAGATGAATGGAGCAACATACTTCACTTTCTTCAGATGAATTCTGATGATTTAGTTTTTTTTAGGCTGAAAAGGCTACTAAAATATTCTACCTTGCTTTACCCTAAATGAATATTCGTAGTATTTTCCTTTTTAAACATATCAAAGTGGGCAGTGGAACGGAGCGGCCGCCACCATGGTCTCATCCAACCACTCTTTGCTTTTCGTACAGTTGTTCGAAGTCATCAGCACGAGCTCGCCGGACTGCGTGGAACCACATGCGCCTGGCACGCCATACGGCACGTGCCCTCCCCAGCCCGAACCGAGACGTTGTTGCCTGGTGCCACTTCAACCTCCCGTTCTGGTAACCCCTTACGCTGCCACCAAGCCAACCGCATCGACATCGTCAAGCCACCCAGAAAACTACAAATACAGCCAGCCTTGCACCGCGCGCCTCAGTGGGCAGTGGAACGGAGCGGCCGCCACCATGGTCTCATCCAACCACTTTTTGCTTTTCGTACAGGTTGGTCTTTCCCAAGATTATAGCGCTAAGCGATCTAGCAACTATTGTCTGCTGCTTCTTCCATGCCCACATGTGTTGCTTGATATAGTTGCAGAGTGTTTTGTCGTTATAAAGGAACTTCTTTGCGGGGATATTGAACAGAATCCTGGTCCGAATAGCGAAGTATTAGCCGCCATCAGCAAACTAACCGCACACTTGGATGAGCGTCATGACAACTTGCAGAAGACTAATAACGAAGTTAAAGAAAACCAGTTGCTACTTGATTCCAAAGTAACAGATTTAACCACCCGACTAACTGTACTTGAACAGAAGGTTATTTCCCTCGAGAACGTTCCAGACAATGCACAGATGCAAGGTCTTGTAACGGCTGCCGTGCGACACGAAAATGTCGCTCTCAGTTCACGGCTTGATGACTTCGAGAATCGCTCTCGTAGGGAGAACGTAATTTTTTATGGGATATTGGATTCTGCTTCAGAAACCTGGGCTGAGTCGGAGCTGAAAATTCGTGAAATCATGTCTGCGTCCCTTAAACTGGAACTTCCTAACGAAGCCATCTCCCGTGCACACAGGCTTGGAACATATGTACAGAACAAATGTCAACCTGTTATTGTTCGCTTCAGTTCGTTCAAAACAAGAGAAAGTGTCTTTACTAAAAAATCGATGCTTCGCAGAACGCCCGTGTCAGTTAGCGAAGATTTCTGCAAGGCCACGCGTCACATCCAGAAAAAGCTTTTATATTTCGCGAAAAGCACTGGGCCGCCATATTACTTAAAGTATAACAAGATACTACTCAACAAGAAAGCCTACGTTTATTGTCCGGTCCCCGATCGTGTAACTGAGGCAGGACCTATTTATGATAACCCCGTCCACGTTGCTCTCGAAGTAAGCAATGCAGAATGCGCAGGGGCCAGCGCTCCTCCTTCACATCGATAGCTAGATAAGCATTTTCGAGCTCACGAATTTTCTTTTTTGCTATGTAATTCTCGAAGTGTTACTAACAAGCGTGATGCCCTATCTGCGCTAATAGATACATGTCTAGCTGATGTCGTCGTAGTAACTGAAACTTGGCTGTCCGCGGAAATTGAAAATAACGAAATATTTAACTGTTCAAAAAACTTTAAATTCTACCGCTGTGACCAAAGTACGAGGTGCGGGGGCGGCGTATTGATTGCCATTAGCGACGAGAGTAGCTCGTTCAGCGTGCCTGTTGTTTCACCGCTTGAAATTGTTGTCGCGTGTGTTCGCATTAACCACAAAGATATCGTTGTTTGTGGCTGCTACCGGCCTCCTAACCTTAATACCGGTTTCGCAAATGAATTACACGATGTACTAAATAAGTTGCGAGTAAGGTTTCCGGCTGCGCCTATGTTTATCCTAGGTGACTTTAACTTCCCTATTGGTTCGTGGTCTCCCCCTTTCCCAATAATTTCATCAACTTCTGCTGACAGTGCTGCCTTTCTTGATGGGTGTTCAGACTTTAACCTTACCCAGCTGGTTAACGCTCCAACCCGCATTACCTTGTCCACCTCCTCAGTTCTAGACTTGGTGCTAACCACGCATCCCGACCTTATTAAATCCCTATCAGTTATTCCGGGCGTAAGCGACCATCTAGCTATTCATTTTAACATGACTAAAACAACTAAAAGAAATGATAGCTCAAAAGTTTTTAGGGACTACAAAAGAGCCGACTATGTTTCAATTATTAATGAGCTTCAGCTTTTCCTAAACGATTACCTTTCGCAGTTTCTGGAAAGGTCCGTGCAACAAAACTGGAATTTGTTTAAGCAGAAGGTAGCAGAACTTACCTATCGTTTTATTCCACTCCGCAGAGTTAGGCAAAACGCAAAGTCCCCTTGGTTCACGCTTACACTAAAACGACTACTGAATAAAAAGAAACGAATTTTTCGAAAGGCAAAGCTAACTAACAACCTGGAAAGGTGGTCCGCTTATCATCACGCAGCTGACGAGTACACTCGCGCATTATCCGTTGCAAAAGAAAATTAATATCAACAAACTCTTTCCTCCCTGCTTGCAACTAACCCACAGAAATTTTGGCAGATAATTAGGGGAAATGAAAAAAAAAGCGATAGAAATAATCCATGATGATAACAGCCGTGTACCAAAGGAAGAGTGTTGTGTCATTTTAAGCTCTCTGTTTTCATCGTGCTTTGTTAAAGCTACAGCACTTTCCTTTCCCGATACCCCCACCCACAACTTTGTTCCCATGGAACCCCTTTTATTTGACTGTGTCGGAATAAAAATTGATAGAAAACATGAAATTAGCCAGCGCTCCAGGTGAAGACGGTATCTGTGCAAAGTTTTTGCATAATACCTCTGTTTACTCATCTGTCATTTTATGTAAGCTTTTCACACAGTCTTTGGAATGTCATTGCCTCCCGGGCGACTGGAAAGCGGGAAAGGTGGTTTCTCTTCACAAATCAGGTGACGTTCATAACCCCCGCAATTAAAGGCCCATATCGTTAACAAGTATACCGTGTAAGCTCATGGAACACGTCATCTACTCCCACATAATCACTTTTTTAGAAAACAACTCGTTCCTTAGTGATCACCAGCATGAATTCCAGAAACAGTACTCGTGTGAGACCCAACTTCTCTGCTTTACTAATCACCTTTTTCTTGCCATTGACGCTTCTTCCCTTGTTGACTGCATTTCTCTCGACTTTGCTAAAGCTTTTGACAATGTATGCCATAAACTGCTACTGCTAAAACTGAGCAAACTTAATCTTGATGCTAACATAATAAAATGGATTGAATGCTTTCTAATAGACCGCTCCCAATTTGTAACGCGAATGAATCTAACTCCTCCCTCTCACCCGTAACCTCTGGCGTTCCCCAAGGACCCGTTCTTGGCCCACTACTGTTCCTGATTTACATTAACGATTTGCCACATAACATCTCTTCTTCTATTAAACTTTTCGCCGATGATTATGTTATTTACCGCGAAATTAAAACCCCTTCTGACCACCTTGCCCTTCAGTGTGACTTAGACAATGTTTCACCTTGGTGCGATACTTGGCTAATGCACCTTTATGTTACTAAATGCAAGGTAATGAGAGTTTCACGTCGAACATGTAATATTTCTACTAACTACGTACATAATAATTCTCCCCTTACTAAAATTAGCTCTTACAAGTACCTTGGCGTTACAATTTCTGACAACCTTTCCTGGCAGTCTCACATTGACCTTATTAAAAACAATGCTAACCGCACACTTTGTTATTTACGCCGTAGCTTCTTCCTTGCCCCGATGCAACTGCAACTTCTGCTCTATAAAACATTAGTCCGACCAAAGCTAGAATATTCATCATCTGTATGGGATCCCCACGTAAACATCCATATCAGTAGCATCGAAGCAATTCAAAATCGCGCCGCTCGTTTCATTTTGTCGAACTATTCCCGTTCAGCAAGCGTAACCCATATGAAGTCAACCTTAAATCTACCTAGCCTATCATTTCGCCGCATAATCTCGCGCTTGTGCCTCTTCCACAAGTTGTACCATACCATGCACTCACTGAGTAACTCGCTTTTTTTGCCGCCATCCTACATTTCATCCCGCAGCGATCACCGCTTCAAAGTTGGAATTATAAGCAGCCGTACAAACCTCCATTTTATTTCACTCATGCCCAAAAACAAGCACGGACTGAAATCACCTTCCCGCTTCCATCGCATCCATCACTGACCCGGCCAACTTCAAGAGTACCATAAACGCATACCCTTTTTAAACATGCTATATTTGTTTGTGCAGATTGTTACTTGTTTTTCCACCACTCCTCTCTGTAATGCCTTGTGAATTGAGAGAAAATGAATGAAAAAGTCTTGTTTTTAGCTTAGTATTAGCTCATCGAGTTCATTTTTTACTAATAGCTTTCAGGCACTCCGAAGTATTGCAAAGTTTTCTTGTCTTGCGCGGTCGCCCTCTTATTTCAAGTAGAAAGCACTCAGTATAGTCTTCGATAAATCTTGAGATGCAAACATTACGTGCAGTGTCGGCATCAGTTTCACTGTATATGGAGTCTCATGTTATCTTCAATCCATATTCACTAAACGAATCAAGTGTGCTAGAGCGTGTATGCAAGTCCAATGTAGTCTGTGGCATAGCATCCCTAATTTTAAGTTGTCTTTGTGTAAAAATAGAATAAACTTATAATGAGCACTAGTTTGTGTCCTAAAGACACGAGAGCAACTAAGTGTACCGATGATATTTGTTTTAACGACGTCTATAGGTTTGCAGGGATGGACATGAAATAGACGTTTCTTTAAAACACCAGTAAATGCGTCTGATTGCATGATCTCACAAAGATGAAGCCAGTGGGCACTGGTAGTTAACATATAAATGTTTGGGTCACCTCTAATAGGAATGTTAAAATTGGTTTGTGTGGGCCGCGACAGAAAAGTGTCTAGTAACGTCATAAAGGTGAACACAATGCTCTTTTTTTTTGGGGGGGGGTGGTAAAATAAAAAATACTTGAACGAAATATCATAGCAAAAATCTTATAATCATCAGCAACCACAGAAATAGCTTTGACTATTTCACATTCAATCATATCTTTCACTAAAAGCATATTCTCACCACCTACTTTATCATAGTGGTTGAAGAAATAAGTGACGTAGCTATGTATACGAACAACTTTTTATTGATGGTGGTGCCACGTTTCAGAAACCATGGTGACCTCCAATAAAAATTCGAAGGATTCTAACAGTATTAGTATATCAACTGCCTTGTTTATAGCTGATTGGGCATTGATATCAAGAAAGGAAATGCGGTACTTCTTACTTGATACAAATATACTCCATTAGTATGGCGTTAAGCAATCTGCAGCCATTCTGATTGTGTTCTTTTTTCGTTCTTGCTTAAAGATGAAATGGAACAGGCTTAGACGATTTTCCCTTGATCATTCTTTCTTGTTACCTGAAGAACTCTCAAAACTTTATCCCTTCGGGCAAAGATTTTGGCGATTCTCGTTCAGACGAAATGTCATTTGGCTTTCTTCTGGCGTGCAACAGTTTGTCCCAGTAGCTCTTCAATTGGCTGCATAGTTCTGGGCAGCTTGCCCCCACGAGGCTTCACGCATTCACACTCGTGGCGCGAGCGGGCATAAATAAGAGCATCACGCTTTATGCCAGACCAAGTAGCAGAGCAGCAAAACTTTTGAAAAGTCTTAAGAGCACTTGCATCTCCGACCAACCATAAGTCGTGGAAATACCCGAGGGTGACTTTCCGTAAACTGTGGGGTGTCACCACCTTAGGACTTCTCGGGAGCTTCTTAGATGGTAGGTAATGCAGGAAAACACCGTAAGCATCAAACAGGCACTAATTGAACGTGCCCTAAACAATACCAGCCTGCCCGGCCGCGGTGGTCTTTTGGCTGAAGTACTCGGCTGCTGACCCGCCAGTCGTGGAATCGAATCCCAGCTGCGGCGGCTGCATTTCCGATTGAGGCGGAAATGTTGTAGGCCAGTGTGCTCAGATTTGGGTGCACGTTAAAGAATCTCAGGTGGTCGACATTTTTGGAGTCCTTCACTATGGCGTGTCGCATTACATATGTTGGTTTTGGGACATTAAACCCCACATATCAATCAATATCAATCAAATAAAATCTAGCACTCTGCGCTGACAGCAATACCAGCTGTCCGTTTGCGACCGGCGGATTGACCACCACGCTTTTCTTGGGAGTTTTGCTCATTGAGGCTGTCAAAAATTTGCTGACAAAACGGATCGTGCTGTCGGGCCTTAACTAGGTCCGATCTGCTGAAGATGATACCGTCGGACGTCACACGGTCTACTAGGTATGCTTCATCAACCGAGGCTGTAGACTCCCCGTAGAAGTAGTCTAGGGGCTAAGGTACTGGGCTGCTGACCCCCCACTCGTGGAATCAAATCCCGGCGAAGGCGTCCTCAATTGAGGCTAAAATGCTTAGGCCCATGTGCTCAGTTCGAGTGCACGTTAAAAACCCCAGGTGGTCGAAAATTTCCGGACCTAAACTGCGGCGTCTCATAATCGCATGATGGTTTCTGGACACTAAACCCCACATATAAAATCATCAAACGAGGTTTTTGGCTGAAAAGTGATTTAGACTGCGGAGTCCAAGCCATTCGACCCGTTTGGAACAGAGGCCCCAGAGTCTACTAGGTGCAACTGCTCTTGGGAGTGGCGGACACAAGTGTCATACGCTAAAATAGACGCCCGCAACAAGGCATCAGCCACGACGTTATAACTCTCTTTCTAGTAGTTCACAACAATTTTGTACCGCTGGAAGGTCGACGCCCCGGCGTGAGATAGCCCGAGGGCTTCCCTTCCAGCCTCGCTATGTTACGCTCGGTAGCGTCCAGCTACCGCCTCTCAAAGGCGACTCGCCGGAAGACATCGTCGTGCTCCTGAAGCAGTGCCACCTCAAGGCCCATGTCACTCGTGCCCGCCTGGACAACGAGTTCCCTGTTGAAATGTTAAAATCGTTAATTGGGCGAGTTGATTGTAGTTGATTTTTACGCTAGTATATAGATGGTTTGGAATACAAACATGATACATGTTTTTGTCTTTGCTGTTCTCGTCTACTTATCGCCCTTGTATTTCAAACCAATCCCATCGAGATAAGGCATCTTCAGATCAGCTGTCACGAATAGAGATTCCGACAGCGACTTAATAGCTTGCTCTTTCTCTGGGCCCCAGCTCTATCATGCCGCCTTTTTCAAAAGTGCGGTATAGAGCACTTGGAGAACCACACAGTTTGGATGAACTGTCTGTAGTAGTTCACCATGCCCAAACCGTGCCTCAAGCCCAGAGTGTTCACCGGTGTGGGATACTCCACAACCGCTACTACCTTCTGCTCTCACAATGGAACGCCACCACTCTCGTTGGTGAAGCTCAAGAGTTAAATGCGAGTCTCAGCTATTTCAGCTTGCTTAGGGTTCAGGGTCAACCTTCTGGCACGCTACCGACGAAGGAAATCCATGAAGTGGTGGAGTTGCTCCTCGACTATTTGAGAGAAAATTACGATGCTATCGAGGTATACTTTGGCAAATTGTCACTTAATGTGCCCGAGAGTCTTATGACTCAATCTTTGTAACGTAGCTACAGCTTTAGAACAGCAAGAGGGCTGGCGACTAAACTCGCACAGACTCCTGCGAAAGGGGAACGCAGTTCTCTCCGCGTCAGCCTCCTTCATCTGAACCTGCCGGTAACTAGGGCCAGCTACTAAGGTGCTGAAGTGGCAGGCATCGCCTAGAGCACTTACGATTGAGTGAAGGTTTTACATAAAATAGGCATCCTTCCAACTCTTCTGTGACCTCTTCCAACTGGTGGTAGTCCACACAGAACTGAAAGTAGCCGTCTCTTTTGCGAGCCCTTTTCAGCGGCATCTTTCTCAAACTGCAAGATTACAAATTGTCTATTGTCTATCACAGGAGCACTCGCCATCAAGTCTGTGACTACCTTTCTTGCCCCCCGACATCTTTCAACGACATCTCCCCAGTCGTTGCGGTGCTTCATTTACGAACTACACAGCTACAAGATGCAGAAGTTGTCGAGATTGCCCGGTGACTATCCGTGGAAGTACGCACTCCCAACCATTGTCGTAAAAGTCATTCTGCGTCGTATGTCATTCGACAGGGGACGCTCTATCACCGAAGTTATCAAAATTCGTCATGCTTGCCGGTTGTCCCAGAAGCCATGGGATAATCAGTACTATTGGTGTGCAACGACGCCCCGACTGCCAGTCACCTCGGGCTGCACAAGACGCTGGCACGCATCAAAGAGAGGTTTTGGGGCAGCACGTGCACAGTGACATCTCCCGCCACCTTTTGTCGTGCATGGTGTGTCAAGAACAGAAAATGATCACAAATAGACAACTGGTTCCCATGCAGCCTATTCTTCCTACTCAAACATCTTTTGAGATATGGGAACATGAGAGCGGCCGCGTCAGCAGCACGGGTAAGTGAGCTCTGCACATATCTACCTATATATTTAGCAATTTTGGTTCTAGGAGAGCCAAAGTGGTGTCTATTTCTTCGTGAAGATACAAGGAGTTCAACCGCTACAAATACTGCTATTACAAACGAAAAGTTTATATTTTAGGAGAAGAAAACAGTGTGAGTCTGGGAAAACAACAACAGTCGGACCACGTGTTTTTTACGATCACTTGTAGCTTCGTTATTATTCTACCGGGAAACTTCTTACTAATAAAGTTGAAACTCCTTAGGGTAGACCTGACGCTACTGAAGTTTGATCGGACTAGGTTTATTAGTTTCAGAGTTATTCCGCAATCAAAATTAAGGTTAATCACTAAAAAGAATAAATTGGTAATATCACCTCGCAAACGCATTTAAATTTTGTCTGCTTATTATAATAATAAACCGCACCTCATAGGCTACCAGGAGGCCCAATTCCGTACACTCTAGGCCCTTAATTGAGGTGGTAATCAGCAAAAAGCTCATTTCATTAAAACAAATTTTCAAAAGGAGCTACAAACGCCACCGAAAAATAGCTAATATCTTCTTTTAGAACACAACAGTCCGGCTTTTTTTTGTGTAAAAATAAATTTGATAGCTCAAGGTAACCGGAAGATACAGAGTTAGAAAGAATATAACGAGAACCGCTAATAAACGTGTGGCGCCCGCGTCTTCCCTCGCCCTCGCTCAGAGGAGGAGGGTGGCTCACTGCTCGGGAGAAAGGTACGCCCGTCAGATCAATGTCTTGAACCACGTGTTTTTTTTCCTTACGATCGCTTTTAACTTTGCCAATAACCTACCGGGAAACTTCTAACTCATACAGTGCAAAGCCCTAGTTGTAGACCTGTCGCCACTCAGGTTTCATCAGGACAGGAGTGATAGTACCGGAACTATTTCGTGACCAAAATTAAGCCTAATCACTAAAAAGATTAATTTGGTAACATCACCTCACCAACAAATTTAAATTTTGTCCGCTTAATATAATAATAAACAGCACCCCATAGGCTAATCGGAGACCCCACTCCGTACTCTCTAGGCCCTTATTTAAGGGGGTATTCAGCAGAAATCTCATTTCATTAAAACATTTTTATAGAAATAACACCAAACTTGACTGATACACCGCTGATACCTACACTTAGAACATAACAATTCGGGTGCGGCGATGGCGTAGTGATTAGAGCATCCGCCTCGCATGCAAGAGGTCCGTGGTTCAAATCCCGGTGCCGCGCAGTTCCCAACCAGAATTAAAAAAACTCCGTGTGTTGATGAAACTGCATTAAGAGGCCTGGGGTGCGGCCTCACCGGTAACCACCGCCGCGAACGCACTCCCTCACCAGAGAGGGATTGGCCACCCTGCTGCAGTATCTGGCCACTACCTCCCACATGCATACGTCAAATAACTCACGGCCCTCATTCCCCAGCAGCTGCAAATCAACTGACCACGGCGGCGGTCAGATCTGCAACGCAGCAGAGGGTGCTAAGAATCTCTGGACCCGGAGAGGCCGTCATTAAAACCTGAACTTGGCAACGTTTAACGCTAGAACCTTATCTAGTGAGGGAAGTCTAGCTGTACTATTCGAGGAGCTAGAGGGTGTCAAATGGGATATAATAAGGCTCAGTGAGGTTAGGAGGCCAGATGAGGCCTATACTGTGCTACAGAATGGGCAAGTACTCTGCTATCGGGGCTCGGCAGACAGAAGAGAACTGGAAGTGGGGTTCCTAATTCACAGAAACATAGCTGGAAACATAGAGGAACACTATAGCATTAACGAAAGGGTGGTAGGTATTGTAATTAAACTGAATAAAAGATACCAGATGAAGGTAGTACAGGCTTACGCGCCTACATCCAGCCTTGATGACGCTTTAGTTGAAAGCTTCTATGAAGACGTGAAATCGGCAATGAGTAAGGTAAAAACACAGTATACTACAGTGCAGGACGACTTTAATGCAAAAGTTGGGAAGAAGCAGACTGGAGACCAGGCAGTCGGAGATTATGGCATCGGCACTAGAAACGCCAGAGGAGAGCTACTAGTAGAAGTCGCAGAACGCAATAATTTGCGGATTTTGAATACCTTCTACCGAAAACGAGAAAACCGCAAGTGGACATGGCGAAAATAAGAACGAAATAGACTTTATAATGACTGCACACACAGGAATCGTGCAGGATGTGGAAGTGGTTGCCAAGGTACGATGCAGTGACCATAGAATGGTACGGTCTCGAATTCGCCTAGACTTGAAGAAGGAACGACAGAAACTGATACGCAAGAAGTGCATCAATGAGCTAGCACTGAGAGGGAAAGTACAGGAATTCAGAGTGTCGCTACAGAACAGGTACTCGGCTCTTACTGAGGAAACCAACCTTAGCGTAAATACAATGAAGGATAATCTGACGAGTATCATTACGGAGTGTGCAGTGGAAGTTGGAGGCAGGGTAGTTAGACAGGACACTGGCAAGCTTTCCCAGGAATTGAAGAACCTACTTAAGAAGCGTCAAATCATGAAAGTGTCCAGTACAACAGACAAAATAGAACTGGCAGAGCTTTCGAAGTTGAATAATAGACGTAAAGTATGCGATGTAAGAAGGTATAACATGGAGAAAATTGAACACGCTCTGAAAAACGGAGGAAGCGTCAAAGCAGTGAAGAGGAAACTTGGGATAGGCAAAAGTAGGATGTGATGCACCAAGGGACAAAGAAGGCAAAATAACTACCAATATGGATAGATAGTTAAAATAGCGGAGGAGTTTTACAGATCTCTGTACAGTAGCCGAGACAACCACGACCTTAATACTATAAGAACTAGCAGTAACCCAGATGACACCCCACCAGTAATGATTGAAGAAGTCAGAAAAGCTTTGGAGAGCATGCAAAGAGGCAAAGCTGCTGGTGAGGATCAGGTAACATCAGACTTGCTGAAAGATGGAGGACAGATTGGGTTAGAAAAACTAGCCACCCTGTTTACGAGGTGTCTCCTGACGGGAAGGGTACCAGAGTCTTGGAAGAACGCTAACATCATCTTGATACATAAGAGAGGAGATGACGAGGGCTTGAAGAATTACAGGCAGCTCAGCTTGCTCTCTGTAGTATACAAGCTATTTACAAAGGTAATTGCTAACAGAGTAAAGAAAACATTAGAATTCAATCAACCAAAGGAAAAAGCAGGATTTTGAACAGGCTACTCAACAATTGACCACATTCATACTATCAATCAGGTAATAGAGAAATGCTCAGAGTATAACCAACTACTATACATAGCCTTCATAGATTACGAGAAGGCGTTCGATTCAGTAGAAATATCAGCCGTCATTCAGACACTGCGGAATCAGGGCGTAGATGAAGTATATATAAACATTCTGGAAGAAATCTACAGGGGATCAACTGCTACCATAGTGCTTCATAAAGAAAGCAACAGAATACCAATCAAGAAGGGTGTAAGGCAGCGGGACACAATCTCCCCAATGCTATTTACCGCGTGCTTACAGGAGGTTTTCAGAAGCCTAGAATGGGAACAGTTAGGGATAAGAGTTAATGGAGAATACCTTACTAACCTGCCCTTCGCCGATGACATTGCATTGCTGAGTAACTCAGGGGACAAGTTGCAACTCATGATTACGGAGTTAGACAAGCAAAGCAGAAAGGCGGGTTCTAAAATTAATCTGCAGAAAACGAAAGTAATGTACAACAACCTCGGAAAGGATCAGCGCTTCGAGATAGGTAATAGTGCACTTGAAGTTGTAAAAGACTATGTCTACTTAGGGCTGGTAATAACCGCAAAGCCTAACCACGAGATTGAAGTAACTTGAAGAATAAGAATGGGGTGGAGCACATTTGGCAAGCACTGTCAAATTATGACAGGTAGATAGCCACTATCCCTCAAAAGGAAGGTATATAACAGCTGTATCTTGCCGGTATTTAGCTATGGAGCAGAAACCTGGAGACTTACAAAGAGGGTTCAGCCTAAATTGAGGACAACGCAGCGAGCAATGGAAAGAAAATGGTAGGTGTAAGCTTAAGAGACAAGAAGAAAGCAGAGTGGATTAGGGGACAAACGGGGGTTAAGGATATCATAGTTGAAATAAAGAAGGGGAAATGGACATGGGCCGAACATGCAGCGCGTAGACAGGATAACCGCTGGTCATTAAGGGTAACTAGCTGGATTCCCAGAGAAGGGAAGTGGGTTAGGGGGAGACAGAAGGTTAGGTGGGCAGATGAGATTAAGATGTTTGCGGGTATAAATTGGCAGCAGCAAGCACAGGACTGGGTTAACTGGCGGAACATGGGAGAGGCCTTTGTCCTGCAGTGGACGTAGTCAGGCTGATGATGATAATGAAGATGATGGTGATGATGATGATCATATTGGACTGTTCCCTCGTCCATCGCGCGGCAACAAGTTCCTCATCGTCGCCACGTATTATCTCACGAAGTGCACCGCAGTCAGGGCCATCCCTGACCCTTCGACGCAGCACGTTCTCACATTTTTCAACCAGTGCGTCGTTTTTCCACGCGGCACGTCACGCTTGCTCATCATTGACTGCGGCACGGCCTTCACGTCGCGCACATTTATAAACCTACTGAATGACCGTGAATTTCGACATGCCGCAGCCACTCCTTAGCACCCACATATGAATTGTCTGGTGGAGCGTGCAAACCATACCATAAAGGACATACTGTCGTCATATGTGAGTCCTAGTCATAACAACTGGGACGAACTTGTCGCAGCTGTCTTTGCCCTCAAAACATCACAGCAGGAAACCACACGGGAGTCATTGTACAAGCTTGTCTATGGAACGACGCCGAGGCTTCCGCAAGAGAGCTTCTTTGGTTTCAACACAATGGTGCACAACCGTCTGACTGATACCAGGACTTCAGAGCTAACTTGTAAAACTCGCGTTAGAGTGCACCTGGCCTTAGCTCATCACCAGATGAAATTTCGCTCGCCTTCTAACATGAACCACACCCCTTAGAAACCAGGAGACCACATGCTGATTCTACGCAACCAGCACGTTCCACAGCGTTGGCAAAAGTTTCTTCCCTGGTTTGCCGGCCCTGTTAGAGTGGAGAGAGCCCTTGGCCCTGTTACCCAAAGTTATTTCCGAACTGGGCACCAAAAACACAAACCACTAAGTTCCCGCCCATGCAAGCCAGTTTAAACTTTACGTGCCGCATGATTTCTGTATTCACGCCTCTTTATCTTCTGGCCCAGACTTCAAGAGAGAGGGGGGCGAAGAATGTAGTGGAACATACCGACAGAGGGACTGGCACGTCAGGAGTAGTCCTGAAAAGGAGAACGGCGAAGACACTTGATTTTGTATGGTGGTCGAGTTAGTTACTCCTGTACGTAACAATATCATAACTTCAGCAAACCCGACCCCAGGTTTTCCTAATAGTAATCTTCATCAGGCCCCCAGAAATGTGAAGTTTCTCGCCTATCAGTCACTCGTAAGACAAAATCTTGAGTATGCATCAGCCTGCCGGAAGATATACCAATCTCAGATTCTCGTGAAATTGTGCAGAATCGCTCTACTAGATTCGTTCGCTGATGCTACTTATATAATATATGAGTTTCTACGCTTAATCCAGCATCTGGTTTACCACAGCTTTCTGAGTGCCGACGCACTCCCAGTCTTGCTCTTTTTCACAGATCCTTTTAGGGCAGCAATAATAAAGCTCCATATATTATCCCCACCGCAAACATTTCTCGCACCTATCGTCTGCAACAACTCGCACGCCCACGTGCCCAAACTGCTCCCTTATCTACCTCATTCATCACAAACCCTGCCAAAGGCTTGTATGGCCTTCCTGCTGACATTGCTGCCATTACCTTTCCTTCATGTATTGTCTTTTTCGGGAGTATTGGAGTAATGTATTGTCTTTTCGGGAGATTCTTAGGGTAACTAAGCTGAACTGTACCGAGCCAGCGAGCACGCCAGTCTTTCCCAACTCTCGGACCACTCGCTCGCTTATAAAAATATTCAATTATAAATAAGCGGCAAAACCACACGCACTAAAATGTCGCCTGCTTGTCTTTGAACGTACAAGGATTAACCCATCAAACACAAATTATAGGCCTATATTGGGTGTCATAACTTTTTTAACGTGTCTGGTTCTTTAACGCGTCTTCTTTAACGTAATGCTGTCTGCTGCATATGTCTCGTCAGCAGTGCTCTATTTGAAATTGCTATGAGGGGCCTGCACGTGAGTAGAGGACTAGGACTGAATTTGGTCATTCCAGCGACGCAGGCGGCACCATGTAGCCGTGCTGCGAAGCTGTCACACAGTGATAAAACAGCGACACAATTCGGTCTCTCAGTAGTCATGAACCAATGAACGCGTCTTCACGGTGTACGGCGCTGACTTAGACACTCACGACATCACCCTCTTGTCCATCATTTCGACCCTCCGCTGCGCCGCCTATAGTCGCTGGAATGGTCGAATTATTGTGCGCCTTGTTATGTACTGTCTTTCACTTTCTTCCGACAATACGCTGGGCGTTGAATACCAAACCACCAAGCCGACATGCAGATAGACAGGACGCTGTCTTTCTTTTTTCTGTTTGTTTTGTTAAAACAACCGATATATCTGAGCGAGAGACGACAAGTGTAGCGTGAGAACAAAACGACAAAAAAGAGACAAGAAGGAGACGAGTGCTAGGAGGTGAGCGCTGGTGCCCTTCTTGTCCCTTTGTCATTGTTTTGTTCTCGCGCTATAACTATCCTCATGTCGTACCAACTAGACAAAACTGCTACGCTTCTGAGCGAGAGCTTTCAAAAATCGACAGCAACAGGTCAGCTCAAGGGTGCCATTTACGTGAAGCCGGGGCCTAAGAGGTGTGTTGCCTCCGCCAGGTGGCCTTAAAGGTACACTCACCCGGTGTTAGCTCAACCCCTAGGATCCCTTTTTCCTCGACATGGCTAAGCCACGCATGGCGAAGCATTGAAGAAAACAAAGCCCCCCCCCCCCCCTCCCTTCCGTTAGGTTGGGTCTGTGCTGTCGCTACACACCAAACTACTTGTGCAGACGCCGCTGCGTGCTCATCATCGTGTAGAGCCTGAAGAATGTCTGGTCGAATTGCCGAAGGTACAATGATGAGGTAGCTGGCTCAGGCCGGAGAGAAGCTCTTTGCCATGAAGTTCTTTAAGAAAATGACGCGATTTCTCGCTTGAATACTTGTGGGACATGGGTGGTCCGGCAGACAAGGTGTTTCACTAGGCCCCTCATGTGGGGTCGGCTCGCTGTGGTTCAGCCATGTCGCCAGCCCTTATGCTTCCTAAGAAACACTGCTCAGCCTTGTCGTCCTATGACGGTGGATTGACGGGGACGCGAGACAGGCAGTCGGCGTCGGAGTGTTTCCTTCCAGACTTCTACACGATGGTAATGTTGAATTCTTCAAGACTTGGGCTCCACCGTGCGAGATGACTTAAAAGGCTCTTCAAGTAAGCTAGCGAAAACAGGGCGTGGTGTTCACTCATAACATTGAAAGGCCTACCATAGAGGTAAGGGCGAAAGTTGACCGCTTGCAAAATGATGGGAAGGCCCTCGTTTACTGTTGTGGAATAATTGGCCTCGGCCTTGAATAGCGACCAACTATCGTAAGGGATAAGCCTTTCCAGGCCCTCGATTATTTGCATAGGGACGGTGTCGATTCCTATGTTGCTTGCGTCTGTGCGTACTTCTCTTACAGATTTGTTCAAGTGCGCAAGCATTGGTGGTGTTGTCAGGCGTCATTTTGGTTGCCGAAACGCTTCCTTTTCTGCCATTTTCAACCTGAATTGTAGATCACTTTTCTTAAGGAGAGTTAGTGGCTCGGATATTTGTGAGTATTCTTTGACAAAACACCTGTAACAAGTAGACAGTCTGAAGAATCGGCGTAATGCCTTATTGTTGGGTGACGGCGGGAAATCGCCTATGGCAGCTGGTTTGCGCGGGTCGAGATGGACTCTAGACGCTATAAACATGTCCCAGGAACAAGAGTTCCTCTTGCGGTAAGCGGCACTCTTATGGCTTACGGATTAGCCTGGAGGCCTTGATAGCTTGAAGTACTCTTTTAAGGCGCCGGAGATGCTCGTTGAAGCTCCAGGAAAACAAGACGACGTCGTCCAAATATACGAGTCAAGTCTGCCATTTCTATTCAGTCAGCATGGTGTCCATAATACGCCGGAACGTCGCAGGCGCCGAGCGACGACCAAATGACATGACCTTGAACTTGAGGAAGCCGTCTGTCCTGGCAAAAGCAGTCTTTTCTTGACCTCGCTTGTGGACCTCGATTTGCCAATAGCCGGTCTTAAGGTCCGTCGAAGAAAAGTATTTCGTTCGGTGGGCACTATCCAGGGCGTCATCAATACGCAGGAGAGGGCACATCCTTCACAGTGAATTTGTTCAGGCAGTAGCAATCTACCCAAAAACTTAGGGTTCCGTCCTTCTTCTTCACTGATACCAGTGGTATCCCCACGAACCTTTAGATAGCTGAATGATGTCGTCATGTATCATTTTGTCGACTTGTTTCTTCACGACCTCATCTGGGCGTGTCAAAACTCAGTATATGCTCTGTCGATGTGGTCGTGAACTTGCTTCTGTTATGAAGTGATGATAATCGAGTAGTGTTTGTCGAATTCTTGAAGATGACGAGAAGCAGTCCCTGAACTGCAGGAGCAGGGTCTTCACTTGGTCTTGCTCGTAGTTCGGAAAGTTCGGGTTCATATCGAAATCTGGTTGGAGACCGTGATTCGTGGAACAACTTCGGTATCAACGAAGAAAGCGAAGCATCCCTGGCATCCATGAATTTATTGAAGTAGGTGACCGTCGTACCAACGTTGAAGTGCCTATATTTGAGGCTGAAGTTTGTCGGCACTACGTTTGTTTTGCCATTGGGCAGCCTGGCTACGCCTTTTGGAACGCAACTCTAACGATTTAGGAGCAGGTGCTGGTCGCCCTCGATGACGCCATCAAGGTTTCCAGCTTTTCGGTGCCGTCGGAACTGACCCTAAAAATAGGCGGCACGCTGACCTGCTCTTGTATTACATTCAATGCGCGAATCTCTAGGGTCTTGTATTTTGAAGCGCTTTTTATTTGGTTAGTGGTATTGATTCGAAACTCAGAATGATGACGGCACTGGGTGCACATAGGAAGATTATCCCAAGTATCATGGCGCTGAGCCCTGTTGTAGGCTAACGAAGCTCGGAGGTTAAGTCCTGTTGTTGATTGTGAGTCTGGGTGTGCAAACTCCTAAGGGCATTATCACGTGGTTTCAAGCAGTCTGAATTTTGAGCCCATTCAAAGCAGACCTTACTTTGTTCAGCATGGCGACAAACCTCCCTCTCATGACGGAAAAGGCAGCGCCAGTATCGACGAAAGCGGTGACGTTACGTCCGTCGATGAGGGTGTCAAGATCGCTAGTTTGTCGCCTGGCATTGCGGTTGGGTCATGGCGTCGGATCACGGCTACGATAGTTTGTACCGCTGTTTCGACGTTGCATCATCGGGTCTTCTCCTGGCCGGGAAGTTTCAACGTTGGCCCTACACGAAGCACGGCGAACTCTTGAAGTTTCATCGTGGCGTCTTCGACTGAGAATTTTCGGCAGATAGGTTGCTGCCCTTAGTTTTCCGAGTATGGGCTTGGGGAATGGCCACGTGTAGGGCCATATAATCGCGGCGTTACGGTAACACATAGCGGCCTGTCGGTTGTGACTGCCGACTCTTCGTGGTATCTACTGCATTTCTGCGAGGTAGTCGGCCATATATTGAAGCCATTCACCCCGCTGCGGAACCGACACAATCACGTCGAAACCACGTAGCCCCGTTTGTCGGTGCTGGCAGTGGCGGTAGGTGTGGTGAGCTTCCCCGTAGTGATAGGACAATGTGTGGTGGTCAAAATTGCGCAAAACGTGTGTCTTCTTCGGCGTGTATCGCTGGCCGGCTGACAGGCCGTATGATGGTGGGCGCGACTCCACTGTCTGGCAGCGAAACTGCAGCAATTCGGCGTCTTGGCGTGGCGTGGAGGATGAACCTGACAGCGTATGGTTGCAGCATAGCTCACGGCTTGCACTTGCGGCTGTGAAAGGTGAGAAACGCCCATATATTATTAGATCTCCTGGCGTACGACGTCTGGAATGGAGTCCACTTTATGCTCCACTGAAGGTTGCGATTTCCGCAGGTCCTCGTGCTCGATCGATCAGATCGTCTCACGCAGGTCGGCGGCTCCCAGAACTTGGATGCTAGCTTAGCGTGTAGACGAGAAGCTGCGGTTGTATTGCAGTGTCCACATCTCGAGCGTCTTCTCCATTGTATACGCTTCCAAAGCGAATACAGCGACCATTTTTGGAGAATTCCTGATCAATAAGGGGAAGCCTTCTTGCTTCACACTCCTCTAATAAAGCTCACTTTCCTCTCCTTAGTCATGCTGTGGTCGGCGTGACGTAACAGCCGGGTCATCACTTCGACGAAGATGTTAATGTTTTCATTGGAAAGTTGCACACGTGCTCCAAGGCAGTAGCGGCACGTTTCTTTCGGGCGAGGCTCGTAGAAGTGCTCAGGAACGTCATCCGAAAAATATTCCAGGTTCGTAAGCATGCGTTCGCAATTCTCTAACGACGTTTTCGCGGTGTCATTTAGGTAAACGTAGACACGGCGCAGTTTTTAGTCGTGGTCCCAGCTCTTCAAAGCGGCTACTCAGTCATAGGTCTCCAGCTAACTTTTCTAGGTGTTGAAACGATAATCTCAAAAAAGTGGGAGGCTTCTTCGGCTGCCGGAGCAAGATGGGTGCAGGTGTAAGAGGGGCTGTCATCGTCACAGTAGTCGAGATCAGCATTTGAACCTTCCGGTCTGGGTCAGGCTTGAGCCCGAACTCTGGCGGGAGTCCTTGCTTCCGGTGGTTGGCTCACTGCTCTGCGTTGGCGCCATGTCCCTTTGGTGGTGTGGGATCGGCTCATGGCTGGAGGGGCGCGTTCGGTACACGGGTTGGACAGCACCTCCCTTAGACGTCACAGGATTTTGACGTGGACAAAGGGAGCCCAGTCGATGTTCAGGTGAGACTCTTTCTCTCGTATTCACAAACGCTCCTCCACTCTACTTTCACCCTTCACTTGACAGAGTTGAGCACTGTGCCACCACTCAGCTGAAAATGACTCGGCGCTACTCAATAAACACACCAGACTATCGCTGATATGCAGTATTTTGCCGTACCTAGAGCATATGGCAAGACCGGCGCCTGGCGTGTCAATGCCGGCGTGACACAACAAAATAAACGCCGGCGTGCACACGCCCCGCGTCACGTCGAAATGTAATGGCGCCTTGACTGTGGCATGTAGTCATGTTCTCACATGACACGCATCTCATGATTATTATGTTTGCACCAGTCACACACCTTGATCATCCATTGAAGTCACATATTACTAAATTTTCAATATGTCAAGCTAGCGAAATGGCCGCAAGTGCCTCATGAGGGTGGCATGTAGTCATGTTGTACATGACATGCATGTCGTGATTTTAATGTTTGGATGTGTCATTTACCTATGTCGTCTTCTCGCGTCACGTAATAGCGAGTTTGGTACATTTTAAAATACCGGAACGGCCGCGAGCGCATCAAGAGCGTAGCATGTAGTCGTGTTGTTACATGACACGCATCTCATGTTTATCAAACATTCGTCATCTATTCACAACCCGTAATACCTAATTTTGTATAGGTGAAGATAGCGAAATGGCTGCCAGCACATCATGAGCGTGGCATGTCGTCATGTTGTTACATGACACGCATATCTTGATTTTCATGTTTAGATGTGTCATTTACCTCTGTCGTCTGTTCACGACACGTACTACCAAGTTTGGTACATGTGAAACAAGTGAAACAGCCGCTAGAGCATTATGAACGTAGCATGTAGTCATGTTGTTACATAACACGCATCTCAAGTTTATCATGTGTGCACCAATATCATAACTTCGTCATCCATTCACATTCCGTAATACCAAATTCGGTGTAGGTGAAGCTAGCTAAACGACCGCCAGCGCATCATGAGCGTGGCATCTAGTCATGTTCTTACATGACACGCATCTCATGATTCTCATGTTTGCACCAATCACAAACTTTCGTCATCCATAATACCATAATACCATAACCGTAATACCAAATTTGGTTTATGTGACGCTAGCGAAAAGCCGTGAGCGCACAATGAGCGTGGCATGTAGTCATGTTGTTACATGACATGCATGTCATGATTTTTGTGTTAAAGTCTGTCGCTTGTGTTCGCTATGCAATCATGTCATACCATACCAGTTTTGCAACATGCCTTGTGAACGAACCTCTTGCTGCAGGACCAGGGAATGTAAATAATGACATTCAAGACATATATGTCATAATTTTCATAATATGACTAGTCAAGTGTGTTCTTCATACAGTCATATTATGCCATACCGAATTTGTTATTGATATCTTTAACGAAGCGGCCAAGAGAGCTAAATGTCGTAGGCGGCTAGATAGATAAATACGCTCAATGTCGCCGAAGTTCGCTAAGAAATGATTCGCATTTAAAACGACAGTTGCCCAGAGTGAACTGGTAATGAGAATCAGCAAGCTGGAGACTGCGTTGGCGACTGAGCAAGAGAGAACGAGGGCTATGTGAGAAAGGCTGTAGTCCACCGAGGAAGCACTAGCCAAGGTGAACAAAGGAGCGGCCGACGGAGAGAACAGTAAGGAACCAGCAACCAGAACGGCTGAAAAGAAAGAGCAAGCAAGTTCGACAAAAAAACAGGTTCAGCTGGTTCAATTGTCGCAAGGCCCTGCTTCAGCAAAGTAGTGGTGTGGCTTGCAGGGGACAAAGCAGCCGGTGTCACAGGCGCAAGTAGCCCCCAGGTTCAAGACGCTTCAGCTGAAAAGTCACAGCATGTGATAATCGCTGGGGACTAGAATTTAAATAGATGCACAGAAGCCATCAAAGAGAGGGTAAGAGGTGACAAAAGGGTTGCAGTACGGGTGTTCCTAGGACGCAAGCTGGACGCAGTCTTGAGGCAATCAAGCGCAAAACTCAAAACTACAGCTGATAGACAAAACCTCGTGGTAATTTCAAGCGGTTTAAACCATGTCTTAAATGAAGATACAGCAGGACTAGCAACTACACTGGCGAAAGGCGTCGATGACATGCGCGCCACTTCTCCTCAGGTACAGGTAGCAATATGCACGATACTGGAGGTTCCGGTGCGTGATAGCAACCTGCAAAGAGCAGTTGTCAACGTAAACCAAAAGATATGGTGGATAAGTCGAGAGAAACGCTTTGAGGTGGTGGAAATGAACAGAGGTGCATAGGCGGGGTGGTCTTCAACGAGACAGAATTCACTTCGATGGGCGGCTAGGTCAAGAGGTGGGTTGGCGGCTTGCAGGACGCGCAGTAGCTTTTTTGGGGGGCAAGCGGGCCCTTCGGGGTGCAGGATAGCTAGTAACGAGGAAAAACTCCACAGGGAGACTCTTTGACAGGTGGTATGGACAGGTACCATTCCAAAGTGCCACCAGTATCTAAGAAAAGTAGAGTCCGGGGCAGAAATAGACTAGCCACGAGTGCCAAGCCAATTCAGACATAGTGTATATTAACACGCGGTGTGGTAGGAACAGGCTGAAGAGGGAAGAGATAGAAGAACAGCTAAGGTGAGGAGAGGCCGATGGTATACGGTTTCTTAGAAACACATCTCAGGAACTTGGAACAACCTCCTAACACTGCGGACTACGCGTGGGAATATTGTAATAGAACAGAAGGCAGCAGAAAGGGAGGTGGTATTGGGGCATTCTTACATAAAGGTACAGACTGGAAAAGGGTTAAGCAGGAGTGCAGGGAACATTTATGGCTAAAAGAGAAAGTGGCAGGGCAAATGACACTCCTTGGTTTTGTGTACTTGTGGACGGGAGCAAAGGCCAGAGAGGAAAACCAGGCAATGGTAGAGTGTATATCAAAGGACATTAAGGAGTTAAGAGGAGAGTGCGAGATAAATATACTGGAAGATAGGAATGCGCACATAGAAAATATAGATGGGTATACCGACCCGACAGCCAAAATGATCATGGATATGTGTGAAAGGCTTGATTTGACCATTTGCAACAATAGCGCGAAGTGTGAAGGGCAAATAACATCGGAGGTAGGAAGGCCGTAGTTGACAATAGATTACGCACTGATGTCACATAGAATGTAGGATAAGCTCAGGGGAATGCACATAGATGGAGGTGGCTCCAGAAGTCTGGGTAGTGATCACAAACGTATCAAGCTAAGTTTTGAAAGAGCAGTGAAAGTGGGTAGGAGACAACATGAGCAACAACAGGAATTTTTTCATTCAGAAAGGCAAATAGAAATGGCCACTAAACAAATTGAGAAAGTAATCACTGAGGATAATAAAACAGTTTGGACATACACGAATCTAATAAAACTGAGCTAGAGCTTGCTAAGGCACGTGACAAGTCACCTCAGAAAAAAAGACACAAACCCAAGAGTTGGTGAGATGAGGAAGTTAAGAGAGCCATAGCAAAACGTCAGCAAGCCTCTAGGAAACACAGACCTGCTAAGCAGCGGGGTGAACTGACAGATGATGTTGAAAAAAAGGGGAAATATTTTTAAGCTGTTGATGGGAAGCATTTCTTCTGATCAATGAAAAGATTAGAAGAAAGGGGGCTCAGTGGCTGGTGGAAGTACATAAAAATGATAGAAAGACAGCTGCCAAATTTCGGAACCTTCTGAACTCCCTCAGAAATGAGACGAGCCTAGAGCAGAGGTTTATACCTACAGTTCAAGGTGCTAGGCAAGAAGGGGACGAAGCTATTGAATATATAAGAAGAAGGGTGACAGAAAATTTTCAACAACGAAGCGCCTTATGCGCCACAAAAGACAAGCATGAATCAAGAGTGGGAAAGGGCTGAGAAAAAGATTCCTAGTAGTACATCAACCGGCCCAGATGACATTCCAATTATGCTGATAAAGACATTGGGTCCGAAGTCTAAGCAGGCTTTGAGAGAGGCAGTGAGCAAAATAATAATCGATGGAGAAGTTCCCGATGGATGAAAACTTAGCAGGATGAGCATGATTTATAAAGGAAAGGGGGAAAAAGCTGACATAAACAACCACCGTCCTATAACAGTGACATCAGTGGTCTACAGGCTCGCGATGCAGATTATAAAAGAAAGACTGCAGGCATGAACAGAAGATGAGCGTGTGCTGGGGTAACTGCAGAATGGTTTCGGAAACACAGGAAGCTTGAAGACAATCTGTTCTCACTGATGTAGTGCATCGAAATAGCCGAAAAGGAACATAGGCCCCTGTTGCTAGCACTTTCGGATATCAAGGAAGCGTACGATAGCGTGGTTAAAGAGGAATTGTGGGGATTACTGGACACACTAGGCGTGAAAGATGTAGTCACTAATCATTGAGAGGATATCTATAAAAGTAACATGGTAATTATAAACTGGGAAAAACAGGTACACGAGCCTGCAGAGGTAAAACGGGGGCTGAGGCAGGGATGTCCCCTGTCACCCTTATTATTCATGATGTACCTATAAGGATTAGAGGCCCAATTGGAGGGAAGTGGGCTGGGCTTCAACCTCTCTTCTGTCAAACAAGGAAAACTCATTGAACAAGCACTACCAGCATTAATGTACGCAGATGATATAGTGCTAATGGCAGACAACAAGGAAGGTTTGCCGAGATTGGTGGACATCTGTGGTAATGAGGGAGATAGGTTAGATTTCAGATTATTAAGGAAAACTCAGCAGTCATGATTTTTAATGACAATGAAAGTAGTGAGCTTAAAATAGAGGAGGTCACGCTAGAGATAACAGAAAAATACAAATGTCTTGACGTATAGATAAGCAATGGGGGCGAGTATCTAAGGGAACACGAAATATACATGTCAACAAAAGGTAACAGGAATGCAGCGGTAATGAAAAACAGGGCACCGTGGAATTACAATAAGTATGATGTTGTGAGAGGAATAAGGAAAGGGATCATGGTTTCTGGGCTAACGTTCGGCAATGCGGTCTTGTGCACGAGATCAGAAGTTCAAGCAAGATTAGAAACTAAGCAACGTGGGATAGGTTGGCTTGCTTTATGATATCACGGAAATACACCAAATCAGGGAGTACAAGGTGATATAGGATGGACATCATTTGAGGGCAGGGAAGCTAGCAGCAAGATAACATTTGAAAAGCGATTGAGAGAAATGGGGGAGGAGCGTTAGGGCTAGGAAGGTTTTCAGCTACTTGTACATGAAGAATGTCGATACAAAATGGAGGAAGACAACAAGGAAATTGATTGGTAAATACTTAGAAAACAGCAGGTGGCCAAACCAAAAAGAACTACCTGTTAAGAAGAAAGTGAAGGATATGGAGACTGACATGTGGAGAATGGGCATGATTAAGAAGTCCGCACTAGAGATATGTCGAACTTTTAAGCAAGAAATTGCCAAGCAAAGGATCTATGATAATACTCGGGGTAGTTCTCTACTGTTTGAGGCCAGAACGGGAGTACTGCGACCAAGACATATCGGGCCAAATACGAAGGGGTAGACACAGTATGCAGTGCGTGTGTAGAGAAAGAAGAAACTGCCGAACACTTGATCGTGTTCTGTAAAGGGCTTCACCCTTTGTTCAGGATGATGGCGCAGAGTTTTTCAAAGCACTGGGGTTTAGGGACAGTGAGGGTAAAATAGACTTTAAGCGGGTAGAATTACCTAGAAGGAGGTCGTCTGATTGGTGGCTAAAGTCAAGGCACGAGTGAAAATTAAACCCTTTTATACAAAGTACGAATCCTCAACTTCACTATTTAGGCAAACAAATAAATCTAGTTTTTGGTTCATTAAGTATTACGGCTTGGTGGCGCTAGCCACCACCCGATCTAAAGGGTACAGCCATATCAATCCATTCATCCATCAAGTGAGGCGAAACGTCGAGTGAAGCGAGGTTCTAGAATACGGGGGTTTATTTCGGCGAACTTGTGGCCAGGAAACTGAAGGTCAGTTTTACGCAGCACATGGGCACTGATAGCGGCAAGCAGAGCGTCGGCTGGCGATCAGCTGACAAGCGGCGAAGCGCAGCGGCATTTATGCACGTGCCGTTCGATATTCTAGTGTCATCGATAGTGGTCGCGTAGGTTCAAGAATAATCTGTAATGTTTGCAAAGTGGGCCTAGTGTTACCAAAATGATCTACAGCCATCCGGAAGCTTCTAGAAAACTGCAGGCGCAGTTAGGAATGAGATTTGCGTACACTGTATCCGGGTGATAGCAAATCTTCAGGAAGGAACGTTGCAATATCAGCATTTGTCGAGGTCACGCTTGGTCAGAGCCATCCCTGTATGGGCCTCGACAGGTGGTATGGTGGCGCTGCGGCACTCGGATGATGTGTGCGACGGATTCATGTGCATGGTCACTACTGGCGGCGCTGATTGAGCATAAATTCGCAATACCGGTACGTGGAAAAATGAAGAGATCATGCTTATCTCGCACAATCCCTATCCTTATCTGACGCTCTCATTACTCGTACTCGTGAGCCTTCAACACAAAACCGCACAGTTTTATTTTTTTGGCAACTTACCGACAGCGTCGCTGCAAATGTCATTGAAGCAATACACGCAACTTTCTTCTCTAACGACGAGTCAGTTTTATCCCTTCGAACTGGTATTTTCTCGCCTACGCAGCCACACGCAGTCGCGACTGATTAGCAGCAAGCCGTACCCCTTAACGGTGCCACTAGTTCAGCAAAAAGTGCAGTGATTATTGTATGGCAAAGTAAACTCGCCCCCGAAAAAAATGGTTTCAGTGCCCCCTGAAAAAACTTTCCATGAAAGAGATGGAAGGATTTGGGACTGAGTAGTGGCCGGGGATTCAAGGCAGGCTTCTAAATCAAGCTTCTGAAGGAACACTACTACGTGATGGTATGTTGGAGTAGATTTGAGTATAGTCAAGAGTCCGATGGAATCCCATCTGGTCGGGGGCAAACATAGTGCAAAGTAACAAAAACACCGACCAAGGAGAAATGCACAAAAGGTAAAAAGACGTTTTGGTTCTCCACACGGGAGCCTTGTTCACAGTCCTGTGAACAGGACTGTGAACAAGGCTCCCGTGTGGGGATTCAAAACGTCTTTTTACCTTTTGTGTATTTCACCTTGGTCGGCGTTTTTGTTACTTTGCACTATAGATGTGAATATGAATGGAAGCCGACATAGAGCTGATGGTTATGCCGAAGATGAGTCCCCATACATCAGCACACAAATATGGAGCTCACTGAGTTCACTCTAAAAATATAAGTAATCAAATCAAGTCTAATTGTTTCATCATTAATAGAAGGTTCATGACCATGCAAAAAGCCAATAAGGTGTCACGAGGGCGGTGGCCGCAATTCTCCAGGCAGAAACAAAATGAGAACAGCAGTTCAACACTACAACAGAAGTTAGAGGCCTTGCTTAGACTCAGACTTAGGAGAATTTTCCTCAAGCAGAATTATTGCTTGAGGTACCAAAATTTACCTCTACTAGACTGACTCAAACTTATGAACACATCACAAACCGATACTTATATACACTGAGAATAATGGCTGAATCGGAACGAGTCGGCTCCCGGGTGAGATTGCCGACCTATGGATTTTGCGCAGGTTGGGTGACAGAGCGGTGACGCAAATCTGTTTCGCCTTCCGGAGAACCCCTTTGGCCTGGATCTGTTCGCCATCGATATCGAAAGAGGCCGAGACCATGGCACGGCCTCGTACGCTGCTTACGTGCAACGTCTGTTCGGCATAACCCTCAGCAGCTTCGACGATCTGTACCTGCGAAACCTGATGCTGAGAGAAGTCGCCATGCTGTACGCTGACCTTTACGAGTGAGTTGTTACTAATACGCTGAATTTATGCACCGCTTGGTAATTATCAAAAGAAAGCCAACCTGAGGTTCATGCTTAAGAATAGGTGACACATGAAGGAAAAATGTAGAAAATGAAAACACATACACAACTGAAGTAGCATTCGTTTTGAGGCTTCCTGCACATGGCACCAAAATAAACATAATAAATACAAGGCCACCGTCATGGCCACACCTGATAATATAGTAAGCGTTAAATAACAGTACCTTAAAACATATATTTTGTCTACTTTCAGGCAAAAAAATCAACGCTTGCTGCCATTTATTGGTATGCCCTAAAAGAAGGCTCATAGTTTACGCCTTGAATAATATTTCGAGTCATTCCACGCACTGAGTTAAGCATTACCCAATGAGATTTCACTACGGGTCATTTCATCGATAATCGCATGAGCAAGTTGGACATTGTTGGCCTTGCCGAACTCGGTTATCTTTGTAGCAGGTCTGGGAGATTATTTTTCATGGCAGATATATACATTATTGACACAACACTTTCTTTAAACACTGGACGTATTTGAAGAATTTCATCTGTTGTTTTTTCAGGCGGCAAAGTTGACAATCAAGGGACGGTTTTTTTATAGTACAAAAACGACCAATCCTGTGAGCTCTTGCCATGTTATCACTAGTTACGGCAAGATTTAGTGTGTTTATGACTTCCGACACTTTTTTTCTCAGGCTGCAGTGCAGTCTCTGAGGTATCTTGCTGTATTTCATAAAACACAAAATTATCGTGGCGGGAAGGGTCTTCCACATCATCAAGTCTTACACGCAAGTCACTTGAAAGATCACGAAGTTTTGCATTCTTTCGCGTGATTTGCTGACTTCGCTCTGTCAGTGATCAATATTTCCAGTTTCATTATCGACATTTACAAGCTTTTCACGGATGTCAAAAAACAACAGTAGCAACCAATTTTTGCTTGTTTTAAGCTCAACGATTGTGTTTGAAAACTTTTCTTTCTGTACAACTTCTATTCTATTGGTTCTCTGGTTTAGATCCCTAATAGTTCTTGATATTTCATTTAAAGTTTCTGGTTGCTCTTTAGAGGGACCAGAATTACTTTCAACATCACCACACAACATCAGCAATAACAAACAAAATGATTCAGCATGGCTTTTGGGCTCGAAAGTATGACAAAAAAGGCGTTATTAGTCTTAAAACTAGACTAGGCAATATTGTTATGACCGCCAACCTGCACGAAGAGCCAAAAACTGCATAAACCATCCTTTCTGTACTTTTCTTTGGGATCTCATTACGCAGTAAGAATGACCAAAACTGAAATAAAGTAATCAAAATGAGTGTTTGTGTGGTAAGTAACACGAAAAAATATCGAAATTGCCGATAGCATTGTCCTCATTCTTTTATATTGGTTTGTTGAGACTGGAAGAAGATATCGAAAATTCGGCGAATGGAAGGCTTGGGCCTGGGCCGCCTAGATGACCGCTTCGCTCCCGCGCTGCCACCAATTAAAGATCGCTGGATGACCCACAGTTGATCCGTAAGTTCTGAACTGCGCAGCGGGGCCGACTGCCTCGGTCCCTGATCTTCCGGGGTGACTGCCATACAATGTTGATACATTGGACATCTCCCCAAACTCTGTTGAAGGGTTGCTGTAGCGGACTTGCACAGCTTGCATGTATCGCTCTTATGTATCAGAGTAGAAAATTTTTAGTCGGTGGGGTTTTGATAGATTTGTCTGTAATCGCCTCCAAACAATAAACTTAGTGTGAGCCAGTAGAAAAATTTGCCTACATCCTTGACAAAATATGTTTATATCACTAACTCTTGTTAGCCGATCCTTTTCTCTCCAGATATCCTTCTCCGCATTTCCCTGAGCAATAGGGAAATGCGGAGTATCGGAAAAACGTGGGCATTATGTGCCCGTCAAAGAGCACGATCAGTGTAGTAATATTACTCAGTCTCTTTGCTGCTTTAGCCTTTAAGTATTTTGATGCGACAAACGCTGCTGGGATGTCTATTGAACCCTCTTTGAGAGGAAGTCCTCAGATGACTCATTTAACTGTCATGTGCGGCACACTCTCGTAAGCATTTGTCTCGTAAAACTTGTCTTGATTTTTGATACGTCTTATTGTGCTATATTCGCAGGCACGCTCCTGATCTGTGTTACTGGATATCAGGATATTTTGAAGCTGGTGGAGCAAACGATATCATCCTGCCTCTTTTCTAGAGAGATGCCATCCTATGCATGTTGCACCGCCATTGTTAGGTTAACTACACCATGCACAGATATATTGATTTCTTTAGTTGGTCTGATTTCAAACCTATATTCCCTCGTGGCAAATGTGGCGTTCTGCTGGCCTTACTTATTCGCTCTAGTTTTTCTTTCCAGGGTGTACCATTTCCATCGACGGGCGACGTCGGTGACAAGTTGCTCTCATGATTTTTGGAGTCTTGCCGGTGTGATCTCCTGTTCCTCACCTCTTTTCATCCGTGGCTGTTATACATTTTTTTTCTCTGTTACGATGTATCTCTCTATGGTGAGCCCCATTACGGAGAGAAGAACTGGCACTCGATGAAGAACCTGATTCTACAAAATGCCAGCCAGTGTTTCTGCTAGCGCTGTGTCACCAGCCGAGCTTCGTGCCAGACAAACGGTGACGCACCTTTTTTACAACTGTGCAGCTGCGGCTGGCATTTTGTAGAATCAGGTTCCTCATCGAGTGCCAGTTCTTTTCTCCGTAATGGGGCTCACCATAGAGAGATACATCGTAACACAGAAAAAAAAAATGTATAACAGCCACGGATGAACAGAGGTGAGGAACAGGAGATCACACCGGCAAGACTCCAAAAATCATGAGAGCAACTTGTCACCGACGTCGCCCGTCGATGGCGCCCGTCGATGTCACCGACGTCGCCCGTCTTTTGGTTTACGTTGACAACTGCTCTTTGCAGGTTGCTATCACGCACCGGAAACTCCAGTATCGTGCATATTGCTACCTGTACCTGAGGAGAAGTGGCGCGCATGTCATCGACGCCTTTCGCCAGTGTAGTTGCTAGTCCTGCTGTATCTTCATTTAAGACATGGTTTAAACCGCTTGAAATTACCACGAGGTTTTGTCTATCAGCTGTAGTTTTGAGTTTTGCGCTTGATTGCCTCAAGACTGCGTCCAGCTTGCGTCCTAGGAACACCCGTACTGCAACCCTTTTGTCACCTCTTACCCTCTCTTTGATGGCTTCTGTGCATCTATTTAAATTCTAGTCCCCAGCGATTATCACATGCTGTGACTTTTCAGCTGGAGCGTCTTGAACCTGGGGGCTACTTGCGCCTGTGACACCGGCTGCTTTATCCCCTGCAAGCCACACCACTACTTCGCTGAAGCAGGGCCTTGCGACAATTGAACCAGCTGAACCTGTTTTTTTGTCGAACTTGCTTGCTCTTTCTTTTCAGCCGTTCTGGTTGCTGGTTCCTTACTGTTCTCTCCGTCGGCCGCTCCTTTGTTCACCTTGGCTAGTGCTTCCTCGGTGGTCTACAGCGTTTCTCACATAGCCCTCGTTCTCTCTTGCTCAGTCGCCAACGCAGTCTCCAGCTTGCTGATTCTCATTACCAGTTCACTCTGGGCAACTGTCTTTTTATATGCGAATCATTTCTTAGCGAACTTCGGCGACTTTGAGCGTATTTATCTATCTAGCCACCTACGACATTTAGCTCTCTTCGCCGCTTCGTTAAAGATATCAATACCAAACTCGGTATGGCACAATATGACTGTATGAAGAACACACTTGACTAGTCATATTATGAAAATTATTACATATATGTCTTGAATGTCATTATTTACATTCCCTGGTCCTGGAGCTCTTGCGGTGGGTTCGTTCACAAGGCATGTTGCAAAACTGGTATGGTATGACATGATTGCATGGCGAACACAAGCGACAGACTTTAACATAAAAATCATGACATGCATGTCATGTAACAACATGACTACATGCCACGCTCATTGTGCGCTCACGGCCGTTTCGCTATCGTCACATAAACCAATTTCGGTATTATGGTAAATGTATAGATGACGAAAGTATGTGATTGGTGCAAACATGAGAATCATGAAATGCGTGTCATGTAAGAACATGACTAGATGCCACGCTCATGATGCGCTGGCGGTCGTTTAGCTAGCTTCACCTACACCGAATTTGGTATTACGGGATGTGAATGGATGATGAAGTTATGATATTGGTGCACACATGATAAACTTGAGATGCGTGTTATGTAACAACATGACTACATGCTACGTTCATAATGCTCTAGCGGCTGTTTCACTTGTTTCACATGTACCAAACTTGGTAGTACGTGTCGTGAACAGACGACAGAGGTAAATGACACATCTAAACATGAAAATCAAGATATGCGTGTCATGTAACAAGATGACGACATGCCACGCTCATTATGTGCTGGCAGCCATTTCGCTATCTCCACCTATACAAAATTAGGTATTACGGGTTGTGAATAGATGACGAATGTTTGATAAACATGAGATGCGTGTCATGTAACAACATGACTACATGCTACGCTCTTGATGCGCTCGCGGCCGTTCCGGTATCTTAAAATGTACCAAACTCGCTATTACGTGACGCGAGCAGACGACATAGGTAAATGACACATCCAAACATGAAAATCACGACATGCATGTCATGTACAACATGACTACATGCCACCCTCATGACGCACTTGCGGCCATTTCGCTAGCTTGACATATTGAAAATTTAGTAATATGTGACTTCAATGGATGATCAAGGTGTGTGACTGGTGCAAACATAATAATCATGAGATGCGTGTCATGTGAGAACATGACTACATGCCACAGTCAAGGCGCCATTACATTTCGACGTGACGCGGGGCGTGTGCACGCCGGCGTTCATTTTGTTGTGTCACGCCGGCATTGACACGCCAGGCGCCGGTCTTGCCATATGCTCTAGGTACGGCAAAACACTGCATATCAGCGATAGTCTGGTGTGTTTATTGAGTAGCGCAGAGTCATTTTCAGCTGAGTGGTGGCACAGTGCTCAACTCTGTCAAGTGAAGGGTGAAAGTCGAGTGGAGGAGCGTTTGTGAATACGAGAGAAAGAGTCTCACCTGAACATCGACTGGGCTCCCTTTGTCCACGTCAAAATTCTGTGACGTCTAAGGGAGGATCTGTCCAACCCGTGTACCGAACGCGCTCCTCCAGCCATGAGCCGATCCCACACCACCAAAGGGACATGGCGCCAACGCAGAACAGTGAGCCAACCACCGGAAGCAAGGACTCCCGCCAGAGTTCGGGATCCAGCCTGACCCAGACCGGAAGGTTCAAATGCTGATCTCGACTACTGTGACGATGACAGCCCCTCTTACACCTGCACCCATCTTGCTCCGGCAGCCGAAGAAGCCTCCCACTTTTTTGAGATTATCGTTTCAACAACTAGAAAAGTTAGCTGGAGACCTATGACTGAGTAGCCGCTTTGAAGAGCTGGGACCACGACTAAAAACTGCGCCGTGTCTACGTTTACCTAAATGACGCCGCGAAAACGTGGTTAGAGATTTGCGAACGCATGCTTACGAACCTGGAATATTTTTCGGATGACGTTCCTGAGCACTTCTACGAGCCTCGCCCGAAAGAAACGTGCCGCTACTGCCTTGGAGCACGTGTGCAACTTTCCAATGAAAATATTAACATCTTCGTCGAAGTGATGACCCGGCTGTTACGTCACGCCGACCACAGCATGACTAAGGAGAGGAAAGTGAGCTTTATTAGAGGAGTGTGAAGCAAGAAGGCTTCCCCTTATTGATCAGGAATTCTCCAAAAATGGTCGCTGTATTCGCTTTGGAAGCGTATACAATGGAGAAGACGCTCGAGATGTGGACACTGCAATACAACCGCAGCTTCTCGTCTACACGCTAAGCTAGCATCCAAGTTCTGGGAGCCGCCGACCTGCGTGAGACGATCTGATCGATCGAGCACGAGGACCTGCGGAAATCGCAACCTTCAGTGGAGCATAAAGTGGACTCCATTCCAGACGTCGTACGCCAGGAGATCTAATAATATATGGGCGTTTCTCACCTTTCACAGCCGCAAGTGCAAGCCGTGAGCTATGCTGCAACCATACGCTGTCAGGTTCGTCCTCCACGCCACGCCAAGACGCCGCATTGCTGCAGTTTCGCTGCCAGACAGTGGAGTCGCGCCCACCATCATACCGCCTGTCAGCCGGCCAGGGATACACGCCGAAGAAGACACACGTTTTGCGCAATTTTGACCACCACACATTGTCCTATCACTACGGGAAGCTCACCACACCTACCGCCACTGCCAGCACCGACAAACGGGGCTACGTGGTTTCGACGTGATTGTGTCGGTTCCGCAGCGGGGTGAATGGCTTCAATATATGGCCGACTACCTCGCAGAAATGCAGTAGATACCACGAAGAGTCGGCAGTCACAATCGACAGGCCGCTATGTGTTACCGTAAGGCCGCGATTATATGGCCCTACTCGTGGCCATTCCCCAAGCCCATACTCGGAAAACTAAGGGCAGCAACCAATCTGCCGAAAATTCTCCTCAGCCGAAGACGCCACGATGAAACTTCAAGAGTTCGCCGTGCTTCGTGTAGGGCCCACGTTGAAAGTTCCCGGCCAGGAGAAGACCCGATGACGCAACGTCGGAACAGCGGTACAAACTATCGTAGCCGTGATCCAACGCCATGACCCAACCGCAATGCCAGGCGACAAACTAGCGATCTTGACACCCTCATCGACGGACGTAACGTCACCGCTTTCGTCGATACTGGCGCTGCCTTTTCCGTCATGAGAGGGAGGTTTGTCGCCAAGCTGAAGAAAGTAAGGTCTGCTTTGAATGGGCTCAAAATTCAGACTGCTTGAGGCCACCTGATAATGCCCTTAGGAGTTTTCACACCCAGACTCACAATCAACAACAGGACTTAACCTGCGAGCTTCGTTAGCCTACAACAGTGCTCAGCGCCATGATACTTGGGATAATCTTCCTATATGCACACAGTGCCGTCATCATTCTGAGTTTCCAATCAATACCACTAACCAAATAAAGAGCGCTTCAAAATACAAGACCCTAGAGATTCGCGCATTGAATGTAATACAAGAGCAGGTCAGCGTGCCGCCTATTTTTAGGGTCAGTTCCGATGGCACCGAAAAGCTGGAAACCTTGATGGCGTCATCGAGGGCGACCAGCACCTGCTCCTAAACCGTTAGAGTTGCGTTCCAAAAGGCGTAGCCGGGCTGCCCAATGGCAAAACAAACGTAGTGCCGACAAACTTCAGCCTCAAATATAGGCACTTCAACGTTGGTACGACGGTCACCTACTTCAATAAATTCGTGGATGCCAGCGATGCTTCGCTTTCTTCGTTGATACCGAAGTTGTTCCACGAATCACGGTCTCCAACCAGATTTCGATATGAACCCGAACTTTCCGAACCACGAGCAAGACCAAGTGAAGACCCTGCTACTGCAGTTCAGGGACTGCTTCTCGTCATCATCAAGAATTCGACAAACACTACTCGGTTATCATCACTTCATAACAGAAGCAAGTTCCCGACCACATCGACAGATCATATACTGAGTTTTGACACGCGCAGATGAGGTCGTGAAGAAACAAGTCGACAAAATGATACATGACGACATCATTCAGCTATCTAAAAGTTCGTGGGGATCAACACTGGTATCAGTGAAGAAGAAGGACGGAACCCTAAGTTTTTGGGTAGATTGCTACTGCCTGAACAAATTCACTGTGAAGGATGTGCCCTCTCCTGCGTATTGATGACGCCCTGGATAGTACCCACCGAACGAAATACTTTTCGTCGACGGACCTTAAGACCGGCTATTGGCAAATCGAGGTCCACAAGCGAGGTCCAGAAAAGACTGCTTTTGCCAGGACAGACGGCTTCCTCAAGTTCAAGTTCATGTCATTTGGTCGTAGCTCGGCGCCTGCGACGTTACGGCGTGTTATGGACACCATGCTGACTGAATAGAAATGGCAGACTTGACTCGTATATTTGGACGACGTCGTCTTGTTTTCCTGGAGCTTCAACGAGCATCTCCGGCGCCTTAAAGGCGTACTTCAAGCTATCAAGGCCTCCAGGCTAATCCATAAGCCATAAGAGTGCCGCTTACCGCACGAAGAACTCTTGTTCCTGGGACATATTTATAGCGTCTAGAGTCCATCTCGACCCGCGTAAACCAGCTGCCATAGGCGATTTCCCGCCGTCACCCAACAACAAGGCAGTGCGCCGATTCTTCAGACTGTCTACTTGTTACAGGTGTTTTGTCAAAGAATACTCACAAATATCCGAGCCACTAACTCTCCTTAAGAAAAGAGATCTACAATTCAGGTTGAAAATGGCAGAAGAGGAAGCGTTTCGGCAACCAAAATGACGCCTGAGAACACCACCAATGCTTGCGCACTTGAACAAATCTGTAACAGAAGTACGCACAGACGCAAGCAACTTAGGAATCGACAGCGTCCCTATACAAATAATCGAGGGCCTGGAAAGGCTTATCCCTTACGATAGTTGGTCGCTATTCAAGGCCGAGGCCAATTATTCCACAACAGTAAACGAGGGCCTTCCCATCATCTTGCAAGCGGTCAACTTTCGCCCTTACCTCTATGGTAGGCCTTTCAATGTTATGAGTGAACACCACGCCCTGTTTTCGCTAGCTTACTTGAAGAGCCTTTTAAGTCATCTCGCACGGTGGAGCCCAAGACTTGAAGAATTCAACATTACCATCGTGTAGAAGTCTGGAAGGAAACACTCCGACGCCGACTGCCTGTCTCGCGTCCCCGTCAATCCACCGTCATAGGACGACAAGGCTGAGCAGTGTTTTTTAGGAAGCATAAGGGCTGGCGACATGGCTGAACCACAGCGAGTCGACCCCACATGAGGGGCCTAGTGAAACACCTTGTCTGCCGGACCACCCATGTCCCACAAGTATTCAAGCGAGAACTCGCGTCATTTTCTTAAAGAACTTCATGGCAAAGAGCTTCTCTCCGGCCTGAGCCAGCTACCTCGTTATTGTACCTTCGGCAATTCGACCAGACATTCTTCAGGCTCTACACGATGATGAGCACGCAGCGGCGTCTGCACAAGTAGTTTGGTGTGTAGCGACAGCACAGACCCAACCTAACGGAAGGGAGGGGGGGGGGCTTCGTTTTTTTTCAATGCTTCGCCATGCGTGGCTTAGCCATGTCGAGGAAAAAGGGATCCTAGGGGTTGAGCTAACACCGGGTGAGTGTACCTTTAAGGCCACCTGGCGGAGGCAACACACCTCTTAGGCCCCGGCTTCACGTAAATGGCACCCTTGAGCTGACCTGTTGCTGTCGATTTTTGAAAGCTCTCGCTCAGAAGCGTAGCAGTTTTGTCTAGTTGGTACGACATAAGGATAGTTATAGCGCGAGAACAAAACAATGACAAAGGGACAAGAAGGGCACCAGCGCTCACCTCCTAGCACTCGTCTCCTTCTTGTCTCTTTTTTGTCGTTCTGTTCTCACGCTACACTTGTCGTCTCTCGCTCAGATATATCGGTTGTTTTAACAAAACAAACAGAAAAAAGAAAGACAGCGTCCTGTCTATCTGCATGTCGGCTTGGTGGTTTGGTATTCAACGCACAGCGTATTGTCGGAAGAAAGTGAAAGACAGTACATAACAAGGCGCACACAAATTCGACCATTCCAGCGACTATAGGCGGCGCAGCGGAGGGTCGAAATGATGGACAAGAGGGTGATTTCGTGAGTGTCTAAGTCAGCGCCGTACACCGTGAAGACGCGTTCATTGGTTCATGACTACTGAGAGACCGAATTGTGTCGCTGTTTTATCACTGTGTGACAGCTTCGCAGCACGGCTACATGGTGCCGCCTGCGTCGCTGGAATGACCAAATTCAGTCCTAGTCCTCTACTCACGTGCAGGCCCCTCATAGCAATTTCAAATAGAGCACTGCTGACGAGACATATGCAGCAGACAGCATTACGTTAAAGAAGACGCGTTAAAGAACCATAGCTTAATAAAACTTGTTGTTGGGCTAGTTGGTTATACATCATATACTTAGAAATTTTGGCGCAACCTCGACTCACGCAAACACTCACACAAGCACACACACTTACACCAGAGCAACACACACACTTACACCAGAGCGCTGCGTGTCGTGTGTGTTGCTCTGGTGTAAGTGTGTGTGCTTGTGTGAGTGTTTGCGTGAGTCGAGGTTGCGCCAAAATTTCTAAGTATATTAAAGAACCAGACACGTTAAAAAAGTTATGACACCCAATATAGGCCTATAATTTGTGTTTGATGGGTTAATCCTTGTACGTTCAAAGACAAGCAGGCGACATTTTAGTGCGTGTGGTTTTGCCGCTTATTTATAATTGAATATTTTTATAAGCGAGCGAGTGGTCCGAGAGTTGGGAAAGACTGGCGTGCTCGCTGGCTCGGTACAGTTCAGCTTAGTTACCCTAAGAATCTCCCGAAAAGACAATACATTTTTCCAATACTCCCGAAAAAGACAATACATGAAGGAAAGGTAATGGCAGCAATGTCAGCAGGAAGGCCATACAAGCCTTTGGCAGGGTTTTTGATGAATGAGGTAGATAAGGGAGCAGTTTGGCCACGTGGGCGTGCGAGTTGTTGCAGACGATAGGTGCGAGAAATGTTTGCGGTGGGGATAATATATGGAGCTTTATTATTGCTGCCCTAAAAGGATCTGTGAAAAAGAGCAAGACTGGGAGTGCGTCGGCACTCAGAAAGCTGTGGTAAACCAGATGCTGGATTAAGCGTAGAAACTCATATATTATATAAGTAGCATCAGCGAACGAATCTAGTAGAACGATTCTGCACAATTTCACGAGAATCTGAGATTGGTATATCTTCCGGCAGGCTGATGCATACTCAAGATTTTGTCTTACGAGTGACTGATAGGCGAGAAACTTCACATTTCTGGGGGCCTGATGAAGATTACTATTAGGAAAACCTGGGGTCGGGTTTGCTGAAGTTATGATATTGTTACGTACAGGAGTAACTAACTCGACCACCATACAAAATCAAGTGTCTTCGCCGTTCTCCTTTTCAGGACTACTCCTGACGTGCCAGTCCCTCTGTCGGTATGTTCCACTACATTCTTCGCCCCCCTCTCTCTTGAAGTCTGGGCCAGAAGATAAAGAGGCGTGAATACAGAAATCATGCGGCACGTAAAGTTTAAACTGGCTTGCATGGGCGGGAACTTAGTGGTTTGTGTTTTTGGTGCCCAGTTCGGAAATAACTTTGGGTAACAGAGCCAAGGGCTCTCTCCACTCTAACAGGGCCGGCAAACCAGGGAAGAAACTTTTTCCAACGCTGTGGAACGTGCTGGTTGCGTAGAATCAGCATGTGGTCTCCTCGTTTCTAAGGGGTGTGGTTCATGTTAGAAGGCGAGCGAAATTTCTTCTGGTGATGAGCTAAGGCCAGGTGCACTCTAACGCGAGTTTTACAAGTTAGCTCCGAAGTCCTGGTATCAGTCAGACGGTTGTGCGCCATTGTGTTGAAACCAAAGAAGCTCTCTTGCGGAAGCCTCGGCGTCGTTCCATAGACAAGCTTGTACAATGACTCCCGTGTGGTTTCCTGCTGTGATGTTTTGAGGGCAAAGACAGCTGCGACAAGTTCGTCCCAGTTGTTATGACTAGGACTCACATATGACGACAGTATGTCCTTTATGGTATGGTTTGCACGCTCCACCAGACAATTCGTATGTGGGTGCTAAGGAGTGGCTGCGGCATGTTGAAATTCATGGTCATTCAGTAGGTTTATGAATGAGCGCGACGTGAAGGCCGTGCCGCAGTCAATGATGAGCAAGCGTGACGTGCCGCGTGGAAAAACGACGCACTGGTTGAAAAATGTGAGAACGTGCTGCGTCGAAGGGTCAGGGATGGCCCTGACTGCGGTGCACTTCGTGAGATAATACGTCGCGACGATGAGGAACTTGTTGCCGCGCGATGGACGAGGGAACAGTCCCATATGATCATCATCATCACCATCATCATCATTATCATCATCAGCCTGACTACGTCCACCGCAGGACAAAGGCCTCTCCCATGTTCCGCCAGTTAACCCGGTCCTGTGCTTGCTGCTGCAAATTTATACCCGCAAACATCTTAATCTGATCTGCCCACCTAACCTTCTGTCTCCCCCTAACCCACTTCCTTTCTCTGGGAATCCAGCTAGTTACCCTTAATGACCAGCGGTTATCCTGTCTACGCGCTGCATGCTCGGCCCATGTCCATTTCCCCTTCTTTATTTCAACTATGATATCCTTAACCCCCGTTTGTCCCCTAATCCACTCTGCTTTCTTCTTGTCTCTTAAGCTTACACCTACCATTTTCTTTCCATTGCTCGCTGCGTTGTCCTCAATTTAGGCTGAACCCTCTTTGTAAGTCTCCAGGTTTCTGCTCCATAGCTAAATACCGGCAAGATACAGCTGTTATATACCTTCCTCTTGAGAGATAGTGGCAATCTACCTGTCATAATTTGAGAGTGCTTGCCAAATGTGCTCCACCCCATTCTTATTCTTCTAGTTACTTCAATCTCGTGGTTAGGCTCTGCGGTTATTACCAGCCCTAAGTAGACATAGTCTTTTACAACTTCAAGTGCACTATTACCTATCTCGAAGCGCTGATCATTTCCGAGGTTGTTGTACATTACTTTCGTTCTCTGCAGATTAATTTTAGAACCCGCATTTCTGCTTTGCTTGTCTAACTCCGTAATCATGAGTTGCAACTTGTCCCCTGAGTTACTCAGCAATGCAATGTCATCGGCGAAGCGCAGGTTAGTAAGGTATTCTCCATTAACTCTTATCCCTAACTGTTCCCATTCTAGGCTTCTGAAAACCTCCTGTAAGCACGCGGTAAATAGCATTGGGGAGATTGTGTCCCGCTGCCTTACACCCTTTTTGATTGGTATTCTGTTGCTTTCTTTATGAAGCACTATGGTAGCAGTTGATCCCCTGTAGATTTCTTCCAGAATGTTTATATATACTTCATCTACGCCCTGATTCCGCAGTGTCTGCATGACGGCTGATATTTCTACTGAATCAAACGCCTTCTCGTAATCTATGAAGGCTATGTATAGTGGTTGGTTATACTCTGAGCATTTCTCTATTACCTGATTGATAGTATGAATGTGGTCAATTGTTGAGTAGCCTGTTCAAAATCCTGCTTTTTCCTTTGGTTGATTGAATTGTAATGTTTTCTTTACTCTGTTAGCAATTACTTTTGTAAATAGCTTGTATACTACAGAGAGCAAGCTGATCGGCCTGTAATTCTTCAAGTCCTCGTCATCTCCTCTCTTATGTATCAAGATGATGTTAGCGTTCTTCCAAGACTCTGGTACCCTTCCCGTCAGGAGACACCTCGTAAACAGGGTGGCTAGTTTTTCTAACCCAATCTGTCCTCCATCTTTCAGCAAGTCTGATGTTACCTGATCCTCACCAGCAGCTTTGCCTCTTTGCATGCTCTCCAAAGCTTTTCTGACTTCTTCAATCATTACTGGTGGGGTGTCATCTGGGTTACTGCTAGTTCTTATAGTATTAAGGTCGTGGTTGTCTCGGCTACTGTACAGAGATCTGTAAAACTCCTCCGCTATTTTAACTATCCTATTCATATTGGTAGTTATTTTGTCTTCTTTGTCCCTTGGTGCATCACATCCTACTTTTGCCTATCCCAAGTTTCCTCTTCACTGCTTTGACGCTTCCTCCGTTTTTCAGAGCGTGTTCAATTTTCTCCATGTTATACCTTCTTACACCGCATACTTTACGTCTATTATTCAACTTCGAAAGCTCTGCCAGTTCTATTTTGTCTGTTGTACTGGACACTTTCATGATTTGACGCTTCTTAATTAGGTTCTTCGTTTCCTGGGAAAGCTTGCCAGTGTCCTGTCTAACTACCCTGCCTCCAATTTCCACTGCACACTCCGTAATGATACTCGTCAGATTATCATTCATTGGATTTACGCTAAGGTTGGTTTCCTCAGTAAGAGCCGAGTACCTGTTCTGTAGCGACACTCTGAATTCCTGTACTTTCCCTCTTAGTGCTAGCTCATTGATGGACTTCTTGCGTATCAGTTTCTGTCGTTCCTTCTTCATGTCTAGGCGAATTCGAGACCGTACCATTCTATGGTCACTGCATTGTACCTTGCCAACCACTTCCACATCCTGCACGATTCCTGGGTGTGCAGTCATTATAAAGTCTATTTCGTTCTTATTTTCGCCATGTCCACTTGCGGTTTTCTCGTTTTCGGTAGAAGGTATTCAAAATCCGCAAATTATTGCGTTCTGCGAATTCTACTAGTAGCTCTCCTCTGGCGTTTCTAGTGCCGATGCCATAATCTCCGACTGCCTGGTCTTCAGCCTGCTTCTTCCCTACCTTTGCATTAAAGTCGTCCTGCACCATAGTATACTGCGTTTTTACCTTACTCATTGCCGATTCCACGTCTTCATAGAAGCTTTCAACTGAAGCGTCATCATGGCTGAATGTAGGCGCGTAAGCCTGTACTACCTTCATCTGGTATCTTTTATTCAATTTAATTACGATACCTACCACCCTTTCGCTAATGCTATAGTGTTCCTCTATGTTTCCAGCTATGTTTCTGTGAATTAGGAGCCCCACTTCCAGTTCTCTTCTGTCTGCCGAGCCCCGATAGCAAAGTACGTGCCCTTTCTGTAGCACAATATAGGCCTCATCTGGCCTCCTAACCTCACTGAGCCTTATTATATCCCATTTGACACCCTCTAGCTCCTCGAATAGTACAGCTAGACTTCCCTCACTTGATAAGGTTCTAGCGTTAAACGTTGCCAAGTTCAGGTTTTAATGGCGGCCTTTCCGGGTCCAGAGATTCTTAGCACCCTCTGCTTCGTTGCAGATCTGACCGCCGCCGTGGTCAGTTGATTTGCAGCTGCTGGGGAATGAGGGCCGTGAGTTATTTGACGTATGCATGTGGGAGGTAGTGGCCAGATACTGCACCAGGGTGGCCAATCCCTCTCTGGTGAGGGAGTGCGTTCGCGGCGGTGGTTACCGGTGAGGCCGCACCCCAGGCCTCTTAATGCAGTTTCATCAACACACGGAGTTTTTTTAATTCTGGTTGGGAACTGCGCGGCACCGGGATTTGAACCACGGACCTCTTGCATGCGAGGCGGATGCTCTAATCACTACGCCATCGCCGCACCCGAATTGTTATGTTCTAAGTGTAGGTATCAGCGGTGTATCAGTCAAGTTTGTGGTTATTTCTATAAAAATGTTTTAATGAAATGAGATTTCTGCTGAATACCCCCTTAATTAAGGGCCTAGAGAGTACGGAGTGGGGTCTCCGATTAGCCTATGGGGTGCTGTTTAATAATATATTAAGCGGACAAAATTGAAATTTGTTGGTGAGGTGATGTTACCAAATTAATCTTTTTAGTAATTAGGCTTAATTTTGGTCACGAAATAGTTTAGGTACTATCACTCCTGTCCTGATGAAACCTGAGTGGCGACAGGTCTACAACTAGGGCTTTGCACTGTATGAGTTAGAAGTTTCCCGGTAGGTTATTAGCAAAGTTAAAAGCGATCGTAAGGAAAAAAAACACGTGGTTCAAGACATTTATCTGACGGGCGTACCTTTCTCCCGAGCAGTGAGCCACCCTCCTCCTCTGAGCGAGGGCGAGGGAAGACGCGGGCGCCACACGTTTATTAGCGGTTCTCGTTATATTCTTTCTAACTCTGTATCTTCCGGTTACCTTAAGCTATCAAATTTATTTTTACACAAAAAAAACCGGACTGTTGTGTTCTAAAAGAAGATATTAGCTATTTTTCGGTGGCGTTTGTAGCTTCTTTTGAAAATTTGTTTTAATGAAATGAGCTTTTTGCTGATTACCACCTTAATTAAGGGCCTTGAGTGTACGGAATTGGGCCTCCTGGTAGCGTATGAGGTACGGTTTATTATTATATTAAGCGGACAAAATTTAAATGCGTTTGTGAGGTGATATTACCAATTTGATCTTTTTAGTGATTAAGCTAAATTTTGATTGCGGAATAACTCTGAAACTATTAAACCTAGTCCGATCAAACTTCAGTAGCGTCAGGTCTACCCTAAGGACTTTCAACTTTATTAGTAAGAAGTTTCCCGGTAGAATATTAACGAAGCTACAAGTGATCGTAAAAAACACGTGGTCCAACTGTTGTTGTTTTCACAGACTCACACTGTTTTCTGCTCCTAAAATATAAACTTTTCGTTTGTAATAGCAGTATTTGTAGCGGTTGAACCGGTTAACCCTTGAGCTGAAACAGAAAATTAGCTCTGCGCATGACAGTTTTTTCGCCACCACACTTAGAACTTTCATGACAGACGAACCAAGCAAATTTTGGTGCTATCTTTCCAAGACTGAAAACAGTGTCGAACAGTTAGAAATCGATGGCATAATTGAGGATGTGCTCACACTATCGCAAAAGCGTTCAACAAATATTTGTTATCTGTTTTTTACTCGTACATCAAGGCCTTCAGAACACCTTGAAACAAGAGTGCACGATTCAACAATTGTGCCAGTAGACTCTTCAAAATTGAGGAAATCCTACACCATGTTATGCAAATAGACGTCAACACGGCAATATTTCAAAAAATGTTTCTTAGACGCTACGCAGAGCGAGTGACTTCTTTTATTCATGAAGCTTTGACAGCTTCATTTATAACGGCTAGCGTTCCCGCGGAATGGCGACGTTCAAAGATTATACCCATTCTCAAAGGCGGGTAGCAAACTACAGGCAAAAACTTACAGACGTGTATTTTTAAAATGATGCTGTTGTAAACACAAGGAGCACCTTATTAACAAAGCACTAGTTAATTTCCTCCTCCTCGACTAGCTTCAAATCTAGCTAAGGAGGGAAGATGTTTGAGGTTCGGAATGGGTCCCCTCAATGACTCGAGTGCACAGTGGCAGCGCGAAGGAAGAGCCGTAGTCCGGTGAAGAGACGCTTTATTGCAGCCTCAGGCTACTGCCCGAGTCCACCCCCGAACATCCGCTCTTGAACCGTGCGAACAAAGAAGTCTCCTTTCTTTCCCGTGCATGGGTCCTCCGCGTTCGCCTTCGCGGAACCGATCAGCTTCGTTAGTTGACGGAACGAGAACTGGCTACGCGCTCTGCATCAGCCGCATTAATTGCGCTACACCCAACGCGCAGGTAATAGGTGCCTCATACTAACTGCACTTATGGCTTATCTTGAAGAAAACAACTTGACATACACTAAACAACATGGTTCCCAAAAAGATCTTTTGACAACAACAAAGCTTTCGGAAACTGTTCAATTCATCGCTGCAGTATTTATTTCTAGGCTACAAGTAAATGTAATATTCATACATTTTTTCAAAGGAGTTTGACAGGGTAACGAAGTGGAAAATAATAAAGCATGAGAAATTTGCTTTACACAATCAAGTGGTATCCCAGAGAAGCACGCACATTTCAACCGCACATCATCATCATCATCATCATCATCATAATCATAATCACTATCATCATCATCGTCATCACCTAGACTACGTGCACCGCTGAGCAAATTGCTTTCCCATGATCCGCCAATCAACACGGTCTCGTGCTTTCTGTTGCCACGTTATACCAGCTAACTTTTTAATCTCATCACCCCACCTAACTTTCTGTTTCCCGTTCATACGTTTGCTTTCTCTGGAAATCTAGTCATTTCCCGTCAATGACCAGTGGTTATCCTGCCGACGTGCTACGTGCGCGGCCTCTGTCCATTTCTTTTTCTTGATTTCAACTTTGATATCCTAAACCCCAGGTTGTTCCCTGACCCACTCTGCCCACTTCTTGTCTCTTAGGGTTACTAATATTGTTTTTGTTTCCATCGTTCGCTGTGTGGTGAATTTAAGCTGAACCAACTTCGTAAACCTTCAGGTCTCTGCTCTGTTGGTAAGTACTGGCAAGAAGCTTCTCTTACATACCTTCTCCTTGAGGGTGAGTGGGAGATTACGATTCATGGTTTGAGAATACTAGCGGGCTGTAACTCACCCCATCCTTATTGTTGTTGTTATTTCACTCTCATGGTTGGGCTCCGCGGTTACTGTCTGTCCTAAGTACACATCCCTTTCCAACTTCCAGAATCTCTCAACCTATCGGAAAGTGCTATTTGTTGCCGAAACTTTAGCATATTATTTTAGTTTTGTGAGCACTTTTTTTCAGACATACATTTCTGCTTTCAATGTCCAGTTCTGTGATCATGGGCTGTAATTAGTCGCCTATGTTACTCATCAAGGCAATGTCATCAGTGAATCGCAGGTTACTAAAATCTTCTCTATTATCTCTCATCCATAACTCTTCCTAATCTAGGGTCCTGAAAACCTCCTGTGAACACGTGGTGAATTGGTGAACCACACATAATTTGTTAATTTAAAGAGTGCTTAACCATAAAGTCTGCAACTTTTTTTGGGAGTGACCCCAGGGTGTGTGAGGACCTACTTTATTCATAACATACGTGAATGATATGCACCTATAAGTTGAAAAAGACGTTGCACTAAGATTATTTGCAGATGACTGCGTCATATACAAAACAATACGAATAGAGGCAGCTCAGAATAAATTAAACTTATCTTTCGTCATTATTGTCAAGTGAGGCGACGAATGGGGAATGCAAAATAAGGTAGCTAAGACTGCATGCGTGTCAGTATCAAGAAAAAAAAAAGCCACTTGTCTTCACTTACAACTTGATGGGGTCAAACGTTGCATGCTCAGGCAGAATCATAAAAAAAGAAGAGGTGACAATAACAAAAACATTAAAATGGGATAAACACATTAGTAGCACGTGTCAAAAAGAGTTCAGACAACTGCAATTTCTACTCAGAAAAACTGCAAAAACACCGCCGTATCGTTCTTCAAAAGACTGGTACGCTCCATTCTCGAATACGGCAGAGTTATGTATAATCCCTACCAAGGATATATTATCGACAAGCCTGAGGATATCGAAAACAAAACGCTTGGTTTCATCTACTACAGATACTCCAGTAATGACCGTGTGACGCTGCTGCAATATCGCGTTGCGATGCAGATACTTGAATACAGCCGGTGCGTTTTCTTTAAAATTCATGTACTTGTCACGACAAGCTATTTGGTAAAAAATATGACTACCTCAAACCACCCTATCAGTGCCTGTGGTAACCAAATCATGCAAAGTGTATCACACTATATTTAACACGCTGCAATACTTACAATTGTTCTTTCTTACCGTCTTTTCCTTAAAAAAAATGGAATGTGCCTGCGCATGCTTGCTTGAATATTGAGTCCTTAGAGGCGTCCACTGCTTAAATCGAGCAGTTTCTATTCGTATAAATCGTTCAATGGACTAACTATATTTGTAGCTTTCTGGGTTGACGCTGTCACTGAGATTTGCTGTATGTCTTCATGAGTAATGTAAAAGTATTGTTCTCTGTTGTGCAAAATGCGAAGGATGTCTTAGCGAACTTCAGCAACTTTGAGCGTATCTATCTATCTATCTATCTATCTATCTATCTATCTATCTATCTATCTATCTATCTATCTATCTATCTATCTATCTATCTATCTATCTATCTATCTATCTATCTATCTATCTATCTATCTATCTATCTATCTATCTATCTATCTATCTATCTATCTATCTATCTATCTATCTATCTATCTATCTATCTATCTATCTATCTATCTATCTATCTATCTATCTATCTATCTATCTATCTATCTATCTATCTATCTATCTATCTATCTATCTATCTATCTATCTATCTATCTATCTATCTATCTATCTATCTATCTATCTATCTATCTATCTATCCGCTTACGACTTTTGGCTCTCCTCGTCGTCTTAATAATGGTATTAATACCAAAATGGTATGGCGTAACATGACTGTATGACGAGCATAATTGACTAGTCATAACACCATGATATGTGTGTTATGAATGTCATGATTTAAATATATTGGTCTTGCTGGTCTTGCGGTGGTTTTGTTCACAAAACATATGGTAAAACTGGTGTGGTATGACATGACTGCATGGCGAACATAAGTGACATACTTTAACGTAGAAATTATGACATGCAAGGCATGATTGTTATGTTATCACCAATCATGAATACACGCCATGCTCACGGTGCATTCGTGGTCATTTTGCTGGCTGCAGATATACCAATTTTGATGTGACGGGGTGCCAATGAGTGACGAAGGTATATGACTGGTGCAAACATAATAATCATGAGATGCGTGTCTTGTAAGAACATGAATACATGCCATGATCATAATGCGCTCGCGGCCTTTCCGCTAGCTTCAAATATAGAAAATTTAGTGTGACGTGACGTCATTGAATGAGGAAGGTCTATGACTGGTGCGAACACGATATTTATGAGATGCTTGCCATATAACAACATAACTGCATTCCACGCATTTTGATGCGCTCGCGGCCATTTCGCTAGCTTCACACATCTCAAATCCAGTAATATCGGACGTGAATGGATGACGAAGGTATGTGACTGGTTCAAACATGATAATCATGAGATGCGTGTTATGTAAGAACATGACTACATATTACGCTCATGATATGCTGGCGGCCGTTTTGCTAGCTTCACTTTTACCAAATTCGGTATTGCAGGACGTGAATGGATGACGAAGGTATGTGACTCGTAAAAACATGATAATCATGACACGCGCGCGATGTTAGAACATTACATAACCACGCTCATGATGCGCCCGCGGCCCTTTTGATGGCTTCACCAAATTTGGTATAACGTGACGTGTATGGTCGATGGTGGTAAATGACGTACGTGTCCAACGGAACATGAGAAATGGTAGGCTCACTGCATGCTTGCGGCCGTTTAGCCTGCTCCACATACACTAAATTTGGTATCACGTTACGTTAACAGACGACGAAGTAAATGACGCGTATAATCATGATAATCATGATATGCGTGTCATGTGAAACATGACATATGCTACGCTCATAGCGTGCTCGTGGCCGTTTCGCTCGCCCCACATACACGGAATTCGGTATTATGTGCCGTGAATGAATGACGAAGATAAATGACACGTCCCAACATGGTATTCTTGATATGCGTGTCATAGAAAACGAGACTACATGCTACGTTCAAGCACGCTCGCGGCCGTTTTTCTAGCTCCACTTATGCGAAACAATTTGGTATCGGATGACGTGAATGAACGATGAACGTAAATGACACGTCCGAACATGATATATATATGAAATGTGTGCGATGTAAAACAAGACTACACGCTACGCTCGTGCCTTGGTTGCGGCCGTTTTGATAGCTTCACATATCACGTAACGGGAATACACTACGAAGGTAAATCACACATCAAAACATGAAAGTGATAGCATGGAAGCCAAGTACGGCATAACTTACGTCTAGCTAGTAACGTTGTGCTGATTTTAAAGTGTCATATAAACCTTCTTCAACCATGCTTCGCACATAGTCGATTCCCACAGTACGTAAGATCTGGCAATTTTTTCGCTCTCGCCAATGTATACGACTTTGTCGCATAACACTGCGCTGAAGTGTCAAAACCATGTTTCCCCTATGCTTTTGAGCAATTGATCTACGTATTCATTTTTCTCTCCTGTATGAGGCTGTTGAGGCTCACAGTATCTTTTAAAAAAAATAGATTGATAAAGGGTGCCAACTTATATTTAACAAACATGTTCCCTGTTAAGTTAATTGCAGTATATTTAGAGATTCCTCAATATCACTCATAAACGAACAGACGAGACTAATGGACACTCTATAGGCCCTTATATTATGACAACAATCAGGCGATAGTGTGAAGTAACTAAAATTAGTGTGCATTCAAATAAAGGTGGCGCTCCTTCACTTTAGTGAAATGTTGACTGTGCATTGGGACTACAGGCGACTATAAAGCAGCGTGGAAGACCTTACTTTACAACAAGTCCCCACGTTAAAGAAAAAATTAAAAATATGCTGCTTCATTTAGGTATGTCGGTGCGTACTAACGAGGATAGACAGACACCAAGAAACACATACATAGTCGTTGACTAAAAACTGAGGTTTTACTGCTGATACACCACAATATTATCAAGTATACAAAAAAGAACAGAAATAAGTGAAGCACTGCAAAAAGACCTAGGCTTGATAGAACGCACAAAGCAGCTAATCAAGAGGGACTGTAATAATCTTGCCAATGACAGCAAGGCAAGCTCTTTATCTAAAATGCCTATTGATAAGTTGCTGCATTGTACATTCGCAATATTTCCGACTTTTATCTTTTTGTCGGGCCACTTTATCGCCAGACCTGCGAAAGTACGCTCGTGCTAAGTAGTGTGGCAAACTGGGCAAGCAGAAAGACACTAGACTAGCGCTGATTGTCAACTTAAAATTGCATATAAGAAAGATCTTATATATATATATATATATATATATATATATATATATATATATATATATATATATATATATATATATGTGTGTGTGTGTGTGTGTGTGTGTGTGTGTGTGTGTGTGTGGTGTATGAGATCTAAGAGACAATAACGCCAAGGAATGTATAGGGGAAGTTATTAGAACGATGCACTATAAATAGGAAGAAAGAAAAGTGGGTGAAAAAATAACATGCCGGGAGCAGGAATCAAACCTACGACCTTTGATTAACGCATTCATGCTCTACCATTGAGCTATCACGGAGGCTATCCCCCCAGCCACATTATGGAGTTTATATGTGAATTGGAACGACGGAGTGTCAGTCAGCACCACCTGTAGCCATGGCAGCGAGTGCGGCACACTCTTTTTATGAGCAACCAGGCAGTCCCAGCTCGCGCCTCGCACCAACGTGTGGATGTCACTGCGGTAGTGGGCATTTCTCTTCACTACATATCGTACCCCATCGGAAAAAGAGCCATCCTGGCGACTCACGGAGAACAGAGTACGAGTGGATCGTAATATGGGTTCAACCACTGTACGTGAACGGTTTCGCGACCGCGAAAGCGCTGGTCTGTAGATGGCGTCACGGGTTCGATGACGTAGTTAACAAGTGAAGTCTGCGAGACAGTGCAGTAGGGTTCATGATATTTTGAAAGAAGTTTCGTAGAAAGGCCTGTAGGTACAGCTGGAACCCAAAGCCACACAAGGGTGTCCGGGAGAAAGTTAGGGTATGGGTAGTTATCGCCACGCCGAGATTTTCGTCTTCATAGGTCGATGGTTGTAACCGACTGGGCGAGCTTACGACATTTCTCGGCGCGGCGGGAAGCTTCAGAGATGGGCGTAGTCTCAGAGGAATCGGGTTGGTAGGGCAGAATGGTATCCAGTGTTGTGGAAGGGTTTCGGCCATATAACAGGAAAAATGGCGAAAACCCCGTAGTCGGCAGTTCAGCAGTATTGTAGGCGTATGTCAAAAAAGGCAGAATGAGGTCTCAATCGGAGTGGTCTGAGGCAACATACTTAGATACCATGTCGCCAAGGGTACGGTTGAATCTTTCCATCAAGCCATTCGTTTGGGGATGGTAGGCGGTGGTAGTCCGGTGCATGATAAGGCATTCGACAAGGAGTGCGTTGACAACTTCAGAAAGGAACACACGTCCTCTGTCGCTGAGAAGTTCACGCGGTGCGCCATGGCGGAGAATGAAGTTCCGCAGGAGAAAACATGATACGTCGCGTGCTGTGGGAGCAGGCAAAGCGTTTGTTTCTACGTATCGCATCAAGTAGTCGACGGCGACAACGACCCAACGGTTTTCGGAAGCCGTGAATGGAAGAGGCCCGTACAGAACGAACGATTCCGATGCGGTCGAAAGGCCTGGCTGGGCGAAGGATTGGCTGGATTGGAATAGAGGTGTGATGAAGCAGAGCTTTCCGTCATTGGCACTGCGGGCATGAGTGAATGTACTTGCGATCAAATGTGTACACGCCTGGCCAATAAGAGCGGGAGGCAATCCGAGCGTATGTTTTGAAGATGCCCGCATGTACGCACTGAGGGTCAGCGTGGAAAGCTGAACATATTGCCCCATTGAATATGCAGCACCAAAAGAAAAACAAAGAACACGCGCAGCGAGAGAAAAAAGACGAGGTTCTCTTCCGATCAGTTTGCCAGTGTTCTGGTACAATGAAAGTGAGTTTTCTGAATTCAACCGCTGCTGTTTCTGCATTGTGACACTGGCGGAGGCGCTGGGTACATGTTCAGGACGCCTGACAACAGCCCCGCATCTAGTCCAGAAAGACTTCCGTGCATCGACACCCCTATTCACCGCAGCAGCCACCGCCTGTTAGGCCTCAACCCGGAGTTCGGTCCATTGCCGGAAAGCGTGACCATGCCAGAAAGCAAGACGGCGCCTGGAAGCACTGGCCCCAACATGTTCAGCCCAAGCACGACACAGGTGACTGTTTTGAACCCTCGACTTCCGGTTGACTTCCACGGAAACGCATATGAGGACGCACAAGACTGGCTTAAGGAATTCGAGCACACAGCGAACGTTAACGGGTGGAACACCACACCTACGTTTATTTTCCGCTTCAAGACAGAGCCCGAATATGGTTCACGAATCGCGTGTGGTCGTATTGAGTTGAGTTCCGGCAGAAGTTTCTCGACACATTCGCGAGCACCGAAAGACACGAAATCGCACAGCGCCTCCTCGAGTCACGGATTCTGAAACGAAATGAATCCGTTACGATGTTTGTTGAGTACATGGCTCGGCTATATTTCATCGATCAGGTCCTAATATGGCTGAAGCGAAAATGGTTAGCCACCTCATGCGGGGCATTCAGGAGCAGCTCTTCGCTGGTCTCGTACTAAACCCGCCTACAAGTGTTGACGAATTATCCAAGGAGGCGACATCTATCGAACGCGCACTGCATCTACGCTATCGCCAATATGACCGCCCAACCCACAGTGCACCGATCATCGTGGCAGCCACGACCACAGCAACGACACCCGACGAAGGTTCTTTGCGCCGAATAATACAAAAAATCGTACAAGCAGAGGTCAAGAAGCTTGTCGCCAAACCAAATGACTGCGCGATCGCCTCAGTAAGAGAAGTTGTACGCTATGCCAGGAAATCAGGCAAGCCGCTCTCGCTTCCTGAGCAGAACATGAGCACTCCCAGGGCAAGCTATGCAGACAGTCCGCCGACGGCCCGCGAACGGGCCGCCACAACATCAGTACCACCAGCAACATCCGCCGACAGCGCCTTGGTACTACAAAGAAACTTCGACGCCGAGGCGGCCACCACTTCGCAAAACTAACATCTGGCGTACCTTTGGCCATTGACCCCCTGTGCTTTCATTGTGGGGAAGCAGGCCACATCGTTCGGTATTGCCCGTATCGCGTCGCAGGGTACCAAGGGTTTCCTGCCACAATTCCTTGGCACCATTTCAACGAAACACCTGACGTCGACACGACTGTCATGACCCCGCGGGATGTTTCTCCTGGGTTTCAGTCACGCTCACCCTCTCCTGGGCGTTATTATCCATTTTCTAGACGGAGCACCACTGACATGCCAAGAGGGAGATCTCCTAGTCCACGCCGGGGAACCTAAAAGCAGCGACCTCAGGGGGGAAGGTTGCCAACCGTCGAAGTGCTGAAAATCCCCCAATACTGCCGAGCGAAGAGAGACATATTCTCAATTAAGCGACGAAAGATGAGGTTGTTACTGCCGAAGTTGCAAATTATGATTGATGGACATGACGTCATGGCATTGGTCGACACTGGCGCGGACTCCTCAATAATGAGTGAGAGTCTGGCAGACAAGCTCAGGAAGGTTAGAATGGAATGGACAGGACCGCAGATTAGAGGAGCAGGAGGGCAGCTACTCACAACTACTGGAAAGTGCACTGCAAGAATGAAGATAGGGGATGCATCCTTCGTCGCAAATTTCGTTATTCTTTCTGAGTGTTGCAAACAGGCAATCTTGGGGATCGAATTCTTGCGTAAATATGGTGCCATGATCAATATACCGGACGGTGTACTGACCTTCTCAGCAGATCAAAGCGCAGTGCTACACCGAAAATCCCTGCGAGTCATTGACGATCTCACTGTACGTCCGTTATCGTGCCGCCTTGTTTTGGTCACGTGCAGCGAGCAGAATACTGGAGAAGGAATCACTGAACAAATATTGACGATTCTACTCTCTCGCGGTGTTGCAATTTCCAGAAGTATCATCCATGTTGCATGCGGTTAAGCGGAGGTTCTGTTGACGAATTTTACCAATGAACGACGACAAAACACACCAGGCACTACAGTTGCCTACTTCAACGAGATCACCGAAATCCGCGAGTGTTGTTTAGTACAACAGGACGAGCCGCAAGCCAAGTCAGCCCCCCCCCCCTATTGACGTAAGCATGGATTTGTCACCAGCGCAGAGACAGCGTCTAGTAGATCTTATTCATCAGTTCAAAGACTGTTCTTTATCGACCTCGAGGGTCAGTCAAAGCCACTGACGAAGCACCGGATAATTACGGAGGAGACGGCAAGGATAATACGACAGAACCCATATCGCGTAGCACCAAAAGAGCGTGAAGCAATCCAGGAACAAGTGACGAAAATGGTCGATGATGACGTCATCCAGCCTTCAAAAAGTCCTTGGGCATCGCCGGTAGTGCTGCTTAAAAAGAAAGACGGAAGCTTGCGATTTTGTCTCGAGTACCGCAAGCTGAATTATGCAACAAAGAAAGACGTATACCCATTACCGCGCATCGATAATTCCCTCGACAGGCCGAGGTATGCACGCTACTTCTCGTCAATGGACCTCAAAAGTGGGTATTGACAATTTGAGGTCGACGAACGAGATAGAGAAAAAACGGCTTTTGTAACGCCTGACGGGCTTTAAATTTATAAAGTTTTGTCATTCGGATTGTGCTCAGCCCCCGCAACATTCCAGATACTGATGAATACCGTTCTGTCAGGCCTTAAGTGGCAGACGTGTCTGGTCTATGTGGACGACGTCATTGTTTTTTCAAAAAAACATTTGAGGAACATCTAAGCAGGCTGCTATCGGTACTCAAGGCAATAAGGTCTGCAGGCCTACACTGAAACCCGAGAAGTGACATTTCGGTTTCAAGGAGCTCCAATTTTTTGGCCAAGTGGTGAGCCATGAAGGTGTTCGATCTGATCCCGATAAGATTGAGGCCGTCCGAAAATTTCTGGTGCCATAAGATGAGAAAGCAGTCAGGCGTTTCCTTGGCCTATGCGCATACTACCGAAGGTTTATTGCCAATTTTTGCCACATAGCCTCGCCGTTAACACGACTCACAAGAGAAGACGTTTCGTTCACATGGGGCGACGATCAACAGGCGGCATTTGATGATCTCCGACAACGCCTGCGGACTCCGCCTGTGCTTGCTCACTTTGATGAGGATGCTCTTATCATTGTCCACGAAGATGCCAGCAACGTGGGTTTAGGCGTTGTACTCGTCCAGAGGCAAGACTCAGCCGAGCGTGTGATCGCATATGCTAGTAGGACGCTTTCGCGCGCCGAGTCCAACTACTCCACAACGGAAAAAGAGTGTCTTGCTGTCGTACCGTCGGTTATGAACTTTCGTCCGCACCTCTATGGTCGTTCCTTCCACGTAGTCAGCGACCATCATTCCCTCTGCTGGCTGACACACTTGAAAGACCCGTCTGGTCGGTTCGCACAGCGGAGCTTATGCCTTCAAGAGTTTGATATGTCGGTCGTTTATAAGTCCGGACTGCAGCACGCCGACGCCGATTGCTTATCAAGGTCACCATTAAAGCGCGACGATGACACAGAAGATGAGAGCGTGGCGTTTGTAGGAGTTATCGACACCACTACAATTTCGTGCAAGCAGAAAGAAGACAGCGAGTTGCTTCGCCTTATTGAATTTTTGAATGGCCGCACAAACAACCGTCCCTAGAAGATTTGCAAGAAGCCTACCGTCATTCCGCTTACGTAGTGGTGTTCTCTATAAAAAGAACATTTCTCCAAGAGGAAGCACCCACCTACTTGTCGTTCCGATGTCAATCTGCAAGGAGATACTTCGTGCTTGCCACGATGAGCCCACGTCTGGTCATCTAGGATACACACCCACATTGACCAGAATCCAACAGAAATATTACTGGCCAAGACTTCCAGCTATTGTGAAACAATACGTGCGCACGTACCTTGATTTCCAATGACGAAAATCGCCACCGTTAAAACCAGCTGGACTATTACAACCAATGCAAGTGCTCACTGTACCCTTTGCCCAACTTGGAATGGATCTCCTCGGACCATATCTGACTTCCCATGCTGGCAACAAGTGGGTATTAGTCGCCACTAATTATCTTACGCGCTACGCGGAAACAAAGGCTTTGTCAAGTGGCACCGCCCTTGAAACTGCACGATTCTTCGCAGAAAATATCGTCCTGAGGCACGGTGCTCCCACAACCACAATGACGGATTGTGCCGCTTTCACGGCCACAATGCTGAAGACAATGCTTGAGCTCAGTGGAACACCTCATCGGAAAAACATTTACTATCATCCACAGACCAAAGGCTTAACAGAACGCCTGAACAAGACTATTGCCAACATGTTGAGTATGTACGTTGACGTGGATCACAAGAACTGGGACAACATTCTACCGTACATCACGTTCGCTCATAATATAGCGCAGCAAGAAACTACTAGAAGAACACCGTTGCGTCTCCTTCATGGCCGTGAAGTGTCGACGATGCTTGACGCCTTGTTACTGCACGACTGCAATGACATCGTTTTGGACGCTGCATCTTTTACCCAACGAGCAGAAGAAGCGAGGCAGCTTGCACGCGTCCGAATCACCCAGCAGCAATATTACGATGCCCAACGTTATAATCTGTGACACCGACATTTCGTCCATTGGCCCAGCGACAAATTCGAGGTATGGAGTCCTATCCACCGCCGGGGAAAGTCTGAAAAATTGCTGAACAGGTATTTTGGCCCCTACACAGTTTTACAACGCCTGCGTGACGTAATTACGTGGTCGTTCCTAACAGCCGCTCGACAACTCGCCAGCGAAAACCCGAAATCGTGCACGTTGTACGAAGGAAGCCCTATATTTCGGACTGATTTACACCATACTTCTACTACACCATCTTTTGTAAAAGAGCATCGGGACGCTGCTCTCTTGAGGGGGGCAAATGCCACATTGAATATGCAGCCCCAAGAGAACAATGAAGAACACGCGCAGCGAAAGAAAACGATGAGGTTCTCTTCCAATCAGTTTGCCAGTGTTCTGGTACAATTAAAGTGAGTTTCCTTAATTCAACTGCTGCTGTCTCTGCATTGTGACAATATTGCAGCACCAAGATGGCGTGGTATGACCAGTAACCACTTTCGGCCGTCAGACTTGTAATTCCTGCGATAAAGAAGGTCATCGCGGATCTTAAAGTGAACCGCTTGACGGCGCAATGTTCGAAAAGATGGAGAAGTCAACGGGTCTGAAAGGAATTGCCGAGGAGCTTTGATCCAGTCATCCTTACTGCGACGTGGCTCTGACGCCACGTCGCAGTTTGGTGGAAACGCAACCGTTTTGTCCACGACAGATAGACAAGCAGAACTGTCCGATGATACAGGTGAACGCGATAAGGCGTCGGCATCAGTGTGACGTCGGCCAGACCTGTAGACAACACGCATGTCAAACTATTGCAATGGCAAAGTCCAGTGAGCTAAACGGCTGGAGGGGTCCTTCAAGGTGGATAACCAACAAAGTGCATGGTGATCGGTGACTACGTCGAAAGGGTTACCATACAGGTACGGTCTAAGGTTACCTGGAGCCCAAATAATTGCCAGACACTGCTTCATTGTTACAGAATAATTTTTCTCCGCTTTGGTGAGGGTACGGCTTGCGTCAGCGACTACGTACTCCTGGAATCCCTATTTGCACTGCGCGAGTACGGCGCCAAGTCCAACAGCGCTTGTGTCGGTGTGCACCTCAATCGGAGCCGTCGGGTCGAAGTGACGCAATATTGGCGGTGAGGTTAACAGGTGGCGCAACGTTTTGAAGGCATCATCACAGACGGGTGACCAAGCGTTACTTTTCGATTCATTCCGTAAAAGATCAGTAAAGGGGGCGGTGATCATCACAAAATTCGGAATAAAGCGGCAGAAATATGAGCTGAGTCCAAGGAAGCTGCTTAGATCCTTCAGAGATGAGGGTTTAGGGAACTCTGCAACTACCTGAAGCTTGGCGGTGTCAAGAAAAATACCATCCTCAGAGACAACATGGCCGAGAATCTTGAGCTGACTTGCGCCGAAGCGGCATTTTTTGAAGTTCAGCTGAAGGCCGGCGTCAGTTAGACACTGCAGCACTTCATCTAGCCTGCGGAGATGCGTGGGAAAATCTGGGGAAAATATAACCACGTCATCCAAGTAGCAAAGGCATGTTTTCCACTTCAGTCCGCGCGAAAGACTGTCCATCATCCGCTCGAAGCTGGTGGGTGCGTTGCAAAGACCGAAAGGCATGGCGCAGAGTTCGTAAAGGCCATCAGGTGTGACCACGGCCGTTTCAGGCTGATCGTCAGGCGCCATAGGGACTTGCCAGCAGCCGCTCTGTAAGTTAATAGAAGAGAAGAACTCCGCATCTTGGAGGCTGTCAAGGGCATCGTCGATTCTCGGCAAGGGGTAAACGTCTTTTCGAGTTATTTTGTTAAGACGAGACGGTAGTCAACACAGAAGCGAATTGACCCATCCTTCTTCTTAAGGAGAATGACTGGAGATGCCCAGGGGCTATTCGAAGGCTGGATGACGCGCCGCTTGAGCTTGTCAGCTACTTGGTCACCGATAACTGTTACGTATTCGGCGGCTGGACGACAGCCGGCCCAGGAAAGAGACGACTCAAGCAGTGCCAGGAAGACAATCCCAGTTTATTCACCTTGCGGCGCGTTTTTAAGCGCTACGCAGCCAATCGCAGGTTGGCACGAAAGAAAAGAAAACAGCAAGATAACAGCAATCGGGCAATGTTATCAGAAAGCCCCGACGTAGAAAGAGGGCGAGCACTGCAAACGTTACAACTCGGCCAAAGCTACCCCTAGCGGAAGGCGTTCAAGAGGATGACGCTTCATGAACGGCTGGAGGTGGTAACAGGTAGCCAACACGTGGGCAGGTCTCCAAGCACAGCACTGACACGTTTCGCACGGTCATATTGTCTTTGTGCACGGCGTGGGCGAAGACCCTAAGGTGCATGGTGGCACTGGTCGTTGAAGTAGCCACCGCAGAAGGAAATGGAAATGGCATTGCGCGTCGTCTGGCTGGAACACGCCCGCGAAGGTTGGCATTAAAGGCCAAGAGGAGGCAATGTCGAGAACAGGCAATGTTCAGAACGGGCACCACTCGCCGAGTGTCGATTGGCTGCAGCACGGGAGTTGGCTGCAGGCGCCTGGAGCAGGGTTGATTTCGCCATCTGGTACGACAGGATCTGAAATGGCTGAGTGGACGAGCGGTAGAAACGCAGAAACTACGTCAAAAGCAACCTGGCGCCCAAGCTTAGAAAAGCCCGACAGTTGATTTCACTGGGAGCAGATAACGTGAAAGCCGAACACGATAAGGAAAAAAAAAATATATACTTGCGCCAAGTTGCATGCACACAAAAGAAACAAGAAACACTTAATAGGTTCGGCTAAGGCAGTCCGCATTAGCATGGTGTTTGCCTTTCTTGTGCCGCACTGAGAAATCAAATTGCTGAAGTGCTAGACTCCAACGCATCAAGCGGCTGTTTTTGTTCGACATTTGATTTAACCACACTAAAGGTGAGTGATCAGTTTCAAAAACAAATGAGGAGCCTTTGAGGTAACACGACAGCTTTTCGAGAGCCCAGACCAAGCAAGCACATTCTTTTTCAGTTGTACTGTAGGCTTGCTCGCGTGATGTTAGTTTTCGACTGGCGTAGACAAGAGGATGTTCCTCGCCCTTTTTGTTCACTTGACTTAGAACAACGCCCATTCCGCGGTCACTGGCGTCACACTGAACTAAGAAGGGGAGAGAGTAATCTGGTGCCGCGAGGACCGGTTTGCTGACAAGAATCTTTTTGATCTCAGCAAAAGCATCTTTACGAGCCTTATTCCAACTTACAATAGTTGGCTCAGTTTTGCGCAGTGCGTCTGTGAGAGGACTAGCGATATTTGCGAAGTTGGGAATGTAGCTTCTGTAGTAGTCGGCTAAACCCAAAAAGGAACGCAAGTTAGTCTTTGTTTTCGGCAAAGGAAAGCTAGTGATTGCTTCAACTTTTATTTCGGAAGGACGTCGCTTCCCTTGGCCAACAACATGCCCCAAGTAGTGGACTTCAGATCCCACCGCTGCCACCAGCTGTTACGTATTCGGCGGCTGGACGACAGCCGGCCCAGGAAAGAGACGACTCAAGCAGTGCCAGGAAGACAATCCCAGTTTATTCACCTTGCGGCGCGTTTTTAAGCGCTACGCAGCCAATCGCAGGTTGGCACGAAAGAAAAGAAAACAGCAAGATAACAGCAATCGGGCAATGTTATCAGAAAGCCCCGACGTAGAAAGAGGGCGAGCACTGCAAACGTTACATAACCTGGCGCTCTGTCGCGGACACGCGATAGGGTTTTTGACGCAGTGGTGCATTGGTGCCCGTGTCGATGCGGTGACACATAGCTGATGTGCAGCCGAGGGGACTATGCTGGCAGTCAAAGGAAGAACGGAACTTGTTCAGGAGTCGTAGAAGCTGAGCACGTTGCGAAATGGTTAACGTGTCGGCGATGGAGCTGCTCAGTATGTCAGGTCTAGTAGTCTGCGGCTAAGAAGGTAAATCCAGCGACTTTGTGTTCGGCGAAAGAACCACTCGGCATGTCAATAATTGCAGAAGGGTCGAGACTGTAAACACGCCCGACACACTCGCCCCGAAGTAGTGTTACAGGACATGACAGCAGATTTCAGATGGGCAGTCTGCTGACATCGTCATGAATTTCCGAAGTTACAAAAGGGCATGAGGTAGCGGCGAACACTTGCGACGAACGAAAACGGCAGATGGCGTAAAAAGGGCACTTGACTTGGCGAGCGCGTTGCAAGACACCGTGGCAAGGGCAAAAGAGTGCAGCGGTATGATGACGTCTTCAGCAACAAATAGTTTGTCCCCGGTTTCATGAGCATCATATAATGGAGCACCGTCCAACACTGCAAATGCCACCTAAGCGTGAGAGCAGTCGATGACGGCCTTATTAGGGGAGAGAAAATCCCAGCCCAAGATGAGGTCATAGGAGCAAGAATTTAACACTAGCAATTCAATGACATAAATGAAGCCATCAATCGCGATGCCAGCAGTACAGGCAGAGGCCGGCGTAACGTGCTCTGCGCTTGCTGCACGAAGCGACATACTTGCTTGTGGCGTCATAACTTTTCTGAGCAAGCGGCAGAGTCTGGCACTGATCACTGAAACTGCGGCACCAGTGTCGACAAGAGTGAGTGCAGCGACGCCGTCCACATATACGTCCAGTACATTCGTAGGTGAAGAGAGAGGCCTTGGTCTTTTCGCGGGTGTCGCAGTTCCTGCCTCTGGAACTGTGGCAATTAGTTTTCCCGCTCCGGCGATGAAGGACAACGACGCATCAGCGATGGCGAGCGGCGTCGAGGCGACGGCGAGTGACGGTTAACAGGAGGGTGGTGGTCGTCATACGATGACATCTGGTCGGGATGCTGAGAGCCTGCAAACAAAGGGCCCGGTGGCACATACGGGACATGTCCGAAGCTCTGGTGGTAGTTCTGGTAGTAGTTCTGGTGATAGGTAGGGAGATGCCAACGGCAGTATTGCGCTATGCAGCCAGGCAACCCACAAGAAAAGCATATCGGCCGATTGTCAGGTGTACGCCATTGTCCACTACTCTGGAGGGACCTTGGCTGAGCAAACCAAGGAGTGGGCACGGCTGATGGTAGTGACCTAAACGTCTGAAGAGGTGGCCTTGCGCCAACCTCAGCATTGCTTAGAGGTGCATTCACCTCGACATAGGCCAAAGGGGTCGACAACGGCTAAGTGTCGCGGGCAGGTGGCAGAGCCATGCAAACTTGCTCCTGGATCACCTCACGAATGTTTGCTGGCAGATGTGATGACGGTTGGCCGGCTGTCGATAGCAGCGACAGCTGACGAGCGACCTCAGCGTGAAAAAACTTTTTGATCTGCGATAGCAGCGATTGATGGTCATAAGTTGTTGTCAAGCTTGAGTGGGTGTCATCCGGGACGTTAGGGCGTCACGTGAGAAGACGCTGTCGTTGGAGCTCGTCAAAACTCTGACACGGCTCGATGAACTCCGAGACAGTGGCAGGGTTTTTCGAGAGGAGCATTTCAAAAGCGTCGTCGGAAATGCCTTTCATAATGTGCCGTACCTTGTCAGTTTCCAGCATCGTCGCGCCAACACGCCGGCAGAGGTCGAAAATGTCCTCGATGTAGCTGGTGAATGTCTCACCAGTTTGTTGGGACCGGCTTTGTAGTCATTGTTCTACGTGACGTTTGCGCACCCCAGGGCGTCCAAAAACAGCTGTTATGCAGGTCTTGAAGGTCGTCCAAGTAGGAATGTTCGTCTCGTGGTTTCTGTACCACAGCTTGGCGACTTCCGTTAAATAAAACATCAAGGTACCCCATTTCATGGCATCATCCCATTTGTTGGTAGCGCTGGCTCGTTCATAGGATTCCAGCCAATCCTCAACGCCTTTCTCGTCTGTGCCGCTGAAAATGTCGGGTTCACGCAGGAGCTGGACACCGGGACTGTCGCTGGGTGGCGAAGCCCAGGGGGGGGGGGGGGGTAAAGACAGCGTCGTCAGGCATGACGGATGGCAGCTTTCGGCTACGCGATTCCAGGGTCGGGGAAAACCACAGCAGCCTCCATCAAAATATAATGTAAATGCAAGGCGATAAGCGGTAGCAGCGTCAGAACAGACGCAGCAAGAGCTGGCCGGATATACGGGCATCGTCGCAGCAGCAACCAGGCGCTCCCAGCTCGCGCCTAGTGGGCTGCGTTAGTGGGCATTCCTCTTCACTACAGTTCTAATTACTCCCTTTATACAATCGTTAGCATTATTATCTGTTAGGACTGATTATTATTGTGTCAAAACACGAAAAAACGAGCCCTTAAATATAAACTTCTTTCCCTTATATATATATATATATACCAAAAAACAAAAGTGATGCTGGGTCCGGGTAAGATTATCCGTACAGAGAATAAGAAGCACGTACGAAGTAGTTTTATTGATGTTTCGGCCGCGGGTCCGGCCTTCATCAGAATACAGTTGATGGCACGAGTGCTGTTTATATACATGTGCATATCAATGAGATACAAATATGAAAACCGCACTCAATGAGATACAAATATATAAACAGCACTCGTGCCATCAACTGTATTCTGATGAAGGCCGGACCCGCGGCCGAAACGTCAATAAAACTACTTCGTACGTGCGTCTTATTCTCTATACGGATATATATATATATATACATATGCGAAAGAGTTACTCTATATATATATATATATATATATATATGGAAAGAGTTATAGTTACTCGCGCCTGCTCTTACATTGTGAAAAAATTAAAACTAAAACCGCTGAAACAACTGTGTAGACAAGAGGCATCTAGCCCTAACAACGTTTGCGGCAATAATAAAAAATGCTGCTTCGCTATCAAGAAGAGTAATAGACAGTTCATTGACGTGGTTATTGCCTCCTTTTGAATTTTGTACGCTTAAAATGTTTCCCTTGTCAGCTAGTCGCTGCGGCCAGTGTGTCGAGACTGTGCTGACCCCATCGCTAGCGCGACACGTGTGCCCCGAACTCTACGTGAGTGAAATGTGCAGTGTGTGCGCGAGCGCGAGAGCCACCCTGGCTCACATACTCTGGGGATGTGACGCAGACAGCGCGGACGGTCCGGTGTTACCGCCGCAAGTAGAACAGCGTGTGGGGTCTACGGACCCAGAAGACCAGCGAAGGGCCGTCCGGCAGCTCGAGGTCGCACTGGCGCTGCAAAGGCGAAAGGGGGACACCCTCAGTAACCCGAGCGGCGACGGGGCACGAAGGCCTTGAGGTCTAGGCCCGCGTGACATTAGGACTTCTAGTGTAACGTGAGATAGGGTGAACCCCACGCCCTGCGCGGCCGGAGGGAATCCCGCATGCTGGAACCCAATAAAGTTTATTCTCTCTCTCTCTCTCTCGAAGGTGCAATACCCCGAACTAAATTACGGTGCTCCCTTAGTCTAAAGTTGGCACACTGCCCCGTCTGATCCATAAAAACGCGTCCGCACGGAAAGAGTACGCTGTACATAACTCGAACGGCACACTCTACATATTTTTCTGCTTAATGGAGCATGGATTTTGCGTCATCAGAGCGTTTTCGACGCGTTTCTGCACCACCGCGCCATTATTGCTGATCTTAATCTTGGCAGCAAAAATCACTTCAATGCCTTGACGTGCGCCTACCTTCTCGAACCTATGTGAGAGTTAGTGAACGTAATATAACACGAGGAATTTTTTCTTTTTTTGGCTGATGTTGGGTTACTTTTAAATTCACTCTTTAAACTACGCATAAGATTATGGCAAGCCAGCAAAACAACACTATTCGTATATTTAGCTTCCTTTAGCCTGAGAGTTTGAGATTGTACGGTCACGGCAATTTTGTGATCACATGACTTGGAGATTTTCGAATATGCAGAACCAAAGGAAAGCAAGGGCTTGGAACTACCAGGAAGGTGTTGCCGGCATAAAGTCAGCGCTCGTCCTGTCTCTTTCTATTTCTTTGTCTTCGTTTTTTGCGCCATTTACCTCGAACTCTCCTGCTGTTAATTTGCAGCAATCATTCAGTATCTCAGCAGTGGAGACCCAGATGTCCTGAAATTGACAAAGTCACATTTCACTTATGTTCTAACAATCATTTATCAATGCATCGACTGGTGCAGCTTTTGTAAGTGCGTCCGCAAGATCGGGGAATGTGATAAACTACTCTCTCTGTTCGTGGCACGAATCTATCTCAAGGAATAAAGGCGCAGCCGACCTTCGTACGACCCATCACAGTTACTCGTTTGCGAAGACGTGATAAGTAGTCATGAGGTTAAAATTGAACGTGTATCCCATTTCTGCTGCCCACTTCTCTCACACTGTGCGAGATACCATGTACGTAGGTATTGACCGCGCCCTTCTTTGCCTCTTACACGAGTCTTAGTTGCCTGATATTTCGCCTTAGACGACGAAAAAAACGAAGAGCGCGCGTGACAGTACTGGCGCTGTGGCACGAGTGGGAGCCTTGTGTCGGAAACTGGCCAGGAGTGATGCCAACGCCTGAACAGTGCCTGTTAACTCGTTCACATTTCCTGAGCCTATGTAAATTGTCTATAGTCACAGGCGACTGCACAAATGTAATAGTTAGCGACGACGAAGACTGGACTCATCGGCACTCCACCAAATTAAAGGAAACGACATAACAACGCCTAATAGTGGTCGGCTTCCCGAAGTCAGCAGCCGCTCTGGCTCCTGGAAATCCTTGTATGGGAGGCTGCAGTTTTTCGTGGCTAACGACGTTACCGACGCATCGAAGAAACGTCCTTATCTGGTAACGCTGTGCGGGGAGAAGACCTATGACATCGTCTGCGCCCTCACTTAACCCAACCAGCCCAACCAATTGAGTTACGAGGACAAAGTCGAGATTCTTAAGATTCTTGCATTCACAAACGTCTGAGGTCATCCGCAGGACGTGGTTCTAGTGACGTGACCAACGAAACGGCAAATGGGTCAATGACTACGTTACAGCGCTCAAAAAGCTAGTGGAAGATTGCAATTTCGGACAAAGGCAGACGCTGCCGCAAATCTGACAATGTTGCTTATGGACGTCACGCTGAGTGATCGTTTCGTTTGCAGTCTTCTGAATGAGTAAATCAGGCAATAGCTCTTCGCAAAAAAAGCTTGACGTGGTAAAAACCTTTTGACCTCGCACTACGAGTTGAAAACGCCATCGAAGACAAGATGAACACGAAAACCTAATTTAAAGAGATTCACCAATGTTGCAAAGCGTCTGCCATACAGAAGGCCAAGTTCGCTCGAGTACCTCTGTTCAAAAAAGGAGACAACGCTGTTAGTGCTGTAAAGTTCTACAGAATCCGGACACCACAAGTTCCAAGCAGCCTCATGCAACTACTGCAAGAAACGCTTACACACTGAAAGACCTGCCGGAAAAAGCGAAAAGAGGCAAAACCCAGCACTAACGACGGGCATACGCGAAGAGGAACTTCGACAGTAGCCGTAACACCAGTGACAACTCCGCGAGAGTCATCAGGAGTAGCCCTTTACGAGCTCAACATATTAATCAACGTGTCCTACCTGCAGAAGGTCATGACTCGGCTACGCGCACATGAAAAGTTCTTAAATTTCGAATTCGCCTCGTGTGCAGCATGCACACTCAACAGTGAGGCCACATTCAAAGCTATGTGGTCAGATGACCACGGATTAGACTGAGATTCCCCTATGCACACGGTCAGGATAGTATCTTTCCATTCTCGTGCAATAGTGATGGTTACGCACAGAAACAAGACCATTTTATTACCGCTTGTTGTCATCGAGGGAGCATATTGTAACCTCCTGAGGCGAAACTGCTTTCATGAACTCGGTGTACAGATCACGGGCATCAATGATGTATCAGACGAGGAACTTATTTTGAAGCTTCTTGACCAGCACCAAATTGCATTCGATGAGGATATCTCAGGACAAATCAATCCTGCGGTACAACTAGACCTCGTGAAAGGAGCGAAACCATAGTTCCGAAAAGCACGGCCAGTTTCTCTTGCGCTGCGGTCAGCTTTTGAAGCCATAGGCGTATAAGTCGGGAGGGGGGGGGGCAAGGAAGCGTGAGCCTTCCACCCCTTTCGACAGTGGTCAATAATTAGCAAGTGAGGCGTAGCTTGAAATTTCGCCAATATTTGGGGTATGATAATCTTTCTTGTAGGTTATATATGTTGTAACGTGCTACAAAAGGTCTTCAACTAGGAAAAACTGAGCCGGCGGGGAGACGCACCAAAAACTGGCAAGATGGTTGCTTCAATAATCAACAACTAGCCCGAGCACGCGCTGCCCCAGAACATTTTCTTCCATTCTCGCGGGCAGCCATGGCTAGCGCTCGCCGTAACTAGCGGCCAAGTGGCAATATATATATATTATTATATATATATATATATATATATATATATATTGTAAGATGGCGTCGAGTACACTCAAGACTCCCTTTTTTTGACCCGAGTATGAGCCCCACAACCTAAACTTGACTGGTGATGATGAGTATGTACAGATGAAAAGATGGGACGCATAAATAATGCTCACACTTATTTTCCCCGCGCACTTGAGCGGCCGGCCCGGCCGAGACTTAGGCGGGAAAGGTACGGTGCACAAAGGGTTTAAGACGTGAAACGTGGACTATCTCGGAGGCACGGTAACGACGGTCCGAGGAACCCTCGACGGGAGTGACAAGGTAATTGACAGGAGATGTTCGTTCACAAACAACGTAAGGTCCTAGAAAGCGAGACTGAAACTTTTCACACAACCCGGGTGTGCGAACAGGCGTCCAAAGTAGTACTTCATCTCCAGGACGGAAGGTGACGTCTCGACGAAAGCTGTCATAGCGTTGCTTGCGGTCTTGTTGACTGGCCTCCGTGTTGAGTTGAGCACGTTGCCGGGCCTCAGCAAGCCTGGAGACGAAATGTTCTGGCGTAGTCGTCGACATTTTTGTCATTGCATTGAAGAAAGAGGCGTCAATGGTGAATGTCGGCGCACGACCATAGACGAGGAAGGAAGGCGAATACCCGGTGGTTCGTTGAACAGCGGTGTTGTGTGCAAATGTTACGAACGGCAAGATATTGTCCCAATTATCGTGGTTCGGTCCGATGTACATGGATATCATGTCGATTAGAGTCCGGTGGAATCGCTCTGTCAGCCCATTTGTCTGCGGGTGGTAAGCGGATGTGGTCTTATGAACTGTGCCACAAGTTTTTAGAATTTCGTCCAGAATTGTCGACATCAAGGCCTTTCCTCGGTCACTCAACAACGTGCGAGGTGCACCATGACGCAACACAATGGCTTCTAAAAAGAAGGCGGCAACGTCTGAGGCGGAGCTAGTGCGTAGAGGAGCGGTCTCCGCGTATCGTGTGAGGTGGTCGACGGCTGTGACAATCCAGCGGTGGCCCGCTGGCGTTACGGGAAGTGGCCCGACGAGGTCTATTCCGACAACGGCATAGGTGTGTCTGGACATGGAATGGGTTGTAATAAGCCAGCAGGAGCTGAAGTTGGTCGTTTCCGGCGTTGACAAAGTGCGCAAGAAGCGATATGATTAGCCACAAAAGTAGAAAGACCAGGCCAGAAGAAACGGCTCCTAACGCGGTTGTAGGTCTTTTGAAATCCCAAGTGTCCAGCTCATGGTTCGTCATGCAATGCTTCGAGAACTTGTTTTCGCAGCGAACGGGGAAGTACTGGCACCCACCGATGCCCATCGGCATTGTAAGTATAGTGCTGCAGGACATTGTTCTCTAGCTTGAACAGCCGTAGCTGACGACGTAGTCTGGCATTAGGTGGAGAAGGCGAGCCATTCAAGTATCCGCTGATGCGGTTACAGTAGGGGTCGTCACGTTGGTACGCGGCAAACTGGGCACTGTTGTTCAAAGGTAGCGACCCAGCAACTACCAGGGGTGATAACGTGAGTGAAGAGGAAGCCGCTTGATCACCTGAGGGGCATTCAGGATGCGTGGTTGGAGGTGAAAGTGGCAGAGGGCAGCGAGAGAGAGCGTCAGCATCCTGATGCTGTTTGCCGGATCTGTACACAACGTCAAAAGTGTACTCTTGCAAACGCAGTATCCAGCGACCGAGGCGCCCAGACAAATTCTTCAGCGAGGACAACCAGCATAGGGCATGGTGGTCGGTAACCACAGTGACGTGGCGTCCATACAGATAAGGTCGAAATTTCTGGATGGCCCAAACGACAGCGAGACATTCCTGCTCTGTTATCGAGTAGTTCTGCTCTGCAGGTGTTAGTGCGCGGCTGGCATACGCAACTACTCTCTCACGTGAAGTGTCGTCGCGCTGGAGGAGGACAGCACCGATTCCGTGGCCGCTGGCATCTGTGTGCAGGAAAGTGGGTGCACTCTCATCGAAGTGACGGAGGACGGGGTCTGAAGTCAAAGCACGCTTAAGGGCTTGGAAAGCACACTCGCACTCGTCAGTCCACGTGAAATCCGTCTCTGGCGTCAGAAGCTTGTGTAACGGCCCCGCGATGGCCGCAAAGTGACGGATGAAGCGGCGGAAGTAAGACGCCAGGCCCATGAAACTTCGCAATTGTTTTTGATTGCGCGGACATGGAAAACTAATTACGGCAGCAACCTTGTCGGGGCCGGGTTGAACGCCGTCATTGCTCACAAGGTGACCCAATACTTTGATGCTTGTGCTGGCGAAGTGGCACTTTTTTGTATTGAGCTTTTGGCCAGCGTTCGAAATGCACGTTAGAACTTCGTCCAATCGCTTAAGGTGCTGAGAAAAAGTCGATGAATAAATGACGATGTCGTCTAAATAACGTAAACAGGTTTTCCATTTGAGACCACGTAAGACGGTATCTATCATGCGCTCGAATGTTGCTGGAGCGTTGCATAAGCCAAAGGGCATGACGTTAAATTCGTAAAGCCCGTCAGGCGTCGCAAACGCTGTTTTCTCCTTGTCTGCTTCGCGCATAGGTATTTTCCAATACCCGCATCGGAGGTCGAGGCTGGAGAAATATTATGCGCCTTGTAGGGAGTCCAGGGCATCATCTATGCGTGGCAACGGATATACGTCTTTTTTCGTGATCTTATTGAGCGCTCTGTAATCAACACAAAAGCGGACAGAGCCATCATTTTTCCGGACCAACACCACAGGAGACGACCAGGAGCTGGATGAAGGTCGAAATATATCCCGTTTGAGCATGTCGGCGACGTTCTCCTCAATGATTTGCCGTTCTGCCGAAGAGAGACGGTATGGGCGGCGGCGTACAATGGAGCTGCCTTCGGTTTCGATGCTGTGCTCTGCAACGGAGGTGCGGCCCAGAACTTTGCAATGTACATCAAACGAAAGGCTGTGCTTTTGGAGAAGGTCTAAGAGGTCTCTCTTTTGCTCGGCAGTGAGGTGAGGACTTATGGTGTCATTTAAGGTAACAACGGTAGCCTTGATATCAGTAGTAGCAGACAAAGGCGGTGATTCTGCGTGAAGGGGAACCAGCGAAAAGGGCTCACTGTCAGCGAAGCAGCTCACAGCAGTGCCCTGGGGCAGCATCACTGGCGAAGAAGTTGGATTCAAGGCGGTGACCAATGCTTTACCGTCGTTAAACCGCACAAGGCCGGTTGCTATGGTAAGCCCTGCAGGTTTGAAGCGAACTGATGGAGCTATGAACACGTCACCATTAACTATAGTATCCGAAGCGATTGTTAGAAGTTGTTCATCTCCTGGCGAAATGAAACAATCAGTGGCAGCAACAAAACGGAAGCTGTATAGATCGACATCCGATGAACTCTTAGTAGCTGACATTTGAATGACTCGCTGACGACACGATATGAAAGCTGATGCCGAAGAAAGGAAGTCCCATCCTAAAATTACTGTGTGAGTGCACAAAGGAAGTACAAGAAACTGAATGTGGTGAAGGATGCCATCTATGAAAACGCGGACTGTGCAAACACTTGAAGGCTGAATAGGGACTCCATCTGCGCAACGAAGGGGAGGACCATCGTAGGGCGTCCTAACTTTCTTCAAGTGGGTACAAAAGTCTACACGAATTACGGAAAGTGATGCGCCTGTGTCCACCAGTGCCTCTGTCTGTATACCTTCAACATACACCAATAAAACATTCGATGGGCGATCCGGTGGAGTTTGACGCAGTTCGAAAGATGCAGCTTTCCCTCCCGAAGCTGCACTGTTCAGTTTTCCAGTTGGCGGTCGGGAATTGAAGTAGAAGGTCGGAGAGGAGAAGAGGAACGCCGCATCGGTGAAGGTGAGCGACGACGTGAGAACCGGGAACTGCCAACTGGGTCAAAGTTCTGCGGAGACGGCGACCGACGTGTGCTGTTCGGATACAGCCGACGATAGGGTGGGCCAGTCGCGTAGAAGTCGTCCCGTTCAAGGTTATCGTAGCTTCGTCATTCGTCTTGCTGACGGCGTCGGCAAAACCTTGAAATATGACCACGGATGCCGCAATAGAAGCAAGTCGATCGCAAACTGCGCCAGGCGTTGTAAGGCTGGGAAGATGGTCGCGGTGCGAGTGAGTTGAGCGAACCATGCACTTCGGGCGCTGGTAGCTGCATTGGGCTTTGCTGGGGTGCAGGTGTCCTAGCAGCAACCTGAGCATACGTTGGCATGGACACAGGATATGAACTCGGGACAGGTGTGACAGTCATCGAGGCCAGGCTCTGGTGGGGCGCAGGCGTCGTTGCAGCAACGTGAGCATAACTGGGCATGGGATGTGAACTCGGAGCTGGTGTACTAGTCATCAAGGCCAGTTCCTCCCTCACGACGTCCCGTAAACTAGTAGCAGGTGGCGTCGTTCGAATGTCAAGGTGGCGAGGTGAAGCCTGTGCATAAAGTTCCTCGCGGATGATGCAGCGGATCAGTGCACGCAGCACTGTTGTATCATGACTTGAGCTCAGATCAGACATATCAGGTTGTACCCGAGTGGTCTGAAGCTCCTCAAGGCGCTGACAGGTAGCGACAACATCGGCTACGGTTTGGGGGTTTTGCACCACAAGCGCGTTAAAAGCGACAGTCGCAATTCCTTTTAGCAGGTGGCGCACACGGTCGTTTTCCGCCATATTGTTGTCGATGCGGCGGCAAAGGGCGAGAACATCTTCGATGTAAGAAGTGCAAGACTCGCCAGGGCGTTGAACACGCGCACCAAGCCTCTTTTTGGCGATATCCGAGCGCACTGACGGGTTGGCAAAAATTTGGCGGAGCTGACGTGTAAAGGCGGGCCATGTCGGAAAATCTGTGGCGTGGTTGAAAAACCACGTTTTTGCGACGCCGCTCAAGTAGAATGCCACGTGGGTGAGTTTTGCAGGCTCATCCCAGTTGTTGATAACACTCACGCGGTCATACTCCTCGAGCCAGTCTTCAACGTCTTCACCCGGAAGTCCTGCGAACAGCGGAGGATCCTTTTGAGGGCTGGTGACCAGGTGAGAAGGGTTTCTTGGCGGTGGGAGCAGTGGCGAAGCTGGCGCGCTGGACTGGGTGGCTTGCGACATTACCGGACCCAGGTCGTTTAAGCGGCGGCCTGAACGGAGCTCCAGGGATGTATTCTAGAAGACGCCGGGGTGTCCGAGAACGCGAGAGGACGCAGGAACCGGGCAGCACTCTCCACCACTTGTAAGATGGCGTCGAGTACACTCAGGACTCTCTTTTTTTGACCCGAGTATGAGCCCCACAACCTAAACTTGACTGGTGATGATGAGTATGTACAGATGAAAAGATGGGACGCATAAATAATGCTCACAATATATATATATATATATATATATATATATATATATATATATATATGACGTATCAAGTGATGGTTAGTAGAGGTAGAGAAGGAAGAAGTCAGAGAATGGAATAAACGTGGGGTATGAGCCAGGCCACGTCGCCCATTCATCGTAGCGTCACACAAGTCGACAGGATGGAGACCTGCCTGCCCCTTCATCAGTCACTCATCATCGACGCAGTTCCCCAGAAGACGCCCTGACCGTACATTGACTACCGAATAATCGCCTAAGAGGACAACGACCAGCCCCATGACAGAACCATCGGCTGACCTCGACATCCCCAAGTACACCGGATCAGCGGACGACGGACCCGTGCAGGACTGGTTCAACCTGTTCGAACTCCACGCTACCACTGCATCCTGGTCGGATCGGGGCATGGTTACGAACTTCAGCGACTACGTCACCGGTGAGGCATTTAAATTTTATCCTATTCACATATTCGAGAACGACGAGTCATGGCAAAAAATCAAAGAGGAGATGATTACTCGTTTTAATGACTATGACCAAGACTTACTCATTGCCAACCATCTAGAGACAACTGCACACTGTCGTCAATTTCCCAAGCAGTCCTCAAGCATTCGAAAGTCCAGCGCGAATCAACAAGTGCCTCAAGACGAAGTGGCACATGCGTTTACTTACAGAAGGCCATGCATACATTGGGGAAAACCCAACCGTCAAGCGCGTCTCCCTTGTACACGAAAGTCGGCATTTCTGAAGTCATCGCTTCAGCATATTACACGAGACGTTGCTGAACCACCTGATGCCCTGCACTCTTCGTCTCGCATACGGGGTCCACCACCTGGGTTTTCTTCACGTGGTTTTTCAAGCACTCCTTTCGCTCACCATTCGCCTCATAAAGGCGCCGCAACCTCGGTAGACGACCTAACGCTTCACAAAATACCCTGTCAAGCCATGCTTTTTCCGTACATGTTCATTCATCACCGTGTGGTACACACACACTGGACAGTCGAAGCAAAGCAGAAGACTCAGACGCATCGAACGTCGCACGCTACCAGGCGCAAGAACTACTCGCAGTGAACAGCGAAAAAGAAGCCCCTGAAGAGCTTCGTGTCATTTCCACGGGACCGCAGACTTGCCAAAATCTGCAATTTCAACCTGGTGATGTGACGTCACATGTGGTACCCTCATGCAGTGGTCACCAGTCCAAGAATTGAACAAATTCAGAAGTGCATGATACATCAAACCTTGTGCACAGCTGTCTTTAGGAAGCGCCCTCAATGAACCCCGTCACCGAAGCGTCTGAAGAGCATGCTAGCAATGATGACACATTGCCAACTATGCCCGACAAGCAAGACACCAGTTCACCATTCATCAGCTGTCTACAGGACGCGTCAAACACCGAACGGAATGAATGCCCCATTCCGGAACGGGTGCCACTACAGCCATCTCCTGAGCAGCACCAGCAAAGCAAGCAAAACGAAGTTCATAAACTCAGAAAACAACGAGAGAGACTGACAGGAGGGCATCGGCGAACGCCAAATTCAATGGAAGCGCGTTCACCAGTTGAAGATCATCGAAAAATAAGATCTCCAAACCAACAAGACGTCAGACACTTTCGGACAAAGAAAAGTCGCCAGAAACGCTCCCAGCGCCTGCTATTCCGCCAACTTCAACACCACAGGAGGTGTCGAGAAAGACACGGAAGCACTGCTTGCAAACCGCAAGCACTCAGGCACTCCATCACAGTTTTTCGAGAAGCACGGAAGCAAGAAACATCGGGATTGCACCATTCACGGCGAAAAATACAACCCCGACGACATCCGGGCTGCCGATGCAACAAGGCGTTTCAATTTTGGTCAGCCCGATCAAGAGTTCTAGCAGTACTGTCAGTATCTACGTGTATCCCGCTCTGTCCGGAACGCGACAGTTAGCCTCGCCCACCAGAGTGGTTATAGAGTTCACCGGACTGCTCCCTCGGGATTGAAGATTTAAAGAGACTGTGGAACTCCGTCGGGACGTGATACTGCGAATTTGGACATTGTCTGTTTATTGGCTTCTTCAATTTTTTGTAGGTTATAAACCGTGCCATCTTTTGGGGGGAGGGGGAATCGTGTGACGTATCAAGTGATGGTTAGTAGAGGTAGAGAAGGAAGAAGTCAGAGAATGGAATAAGCATGGGGTATGAGCCAGGCCACGTCGCCCATTCATCATAGCGGCATATATATATATATATATATATATATATATATATATATATATATATATATATATATATATATATATATGGGATATGGCACAACGGGAGCGTTGTCAACAAGGATAAATATTATTATTTCCCAAAAGTTTCGGGAGGGGACCTCCCTTCATCAGGGGATGAGTTATACTGACATGAACTTCCTTGCTGCCGCGTCCCTCTCGCCTTGAAAGACGTTTGCGAGAGTGAGAGGGAACTGGAAGAAGGGAAAAAAAGAGAGAAAAAAGACGAAAAAAGAAAGTTGGCTTCGTTTTCAGTGTTGACAGTGGTTCTTCCTGTTTTTTACTTTTTTTTACTTTCTTTCTTTTCTTTCTTTTTTCGTCTTTTTTCTCTCTTTTTTTTCCCTTCTTCCAGTTCCCTCTCACTCTCGCAAACGTCTTTCAAGGCGAGAGGGACGCGGCAGCAAGGAAGTTCATGTCAGTATAACTCATCCCCTGATGAAGGGAGGTCCCCTCCCGAAACTGTTGGGAAATAATAATATTTATCCTTGTTGACAACGCTCCCGTTGTGCCATATCCCATACCTTCACGAAGACTAACTGGCCCATTGAATTATTACTCCCACTATATATATATATATATATATATATATATATATATATATGTGTGTGTGTGTGTGTGTGTGTGTGTGTGTGTGTGTGTGTGTGTGTGTGTGTGTGTGTGTGTGTGTACGGGTTGGTAGGCTTGCCCCCCACTCGCGAAAGAGTTGGCATACCACTGTTCGAAGCTTATATTGATTGAGCCGGTGCAGCCTTCACATTGGGCAACGCCTCTCGTACTCGTTTGGAAGAAAAATGAATCGTGGCAAAGAAGCGGCGACTACCGTTGCACAGTGAACCAGGTATCAAAGAAGGCACACTACCCACTTCCCACAACTGATGAAGTACTCAGCCGCTTGAGCAAAGGCAAGATCTTCAGCATCATGGATATCTCCGGGCGTATCAGCAACTTCACGTGACGCCAGACAGCGCAGAGGTAAGTGACCTTGAACACACTATAAGGGCTATACAAGCTCAAGAGATTGCCTTTCGGTATTTCTGCAGTTACAATCACTTTTCAACGCTCTACGAAGGCGATGCTGTCTGGCATCGCTGTTTGGCAAGGTAGCATCCCTGGACCCTTTTTCCTAATTTACATTACTGACCTGCCATCTAAAAATTCATCAAACATTAGACTGTTCGCAGATAACTGCATCATTTACCGCAAAATACGCTCACCCGCAGATCGCATAGAACTTAGGTATTTCAACGAAGTTAACCCTCGGTGCAAACTATGGCAAATGTCACTTACCACTGTTAAGGGCAAGTTAATTACATTCAGCCGCTAAAAGACCAGCTCCTCCTTGAAATATTGGCTACAGAATAAGACGTTAGTGTCTCCTCTCCTGTCTGTTTCTACAATAACCTCGGTGTTCCTTTCTTCAGTAATGTCTGCTGGTCTACTGATTACAGAAAGTAACTAATGCACATAAGGTTGTTTTATACACAATCTCCGTGGAACTCCCACCACTATATGGAAACTCGCATACCATTCATTCACTTGCCCACAGTTAGAGTACGCATCACTATTTGCTCACCCCAGCAGGCTTGCTCAATAAATTTTCTTGAAGCTATACAAAATGGTGCCGCACGTTTTATTTCTAGGAACTACAAACGTTATTCCAGCGTAACAAGCATTAAATCATAACTAACTGTTGCTACTTTGCAACCACGCAGGCTAGTTGCATTGCTGCTTTTATTTCATAAGATTGTCTACATTGCCCATCAGTGATCACTGCCCCTCATAAAACTTTCCGCACCCCACGTCATCTGGAAAACAGTATTTCAGGTAGAGCCATTGCATTTATTTTATACGCCTTGGCACAACAATTATTCATTGGCATACGGTTCCGGAGCACATCGCTATTTATTTATACACAATACCTTACAGGCTCCTTATCGGAGCATTGCGTAAGGGGGTAGATACATGGTAAAACATGACATGTGATAAATATACAAAAGTATTAAACCAAAACGGTACAATCTGGAAAGTGCACTGTGATGTAAACGACTGCCAGAAATGCAAGAGTAACAACCCAGTAGAAAAACTAAACAAAGGAAGAGCGTGCCCGAAACATGAAACTTAATTAAAATGAACAGTCAGTGGTTGTAAAATAAAGAAAATTTTGGCAGCGTTTACAATATTACAAGGTGATATAATACAACGGTAAACAATTCAGGACATAAGATAACACATCTAGAGAGAATAAATGAGAAATAACTACGTAAGCATGGAATCTTCGATTAGACGATAGTGAAAGGCTTTGTGACTTCTAATCGAAGTGATATCGCCAGTGAGATCATTCCAAAGCTAGATGGCGTGTGGCAGCGCAGAAAAATTAAACGCCCTTGTATTGCCGAAGATGCGCTTGAAAATGCCCCGATTATGGAGCCACCTAGACATGCGCAGTGGGGTTTTCAAAGAAGGAGAACGTGGCCTGGTATCTTGAACATATCCATGACACAGGCATAAAAGGGAAACACACCGGCCAACCTAAAGAAGCTGCAGCGACAGTTCGAGTTTTATTTTAGTAATACTCAATTTTCATTAGTAATTTCCGGTGATAAAACGAGCGGTACGGTTTTGAACAAGTTCTAAGTCAGTAATTAAGTAGTCTTGATAAGGGGACCTAATAGATGACGTGAATTCTAATTGCGGTTGAAGGAAGGTAAAGTACGCTAACTTGCGAATGCTAGGTGGTGATTTGCGGAGGTTACGACGAGTGTATCCAAGCATTTGTGATGCCATAGCAAAGAGATCAGTTGTGAGGGTGCCATGAAAGATTTTGAGTCAAGTTTATCCCTAGATACTTGAATGACTGAACACGAGATATGACAGAGTTGTTAGTGACGTAGGAAAAATGAGAGTTCGATTCTTCGCGGGTGAAAGAAATGAGTTCACGATTTCCAGAGTTCAATACCATGAGACATTTTTGACACCACGTATTTATATGGTAATGTCATTTTGCAGCATGTGGTGATCATCGAAAAATGTTATTTTTCTATAAATTATACAGTCATCGGCGAATATTCCGATACTTGAGAAAATATTATTGGCCAAGTCAATAATGTAAATAAGGAAGAGTAAAGGGCCTAGAACGCCACCCTGAGGGACTCCGGAAGTTACATCAGCTAAGGGAGAAACACAGTTAATAATTACGGTGTATTGTTGGCGAGATTATAAAAAATTTCTAATCCAACATAAGCTAGCAGAGTCTAGTTCAACGGAATTTAATTTGACAAAACCATCGATAATAGGTCACCCGGTCAAAATTTTTGAAAAAATCAAGAAAAAATGCTATCGGTTCGTAGATTGTTGACTATGTTGAAGTGCAAGTCAGTAGTAAGTTCAAGCAATCGTGTATCGCACGACATATTTTTATGAAATCCATGTTGATTTATGAAAAAGAAATTATTAGTCTCCAAGTGGCAGTAGATGTGCGATGCAATTATGTGCTCTAGAATTTTACAGGAAATGCAAGTTATGGAAATGGGGCGGTAGTTGTCTGATTGATTTTTCTTTTCAGCTTCGAATACCGGAATAACCCTGGCAACCTTCCAGTCTTTAGGTAGTTGCCCGGTCGACAATGATTGATTGAACATTCTGCACAGTATTTCACTTCAAAGCGGTAGGGTATTTTTTAATATCTTACCATTTAAATTAACTACACCCGCCGAAGTTGATAGACTAAGGTTATTTATGAGACACGCAACTCCATTCTCAGTGACCGTTATTGGTGTCATATAAGGGTAACCTAAATCTTGAACATAAGGCACGTTTAGGCGATCTTCTTTAGTAAATATCGACGAGAAAAATTTGTTGAACTCCTGTGAGCATTGCTCATTCGTTATTGGTGTGTTGTCGTCATTGAAAAGACAGATTTGTCGTGATTATTTCCAAAAGATATGGTTTGCCAGAACTTTCGTGGGTTTGACTGCAAGAGGGAGGGTAGGTCATGTGATTAGTACTTGTTTTTGGCGGAACTTATAGCTGAGGAATATTCTTTCAGTCATGTGTTGTACCTTTCCCAAGAAGATGCGCTGGATGAATGTAATAAATCTGACATTTTGTTCTAAAATGCAAGCCAATTTTCAGCCACAGACTGAAGCGGGAAAGATTGTATAAAAAACTGATCGAAGAAGACCGCTAATTTATTGTTAATGCCTCTGTAGTCCGGTCTATTGTAGTTACGAATGAACTTCGTAGCCATGGAACCTATGTTTGGTACCGGTTTGTGGATGGTGAGTTGTAGGAGATTGTGGTCACTAAAACCATCACAGTATTCGATTGTGCCTATCGTATCAGGGGTGGTCATTAGCACCAAAGCTAGAATATTAGTACCACGTGTGGGGTTATTTACCACTTGTGAAAAGTTGATTTATAACGAAAGGTTAATGAAATCAGTTGAAGTTTGGCAGGGTGATGCTAACGTGGACCAGTCGATATTGGGTAAGTTAAAGTGAACCAAAAAGGTACACGTGATCTGTAGGACAATCCTTTTATTGCGGCCGAGATGCTCTTTCGCAAATCGTCTTGGAATAGCGGACTAGCATCGAGTGGACGATAGCTAACGCTTATTAGTATGTTTTTGGTGTGAGCCTTCTACATGCTGCCCATATTATTTCCAGACCAGAGAACGTATCAAGTACGAATGATGAGATGTCGTTTTTAATGTCCAGCAGCACCCCTCCACCTCTCCTTTGTGTGTGGTGACGCCTATAAATGGTGTAGTCTTTATCAAACAGCAATTCCTTGTCCCTGATAATAGGGCAAAACCAAGTCTCTAAGTGCTACGACCTTTAATAGGGCACAATCAAGTCTCTAAGTGCTACGACCTTTGGACAGCTGTCATCAAGGAAGGATGAAACTAGGTCGCATTTCGGTAGAAGACTTCTGATGTTAGTCAATAAAACAAGTAGCAGAAAAGTGGAGGTGGGTTTGAAAAATTCACTACGGCAACACTCATTGTTCTGTCTCTCTAGCTATCGTGAAAATAAACAACAGAGTTCGTGGAGGAGTCAAAAGTGTATGTCTCTCTATTTATTCGGAGTTTATAAACCGATAATCTGTAAGGTTTATCCTTTCCCCTGACAAATTATAGCAATTTCTTTCTTGCTTGGCGTGTTGAGGGTGAAAAGTCTTCGCTTATTCCAAATTTCGACCCTTTTAGTTTGCGGAGAGAACCTAGAATGCTTTGCTTGTCCTTGAAGGCGCTCATCTTTGCTATTATAGGCCGACACTTGTTCGGAACAAAGTGACCTAATCTATGTACCCTATTAAATTGTGAACCAGTCATTGTTATGTCAAGGTTTTGGGAACAGAAAGCTATGATCTTTAGTTCAGTCGCCGTCTAATCTTCCTTCTCAACATCTTCAATGACAAAAAAAAAAGTATATTGGAACGTCGTATTCCGTTTTCGGTATCTTCGCACCATGACGTTATGCTTTTTAGTTTATTTATTTATTTATTAGAATACCCTCAGGGCCCGTAGGGCATTACAGAGGGGGTAGGTACAACATATATAACACACAAGAAAAAAAGACAAAATAAAGAAACAAGTATCAGATGCGCAAATCAGGAAGGCAACATAAGTCAACTAAAAATGTATAAGAATTCAAGCAAATACAAGACAAAGATAGATAATGGAAACTGCGTATAGTTACAAGCATTGCTGAGAAATTGCAGTCTTGAATAACAAAGGGTATGTTATTGATACAACGGAAGAGGGAAGGTGGTTCCAATCGGCGGCTGTTTTCGGTAAGAAGGCTGCTGAAAAGAATTTGGTGCGGCAAAACGGAATGGCAACCTTATGCTGATGATCAATGCGCGATGAGTGGTATGACGGTTGTGAAATGAGGTCTCGCTTCATTGATGGATTGTAAAAAAATATCTTATGAAAAAAATGCAGTCGCGCCAGTTTCCTCCGGACAGTTAAATTGGGTAGGTCAAGGTTAGATTTCATTTCTGATATGCTAGCAGTACGGGAATAATTAGAACAAATGAACCGAACTGAGCGGTTCTGAACAGATTCTAACGCGTTAATTAAATTTTGCTGCACGGGATCCCATATAGCGGACGCGTACTCAAGCTTTGGGCGAATTAGTGATCGGTATAATAGAATTTTGAGGGACAGCGGAGCGCGAGAAAAGTTGCGGCGTAAGTATCCTAGCGTTCGGTTAGCGTTATTACAGATGTAGGTAACATGCGTGTGCCAAGATAGATTGTTGGTAATGTAAACGCCGAGGTACTTATATGAAGAGACATGCTGGAGGGGAACGGCGTTAATTCTGTAGGTACAGGGGGGAGAAATAGATCGCCGGGTTATTGACATGCATTTAGATTTGTTAGAGTTGAGAGTCATAAGCCATTTATTGCACCAGGTTGAGACAGTGTCAAGGTCTGACTGTAGAAATTGGTTATCATATTCATTGTTTATTTCGCGGTAAATTACACAATCATCTGCAAATAACCTTATAGCGGAGTTAATGCTGTCTGGGAGATCATTATTATATATAAGAAAGAGTAAAGGGCCTAATACGGAACCTTGGGGTACGCCGGATGTTACTTTAGAAAGAGGTGAGTTATAGCCATTAGTTGTTACAAACTGAGTGCGATTAGTCAGAAAGCATTCAACCCATTTAAGAATGTTCGGATCAATGTTTAAGGCACTAATTTTCAGGAGGAGTAATTGGTGAGGTACTTTATCGAAAGCTTTTTGAAAGTCAAGAAAAATGCAATGCACAAGTGAGCCGCGATCTAAAGCCGATCCTATGTCATTAGTAAAATAAAGAAGTTGGGTTTCACATGAGTAACTTTTTCGGAATCCGTGCTGGTAGGGAGTAAAAAAAGAATTTGATTCTAGGAATGAGACAAGGTTGGAGTAAATTATATGTTCTAACATTTTACAAGGAACACTGGTTAGGGAAATTGGTCTGTAATTGAGAGGAGACTGTGTGTTACCAGATTTGTGCAGAGGGACCACCTTCCCCACCTTCCAGTCAAGCGGCAAAGTGGAGGTCTGAATAGATTGCGAAAAGATTAAGGACAAGTAAATTGATGAATACAATGCAGTGTTTTTTAGAAACTTTGAGTTGATTTCATCTACGCCACAAGAAGAGGATAACTTAAGCTTGTGAATTAAATTTTGCACTCCAACGGCATCAACGGTAACAGGATACATGGGTAAAAAATCACGACTAGGCATTTGCGGCAACGCAGAAGCAGAACAACTTGAAAAAGTTGATTGGCGATGTTAGAAACATTTGAGGTGTTCATTTCACTAGGGGCAACCGGAAAGTAGGCCGTCTCCGGTGTCCCGACCCTTTCTTTTAAACTGTTGATTTCAAGGTCAGTCGCAACCTGCTTTTCTTTTACGCCCTGAAGTTGCCGCAGTATGGCGTTCTGACCTTCCTCAATTCTGCGATTCCAAAAAAATGGCAGACCCTACATACAGTGGGAATCGATGATATGCGAAGCCCCAATGAGAAATGTTGATATGTCACTTTGAAACCAGCACAACATTACGAGGTGGAGGTAAATGATGTGGTACATGTCTTTTATGTCATGCATATCATGTTTGGATGTGTCGTTTACCTTCGTCATCTAGTCACGTCACGTGATACCAAATTTAGTATATGTGGAGCCAGTGAAACGGCCCCGAGCATGCTATGAGCGTGGTATGTTGTCATGTTCTCACACGACACGCGTGTCATGATTATCATGTTTGCACCAGTCGTATATTTCATCATTTATTGACGCCACATTACAACAAATTTGGTGTATGTGGAGCTAGTGAAACGGCCGCGAGCGCATCATGAAGGGCCCAATATACTCCAATGTAGCGTTGACGCGTGCACACGCTGGTCACATCGAGGCTACGTTAGCGAAACGCTGGCACTCTATAGTCTGCCGCCAGGCGTGACCAGCGTCCGTCACCGCGGCCCGAAGGCAACCGGCACGAACTGCGACATGCTGCATTTCGCGCTGATGCGTTACCCAGACAACACTGCGTCTCCCTCTTTTAAGCGTGAATACACTTTATAAGCGACCCCCAACCATCCACCGCCGTCGGCGGCGTCCGCAGTCTTCTCTCCATCTTTAAAAGAAAGAGGACTTGGCGGGCCGCAGCGCGACGCTCTACCGAATAAGCCACGGACGCGACGCTGATATCGGTGTCCGTAACGCGCCTTATACCCCCTCCTCCTTCACTCGCTCCGCTCTCCTCGCTCGCTGCAGCTGCGCGCGTAACCCTCTCTCTCGCGCGCCCGACTTCTCTCTCAGTCTCCCGTCGAGAGCGGGTCGTGAGGGGGAGTAAAGTTAAAATCCGTTGGCATTCGCCAGTGAGTTAACGTAAACTCCCCCGTGTGATCAAATTGCGATTCCCAGGAACCATTACACCATAAAGGCACCATAGTGTGATTAATAAATATAATAGTGCGAATTAATAAATACCCCTCATAGCATCACCTCGTGTATTCACACTTAACCATGTTCACCCTCGGGGAAATGCTTGGAAGTTTTTAGGGGTGAAGCTCCTTAAGGCGTGGGCTGTGCGTCCCCTGTATGTAGCCACCTCTCGTTTAGTTCTTGCAGTGTCCACTAGATGGCGGTACCGTCTCCTGTATGTCGCCTCCTCTCGTTTAGTTCTTTCAGTGCTCACTAGATGGCGGGACTTGTAGCTGATGCTGAAAGGATGCAAGATGTTATAAACTAGACGGCGGTACTTGTAGTTGATGATGAAAGATGCGAGATGTTATAAAATAGGAAAGATGTCACATATGGCACGTGTCATTGGTGGAAGGCAATCGTTCGATTTAGTGCGGCGACGGTAGGCAAAATGTACGGAAGATTCATGGTTTACCAGGTTTTCCTCCAGAGCTTCGCCCACTCATCATCATTCACTTCGTGGATATGGCGGTACTTTTAGTGACGGAGGGACACCGGACGCGCTGAAACGCGCATGCGTCAAAGCAACGCAGTGCGGCACGCGCCTGCGGGTACATGGCAAGAACGGCGCCAAGCGTGGAAACGCGCACGCGTCAAAGCAACGCAGTGCGGTGCGCGCCTGCGGGTACATGGCAAGAACGGCGCCAAGCGTGGCAACGCCGGTGTGACGGGACGAAAGGAACGCCGGTGAACACGCGCACCGCGACACGTCTAAATGTATTGGCGCCTTGACTGTGGCATGTAGTCGTGTTCTCACATGACACCCAACTCATAATTATCACGTTTGCGCCAGTCACATGCCTTCGTCATCCATTGGTGTCACGTAATGCCAATAGTGAAGCTAGCGAAACGGCCGCGAGCGCATCATCAGTGTGGCATGTGGGCATGTTGTTACACAACACGCATGTCATGATTATCGTGTTTGGAAGTGTCATTTACCTATGTCGTCCATTCGCGTCGCGTAATACCGGGTTGGGTACATGTGAAGCTAGGGAAACGGCCGCGAGAGCATCTTGAGCGTAGTATGTAGTCATGGTACATGACACGCATCTCATGTCTACCTTGTTTGCCCCAATATCATGCCTTCGTCATTCATTCATGCCCCGTAATACAGAATTTAATATAAGTGAAGCTAGCGAAGCGGCCGCCAGCTCATCACGAGCGTGGCATGTAGTGATATTGTTACATGACACGCATGTCATAATTTTCATGTTAGGGTCTGTCGATTGTGTTCGGCAGGCAATCATGCCATACCATACCAGTTTTGCAACATGCCATGTGAACGAAACCACCGCAAGAGTTGCAGAACTAGGAAACATAAATGATGACATTCATGACATATATGTCATGATTTTCATGTTATGACTAAATAAACATGCTCTTCATACAGTCATGTTATGTCATATCAAGTTAGGTATCGATTCCATTATCGAAACGGGCAGGAGAGCTAAATGTCGTAAGCGGCCAGATAGATAGATAGATAGATAGATAGATAGATAGATAGATAGATAGATAGATAGATAGATAGATAGATAGATAGATAGATAGATAGATAGATAGATAGATAGATAGATAGATAGATAGATAGATAGACACGCTCAATGTCGCCGAATTTCGCTAAGAAATGCTGGACATTTAATATGATTAGTAATGCAACCAATTTTAGGGCCGCGTTAACGGAAATGTTTTCTAATTGATATGTTGCTTACACACTGTTTAATGATATTTATTGGTTTATTTTTCTTCTGTCTTTTTATTTATGCATTACGTCAGCAAGCATTGTATCAAGTTGTGTCATCGCTCCACTTATTCTTATCCCTACTTTGTAACCCCCTCTCACAAAATTCCGATGTAGGAGCCTGTTAGATAATTTGAATCAATGAATAAATAAAAGAACAAATCAGAGGCATGTATGCATACCTACTTGACGTGATCATCAGTGGTAAAGACGCCACAGAACATGCTGGGAGACTGGAAGAAGTACTGTAGAGGCTACGGAACTACAATCTTCGCCTCTGCAATAACAAGTGTTGCTTTGGGGTGCGACACGTTTCTTTTATGGACACCGAATTGACGAGAGAGTCATCCACACTTAAAGAAACAAGGTGCGAGCCATAACGAAATCTCCACCGAACTGCAAAGAAGCACTTCGATCCTTTCCCGAGGTGCCGGCTTTATACGACAGATTCTTTAAGAACGGGGCAGCAGCTGCCAGTTGTCTCTTCGAGCTCCTTCAGAAGGGCGCCACTATGAGATGGGATACAAAGCGTCAAGAAGCATTTGACAAACTTTAGGCATTGCTAGTCAGTCAGACCATACCGGCACTCTACGACGAACAGAAGGAGCTTCTTGTCTCTTGTGACGCTTCACCAGACAGAATTTATTTATTTATTTATTTAGGTACCCTCAGGGCCAGAGGCATTAGAGAGTGGAGTGGGTTACAATAGTTACAAACATAATATTAAACAGAGCAAATACACGTTATACAATGTTAGCTAAAGCAGTTTTAAAACGTTGGAGGTCCGAGATTGTTGCCGTCAGTGCGGGTAGGTGGTTCCATTCCTGCGATGTACGCGGTATGAATGACTGGGAAAAGGAGTTAGTTCTGCAGGACGGCAAGCCGACTTTATGGACATAATTTATGCGAGCTGAAATGTACCGAGGAGGCAGAATGAGTTTGTTTCGTAGCTGGCTGTGATAGAAAAGCCTATGGAAAAGACAAAGGCGAAGGATTTTCCTACGAGATGATAAGGAAGGTAATCCGAGACTGGATTTCATAGTGCTTATGCTGGCAGTCCGGTTGTAGTTGGAGAGTATAAAACGAACAGAGTTATTTTGAACCATTTCGAGTGAGCGTATTAGATTTTCTTGGTTAGGATCCCAAACTCATGCAGCCTGCTCCAGTTTAGAGCGGACAAGCGTCTTGTAGAGAGTTTTCGTGTTGGAGGAGCCTGTAAGAAATTTCGACGTACGTAGCCGAGCATGCGATTCGCGTTATTAATTACGTACGTGGTATGCACGGACCAAGTGAGGTCAGTAGTAATATGTATTCCGAGATATTTGTAAGTGCTGACAGATTCCAGTGGAGCATCGTTCAGATAGTAAGTGGGCAATATACGATTAATTCTAGATACGCGAAGGAACTTGCATTTGCTAGTGTTGAGTTCCATGACCCATGTTTTACACCACACAGAAATAGCGTTAAGATCGAATTGAAGGGTTAATATGTCATTGTCATTAGATATTTCACGAAAGAGGACACAGTCATCAGCAAACAAGTGAATGTGAGAAGTAACAGATGAAGGTAAGTCGTTAATGTAAATAAGAAGAGCAGGGGTGGCCAGGACAGATCCCTGAGGGACTCCAGAAGAGACGTTCGTTCGGGGTGAGACGTTATCGTTAGCTAAAACAAACTGAGCGCAGTTAGAAAGGAAACATTCAAGCCAAAACAAAAGTTTCTGATCAAGATTAAGGTTTTGTAGTTTGTGAAGTAACAACTTGTGACATACTTTATCGAAGACTTTGGAAAAGTCTAAAAAAATGCAATCAGCGATAGATGAATGATCAAGAATGATGATGTTTAATGCATGGGTGAAAGATGCAAGTTGAGTCTTACATGAATAGTTTTTTCTGAAACCGTGTTGACACCTAGAAAAAAACGAGTTACATTCGAGAAAACCTGCCAGTTTGGAATATAATATGTGTTCTAGTATTTTACAAGGTATGCTGGTTAGCGAGATAGGCCGGTAGTTAGACGGTGAATATTTGTTACCAGTTTTAAACAGTGCAGTTATCTTTCCAATCTTATCATTGACGGGGAGACAGCCTTTATTTAGCGATTGTTCGAATATATTCGTTAGAATGATTGAACAATAGGAGCTGGTGTTTCTCAAAAATTTAGGACTGATCGTATCACACCCAGGAGACGAGGAAGGCTTTAAGGACTTGATACACTTTCAACACCAACGTAGTCAATAATAATAATAGGAGGCATGGGTGGGTGGTCACAATGGGGGGTGGTCGGAACACGGGCATCTGTAGTGGCTGAGAAATTTCTGGAAAAGGCATCATTAAGGGTTTCTGCACACAAATGGGGGGGGGGGATGGTGTTTCCAGCACTGTCAATCAAGGTTAACATTTCGCTATCTTTGGGGTTAATAACGTGCCAAAATTTCTTAGGATCAGTTCGTAGCATATTCGGAAGCGTGGTGTTAAAATAGCAATTTTTCGCATTTTTTAGTGTGGTGGTGTACTCTTGGGAGGCTTTTTTGTAATCGTCCCACCGAACGATGCAGGAGGATTTTTTCGCGGCCTTGTAAATACGATGCTTTTTTTTAGGAGACCCTTAATCTGTATATTGAACCATGGTGCATTTTGGTTGGATGTTGTAGTGCGAACACGAATGTGTTTATTTGTTAGTTGTTTCACCTTATCTACAAAAACGTCCCAGTTAGTTTGAACACTACGACTATCAAACGTGGAGAGGAAACTATCAAGAAATGTGCAAAGTTCATTATTAATGGAGACAAAATCGGCTTTACCGTAGTCATGAATTGTTTTAACCGTTTTTACACGCTTGGAACAGGATGCGTTGATGTTGAATGATACTAGAGTATGATCGCTTAAACCTGGCATGTGGGTAATGTTCGAAACAAAATCGGGGTGGGACGAAAGCACAAGGTCTAGTGTGTTAGCTACCAACGCAGTAGTACTGGTAGGTTGCTTTACTAATTGTGACAAGGAAAAAACAGAGCACAAATTTAAGAAATCATTTGCGAATGTGGAAAAGGGGCTAATGGTAGGTGGTAAAGTTGTCCTGGAAATGTTTAGAATACTAAAATCGCCTATTATAAGCAAAGGAACCGACGGGTGGCGAGACTTAAAAATGTTGATAGCGTCGTGCACTTCATTGATAAAGGACGGGGACGATGCAGGAGGACGATAGCACACACCGACAACAACTTTTCGATGGGAGAATTGGAATTGGATGGGAGAATAGGAGCTGTTCTGTCTCAACGTGAAGACAAGAGTAGACATCCCTCAATTGCTTTTGCTTCTCGGACGCTAGAGCCGGCAGAATCCCATTACTGTGGTATCTCCTGCCCAGATGTTCCAAAAGTATACTGCGGGAAGAAAGGTGACGTCACTATCAACCAGTGCTCGGCACACTGGGTACACAAACGCCAACGGATCGAGTCCTTTTTCTACGGATGACCTGATGGTGCATCAAGTTATTGGCGTATGACTACAGCATCATCTACAGGCATGGCAAGAACCACCGAAACGCGGATGGGTCGATTCAATTGTCATTACAAGAATGTCTCGATGAACCCTGGCCTGCATGCGACGTTCTATTGTTCGAAGCTTTATTGAGACCTCTGTTAACTGCTACTGGGCTAGAACGCATGACACAACAAGACAGCATACTGCGGAGGCTGTACAATACAGCGCAGAATGGCACAGTGGAGAAACTCAGAGGAGATGATTTGCTCCTTACTGACGATGAGCGACCGCACTAACATTTCATCACGAGTGCATTACACTTGGATCAAGAGTTATCATACTGAGCTCAGTACGTTCCCATGTTTTGGCACATCTGTGTGCTGGCCAGAAAGATTTTTCAGCCATGAAGAAGTGCGCAAGTAGCTACGTATGGTGACCCGAATCAAAAAGGTGATCTAGAAAATGGCGCGACAGCGTCCTGAGTCTAATTAAACGCAGAGTAGCCCACCTGAAGCTTATATTCCTACCTAGGACCGTCCCCAAACAACATGAAACATGGTGCACGTTGACTTCGCGGGACCACTAGTCGGGCGCCTCTACGGTTGTTGTGGACGCACACAAAGTGGAATGAAGACCAGCCCGTGACGCAAGCAACATCGGCGGCTCTCATCGACGTTCTCTGAAGCCTGTTTGCTACGTTAAGCACTCCCCAAAAAGGGAACTACGACAACTGAAAATTATTAATTTCCAACGAGATTAAGAAGGTCTCTGCGTCAAGCGGCTACAGGCTGTGACCCCATCAAGGTACCACAATGAAACAGGCGGCCAGACAGAAGCTAGGTGGCGGAGCTAAAAATTCACTTCTGAGGAATGCAGAGAAGTCCTACTTGAAATATTTCTGTATCGGCAACACACGATGATACACACTGCCACTGAAATGACACCTGCGAGAGCGATGTTGTGACAAGAACTGTTCTTCTCTCGATCTTCGCAAGCCAAAGACGGGTAAGCAAATTCCCGATAGCCAGGAGGCATTGCAGACATCACGCTCCTTCACTGTAAGGAATACAGTGCTTATCTGGCTGTTTTAGGCGCGAAGCTCCTTAAGGCGCGGGCGGAGCATCCCGTCGTAATCGTATGTAGCCACTTCTCCTTAGTTCTTGAACCAGCCGTAGAGGGTGGTACTTGTACATATAACGAAATGCATATACGCTGAAAAATACAAATTGTACGATACTAGTAGCATGATACTTGTCGTATGATAAATAATAAAAATCACCCCATATCTAAGGAGTGAATGATGATAAGTGGGACAAAGCATCCCTCAGTGCGTCCGCGCTTGAGTCTGTTCGTTCATGCTTCAGTCCATCTGCGCGTCCATCCTTCCGTCCTAGCGTCAGGCAGACGACGGACGGACGCGGCCAGCGGATAATTTGTGGTTTGCCGATAAAAAGTATCGGTAAACCACGAATGGTTGGCCGATACCATGACTGGGCCCGGCGGTACCATCGACATGCGGTTCTCAAATTGCCCATTCGCCTACATTTTGCTGTTCGTCTTCGGCCTGCGGATCGGCTCAGACGATGTGGGCCTCGGCACTACCGGGGCTACTGCGACTGCACTGGACCGGCAAGCACGGAATGACCACCCATCGACGATGCCAACACCGATCTTGGATTAGCAGCTGCATCAGCCCACCGGCACATGCGCCTACTTACATGCTGTAGAGTGCCAGCGTGCGTCTGCACCACTTGCTATATATCAGCTCCACGAGGGACCATCTGTCACTGGGCACGGCGGTACCGTCGACATGCATTTCTCAAATTGCCCTTTCGCCTACATTTTGCAGGTGAGAAAGCGGTTTGGAAAATGCATCCACTGAAGTGACCGTTTCTTGTTGGTATTGCCGTGCCCATGGCAATGTAGTGCTGCGTATGAATAGGTGACCAGTAAAAGAGCGAAGAATTGTGGGATGCACCGTCTGCACAAGCTTCCGGTTCGAGAAAAGTAGATCATGGCGAACCGCTTCGCCGCAAGCCTCAGATTATTTGGAATTCACGCGCGCGGCTGCACGTTTATCTTCGTCCTGATAAACCACGGTCGGTTGTTCAGCCGTTGGATGCTCCAACTCGAGCGTGAAAGGGAAACGCATGTATAATTTCCATGGAACGGAAAAAAAAAATAAGGTGGGCCACGGCTGTGAAGAGAGCCCCAGCGTCAAGTAGCCTTTGAGTACGAAACGTTGAAGCCAGAGTGTGCGAAAACCATTTTATCACAGGTACATGTGTATTACACGCAAAAAAAGCTTACGCATGAATTGGCTACGAATATTGTATTGATAAATAAATTGTCGCTCAGGCACGCCTAGCTAAATCATCATGGGAACGCGCGGGCCAAATCTACCTGCCATACGAGATCAGCACCGGCCATTGCACCCATATACATGACAAAAAACACAAAAGCTTCACTCAAGAGTAAGTTTACACGAAGCGCTGGACGAGTCCATTTGCGTTTATCTCGGTCAAAGTGTGCGCCAGGAGGGCATCCAAAGGAAAAAGTGCGTTTAACAAGCGCAGGGTTTCCATTATTCGGCGCCATCTATGTCTGACTGTATTGTTTATATGCCGCCGTGCCGTACAGCATGACAGAGATCAGCTTTAAAATATGCTTCTGGCTTCGACTAAGAAATGCATCTTATAGCTCGCTGAAGGCTAGAAAAAAAATATCTCAGCGCGCTCAATCAGTGTTGCGCTCCATGTCGATCGACTGACGAGTTCGGCCGTAGCAGCGATCCCGAAATGAACTCTTAGCACACTGCTACAGCCATCCCCATCCCCTGAGATCTTTAAAATGGTGATTTTTTATCTGCAGTACCGTATCATACAAGTAAAACTGTTTTGCGTATCGACTGATCTGCTAGCCAAACTGACAGCACCCACGAGCAGCATAAAAGCATTGCACATCATTTTAGTGCGACAAAAAAGTTTCCGGACCGTTCATGGATTTCGTAGCTTGTCATCGTCACAGTCAAGGTTGGCAAAAAAAAAATTAACTTCTAAAGCACTGACATTGCCCGGCAAGGTGCTTTTTTCAAAGAAGCAGTACGAAAATGCACGTGTGCCGCTGCTGACCCGTGTGGTGCGACGAAACGAAAGCCGTCGTATCCCACAGTTCCCTGCGATTGCCCATTTTACCGGTCACCTATTGTGCATGCCATCTTTTAGGAAGCTATTGCTGATGGGTGGAGATATTGAAAGCAACCCCGGTCCTGACTTGAAGGAAATTGCCAGAGAACTTACCAAAATAGCTTCGGACAATAAAGATATCAAAGAAAAGCGTCTAGCAGATATAGATGGCAAGCTTGATGTCATTACAAAACTTGAAGCTGAAATTCTTGCATGCCATGAACAAATGGATGGCATAAATAGAGTAATCAAACGCCTCGAAGCGAGAATAGATGACCAAAAATACCGCAGCACAAGGTCAAACCTAATAGTTTATGGTATACCAGAAGCGGAAGATGAAACTAGCGAAGCCCTTGCAGAGCTCGTAAACGGGGGAATAATGACAAAAACACTTGAACTCGAACCTGTGGCCATCGAGCGCACAGATCGCGTAGGAAGAAGAGCACCAAACAAGACGAGGCCAGTCATACTCAAATTACTTCAAAAAAGAAGTAAAAATGTCATACTAAAAACGGCTTCAAGCTGAAAAATACGGATTTTTCGATAGAAGAAGACTACTCACGAAAGTTTAGAGAAACCCACAAGAAATTCTGGGACAGTGCCAAGAGAAACCGTGAAAACGAAGACAAGGTGTCGTTAGTGTACAGCAAGCTGTTCAATAATAATGGTGTTTACATCTGGGATGACGAAAAGAATGACAAAGTTGAAATAAGAAAGCATGAAAAAATAGCTCAAAAAAGAACGAGAGCGTAGAAGAAAGAAAAAAGGATGCGTACCGTCCAGGATCTCGGCAAAACCAGCACAAGAAAAAATTAACTCTGCTAAACCTAAACGCTCGAAATATGCAGAATAAGGTACAGCCATTTGAAAACTTATTCCTCAATCGTGAACCAGATATAGTAGCAATGACTGAAACATAGTTAACCCCCCTGGTCTCGAGTGGTGAAATCACTCCACTAAACTATGTACTCGATCGGAAAGACAGGCAATCACGTGGTGGAGGCGTAGCCTTAGCTATATAGAAATCAATCCCGCTGGTCATTGTGCCAGAGGTAACTGATGCCGAGGCAGTTTTTTGCAAGATTAATACAAATGGCACATACATGGCCGTTGGCGGTATCTATCAAAGTCCCGCATGTGGGCATGAATGCGTTATTGCGATACAAAAGTATTTGCAGCAGCATGCTGAAAAATGCCCCGTCATTCTCATGGGTGTCTTTAACCTTCCCGGCTTTAGTTGGTCTACCATGCAGTACACATCAAAGGTTTCAGAAACCTTTCTCGACACGACGTTAAACTTTAACCTTTGCCAAATTGTAGAAAGCCCCACAAGGGAGCAAAGTGAGTGTAAGAGTATACTCGACCTAATTTTACTGAGCAGTAATTTTCTTTTAGAACAGGTGAAGGTTGAGGTAATAGAAAGAATATCCGACCATAATATTCCGATGTGGATTTTGCCTCTAGGTTATGAAATACCAATGCAAACTGCGGCCCGAACCACAATCAATTTCGATAATGCTGACGACGACCACATACAAACCTATCTAGCTAATGAATACCAAGAGTTTTTGGCACTGGTCTCAGATGCTTTCACTGATGTCAATGCTGTCTGGTTGCGCTTTAAAGACATAGTGTCACACTGTGTAACAAATTTTATTCCCGTCAAACTGAAAAAGACATTTAAAAATGAACCGTGGATTTCTCGTGAAGTATTACACGCAAACCGCCAGCTCAAAAGATTACGGAAAGTTAACAAGGCTGCCGGAAATCACTTATTGAGCACCGCCAGACTTGCGCTTGCTGCAAAAAACTTTAAACGAAAATTTAAGGAAGCCAAGCACCACTGATTCAATACTGTACTCCCTAGCTTTCTCAAAAGTAATCCATAAAAATTTTGAAACCACTTTCGCCGAAAGAACATGCTCACCACCGTACTATCGTGACTTGAAAAATACGATAAAGCCAACAGATATAACTAGTTCTTTCATTCAGTTTTTACAATTGATAATGGCGTCATGCCGGAATCGGTTCCACGCGCGGTGTCTGCGAAGGACCCTCTCGTTATCACAGACACAGGTGTTCTTAATCTTCTGCTTGCTCTAGATACTAAGAAAGCGTATGGTCCAGATAATATACCTAACCGATTTCTTAAAAGGTACGCAGAATGGTGTAGCAAATATCTCGGCAGTATTTTCCGTAAATCACTTTCAACATTAAGACTACCAGAAGACTGGGAAATAGATAAAATTATTACAATTTATAAATTGGGAGATACATCCACAGAATTTGATTTCAGACCGATGTCTTTGACGAGCATGGTATGCAGACTACTCGAGCATATAGTGTTAAAACATTTAACAATTTTTTTTCTAAGACGAGGGCATCCTGTCCCCCAACCAGCATGGATTTCGTATGGGTTTATCGACCACGACGCAGCTGACTGAGGTCCTACACGATCTTGCGCTAAGTATTGACAATCACAGCCAAACGGACATAATTTTACTTGACTTTGCAAAAGCATTTGACTGCTTTTGTCACACCAAGCTAATTGCTAAACTACAAAACATTATCGAGGACGAAGAAATTGCTGCTTGGGTGCGTGATTTCGAGTTTTTGTCTAATAGGTCTCAGTTTGTTGTTGTCGAAATGAAAACGTTGCATCAAATATTGTACTGGTTACGTCAGGAGTGCCCCAGGGTTCCGTGCTCGGGCCCTTGTTATTTCTTGTGTATATGAATGACATATATACTAATATAATCAGCAAAATAAAGTTATTCGCGGAAGGCTGTATCATTTATGGAGAAATTATAAATGATCAAGATGCTATTCGCTCAACAAATCACTCTCTGCTGTTTTTGAATGGTGTTCAAACTGGCAGATGACAATCAATATAAAAAATCAGCTTGCATGACAATAACGAGGAAGAGAGAGCCATCAAACTTTTGCTACACAACAAGTGGCACTGCTCTGAGCAGAGTACACAAACATAAATACCTAGGCTTAAATATTGCGTCCGACTCCAAGTGGGACGAGCACATTTGTAACGTTACTTCATCTCTCATGCAAAAACTATTTTTTCTTCGCAGATCACTTTAAATGGCAACCTTGCCAACCAAGCTCCTAGGCTACAAAACATTCGTTAGGCCTATCCTCGAATACGGAATTACAGTGTGGTTTCCTCAAACCCGCACAAGCATAAAGAAAATTGAAGCAGGACAGAGGAAAGCCATAAGATTCATCCACAACAAATATAAACGTGAACACTCACCCACTAGTCTGCTAACTCTTTCTGAACTTCCTACGCTAGAAGTACGAGCAAAACAGGCACGTCTAAAATTTCTTTATCAACTCCTTCACAATTATTTATAATAGACATTTCGATTTACGTGTCTTATTCACAAACACGAGCCACAAGACACAAATATACACACACATTGGTACAATACAAATGCAACACTGATGTGTTTAAATATTCTTTTTGACGATTGCTATAGACAAATGGAACATGTTGGCCCCTCACGTCACCAACACTGAGTCACTGTCTCACTTTCAGTTAGAAATTGAAAACAATTCATAGCTTCTTTAAATACCCCGTGACGATGATAATGAAACCAATATTTACTACTTGTATCTTCTGTAAACAGCCATGTAAGTGGCGCTATTGTTAAACTTGCCATTTTCGTATGCACTTGTATTTTGTTTATTATGTTGTGTAAATATCACTGATGTACAAAGTGCCCGGTTGATGTTGCTTTTATGTTCTGTATTACAGTTTCTTTACTATGATGAGCAATCATAGCATCTGTGCAGAGTGCCCACCTGCTATGGTCTCAGTAGAGACAGGCAGTGATGCAAATAAATTAATAATTGATACCCTCGCGCTGTGCAGTGCGCGAGAAAATAGGAATGACGTCATAGGGAGACGTTGGCGATTGCGTCTTTGTCGGCGGCGCCATACGCAAGGGGGCGCGGGGTAGTAAAATAAAAGCCGTCTTGGAGCACGCGTGGTCGTTCAAAAGATCGGCGGATGGTCAAGGCTACATACAGAGCGGCGCGCGCGCAAGGTGGGGGCGGCTCGCGCTCGACGACGGAACCCCGATGTTCGACCGCGCGAGGCAGAAGCGTGCCGTGAAGCTGTGTGGCGGTGTCGACAAGATCCTGGCATAAGAAAACGGGAGGCCGAAGCAGCAGCGAATTGCGGACCCAGCTTCTCCCCACTCTCCAAAATTCAGCCCGTGGATATTCTGCTAATTTTTTACAGTCGGATGTAATTGAGGGCGAAATACTGCATGGCGTTGGACCGCAATCCTGGCTTGTAAAAATTGGCAGATACCACGTACAGCGGGAGTCGATGATATGCGAAGCACGAATGAGAAATGTTCTTATGTCACTTTAAATTAGCAGAACGTTTCGAGGAGGAGGTAAATGATGCCGTAAATCACTTTTGTGCCATGATTATCATCTTTGGATGTGTCGTTTACCTTCATTATGATTCCAGTCACGTGATACCAAATTTAGTATATATAGAGTGAGCGAAACGGCCGCGAAAACACGCATATCATCATTATGTTTAGATGTTTTATTTACCTACGTCGTCCGTTGGCGTCGCGTAATACCGACTTTGGTACACGTGAAGCTTGCAAAACGGCCGCGGGCGCATCATGAGCGCAGCATGTACAATCATATTGTTACATGACACGCATCTCATGTTTATCATATTTGCGCCAGTATCATACCTTCGTCATTCATTCACGTCCCATAATACCAAATTTGATATAAGTGAAGCTAGAGAAACGGCCGCGAGCACATAATTAGCGTGGCATGTAGTCATGTTGTTACATGACACGCATCTCATAATTATCTCGTTTGCACTAGTCACATACATTCGTCATCCATTCACGTACCATAATACCTAGTGAAACGGCCGCGAGTGCATCATGAGCGTGGCATGTAGTCATGTTGTTACATGGCACGCATGTCATGATTTTCATAGTAAGGTCTGTCACTTGTGTTCGACATGCAATCATATCATACCATACCAGTTTTGCAACATGCCATGTGAACAAAACCAACGCAAGAGCTGCAGGACCATGAAAAGTAATTATGACATTCATAACATATATATTATGATATTCATGCTATGACTAGTCAAATATGTTCTTGATACAGTCATGTTATGCAATACCAAGTTTGGTATCGATACCGTTATCGAAACTGCCAAGAGAGCTAAAAGTCGTAGGTGGCTAGATAGATAGATAGATATATAGATAGATAGATAGATAGATAGATAGATAGATAGATAGATAGATAGATAGATAGATAGATAGATAGATACGCTCAAATTCGCCGAAGATCACTAAGAAATGCTTCGCATTTAAAAAAATTGGCAGCATATCCACGGAGTGAATGATGGAGAGTGGAGCGAAGCATTCGTCCGTCCATTCGTTCTTGCTTCCTTCCGTCTGTGCGACCGTCCATTCGTCCATCCGCCCGTCCGTGCATGCGTTCGTTCCTGCGTTCGTCCATGCATCCGCCCCTGCGGCCGTTCATGCGTCCATTCATGCATCTGTCTTTGTGTCCGTTCGTCCATCTATTCAACACTCCAAGTACCACCAGCTCGCATATTTTCATCATATATTCCCCATATAGAAAGACCGCCATCCAGCGGACATTCCAAGGACTAAACAAGAGGTGGCACACGCACACTTTCTAACAGCTTGCGCTTCGAGTCTACTTCCCACCGTTAACCACCTCGAGTTCATAGTATATACTAGTTCACTGTATTCATTGCACTGCGGCCCAACACTCGCTAAACCTTTCTAAAACCAAGGAGGTTACGCCCAGCGAGTATAACGTAGCAACCTTTTCCTGGCCGATAGAGCTCAATGTACATTCCAATGGCTGCATGGGAAATGAGAGACAGGAGAATTCGGCTTTTACTTTCTAACGGCTTGCACTTCGTACCCACTTCCCACCTTTAACTACCTCGAGTTCATTCATGGTATATAGTATTTAATTGTATTCGTGGCACTGCGGCTCAACGCTCGCTAAACCTTTCTAAAACTAAGGTGGTTACACCCAGCGGGTATAACGTAGCAACCCTTTCCCTTCAGATAGGCAATGGCTGCTAATGGGGATCGCAGCGTGCACGTTAACTGAAAGCCGAATGCTCCTGTCTCTCATACCCCATTATCAGCTATTGGCATGTACATTGAGCACCGTTTTTGTTGTTCAACAACGCGCAGAAGGAATCTTTCACCGGCACCACCTTGGAGGTCAAAATGTTTGCAGGTCAAAGCGTAAGACTGCTTCCATACTATGACAGGACGCAGGACAAACGGGTGCCGCTATAAGGAGCTTCGCCCCTAAAAGTGACCACAGAAAGGTACGGCCTCACCTCAATCACTTGAGGACAACGAGTCAGACCAGACAAACCGATAGGAGCACAGCGTACGATCACTTGGAGGCAACACCGGCAGGTTGAGCTCAGCTGCTCAACCGCCTGACTCGCCCGAGATGCTGGACAACACTGCCACGCAACCGTTGACGTCACTGGTAGTGACCATTCGACAACTGTGACCACCAGAGATTACACGATTTCCAAACCACTATGCAGACTTCACTTAACAGAGGAAGAGTCGCGTGTGTAGCGTTCCCAATTTTCAAAATTACCCTTGTTTCACTGCGTCCGTGTCGCTCGACTACTTTGAACCATTGTTTCCAGTTAAGCCGGCTTGAGGAACCATAAATCTGGCCATAAACGCACGCGTGGTGCTTTGTTCACATCAGCGCTACCGCTGTTCGCTCTAAATTCTCGCATATTGTAGAGTTTGCAAAACGTGACCAGCAATAAATGCTGTCTCTCCTTCGATAATACGTCTCTGTGTTTAGCGCATAGAGATACCAGAGGCCCGAAATCTGCCTTATTCTTGAGCCGCGCTTGCTTCAGGTTAGCCTCAATCACCTCTCGACCCGCCATATTGAAACGCTCTCCGCACGACCTACAGGTGCTGGACAGTGCGCATAATTGCGATGCATCTGCAATAGATCCATATGTGCTGGAAACTTACTGTACTTCGAAGTTTGCAGGCTGTATAGGATGGCGGGCACTGACGAAAAAAAAAAGACAGCCCGATCAACAACTGAAGTCAGGAGAGTGTTGAGTTCAACGCTCACGAGTTAAACTCGATTAAAATGGTTGCTTTTTCTTTCCTTTCATGGAACTATCACTGCTTTTCATTGTAACACCGTTTCAAGAATCCTCCCGTCGAGTCACAAAAGCAGGATACAGACAGGAGGATAAGAACGGGTGCCATGCACCTAGATTGCCTAGACTGAACATCTCTGGTTCTGCGAAAACCACGGTTGCAAGCACATTTTAGTGACTTATGGTCGTCAATTTGCTCTGTGAATTTTACGGTGGTCAGTGGATACGCTGGACGTAGTAACAATGAACTTCGAAATGTATTGCATGTTCAAGAAGTAATCAACACGCGTTCAGAGTTTGATGTACCTGGTTAAACAAAACTGCAGCGGTACATAGCAGTGACAGTTTGCCCTTTTCCTTTTTCAGGGGCGAAGCTTTTCTTGAATTAACCTTTTCATGCGTCACGCGTAACTGAAAGAAGAAGGGACGACAAAAGAAAGAAGGCAGTATCTCCCGGTGCTGTTTCGTAGAAGAACATACAAACTGCAGTAGAGCGAGGGTATTATAGATGGCCCTGCACCTCTAATTACCTATTGGCTGCTGCGCAGACTGTACCTTGGTACGGTTAGACCGTTTGCCTCTCTCAGTCTTCTGAATAGTCGCCGTACGTGGCGGATCGTTGGCGGGGCATAGACGAAGCAGAGTGGCGGGCGCGTTCAAGACACTTGAGATCGGCTTCTTCGGCACACGTCTCGTCAGTGTTACCCGAGTGTGGTCTGCACTTTCGAACGCGATTGTACGCATGGACGCATGCACGTACAGATGGACACACGGACAGAGGGACGCTTCGCCCCACTCATCGACATTCACTCCGTAGATATGCTGTGATTTTTTAGTTGTCTACCGCAGCGAACACTTACTTTTCATTAGAAAGACGCTTTTATACCACATGTGTGAGCCTTTGATTTAAATGCAGTCGGTAAACAGCACAGTAAACTGTACTGTTTGCAGTATATTAAACTAACATGACACTCATATTGTCATTCTGCAACCAAGACATATGCAAAATTAAGATCACCAAAAAAGAGGCGATGACAATTTGGCCACATTCACTGTGAAAGACATTGGGAATGAATATCGTTCCGTTAACCGAAGTTTTCTACAATATTGCGGCGAAATTGCCTCACACTAACATGACCAGGGCACTCAGTTCTCTAGAGCGTAACTGTGCTGCGTATGACCAGCTCACAAATGTCCGTACGTAATATAGAAGAAATATTATGAGTCAGAATAGAGAAGCAATACCATTCAACGACGATAATTAGCCCAGTTTTCCCTATACAAGTCTCCCTCAAAAAAAAAAGGAATTCTAGAATGCCTCTATACTTCTCAAATCGAGGCATTTAACACCAAGGCAAAACGTATCGTAATGAAATAATGCTGCTATAAACAAAAGGTACCTTTTCACAATTACCCATCGGAACCATGCAGCAAGTGTCATGATATTCTTCGTAAATTTGACCAAAATAAATGCATGAACAACAAGAACAGCCGCCTTCTTCCCACGGGGGAATTCGAGTAAATGCGTCGAAGAGGTGATTGGGGGGGGGGATATTAGGTGAATGTTGTGTATATGGGTGCGGTTTGTGAAGGCATGAGTGTTATTTCGTCTTAATTTATCTTACTTATGAAATGAAAGAGAAGATTTGCCTTCAATGAGTGGTGGGAATCTGATGTTCGGTTGTGCCCCACTACTGGTTGAATGTACTGTTGATTCCATCGCATCTACTCGAGTCAAGCAAATTGTCAAGTTAAATACAAGTAAAGATGCCCTTGACTGAATTGGGAATGCATGATCCAGTGCCTACGTATACGCAGTGACCAGTGAACGGTTGTGCAGCGCGAGCAGTCAGTCTTCAAGGGCGAAGCTTCTTACGCCATGAGTCGTATTCCCCCTGTCGTCATCGTCGTATTAGCCACCTCTCGTTGAGATCTTGGAATGTCCGCTAATTGGCATACCTGCATACGATGAATATATGATGAAAGATGCGAGATAGCAGTACTTCGAGTGTTCACTAGATAGACAGACGCACGCAGACATACGGACAGATGCACAAAGGGACGGACAGACGTATAGACCAACGCATGAATGAACGCATAGACGGACAGTCGGATGCACGGACGAACAGATGGACAGACGTACGGGCCTGGACGGACGCATGGACGAATAGAAGGACGAATGGACGCATGAATAAACGGACACATGGACGTTCACACGGACAGGTGCACGCATGCAAGCAAGACCAAACGAACGGGTGCAAACAAGGATGGACTGATGGACGCATCGCCCCACTTGTCATGATTCACTCCGTCGATATCCTGCGTTTTTTTTTTGCTAGAAGACACTGCCAATGTCGGCCTTGCGAGACAATAGAGAAAAAGGGGAGCGACAGTTCGCACGAGACGCGAGTATGCGGTCCGACACCCGAGCATGTGCAGTCAGGGGGCGTACAGTGCCACCAACGCTGAATTCACGACATCGTGCGACCAAGAACATTTGCAATGTACTTTTCTTTAGTAGAGCCAGAAGATTCGGTTAGGGATTCAAGTTCGTACACGAAAAAAAAACAATGACCTCGTATCTGCATGTTGCACTCCAAATCTCGTCAAATAAGATTACCTTTTCCCTCGAGAGAATGAATAAAACATTTTATGGTCATTTGCGTGAGAACATCGGTGAATGGGATCCCGGAGGCGCTGCTTTAAAGCTCCCCGATGCGCGCATCGGGTAGAAGCCACGACGGTACCGTTTCGGCAAAGCGCCGGAAACACACGCCTTTTCATGCATAGCGTTGCATTGTCAGATTAGCGTGATAAACCCCACGTTTCTTATGAGTACTTGTCCATGAGTTATGTAGTACAAAAAACACGCCAACCTATATTGGCGTTTGACGCTTTGCCTCACATATGGGCAACAATTGTTTTTTAATTGATGATACGCACAAGTATGAACGCGGCAAACAGAGCAATATAAGATGGGCACTGCACATGTGGTTGGATTTCGGAATTAAACGCAAACTGAATGATAGGCAAATAGACAAGCCGTTTTGAGTGACAAAGAGAAGTCAAGACAGACAGACAGACAGACAGACAGACAGACAGACAGACAGACAGACAGACAGACAGACAGACAGACAGACAGACAGACAGACAGACCAAAATGTTTGCTTCAAAGTATCTCAAGAAAGACTATCGTCTTTAAAGGGCTACTCAAAGGTTTGACAAATTTGAGCTTACTAGCGTAATGCGTAGGCAGAGCGTTCACGATCGCGCCTGCCAAAATTCGCAACGCTATGGACAGCGGAAACGGGTAAATTTCAAGACAAACGCTCGTCCCACTTCCTTCGCGGGCGCGCGCCCAGAGTATGAGGGCATGGCGTACGCGACTGAATGGGTCCACGGCAGTGCAGTGACGTTGGTCCTCTACGTAGACGCCTATGCTCTGACGTTGTTAACAGTGGTACTTGACAAGGTGAAAATATTTACCACGGCGTGCGTAGCTTATGTAATTAGTTGCATGAAGAGTTTTAAAAACTTGAGATAAATATTGAGATGTAGTAAAGTAATGAGCCCGCCTTTTTTTTTTCTTTTTTTTCCTGTGAATTGCAGCGAGATGCGGGGCTAATTTGCCGGCGTTTCGCATGCGTTCGTGTCCCCGCCGTCAGCGCACCGAGCAGACGATAGCCGTGAAAGCGAAAGTAACGCTCCTACTCGTTCGCGCACTCATTATGCTCATCTATTATACCACGACTAACGAGCGTTTTCCAACCATCCCGCTGAAACAAGCAGTGAACCACAAAATGACACTGGTAAAAAAAATGACACCGTATCTGCATGTAACGCCACAAATGTCAGAGAGGGAACAAAACTTTTATGTGATGGTCTGCGCGAGAAAATTGGTAAATGTTATTCTGGAGGCGCTGCGTTAGAGTGCCTCGAGCATGCAGCGGAGGTGAACGAGCGTATCGTTACGTCATACGTAAGACATCAGCGTTATCTGGAAGTTATCCTGGAAAACGGGGCGCGCGCCGTGCGTGCCCGTCTATGAGGCGATAAGGTGTAGAACGCAAGGTGACGGGTAGGGGCCACCACTGTGTCGTCTTAGCGAAACGTTAGAAACACTTGTCGTTTCGTGCAAACGTTGCACGGCCAGCGCAGCATTATAAATGCTATGATCCGTAAAATTACTTATGTATGCCATTTCTAGTAAAAAATACACATTTATCAATAATATAATACTATACTATAATACTCAATACTATACTACTATAATTCTACAATGTTATAATATTGACGTGTTGTTCAATAGACGAATTGTCCAATATCCGACCTCTTGGTCGGATATTGGAGACGATTGTAGGGAAGAGAATTGGCTTGCGAAGGCTACGCGGGAGAGCGGCAAGGGTTTCCAGCTCGCCTCCTCTCATTCTCGTTTTACGACACTTCCAAGAGGGAAAAAAAACAGTTTTCTCAGCTTGTAATGAAACGATTGAAAAAAAAAAGTTTTGTAGCATAATGCTTCTCATCGGACACCCAACATTTTTCATGCTCTGAGTAAAATTTGTTATGGGGCCTGGCGAGTAATCCTCTAACCCCTTGTAGGGCAACGGAAAATATTTGTCCAATTTTTTGTTCCCCACAGAATCGCTCGTGAGAAACAATGGGACAAATCAAGTTCATTTTTTTTGTGCTGTCATCTATATTGAGATTTTTACACTTCCGTTGAATCTCGTTTGAAAGCTGTACAATAGGTGGCGTCAGGTGTACATTATTTTCAAAATTGTGTTTTTTGTTTCACCGGCGGCACAAATTTCCGCATTGTGAGTCTCCGGAAAATAACAATTCAAGATGACAAGTGAGTGTACCCTTTTCTGTGCTTCGATAGAAATACTTCCAGATTGTAATAATTGGGTGTTTTCAACAATAGAAGTAACACTTACGCCTAAAAGCTTTTTTCGAATGGTGCCAGGCAAAAACTGCATGACGATGGGATAAGCATACTGCCACCGCTGCCTGCATTCGATGTGTAGTGAAACATTTCACCAAATCTTTTGTTTTCTGTTTGCTTCTAAAAACGCAGGCAAACCATTGCTCGCGCGAGAGGAAGCTCTGGAATTATATTTTAGTCTTTCTGACAACCCTACGTCGGGTGATTCCGACAGAGATATGGATGAAGACTTCGCACCCGTGCTCGCTCCGCGTGATTCAGGGGACCAAAGCAGTGAAGCCGGAGTGGCGGAATCAACGAGGAAACCACAAAAGCGAAAGGCTACATATTCAAGAAAGAAAGGAAAGCAAAGCACAGCACCTAAAATTTGCGACGAAGCAGAAGTCGAAAAGGAGGAGGTTGGGGCATGGAATAGCAGTGAACCGGATGCCGTCATTCGTGTTCCAAAAATTTGGGACCCATATTACAGTGCAAATCTCCCGACGACGCCTCGTGAAGCTTTTGACGAAGGTATCATGAACACATTGGTGACTAAGACCAAAGAGAAAGGCTGACAGCCTTGGAAACAGCTTACAATTGATGAACTCCGTGCATACTTTGGCATACTTCTGCTGATGAGCACAAACTCCAGACATCAAATGTACCTGCACTGAAGCAAAGACAGTTTTTTCAATTGTCCTGAATTATCAAAGGTCATGTTGTTCTGCCGTTTTCAAGCCATTATGAGCTGTTTGCACCTCACTGACCTAACCAAGAAAAAAAAAAAGAAAGGTAAAGACGGCTATGACAGATTGGCAAGAGTGCGTCCTCTCATCCTTGCACTGAATGAAAGTTTCAAGAGACAATACACTCCATCAGCGCACCAAGCCATTGATGAGAGTATGATACGATTCAAAAGCCGGTCCTCACTGAAGCAGTACCTCTCCCAATGAAACCTATCAAGCGGGGATACAAGGTGTGGTGCAGAGCCGACTCCCGGACAGGTTACCTGACTGAATTTCAGGTCTACGAAGGTAAAGGTGCAGACCAACCTGCAAACGTAGGTCTCGGTGAGCATGTTGTGCTCTCCCTCGATGACGGAGTAAAGGCTGGCACGCAGCTATATTTGGATAAATTTCTCCCACATGCCTAATGTAGGCCTTGAAAGAAAAGAACATTTTGGCCACAGGAACCATTCGTCCGAACCGCAAGGACTTACCTGACGAAATCAAACGGGATAACAAGCTACAGAAGGGACAGTATATTTGGCGGGCGAGCATCACAGCTTATCAGTGGCGGGACTCGAAAAACATACACGTGCTGTCCAACTTCCATCACCCCAGCGACACGTTGTTCGAAAGCTTTCTAATAGCTCATTCATAACCGTCCAGTGCCCAAAAGCAGTCTCCGACTACAATACCTAAATGGGCAGAGTCGACAAGTTTGACCAAAGAAGGAACGTATACCCGCTGGATCGACGATCTAAGAAGCCGTGGTACCGAATGTTTTACTTCCTGATTGACGCAGCAATAGCAAATGATTTTCTTCAAATGAAAGCAGTCAGTGAAATGAGCTATCTTTGGTTCCGGCTCGTCCTTGGTCGGCAGCTGATAAACGGGCAAACATTCAGAGGGTCTAGCAACCGCCCGTATCGAGTCAACAAAAAAGGTACCAAACATGGCCAGAAAATGATAGGCGTTACTGAGCAAGTGCCATTCCTGGGAGTTGGACATCACCCTCAGAAGATTGCAAAAAGGAGGCGGTGTCGTTGGTGCTCGACTGCCAAGAAAGAAGCGCGCACCAACCTTCTGCGTGCAATGTGCCCCTTTGTTCAACGTGTTTTGGATTTTTTCATGCCGGCCGAATGTAACCCCGGAGCTCTCAAGGAGCATTGGGACGAATGCGTACTATTTTTTAAAGTTTAATTTAGCACCAGTGGGACAAAGGTGTCCCAGTTTTTTTAAAATAAAGTACTCGTTATACAGCCTTGAAATTTGTTTCAAACTACTTCTGTTGGCTTGGTTAGTAAAGTAAGATAACCTTTTTCTGTTTTTTTAACATATCCTGCCCTACAAAGGGTTAAAACTGCCCACGCTGAAATCCCGTGCGCTCTGTTGTGTGCCGCGGTCGCCGATGCCGCTGGAATCCACGCCCTCTCACTCTACCCGGGCGGGCGAGGCGATACACGTTTATTATTGATGATAGTCTTTCTTAAGGACCTTCTACGCAAAAACTTTGGTCTGCCTGCCTGTCTGTCTGTCTGTCTGTCTGTCTGTCTGTCTGTCTGTCTGTCTGTCTGTCTGTCTGTCTGTCTGTCTGTCTGTCTGTCTGTCTGTCTGTACATTTGTCTGTTTGTCCACCGTTACCGCGATTCGGGTACTCGAAACGGCACTAGCCGATACCCCGAATGGCCGACCCATCCACAGCGCCCACCAATGTTGCTCAAGAATCAGCGTTCATACTTGTCCGATTGACAATTAAGAGCGATGATTGCGCATATCTGAGGAACAACAACAACACGTATAAATTCTGCATGTTCGTCTTTTACTAGAAAAGGCATACATAGGTAATTCTAAGGACCGTAGCTCTTATCACGCTGCGCTGACCATGCAACGCTTGCACGAAGAAGCGAGTGTTTCCAACGCTTTGCTAAGACGACACGGTGGGGGCCCTTACCCGTCGCCTTGCGTTCTACACCTTATCGCCTCTGAGACGGGCGTGCACACCTGTCTCAGGGCCACGTGCTTTGTATTCTAAAAAAAACTGCCAGATGGGGCCCATGTCTTACGTGTGACGTGACTTGATGCGCTCGTTCGCCTCCACTGCAGGCTCGCGGCCCTCTAACGCAGCGCCTCCGCAATACCATTCACCAATTTTCTAGCACAGGACATCCACTAGAAGTTTTTTTTCACTCTCTCCACACGCAAGACTATTCCTTTTCGACGACATTTGCAGATTAAATGCAAATACGGGGCCAATTTTTTGCTCGAGAGTACGGCAATCGGGACCGCCTTAAAGAAACACGCCACGCGCCCGACTCCTCGGAGGCATTGCTGAGGATTGGTGCAATAGGCGTGTTTTTCAATATACCACTGAAATATAACTAACAGCGCGAAGACAGAACACGCCCCACAAAGAAAATAAACCCACATATGAGAGCTTACTAATAACTGCGTATTTCTTCGTTTGTCAATGCATATTCAATAGTGAAACAGTGACTAAAGGGTTGAATCAGACACGCCATCATAAGAAACGGTACACACACGCCAATATTTTGAATTAAAAAATAAACCATTTTATTCTGCTTATTTCTGGTAAGTATAAAACAGCTGAACAAAGTCAGTAGTTCAGATGCTACTGGCGTTTTGGAATTTTACTCCTCCATGCTGGACAATGCAGTCATTGATACAATCGTACTAGTCGCCATGAAGTGTAGCATATTATAACTCTTTTAAGCCGATTTTTAATTGCCAGTGCATTACTTTGAAGTGTGAATGTGCGCTCACAGCCCTAAGAGATGGCTGGCAACTCTCTTTGCGGGAGTAGAGGCTTGTCCCATATTTCACTCCCTTTTCAGGAGTGCTTTCTGCTAAGAGTAAGCACAGTCTCTCTACAGAGTGCTCGTACTCTGACTGAACGAGAGTGAACAAGCTCCTTCGCCAGAGTACAGTCACGCTCTGAAATAGAGTTTATACACTCTCTGCGAGAGTTGCGCTATTCTCTCAGAAAGTTTAACAATGTGGTAGGGCTATTGTGCATCAACTCCCTCCAAGAAGTGAGTAACTCCTCCTGCGCTAAGACTAACGTCGCAAAAAAAAAGAATATATCGAGCATTTTTGTAAAAGCAATGGACTACATATATTACTTCAAACTTACGTAACATATGCAGTACGGACCTCGGCATACACAATATAATAGCACGCAACACAGCAAACAACAACACTGAACATATACCCCTCTTGCTACGGACAACCATGCATACAGCAACCGGCATTTATACTCATGATGTCTAGCCCCCTTCTGGTGTGGGTAGCACTAATTTCTACTACGCGTCGAGCAAACATACATCTAAAGTGTGTAACTATATGGTGATCGTTAGACACTCTGCAGGCATTTCAACCTTTTATAATAAGACTACATGACATAGAACGCCATTTCAAGTACTAAAGTCCAATTATCAGCTGCTATTCTTTCATATCGGCTCAATGCAGCGAAGCCAGTTTTGCCCAAGCCTGCGAGTTGTACTTAGGAGCTTACAAACAAACTTGGCACGATCTGTGAGCAGTGCTGGCCGACAAATTATCTACGAACATTACGATTCTGCGTCCGATCCGACTTGCGATGCCACGGTATGCACTATATATAGTATACCGAAAAAAAAAACGCTGTTCAGCAAAATCACAACTCAATCGCATCTCTGGCAATTCTTATAGTTTTGCTTACCTCGTCTACAGTTTAATACAACAATGAGTGGCTTGCGGATGGCTCAAACGTCAACCTTCGCGAGCCACCTGCGCCGACATCGGTCGAAATAATGTGAGCCGAACGAGTACAACTCCCAGCGAAAGTATGCCTAGCTTATCGGCAAAGTCCGTCATGCATGCCATAATGTACTATGCCGAGGAGTGAGAATGACTGTAGAGTAGACATTTTTGCCATCAGGTAACTTCAATGAAGCATTGTTTCTTGCGGACCGTGTGCACACAAGGAGCGATGAGCATCGACGCGACACGCTTTCAGCCTGCGGCGCAGCGCACACGGGCCAACGTCGACAGCCGCCGGGCGCACTCGTCGGCACTTCGCAGACTCATACACATAGGCTTGTCGTTCGGTGCGCGTTTAAAAAGTAACACGATGAGCCACTTTCGTACACTTGCAATTTGGTTTTTAGCTATCGGCTATGTAGTTCCAGCTATCGGTTTACAGATGCAAATCAGCACACTCTAACACGGCCAATGCAATGTAGCTTATTGTCGCTTGCACATAAAAATACACCTAATTCAATCAACTACGCACTTACTAATGGAGCATTACTGTCGGTATAAAATTAGGGCGCCCGTAAAGTAGCACAAAGAGCGAGTAACGACTATTGCACTCGACCGCAACTTATCTGCCCCAGGTTCTCGAAAATTTTTGTATATTTTCGTTTCTATGTTAAGAATTCTGAAAAAAAAACTTGGAGTCTTGGTATTAGTGACATGTAATGCATAGACGCCAGATTCTCGTATCATGAAGACGCAAAGTTTATTTAGAAACAAAAATCGCATATGCGTTCAAACTACGACCCGTGAAGCGAAACAGCGTGTTAACCTTTAAGCTGATTCAACACGCAGCGAGCGCGGCACAACGAGGCGTAGTGGTAAAGTACCCGCCTCGTCATACGTAGGTGGTGAGTTTGAACTTCGCTGTGAAAGTTTTTTTTTACGTTTTCACAATGTGTGCTGAGATTTACCTTACTCTACAGTACCAATTTGTTTGCGCGGTAAACTAACTTTTGTCGACGCTTTAGATGTTGCCACTGTTTCTTCTTTCGAAGGTGTTGGTAGTGGCGCTTCGGGAACTAAACGTTCATAATCACACAAGCATGCTTTAGTTATCACTGAAAGTTATTCTATTACTCGACGCATTGAACTTATAACTGGTGTGTATACGCTCAGAGGCGTATGGCGGCGAGACGTCGTCGGTGGTAACTTGCAAGCGCTAAGTCAGCAAGGACGGAGTGCCAGATTTCATTCACGCCTCGTCGGCACAAGAGTTGCATAGATTGGGAACTCTACTTGAGTAGCAGAGAGTTCGCAGTCTCTTTTGCTCTGCAGTCAAACGAAAGAGAATCTTCTGCGGCCAGCTCCTTCCCTACTCTCCCGTGGAGTTAAAGAACTCTGGGGAGAGCAACAAAGTTCCTCTGCTCTTGCAGTACCCCCTCAAATTCTGTGAGTGTGCCCTAAGTCCTTACCAATTTGCTGAAATGGTCTGCGACGTGGTTCTACAGGCTGCAGAAGTCCCGCTGGTCTTGAACGGTATCTTATGTCACTGACGAAGAAAACCTCTGTGACACTGTCTACCTTCAGCGCGCGGACGAAGCTAGACAGCTCGCCCACTTCCGAATCAAGAACCAACAGACAACCAACACCCACAGTTATAATCTTCGACGACGCTTAGTAGAATACTATCCCAGGGACCACGTTTTAATATGGACGCTGATACGCCGACGTGGACCCAGTGTGAAAATTACCCCCCCCCCCCCCCCCACTAAATGGAACCATCAGTAGCATGCGATGCACCGCATGTGTGGACTTCAAGTTCCGTTCATCAAGGTCACCTTGCCCGATGTTAACGCGTACTTGCAAGAAGAGCACGCTATGAATTCACTGCAATCTTTCTTTCTGTTACGCGTCTAAAACTCTTGTTAGATCACGCAACGTGGATTCACCGCCATTCCACGCGGGAACGCGTGGGTACGCGGCGCCTCTGCACAATCACGTGCTTCAATGCCATGACGTGATTGCTGAGAAAATGTGAGGGGGGAGGTCACAACCTCTTCACAGCCCTCTTACGCAGGCTCTCATACGCTATCGCGTAGGGGGCTGCGTTTATTAAAAGAAGGGGGAAGGGCTGTTTAGGAGAGGAGACAGAGGCTACGTGCACGCTCTGTAGGTGTGTGGACGTCACACGAGGGCATAAAGGGGAGGAAACGCGGATGCTCAGGGGCACGGTCATAATGAGCATTTCGGCAGCCGACAGTGCGCCCAATCTGATTCAGTGGCGGCGAGATCCATCGAAAGCATGGAGGAACGATAAACTGAGGAGAGGCCCTATCTTATCCCAATGCATTGCGAGAAGTGTAGCGGAAGTGACGTCAAATTTATGGGGCAAACAAGCCGGTAAGGGGCAAAATAAGAAGCAGATGCTCCGCGACGTGCTCTCAGCGCTCAAAGGTTAGCAGCTCGCGCTCCGCTTATAGTGGCAGGAGATTTCAATGCACCTCACTCGGAGCGGGGTGAATATAACCCCACTCCGGGATCTGCGATGGACGGTGTTAAACAGTCCGCAAGATCACACGAGGATAGGCAACAGCATAAGCATGGATACCTCTCCAGACCTTACGTTTTTCGAGGTATCAGAAATGCAAAGTGGAATAACACGGGACAAGCACTAGAAAGTGATCACCATATCCTCTTCATGACGTTTAGCTCTGCGAAGCATAATGACAATGTCAAGGGGCATAGAATTACAGATTGGGACAGATTTAGGAAAAACAGAGCAGACACTGTGAATGGGAAAATTAGTGACCTGGACGCATGTGTAGAGGCACTCAAGCAGGATGTAAAGATTACCACAGTTGAAGTGCCAGTCGAGCAGGAGGAGTTTACGGTGGACTCTAGACTTTTACACATGTGGAAAGCGCATGCAAGTCTCTTGAGAAAGTGGAAGAAGCAAAAACATAATGGCGTCCATCGCACAAGGACTGCCAAGTTAGAACGTAAAATCGAAAATTATACAACTGAGTTGGAAGCCAAGCAGTGGGGCCAGATTTGTGATCGCATGAATGGACATTTATTTTATTTATTTATTTATTTATTCATTTTTCGGACTGTACAAAAAGCATTGCCCGCGGTCAGGACAAAAGGAGGTGGTTAGCCCCCTGACATGGTCCTGGATGGAAAAAAGACATGGCATCTGTTAAGGCATATTTTGGATCCGACAGCAACCAAATCGGCGCAACGGGGACAAATGACTCGATTAATACATCAATATGAAGGCACAATTGGAGAGTTTATACAAGAACTCTGGAATATGTACATAACTGGTGGAGTAGACGGTTGATTATCACACTACTCGGTAGTGGAAAACGCCGAACTAGATGAAGAGTTTACAATTGCGGAGGTGGAGTTGGCCATGGGCCAGCTGCGTACTACGTCTGCCGCAGGTCCGGATGGGGTTACTAATAAAATGCTGAGAAACCTAGATTTCATATCGGTTGGGGCAATCACTGACTTGATAAATGAGTTTTGGGTGGCCGGGGAATTCTCAGCACAATGAAAGCATGCTAGGATTATATTTATTCCTAAGCCAGGGAAGAAACTCTGCTTGCAAAACCTGCGCCCCATATTGCTGAAATCATGCGTGGGAAAATTGATGCAGCACGTGGTTCTCAACAGGCTTCAGAATTATTCAGAGGACAAGGCCATCTTTCCCCCATTTATGATAGGTTTCAGGGCCAACTTGTCCATACAGGATGTCATGATACAGTTGAAACATGACGTAGTCGATCCCGGGCATGGCACGGGCACCAAAACTGTATTGGGACTTGACCTGAATAAAGCTTTCGACAATGTTTCGCATGAGGCAGTATTGAATAACTTATCGAAAATTAGCCCAGGGGCCAGGACATTCCGCTACATCAGATCATTCTTGGAGGGCCGAACCGCAGAAATTTCAATAGGAGATATGAAATCGGACTCTTTCGCATGGGGAGGCAAAGGGACACCTCAGGGTTCAGTCTTGTCGCCATTCCTGTTTAACCTCGCCGTAATTAAAATAACAATAACACCGAGGCTGTAGGAGATACCGGGACTCAAACACACACTTTATGCAGATGATATTACTCTGTGAGTAACCAGGGGCAGTGACGCGTGTCTGGAAAAAAACACTACAAGAGGTCGTTAATATTGTCGAATTGTTGGCAGGGGAGGCGGGACTTTCATGCTCTCAGCCCAAGTCCGAGCTCTTTGTGGTTAGGGACAAACCCAGAGGGCTACATGCAAAGCACTATATTCCGCCACCACCATTAGAGGTAAAGGTAGGGGGTAGGCCGGTAGCTGAAGCTCAAACGATTAGAAATCTTGGCCTATATCTGCAAACTAACAGGAAGAATAGGGTGGAACTTGCAAAAAATGGCAGCAAATCCACGGAGTGAATGATGGAAAGTGGGCGAAGCATCCGTCCATCTATTCATTCTTGCTTCCATCCGTCAATGCATGCGTCTGCGTGGCCGCCCGTGCAGCCATCCGCCCGTCCGTGCGTGCATCTGTTCGTGCGTCCACACGTCCACCTGTGCGTCCGCACCTGCGTTCGTCCGTGCATCCGCTCCTGTGTCCGTCCATGCGTCCATCCGTCCATGCAGCCATCCGTACGTCCATCTGTGCATCTGTCTGTGTGCCCGTTCGTCCACCTATTAAGCACTCTCTCGTACCACCCTCTCGCAACTTTTCGTCATATATTCCTCATATAGAAGCACCGTCATCCAGCCGACATTAAAAAGACTGAACGAGAGGACGCACACGCACACTTTCGTACGGCTTGCGCTTCGTGTCTACTTCCCACCTTTAACCACCTCGAGTTCATGGTATACACTAGTTCACTGTATTCATGGTGCGGCGCCACGCTCGCTAAATTTTTCTAAAACCAAGGAGGCTACATTCAGCAAGTATAACGTAGCAACCCTTTCTTGTCAGATAGTGCTACATGTACATGCCAATGGCTGCTAAGGGTTAATGAGAGACACGAGAATTCGGCTTTTAGTTAACGTGCACGCTGCTATTTTTTATTCAACAACGCACTGAAGAAATCTCCCACCAGCACCACCTTTGAGTTAAAAATCTAAGACTGGATACACACTACGACTACTACCACTACTACGAGGGACGAACGGGTGCCGCTTTAAGGAGCTTCGCCCCTAAATCTTAAGACTGCGGTTAATGCTACTGTCAGGATAATCAGAAGAATCACTAACCGTAAGAGCGGGGTTAAAGAAAAAGAACTCTGTAAGCTGGTGCAGCCGTTTGTGCTCAGCAGGATTACTTACACGACACGTTATATGAAGTTGGATGTTGCAGAAAAAGGCAAGGTCGAGGCTATCATCCGCCAAGCTTACAAGGCAGCGCTTAGATTGCATAACAACGTGCCTACAGAAAGGCTGTTAAAACTAGGGGAGCAGAACACCCTGGATTAATTATGGGAGGTGCATCTGGTGATGCACCACGCTAGACTTTCAACTAAAGCGGGCAGGATCATATTGGAATGGATTGGCATTGGAGCAGAGGCTCCCACTGGGGACACTAAAATTCAGGTGAGGCGAGAGTTACATAAGGCCCTGTACATAAAACCTTTGCCCAAAAATATGCATCCGATCCACAATACAGAGAGCAGGCAGGCAAGAAAGAGAGCTTTACACGTCGAGTACGGCGAGTACAAAGCGGCAGTCTATACAGCTGTCGCAGAATGTAAGGACAAAGACGCTTTTGTGACTGTGGTGGTGGACAGGCGGGGACGCTTCGTCACCTCTGGATCGGTCGAAACCCGCTCCTCAGAAACTGCAGAAGCAGCAATAGCCCTAGCTATATCTGATTCGCAGTCGGACTTGATTCTCACTGGTTGAAAGACAGCCATCCGAAATCTGGCGAGGAGAATATCGGTGACCGCCACACGATTGCTGCATGGGGCCACGGGAGGAGAAATTCTAGAAATAGAAATTGCCTGGGGACCAGCACACTCTGGGAACCCTGGAAACGAGGCAACTTACCTGAATGCTCGAGGTTTCGTCAGTCAGAGAGGTGAGCCGCTCGTTCCGGGGAGGTCCGCGAGAGATGGGCTGGTGTCTTTTCACGACAGGAGGAATCATCATAAACTAGAGAGGAGGTTTCATCCGCCCCCGCACAAGTGGTTGACTAAGGCACTTAAATGCGTCTGGAGAAAACTGCAGACGCGATCTTTTCCAACTCTTACGTGTTAAACAAAATATACCCGGAGGAGATAAAGCCGCAATGCAAATGATGTCAGGCTGTGACAACATATGATCACATACTTTGGGAATGCAGCATAGTGCCGCCGCCAGTGGATATTACGTGCGATCCCTCTCTTGAGCATAGGGAGGCTTTGTTGACCAGCTCAGACCCAGTCGTCCAGTTAAGCGTCGTGGAGTGGGCCACACAGGTCGCCGCCAACCTTGAGTTAATGGCCATGTTACATGGAATCATCCGCAGTTGCTTTCTGACGAAATAAAGTTTTACCATCCGTGCAAGATAGCGCTCATGTCTCACGTGTGACGTGACTTGATGTGCTCGTTCGCCTCCGCTGCACGCTCGAGGCACTCTAACACCTAGTTCACACTGAGGCATCCGCTTTAGACAGCGAGCGAAATTCTGCTGACGACGAAATGCATGCAGTGTCGTTCTCACTAGACGCACCCCGCGCCGCCAAATACGCATGACATCTACCACGGGGTGAACGCGGAATGATTGCGCTGTCACCCGGTTGTTGTCCTGACTCGCAAACGCCACTGCGCTATCCGGTGGTCTAGACTTCTGTGATTACCGTACGCAGGAGTCAAGAAAAAGCAGTACTGCTCACTTTGCTGACAAGTCGTGGTCCTGTAATGCATGAAGAGCAGAAAAAACCACTGACGTTAGCGGCATTAGTGCGTTCGTCTTGCTTTGCAAGACTACGGCAAGCTCGATCACGCCAACGAGACGCACGGTCACCTCTTCCACGAAATAGGGACGTGAAGTAGGCACAAAGTGGGCTAAAGACATGCTGATTACAACATTCAGTTACGTGCACTGCGACATAACAAGCTAGTAAGGTTTTGCCGCCATTTTTCGAAATTTCTTGACTAGCGCTTCCATTGGTCTCCGGCGACCGATTTGGCGGCCGACGCCACAAAAATAGGTTCGAAAGTGTTCGGTGCGGAGACGGCCCTTTCGGTGGATGTCGCCACGATTCGGTGCACTTTCGGTGGCCGAAATGCTCACTGTAAACGCGCATTAACACAGTGCCTCCAGCATACCATTGACCGATTATCTTGCACAGAACATCAAATAAACGTTTTCTTCCCTCTCTCCAGATGCAAGACTATCTTCTTAAGTCTCACTCACTTGTCATGTCGCAGTGCACATAGCTGAACGTTGTAACCAATGGGAGTTTAACCAATTCCGTGCCTATTCACGCCCCTATTTTATGGAAGAGGTGATCGAGCTTGTCGCTGGCCTGACCGAAAGCACCCACTTTTTATAGCGGGTGAAAATCTCCTGCCGCCGAAACACAGCGTCGTTGGCACTGGACGTGCCTTGCGTCGTCAAATATGTCAACTCCCAGGGTGAACGCGGGGTGAATGCGCTTTCACCCAGTTGTTGTCGCAGCTCGCAAACACCACCACGAAATCCAGTTGTCTAGACATCAATGATTCTCGGACGCAGGAATCAAGAAGCAGTACTGCTTACTTTGCTGGCAATGAACCTTACCAGAACTGACGCGCGCCACCTAAGCTGGCCGCAAAGCATTATGGGAAGCCGGAGTGACGGCAGAGTGTCATTGGCTCGCGGATGCGTTGGCTTACTTCGTTTCCCGCAGCGCGCGGCATACGAACGCATCCTTGCAGGAATATCGCGCGTGATATCCCTGCTTCAGTCTGCACTCACAAGCTCAACGGATAGCAACATTGAGTCCAAGGATCATGGTAAGTATCCTTGACCTATTAGAAACTCGGAAAAGAGCTAAAGTACCCGTGAAAAGCCCATTGAATCGGAAACATAATTCGGCTTTCGCGGAGAGCCCGTGCGCTTCGTTAGTCGTTTTTTCATCTAGCGGAAGCTTTTCTCTTTTGTTTTATTTTCAACATGACGTACAGCTTTAGTGATAGTACAATATGTCAGGCACTATATCTCGTGATATGCTTCCGCGCCATACGTCGTACAAGACCACGGCCCTTCGCGCATGATAATGTCAAAATTCGATTTCTATAAATGGGTTTGAGCCCCACTATTCTGGTGGATCGGAATTCTAATTTTTTTATTGCGACAAAGACTTGCCTCAAGGCATCATATATTTGTTATATGTGTGCTGTTAGCCCTGTGTTGTCTATGAAGTGAAGTAGTGTCTTGTGGAATCTGTTGTCATGTATCCAGCGGTTGTAACTGGCTTAGTCGCTGTAGCGAAGGCCGGCTTGAGCGAGCTGACGGGAGTGCTCTGGCTGCAACACTTTACATGTCCATAAGAGGTGGTATGTATCTGCTCGCATCGCAGGAGTAGAACAATACGGACACGTATCACCAACTCGTAAATGTGACCAGTTCCATGACAATTTAGAGGCCGCTGTAAGGGCCACCCCTGCCCGAAGCCTCTTAAGCACAACTTCCTCCGCCCTAGTAAGGTGAGGGGGGAGAGAGCAGTCACACGGTGGAATGAGAGCACGTGTATCCTGCCGGAGAACGTTTTACGGGTATGGAGTAAGTTTAAGGGCTGAGGTGGAAGGAAAATGGCTGGAAGGTCAATGTCTGCAGGGCAGTGCGCCTGCTGGTCAGCAGCAATGTTGTGTGGGTTCGCAGCATGGCCTTGAATCCAGTGTACTTTTACGCAAGTAGCCGTATTATGGTTCAGCTTATGAATCGCCTTGCAGATCTCCATCGCCTTGCGTACTTTCTTCAGCTCCTTATTAGCTACCAAGGAATCAGTGTGTACATCACTCTGCCTAATTGCGGGCAGCTTAGAGGTAGCATCCTGGATTGCGTCGTGGATGGTTTGAAGCTCCATCACAAGAAGAGTGGCTTCCGTAGATAACGCTGGTGGCCTCAGACAAAATTATGTGTAGTACTCAGGAAGGATGTCCTTCCGCCGTCTTGTAGAATAGCAGCATCTGTATATAGTTTGTAGGTATTAGCGCACAGGGCCTCGATATTGGAGCGTTCGCCAATTGTACATGATGTATCGGGGCGCCGTAACTTTGTTGTTTTATTAGATGTGATGGTGGTGAATTCCCACGCAGGCATAGACTGAGGCTGGTTGTCAATGAGAGATCCACGCTGAAAGTGAGCATGCGACACAGCAACAACCGGTACAAGTAGCCTTTTGATTTCACGAGCTTTTTCTCTTTGCGTAACCAGCTCTGCAATGGTGTTAAGCTGGGCGTTCTCCTGTAAAATTGGTATTGGGGGGGGGGATGTGAGGTAACGCTGTTATTGTGCGCATAGCATCACGGATAATAGCCTCCAACTGTGCCAACTGGGCCGCGATTAACTATAAAAATTGCGCCTGGTATAAAATTCTTGGCTGCAGAACTGTGCGGACGAGCTTTCGAGCTACATGTGTACGAGCTCCAGCTGTTTTCGATGCAAGGCGGCGAATCAGATGAAGTGTTTTTCTAGAACTCTGACTTTTCGGAGCCAGTGCACTCGACTGCCGGACTGGTGAATATCAAGACGTAGTATGCGGACCTCCGAAGCCTCAAAAATGGTCACTGCACATAGTGTAAATGTAAAAGAGCACTGCTTGATTTTTCCGCGTCCTGCTTTGTTGGCTACCTGAACATAGCATGACTTTTGGCCGGACATGTCTAACCCTGTGTTCTGAGTGTAGCTCTGAAGAACATCAAGGGCTTTCTGAAGCTGTTGTGCTTGTTTTAAGGCATCTTTATGTAAAGACCCTAAAGTCACAACATCAGCGTATATCAGAAATCCCACGTCTGGAAGTCAGTGTAGTTACCATGCTAGAGGTATTAGAGCAATGTTGAACAAGAAAGTAGCCAAAACGGATTCTTGCGGGACACCTCTGTTTCATATGAAGCAACCTTCTGACTTTCCACCTACTTATATTGCAAATGTGCGGTTGTGAAGGAACGAGTAAATAAATTTTACTACTCGTAGTGGAAAACCGAGCTCGATGAGGTTGGATAAAATGACGTCGTGGTTTGTGTTGTCGTAAGCTTTCGTTACGTCCGTTGTTATTACAGTGCGTAGTGCGTGGCTGTGTGGAGAAACTTGTAAAATGTCATCCGACAAGATAGAAAAACCGTCTTCAGTTTCCAAATTAGAACGAAACTGGATTTGAGCCGGATGGTACTTTTTGTGTCGTTCAAGCTACCAGGAAACACGTGTGACCAGCATATTTTCAGCAAGCTTGCAGACAGTAGCAGTCAATGAAATCGGGCATAAGGATTGCAGGCTATTTGTAGACTTTCCGGGTTTTGGAATTGGGACAACAACTGAGTGTTTCCAATCAGATGAGAGGTCCCCAGTTTTCCATACTTTACTAATAGCCTGCAGAAGTGCATCAAGAGCTTCACCTTCCGTATTCTTGAAAACATCGTATGGAATACCGTCTGGGCCAGGTGTTGTTCCTTGGTGAGATTTTTAATCGCCGCTATTAGTTCGGCCATGCCGAAAGGACTGGATATATAGGATTTAGCACTTGGCTCAAGCTCGTCGATTTCAGGGCAAGTTTTAGAAGATGCGTTATCATACTTCCGGAAAAATGCTCTTGCAGCCTGCTCTGCAAATTCTTGTGGCGTACTTTGCATCGATGACCTAACGCTCGCTGCAGGGTCAGGTTGCTTGTAACCGCGTTCCTTCCACCTGAACGTACGCCAAAGGGCTCTGTTTCTCATGCCAGATCCAAGTTTGTGACACCACTCATGCCACCACTGTCGATAAAGCTGCTTTTCGTGCCAACGCGCTTTTGCTGCTATATGTTTGGCATGCGCACGGCTACCTGATGCATCTGGATTCCTCGACGCATACAGCTCCGCCTGCCATAGCTTCGCCCAGTCTCAAAAAGAGCGAGGTCCAGTTGAGGTTGTTCTTCGTCAACGGTGGTCACGGCTGTGTTACTGCGGAGCAGCCCTTGCAAAGTGGGAAGAGTTTCTGTGGGCTCTGTGGAAGTTTTATCAAATTACGATTCCCGAAATTTATCCCAATGCGTGATCGATACGCGTCGTCGAATTTTTTCTATGTATATTCTTTGTAAACCAATACTTATTGCCATATGATCACCACCCCAAGTATCCGGCTCAACTCGCCATTGCGGCGTCCCAGGACTTAACCACCACGTGAGATCTGGCGCTTGCGTTTCCGATGTTGTACGTACAGAGCAGGTAGACACGGCGTGATGGTTCAACAGAGTAAATGTGGCATCAGTCATGATGTTTTTAACCTGACATCCTCGTTGGGAGTTGTGCGTGTATCTCCAATCTGTATGTGGTGCATCGAAATCTTCACTTACGAGGATGGGAATCCCCGGATACGTAGAACGCAGATGTGCAATCTATCCCAAATTAAGACGTGTATGTTACGGTCTGGCATAAAAAGACACTAGTATGACAGGAGTCCTCAATGGTCGTGTCAAAACAGCAACAACTTCTTGATTTCCACTGCACTATGGTGTCATAGTAATTATTGTATGAGGAATAAGCAATGACACATACACTGCGGCTTTTCCCGGAGTTGAACCCGTAGTCGTAGCACGCCTATCTGTAATGGACGGGTTATGATACTCATTAAAATATACAAAGAGCACAGCTTATTATTCTCTTGAAAAAGTTGTGCCCATACATGTAGCTTGTTGTATTCAAGCTTGGTTTTAATTTCTCCTAACTTGGAGCTCAATCCTCGACGATTCCATTTGAGAATTCCGTCACGTGGCAGCTGCTGCAGAGAGCCATGATGCAAACAAGCCTGTATGAGTGCCGTCAGTTCAGCAAGCTGATCCCAAACTGCCATCCGAACTGGTTGGTTGACCCGTTGTGTTGTGTGGGCTACAGGCTTAAAGGGGAATGCACACTAAGTGATTCATTGCGTGTAGGTCCTGTTTTCTGGCACTTCAAATTGACCAATTCCTTATGTTTGGGTAGCCTCTCAATTTCTTTGGCTAATGCTTCTATCCGAGCGTCAATATCATCATGGCCATCATTCAAATCAAGGAGCGGTTCAGCTTAGTGTGGTTTCATTGTCTGGGTCTGTCTGCCTTGTTTAACCACTGAGGAGTACAGTTGCGTCTCGGAGCCCTGTGTGTCTTCTGCCGTGAGTGCCTCCGGCTATTCAGTAAGAACTTCGAAGTGATTGTTAGTTCTTACTATATTGTGTTTTGGTGTAGCCTTTCGTAATCTCGCTGTGGCCCTCTGTTTAGTCGGACAGTTTATGCTCGTCATGTCGTGCTCATCGGATGTACATAGACCACATCGATATAGTGGTTGGCCCTCAGGTGTGAGCCTTTCTGGGCCAATAGTACGATGTGGGCAAAATGCCTGCATGTGTCCCCGTTGAAAGCAACGGTAACAGAAAATTGCCCGAGGAAGGTAGGATTTGGAGCGCAACAAACACCCGTAGTAGTAAAATTTGTCAGGAATACATTGGGGGCCCTGCACCGTTACTAAGCAAGTACGACTTTTGGCCATCAATCTGGTAGCAAGAACCTTGTGCATCGGAGAGTACAATTCGCCACATATTATCTCAGGAGTGTCTTCACGGTCAATGCTATAGACAACACACCTTTGTATGTCAGGGCCCGATGCAAAGTAGCACTGCACAGACAGCTCTCGATCTTGTGACAGCGGTATAGATGTTAAAGAGCATAGTTTCTGCACATCGTTGAGAGATGCCAAGTGCACAGTAATTGTGTTCGTGGATCTGTATGCTGCGAGCCCTTTGCATCCCTTTGTTTCAAGGGCATGGTCAATAACCCTTTGAACATGTTTGGTGGGCACTGAAGTTATGTCGTATCATGAGATGGGGCGTATGTGAACTCAATAAGATTGGGAAGGGGCGGCTGTTGGGTAAGACTGAGAAGCGGAGAGCGTGGAGGCATTATCAGGGGTTGCCCTTACCTTCTTCGGTGGTTGCTCCGATGCGATGGCATCTTGTAGATGCCTAATGACAGGAGGACCTCGCTTTGGTGGAATCACGGGACCGCCAGAAGACTGCACATCCATGGGATCCCCACTGTCCACCAACACGGCCTCCCGTTGGTTCGTACTTCATCACGAAGTGTACAGTCTTTGGTCATTGCACCTTGAATCTTTGAACTGTCAGCTGCACGTTGCTGCTGCATAGTTGGCACGGAAGTGGTCATGCGCGGTAGTCCAATATATGGCTTGGACGAAACGCACATCTGCCACAAGCACGTCTTCTTTTTCAGGCGACTGTGACCGCTGGGCCACACTAGGCCTAACGACCGCATTGCGGATTCAAAGTCGGCTAGTCGCACAGGATCAGCAGGACAGGGCAAAGGAACGTCTTCACCGAAGTCCTCAGGTCCCCATACGCTTTCGAGAAACTTCCTATCTGGGTACGGTCAAGACTTTCTTTGATGTCGAGCAATTTCTAGCGGAGCGAAAAAAAACCACGTTTGCGTTGAATTTTGTTTTGTTTTGTTTTGTTTCCCTCGGAGGTTGGCTCATACCCACTCAGGGGGATTGGCCACGAAAGTGTAGTGCAGTTTCTCTGTGATCATTTTAACTATGTGTAATGAATTGATATTATAATAAGGCTAATGTAAAAATAAAAACAACATAAAAAGAGCAAACGAAAAAAAATCAAGTTGAGCAATTTTGAGATTTGAGGTGTTATGATTACCACTCAGCTGCGTTTACTTCACTCTGCCCTGGGGAGTAATAAATAATTTTTTTGATTGAAGATCACAAAGGTATACGCTTGGTTGCCTGAATATAATCGCAAATGGCATTGAAAGCATCCCTGTGGCAATGTTCCAAAGCTGAGGCGCCAAAGCTTAGCGCCATTTCCGCCGTCAATCTAAGGCCTACTTTCCGAAATGGCATAACTAGTAACCTTTTTCTAAGTATCTCGTAGCGGCGACAATACAAAAAATAATGATCTAATGATTTCATTTCTCCGCAGAATGCGCAGAGGGGTGATGTTGTCTGATCAGCTCTGTGTAGATACAGGTTTAGGGGGGGGGGGACACGATTGAAACGTATTCGTCTTCGTCTTCCTCCCGGAATTCTACTTGCCTGCTTCAAATGTTGTGCCTGAGAAGCTTTGCACTTGAGACGCTGGGAGTATAGTAAAAAAAAGCTACTAGCCCGCTTATAGAGCGCACATCACGGGAGTACTGTCGGGTGCGGAGATTACATAGTTACAGCTCGTGTCGCAGTTCGTGAAGCGAGAATATTGTAAACATCTGCCTTAATTGGCAATATTTTTTGTGTGTGAAATAGCGTAAACCATCCTCTCTCTGTATGGTACCTGTCAAGAACTTCTGAATTTTTGACCTGACTGCTCAAAGGGTAAAAATGGGAAGAAACGTCTGCAAGAATGGGTGTTAGTGTGCATAATTTACACAATATTCTATTTTACTGTTTGAGCTCCCATAATCCCTTGTTTCATTACAGTTTATGATTATGCTAATTCTGTAATTTGTCATTTCTATACAAATGGCCCTCCAACTGCTGAAAACAGACAGCCCTTCCTATGATATTTGAAAAAAAAAGCGGCCATGGAAGGACTCTCTGAGGCCTATTCAGAACAAAAAATTCCGCGAAATAGAGCATTCTCATGATGGTAATAAGCGCTCTGTGTCTGGGCACAGTATGTGCAAGCCAGAAAACATTGATAAGCAGTGGTGTTCGAGTCTGCTGGTCTTCAAGTCTGCTAATGGTGAGACTGTGACTTGAAAAGTGGCAAATAGCTACCACTTACGAATAATACAATTCCTTGTATATACAGTGTTTGTCACGTATTTGATGATGTAGTAGGTGACATTCGTGGATGGTTCACTGTTTAGTGATGAAACCCTCAAGCGCTTCGCGTCACTCATCATCACTCACTGCGTGGATATGCTGTGGTTTTTTTATCTTGCTGCATTTTGTTTACGCCGACAAAGATTGTCGGCGACGGTCAGCGCAAACAGCGACTCAGTGTTCTAGGAGCTTCACCATTGTAGTAGATCCTTTTGTCAACATTACGTGCACAACGCAACAAATGCGTCGCTCACTCCAGAGCATAATTTATTCTGTATTTACTTATATACAAAAAAAGAACAGAATGTCGCGTATATTATAGATAGATCTAAAATATCATTTGTTTATTTATTACCCTAACCTATAACGAGAAATAATTTCATATTTTTACAATCACATTCCGTAGAAAAGAACAAAAGGCAACAAACTTATCACAAACACTTTTGCTTTCTATACGTTATCTTTTTTGCGTATTTTTACCTCGCCTTTCTGTTCTCTCGCCCTTATGTTCATTATCTTTTTTTTTTCAATCTCTACTGCCGCACGTTTTGTGGTTGATCCCTCGTGGTAGTTTGTGCCATTGGTCATCATAATCATCATCATGTTACCGGGATGAGGGAGAAAATTTATAATGTGTGCAAACCTGTGCAGCTGGTATTAGTACGCAACCTGCCTTAAATAAGTACATAGGGCGGACGATTACGAAGTAATTTGAAAAAGTGAGTGCTTCAATGATAATTAAACAAACAAGAAATCGGCAAAGCGTAGATATCATGCATAAGTGTTAAAACACGTGCAGCATATTGATTTTACTTGAGTACAGTGGTGAAGATCTCTCCTGTGCTCAAGAAGAAGAAGCGGAAGAAGATCGAAGGAGGATTATTTCAGCAGAGGTTGCGCCAGGTAAAGGGGCAATCAATTAATCATCCGAAGGAGCATGGGACAAAGGTGCAGCCGGAGAAGTAGGCGCCAGGTGCTACAGTCTTGGTCCGCGTTAGGAAACAGCACTCCGAACGTGTTGGTGCAAACAAGCACCACCTACAGCTCGCCCAGCGTCGCCACTATGGTACCGGATAACGGGAGCCGAAACAACGCAGAACGGTGAGTGATGGCTGCTTCTCGCAGTTGGCATTTACTGATATATTTGTTTCAACATACTGCAGGCTTGAGAGGCGATTGGAGCAGTCCAGGCAGATACAAAAAGCGAAATACAACAGAAAACGTAGAGAGTGCCGAAATCACTTGTTAATATTATTGTACAAAATTACTCCATCACGTGGTACAGATTTAGCATAGCTGGGCAAGGCATTTTATATTGCAATAGTGTCAAGAAAAAATATATTTGTATGCATTTGTTCAGTGATTCAAAAGAGACATGGTCAACTTATTGTGATGTCTGGGAGATGATCGTCTCGCGGGTGTGATGAAGTTTGTGAGTGAAGGAAATCTTGGACTGTCGATGAGTGTACAGAACTTTAAAGATTCAATGATACGATGAGAACGAAGAGTCGTAAGGCTTTTATGTATCGGTATTGTTGCAATACAAGTATTGTTAGGGGGAGCTCAGCGCACGACCGCCAAAGTTGTCTGTGTGACAAAAACAAAAAAAATGGCCCCGTATGTGCATGTAATCTGCAAATGTCGTCAAAAGACTATAGCCTTGCGTGTGGAGAAAGTGAACAAAACATTTATTTGATGTTCTGCGCAAGAAAATCGGTGAATGGTATTCCGGAGGTGCTGCGTTAGAGTGCCTCGAGCGTGCAGCGGAGGCGAACGAGTGCATCAAGTCACGTCACACGTGAGACATGAGCACCATCTGGCAGTTGGAAAGAAAGTGCGTGGCCATGAGCGCCGGTCTCAGAGGTGATAAGGAGTAGAACGTAGGGCGACGGGTAGGTGCCACCACCATCTCGTCTTAGAAAAACGTTGGAAACACTCCCTGTTCCGTGCAAGCGTTGCGTGGTAAGCGCAGAGTGTTAAGCGCTACGGTCCTTTAAATAACTTATGTATGCGTTTTCTAGTAAGAGATACATATGCAGAATATGTGCGTGTTGATATGGTGCCCCAGACATGCGTAATAATTGCTGCTTAATTGACAATTGCACAGGCATGAACGCTCAACGTTCTGAAACATTGGTGGTTGGTGCGGATGGGGTCGGCTGTTTTAAGTACCCGATGCCGGTAAGAGTGGACAAACAGACATATGTACAGACTGGCAGACAGACAGACCAAAATTTTTGTGTCGAAGGAAGGCTACCATCTTAAAAAAACAAGCATTGGCAGCAGCATCGTCTACGCTAAGCATTATATGCATTTCTGTAAGACGGAGAACACCTACTCCCGCTTCCGCTGTAGCGATTCGAGTGGTGCGGTTCATTGGTTTCCGCTTGCTATAGACGAGTCTATAGCTATTCCGTGTTTGTAAACAGAGGTAGGAACCGTCGACCTACTGGGAGGGGGGGGGGGCGGCACTCGTAGCGACGTCGCGATGCTTAGGCCCGGTGCAGCCCAAAGCTTCCCACCACCATCTATGATTACTGGCACAACAGCTGCAAAGCAATCTCCAAGCACAGTGCTTCGGAAGGTTCCCTACTCTGCACGAAGCCCCCGAGCCTCTGTAGAGTCGCGGAGGGCATAAGGCGCAAATGCGTCGTACGTGTTGACGTCCTGCACCGTTCCTTGCGACATGCAGAGAGGAACCGCGCGTTAAGCAGCTCTGCACGGCCACGCTAGCGCCTCCTTTCTTCGCTTTACATGAGCGTTGAGACGTTTTTTGACGCCAGTGGATTTTCATAGCCACATCCAATGAACAGCATGTTGCATTGTGGAAAATATTGTGACATTTGGGCCAGTCGCACTGCTATATTTCTACCTCTGTTTTTGTGTTATCTCCTCGATGTATAGTGTACAAAATCACGCACTAAAAATGCTAAAACCATGTACTGCGGATACGCTACTACTTAATTTTGAGCAGCAAAAGCATGTGGTTCGTATTGCATTGTTACGTTGTTTTGCACTGGTCAAAAAAAACAACACTTGGGATGAAGTTCTGCAAGGACATATAGCGCTTGGGTACGTCTAAAGCTTCATCTCAAGTGCTTGTCGTTAAGGTAGTGCGCAATAACGTTACGATCAATAGGTACTAGCTCGGCTGAAAAAGTACCCTTATAAGTCTATTGCGCCCACAGCTAAGTATAATAAGGGTGAGAAAAATATTCAATAGTTATTTTTTGTGGTTTAAAAAGAAATTACTTGTATTACGCTTTTCTGTGAACAAAGTCGTTATAATTCTCAATGGTATGCGTTTTTACACCGACTGTTTTCTTGAAACACCTTAACCTCTAGCACAATTTTCAACAGGGGGCCACCTTGCGTTTTTTCCATGTTAGCTATTTTATGTTACAGCCTATACAAAACTAAGAGGCAAAACAAAAATATTGAAAATAATACGTTTTCAAAGAAGTTTGAAGGAATGGATTCTGTGCGTTTTAGCAACAGTAGCCTTTCGCGTAGAAATATTTCGAAATGCTAGAATTTTCTCAATCTTCACGTAAAAAGGAGTGAAAAATATAAAGTTGGCATGTAAAGTGGTTCTATAATTAAAGCATAATGCTAAAAAATGGAATAAAGCAAAGTTTATGCAAATATAAATACCACAAAACATTTTATATGTAGGGAATTTTTTCATGTAAGGAACTACGTTTTTACCATATCGTAAATTTGAAACCTTTAACCCGTGCACAACAAATTTGTGCTGCTCAAAATATTTTTGGAAGATACTGTACAACTACGTCCATGGAGATTTTTCCGCATCGGTACATGGGTGCTGCGGTGCTTGAGCCCGTTACCATAACTGGCCTTTCCCCAGCCATTTGCCCCGGCCAACACATTATGCCAGCGAAGCGGCCGTGGCCGTTAGCGCCAGTAGCTGGGGTAAGAAGACATAGTAGCACTCATGCAGGGGAAACTGCCCGTTTCTATGCGAATTTACGCTTGCTACTCGCCTTCTGTCTTTCCAGGAATAAATACATCGTGAAATGCACTATCGCTTCGTCTCATATCACACTGAGAAAAAGCATCAGGTGTCTCCTGTTTCTATTACTCAGATTAGTAGTGTTCATTTAGCCAAGCCTCCTAAGCTTTTCTTTAAAAAATTGACAATAAAATTGACAAAAGAAAACACTGCAACATACGACCGAGTACATTGTTTTTGAACCTTCAAGATGAAAATTTAAAACAAATAAATTTGTTGGTTGCAAATTCACGGACCACACAGTGCAAGACGACGACGTGATAAATTCGAAGCAGAAGAAAAGTGCATCGAAAAGTACCGCTGTGTTGACTTTTCTGGCACTGCCGTCTGCTACACCGAGTAGACGACGCAACAAAGATAGCGACAAGTTGATTAGCGCTACCATGGCATTGTAGGAAGATGGCAATGATGTAGAAGCGCCGTGTAGTTTGCATTGAACAAACCAGCGGTGGCAAATCATCTATACGAATGGAGGTTTTGCAGATTTTTTTTTATAAATATCAATTTTTTTAGTGAGCGCAATGGTTGGGACAGTTTTAGTGGAATGATCTTTTGAGAAAGTATATAGTCTGGTCGGGAAAGCTTATGGCGAAAAATTATAGGAAGACGCCGAATAGAAAATACTTTGAAGTATAAGACGCTTAGGCTCCCGTACGGACTTTTTTTGCAACCTCCACTTCGCGAGCTCTCAACCAGTTTTAAGTTTCAAGATTATTTCGCACTTCTTTTTTACAAGAAAAAAAAGAAAACGCTAGGGCAAGGAACAAAACCTGCAGCATATATATATATATATATATATATATATATATATATATATATATATATATATATATATATATATATATATAGAGAGAAAATCCTATTTACACGCTTCTATGTCGACAATTATATTTATATATATATATATATATATAGATATATGAAGATAGAGAAACTCATATTTACATGCTTCTATGTCGACAATATTCATGTACAAACAACATCTGAACACTTTCCCATTTATACATTAAACCAAAATATCTACATCTATTCACGAACAGCCCCGCCGCGGTGCTCTAGTGACTAAGGTACTCGGCTGCTGACCCGCAGGGCGCGGGTTCGAATCCCGGCTGCGGCGGACCTATTTCCGATGGAGGCGGAAATGTTGTAGGCCCGCGTGCTCAGATTTGGGTGCACGTTAAAGAACCCCAGGTGGTCTAAATTTCCGGAGCCCTCCACTACGGCGTCTCTCATAATCATATAGTGGTTTTGGGACGTTAAACCCCACATATCAATCTATTCCCGTACAACAGTTTTCATACATACATGCAATTCAGCATAGAAAATAAAGAGACGAATTAAAAACATGAATTAGATATTGGCAAATAATATTATTTATTTGTACCCTTACTTATTAGGTTTGATTTTAATGCCTTTTTTTGTAAGAGTGCTCAACTCGGTTTCTGAGGAATACAACACATTTATTACCCAAGGCACTTGGTACTGCAATCGACATAAGCCGTAATTTGTTCTTGAAGATGGCAAAACTAAATAACTTCGTTTTCTGAATTTATTTAACAGTTCCTGTTATTATTCGTGCCTACGGGTGAGCATGCCGGTGCGGCCGTAACTTTGTATCCACTTATCCGCGCTCCCGTGCTGCAGCCGCTCTGGGAGCCCTCCGTTATAGTAGAGTGTCTAGAATTATACTGACTAGTGCACTGAGCGCGGGCTAGGAGATGGCCCCGCTGCTGATTACTGCCGGCAGCGCCCGCATGGTGCGCTGCTGTGCAAGTGGGTGCACAGAAGCGCACCACAAAAAAAGATAGAAAGGCAGCTGCAAAATTTTGGAACCATCTAAACCCCCTAAGAAATAAGACGTGCCTAAAACAGCCCAAGGTGCTAGGCTAGAAGGGGACGAAGCTATTGAATATATAAGAACAAGGGTGACGAAAAAATTTCAACAAAGAAGTACTTTATGCACTACAATAGACCAGGACGAATAAAAAGTTGAAATGGCTTCATTTTCACAACGAGAGTTGGAAAGGGCTTAGAAAAGGGTTCCTAGTAGTACATCAACAGGCCCAGATGGCATTCCAATTATGCTGATAAAGACATTAGGTCCGAAGTCTAAGCAGGCTTTGAGAGAGGCAGTGAGCAAAATAATAATCGATGGTGAAGTTCCCGATGGATGGAAACTTAGCAGGATGAGCATGATCTATAAAGGAAAGAGGGACAAAGCTGACATAAACAACTACCGTCCTATAAGAGTGACATCAGTGGTCTACAGGCTGGCGATGCATGTTATAAAGGAAAGACTGCAGGGATGGATAGAGGATGAGGGGGTGCGGGGGGAACTGCAGAATGGGTTTCGGAAACACAGAAGGTTGGAAGACAATCGGTTTTCACTGACGCAGTGCATCGAGATAGCAAAAAAGGAACACAGGCCCCTGTCCCTAGCATTTTTGGATATTAAGGGAGCGTACGATAGCGTGGTTCAAGAGAAATTGTGGGGAATAATGGACACACCATGCGTGGAACATGTAGTCACTAATCTTTTAAAGGATATATATAAAGGTAACAAGGTAGTTATAAAGTGGGAAAAACAGGTATCCAAGCCTGCAGAGGTAAAACGGGGGCTTAGGCAGGAGTGTCCCCTGTCACCCTTATTATTCATGATGTACCTACAAGGATTAGAGGCCAAATTAGAAGAAAGTGGACTGGGCTTCAACCTATCTTTAGTCAAACAAGGAAAACCTATTGATCAGGCACTACCAGCAATAATGTACGCAGATGATATAGTGCTAATGGCCAACAACAAGGAAGATTTGCAGAGATTGATGGACATCTGTGGTAATGAGGGAGATAGGTTTGATTTTAGATTCAGTAAGGGAAAATCAGCAGTCATGATTTTCAATGACAACGAAGACAGTGAGCTTAGAATAGAGGAGGTCACGCTAGAGATAACAGACAAATACAAATATCTGGGCGTATGGATAAGCAATGGGACCGAGTACCTGAGGGAACACGAAATATACGTTACGACTAAAGGTAACAGGAATGCAGCAGTGATGAAAAGTAGGCCACTGTGGAATTACAATAGGTATGATGTTGTGAGAGGAATATGGAAATGGGTCATGGTTCCTGGGCTGACGTTCGGCAATGTGGTCTTGTGCATGAGATCAGAAGTTCAAGCAAGATTACAAATTAAGCAACGTGAAATAGGTAGGTTTGCTTTAGGAGCTCACGGGAATACACCGAATCAGGGAGTACAAGGTGATATGGGATGGGCATCATTTCAGGGCAGGGAAGCTAGCAGCAAGATAAAATTTGAGAAGCGATTGAGAGAAATGGGGGAGGAGCGTTGGGCTAGGAAGGTTTTCAGCTACTTGTACATGAAGAATGTGAATACATATTGGAGGAATCAAACCAGGAAATTGACTGGTAAATACTTAAAAAACAGGAGGTGGCCAAACCAAAAAGAACTATCGGTTAAGAAGAAAGTGAAGAAAACGGAGACTGACATGTGGAGAATGGGCATGATTAAGAAGTCCGCACTAGAGATCTATCGAATATTTAAGCAGGAAATTGCCAAGGAAAGGATCTATGATAATACTCGGGGTAGTTCTCTACTGTTTGAGGCGAGGACGGGAGTACTGCGAACCAAGACATATGGGGCCAAATACGAAGGGGTAGACGCAGCATGCAGAGCGTTTGGAGAAGAAGAAGAAACTGCCGAACACTTGATAATGTTCTGTAAAGGGCTTCACCCTATAGTTTAGGATGATGGCGCAGAATTTTTTAAAGCACAGGGGTTTACGGATCGGGAGGGCAAAATAGACTTTAAGCGGGTAGACTTAACTAGAAGGAGGTTATCTGATTGGTGGCTAAAGTTAAGGCACGAGTGAAAATTAAACTCTTCACTGCAAAGTACAAATCCTTAATCTCACAGTGTAAAGGAAAAAAATAAATCTAGTTTTTGGTTCATTAAGTATTAAGGCTTGGTGGCGCTAGCCACCGCCCGATCTGAAGGGTACAGCATTTCATGCATTTGCGTTCAATCGTTGTGCTCCGCAAGCGCTGCGAAGCCCGCAGGAGGCCGAGGCGCGCCAGGCCAACTATTATTTTTCTGCATTTTCGGAGTGTTTTTCTTACATAATGCATTATTGTACAAGAACTACTCGATTGCTTTCACAGTACTGGCGCTTTGCAATACCAAATGAAGATCTATACGTGGCTTGCATTTCGCCATCCGCTACTGCCCGCAAAAAAAAAAGACGTAGATACTACGTAATTTGGGAATCACTGCTACACAAGGTGACTCTATTGTAATTTTTTATTAAGCGAAACATTATGAAGTGGCGCTGAATATATGCAAAAAATTGCATAGTCAACACTGGAACCAGCATTGGCGTTTCACAAATATTTCATTCTTCTTGCAAAGTATTTCGAAGACCCTAAGTTAAGAGGGTTATCATGAGGGCACCCAGACGTAGACGATTCGATAGATAGATAGATAGATAGATAGATAGATAGATAGATAGATAGATAGATAGATAGATAGATAGATAGATAGATAGATAGACGGACAGACAGACAGGCAGACGGACGAATGGATGGACACACAGACGGACAGGCAGAAAGACAGACAGACGGATGGACGCACGGATAGATGGACGGACAGATGGATGGATGGACGGACGAACAGACAGATGGACAGACGGACGGACACACGAACGGACAGATAGATAGACAAATGGATAGATAAATAGACAGGTAGATAGATAGATGTGTAGATAGATGCTTAAAGTGGTTGCAGTACGCAAAGAAATTAATTTTAAAAACCGTTGACAGTATAACCACCAGAGTTATTTTTTAAAATGTGCTCTGTTCTTGAGAGCAAGAATTGTCACAGAAGACTCTTAAACCTTTAACTCTTAGCCTGCATTACATTATGATTCGAGTGAAAACAAAGAATGATAACATGCCAATGAATAATCTGACACTCGCCGCACATAATACTCAAAACGTTGTTGGAAAGGGAGTCCAACGTTGACATGGGAAAAAAACTGTGTGAATCAATTTCGAAAGGGTATTTTCAATTTTTTAAATAAATAATAATATTTCAAATTTTGCCTAAACTGCGATTTCATTCCTGACACCGTTCACTCTAATCCAAAAAGATGGTTCGGTGGAGTCACACTTAGAATGCTTTTCTCACACGAAAGCCTTCAGATTCTGCCCTCTTGATCCTACCTTTTTATTTATTTATTTATTTACAGCATACTGCGGTCTTTAAATGACCAAGCAGGAGAGGCACAAAAATTAAGTAGAAAACACACGTAAGCGTGATAGATGAATGATGTGCACAGAATACATAAGATAGGTACATTATACAGAGATATACAGATGAGCTTAAACACTGGTTAATACGACCTTCAGAACAACGGAGATGGGTCTGTGTCCCTATTATACATTCACAATTGCGATAAACAGTAAAGCAAGTCGAGTACAGACTACAGTACAGACAATATAGCACGCTCAAAATGGCAAAAAGACTGAGATGTGAAAACCACTTCAGGCAGTTTTCATTAAGGAAACCGTGCTGGATCTGTTAGTACAGGGAACAAGACACCTTTTCCTTGTTCGACCGATAACTTCTTTGACACAGTGGGAAAATACACGTCCTTTCTTTGCATTGCCGCTGAGCTTTTAACATTTCAAGGTGTTGCATGGTACATATGGCGCCATCGAACTTTATAGTAAATCGGATGGCAGCTGTCACACACTGATTTTAAACGTGGCGACGCTGGGGCAGCAACAAGACGAGAGCAATTTCGCGCGTACATGCACCCTCTCGATACGCAGCGCCACTTGTGGCATCTGAGTGCAGTCATCACATGGGCGGCCACCCGTAGGGAATGCGCGCGCTCAGCACACTAGGCAGTATATATCTAGACACTGTAGTTATAGGTATGCAGTGTTGCCACTTTGCCTTTATTTTCTTCGATGCCAATGGGAAAGAGAGACAGATCACGCGCCGAATTCGAGTGACACCGCAGTGCCTCTAGTGGTGTACACTCAAACCAGAGCACGTGCGCACGGCCTCCAAGATGGCGGGTGCGCGGCGGCTTTCTTTCCGCACGCCCGCCATCTCGGAGGCAATGACGCGTGGGGTGCAAGCGCTTCATTCTCTTCGATGTCGAATAGAGAGAGAGAGATCCCTCACCGCTAGTTAGCACACGCCGAAGCGTCTCTAGAGGTTGTCTAAGCACCTTGTGATGTCGACAGGTGGTAAAGGCTCGGCTTTAAGAATCTGCAACTCTAAAAAATTGGTCTTACTGGTTTTTCGTTGTGTCATTTCTAATGCGTCAATATTACATTGGTGCAGGAATGTCACACAATGCATTCAGTAGTGTGTGATGCAGTAGTTTTCTTCGGCGTCGACATTTTAATTTTCTCCGAAACCTCTGAACGTGCTGGCGGCCCCGAGCCGCAGCTAAACAGAAGAGAACAATGTTGGGACATCCCACTTGTTGGTCACACCTGTGATCACCTTGGTGACCTAACAAACGGCCAATTCAGCAGTACGCGTCTCGGTCTCCTCTACGCATAACAGAGTGGTGGAGGTTACACGTACGCACTCACAATAACGGAACCATCACTCCTGCAGCTTCGCCGAGGTCGTAGACTAGCTCATCTCCCAGAAATTGACAAGATTGTCCTCGATATGCCCGACGAAGGAGGCGTTCTTAGTACAATACTTTACTGTCCACCGCAGTACTACCATGGACGTCCCACCACCTTTTTAAGGAAAAGCGGAAGAAGATGTCGATGCGTGGCTCCTCAAGTACAAGGAAGTGAGTAAGTCAAAAGGACGCAATGCAGTCGCTCAGCTCACAAACCTGCTGTTGTTCTTGACGGATTCCGCTATTGTGGGGCTCAGAAACCATGAGGACGGGATAACAACAAGGAACCTTTTCATTGAAGAGCTCAAGGCGTATTTCGGGGACTCGGGCTCTAAAAAGAAGTGGGTGGAAAATACACTGTCACAACGAGCACAGGTACTAGGGAGACGTGCACCGTGTGTATATGAATAAATACTAAGCTTGTGCGAGCTGGTCAGCGCCAACTTGTCGTAAGAAGGTAAATCCGGTCATTTGATAAAAGGAGTGACTGAGGACGTGAACGAGTTTCTGATCAGGAAAGATAGCCTGAGTTCAGTGACTGACGTCATTCCACACTGCAGAACTTTTGAAACCTAATATGCGCAGAAATACGCCAATGTTTGGCCAGCTGGCAAACATGACGAATGTGGCCAATGTTGACACGAACCCTTATATCGACATTTCCAGGACTATTCGACAGATTGTCCACGAGGAACTCAGCCACCAACAAATCTTGCGTTACATCTCACAACCCTTGGGTGTACAACCCACGTGAGGCTGACTACGTCTTTTCGAAACCCTGGGCAAGCGACAACTATAGCGACAGCTGTGGAATACACCTCAGCCACACACACATTTTTCAAATTGGCTCTATATGATCGACGCACTGAGCAAGTACCTCATCGACGCATGACGTATCTTCATGCAATTTCAGATGCACCTAGCTACCATACAAGGTATAGAGACCGTTTGATTGAAGAGCAGCCAAGATTTCAACATTGCACTGTTCGATTAGATATATCACAACCTTGCAACCATCGTGTAGCCACGAGGTACGGCCTTTGAGCTCAATTTTTTTGATGCTGCAAACGAACTATTAACGTCCCGCGGACAGCTCCACTTGGTGATGATTATTGGTCAAGGAGCTCCCAGAATCATTTGCCGGCATCTGAGAGGAGTTTGACAGCTCTGCTGCATGCTCCTCGTTCTACCTTGCCCCTGTATCATACCCCATCCCCTTTGCCAACGGAAAACCAGCCGACGCAGACTATGGAGGTCAGGTCGTCATTGATGTGCCAATGTCCTGTGTTGATGCTTATAACCAAAGTGCGTGTTCATCTTGATAATGTGCCTTTGATGTCTTCGATGGACTCAGCGATCAAAATTTTGGTGATGAGTGTTTCTTTTAAAGATGTGTCACCAGCATGAAGACGGACCAATTAGCCACTAGTCAGCCTTATTAGTGTTAGGACAAAAAGTAACATTTAAGTGAGACAAAATTTACAAGTTAGGTGGAGTGAGTGGCGAGAGAGAGAAGAAACTGTATTAAAGTGTCTTTGCTGGGGTCAAAGGAGGTAGAGACTGGGGAGACGGGTCCCTCTGGAACCCGCTTCCGCAGGCGGCGGACAGGCATTGAATTCTGGCGGCCTCGAGTCTCAGTCAGCCAGACAGCCCAGAGCTGGTCCTCCGGGCACGTGTTGAGCAGCGTAGCCTCCCACGGCTCGGCCATTGTGATTGTGAATGTAGGGTTCACGCTGTGTTTAATTGAGCGAGTAACTACGGGGCAGGCTCATATAATATGGTTGAGCTCGGCGTTAGGTGAACCACACGCTTTGCATTATGGCGTGTGAACAGCGGGGTAAATACGGCTGTACAGTGACGGACAGAGAAAAATTCGTATCTGTAATAGATGCTAGGTAGTGAATTGCTGCTTACTAAGGAAACTTGTGTGGTGGTGAGTCGGGCCTTACGGTAATACGTTAGGATGCTATTCTGATGGAGTTAGCAATGATACCTCACATCACGCATCACGTAGTTCTGGACATGAACTTCTTGTTAGAGTGCACTGCCACTGTCGAATGCCGCATTGGGAATGTGTTCGTGAGTGGTCCATTGCCATCAGGACTCTTGCCAAATTCTGCGGAAGATTAAACTACAATGTTTGCCTCTGATGATATGGTCATAATGGCGTAATCTACCATTTTTGTGCCTGTTGTCTGTTTGGTTTTTACTACGACTGCTTTGATGCAAGCGTGGAGTCATTGAACATGAACTGCGCGACTAAGACTATGTTGGTTCCTCGTTGCGCAGTATTCATGAATAGCGGATTCAGTAGCTTATGGACGCATAAGTTCACTTCACAGACGGTAATTTTATGAAACGATTTGAAAGAGCCTAGGCCAAAAGAAAACCGTGCCCTTAACGGTGACCGAACTTACGAATGCACCGGAAGCACCTGGTGGGCACAGTTCAGAAAAAGCTATTCTGTCCATAACAAATATGTCTCTTAGAGCAAGTGAACGCCAATCACCAGTGAGTGTGCCCTTAAACTGGGTTGCGGTATTTGATTTAGCACAGAAGAATGGAATACTCAACCCATCCACTACTTTGTTACGCGCACAGCTAACCGAGCATTGTATGGCTAAAGCGGCAAAATTTTGCGATACAATATTTGGAGTTTGACATTCAGAAAACACGATATTATTATGAAAAATCGTGTAGTGAAGGGCTCCGAAATTTGAACCATGCATGTGGTGTCCTTTAACCCTTTGTCGGGCATTGGGACATATATGCACCATTCAGAACCAGTAGTAAAACCGCCTCAAATGATCACAGGAACATGACTAGACTTACAACAAGTAGCGCTTTCTTGTAGTGAGTTAGAGCAACTAATGTAGTTAGTTTGTATTTGAATTGGTAGGTAGCACTAGCAGCTGGCTTTGACTTTCTGTTGGCTTGTGTATTTCGGCGCTATTGCTCCTCAAGTGCGTGGGTTTCGTTCCTTCTTCACCGCAAATGAAATGTCTGGTAAGTGCGAAGAATACCTCTCGCACTCATGTTATGCATTTTCATCAATTAGAGACAAGTGTGATGTGACAGGTAGCTATTTTTTCTGCAACTTGCAAAAAAATGGCAGCATATCCACGGGGTAAATGATGATGAGTGGGGCGAAGCATCCATCCATTCATTGGTTCTTGCTTCCGTTCGTCCATGCCTCCATTCGCCTGGCCGTGTGTGCGTCTGTTCGTGCGTCCGCACGTCCATCCGTGCGTCCATCCGCACGTTCGTTGATGCATTCGCCCCTGTGTTCGTCCATGCGTGCATCCGTCCGTGCAGCCATCCGTGCGTCCGTCGATGTATTTTTCTGTGTGTCCGTTCGTCCATCTAGGCAACACTCCAAGTACCACCATCTCGCACTTTGTTCATCATATATTCCGCATATTAACGCACTGCCATCCAGCGGACATTCCAAGGCCTGAACGAGAGGTGGCGCACACACGCTTTCTTACGGCTTGCACTTCGTGCCTACTTTCCACCTTTAACCACCTCGAGTTCATGGTATATACTAGTTCACTGTATTCATGGCACTGCGGCCGAACGCTCGCTAAGCCTTTCTAAAACCAAGGAGGTTACGCCCAGCGAGTACAACGTAGGAACCCTTTCTTGTCACAAAGTTCTCAATGTATATGCCAATGGCTGCTCATGGGGAATGAGAGGCAGAAGAATTTCGCTTCTGCTTCGTGTCTACTTCCCACCTTTAACCACCTCGAGTTCATGGTATATACTATTTTACTGTAATAATGGCACTGCGGCCCAACGCTCACTAAACCTTTATAAAACCAAGGAGGTTACGCCCAGCGAGTATAACGTAGCAACCCTTTCTTGTTAGATAGTGCTCAATGTATATGCCAATGGCTGATAATAAGGAATGAGAGACAGCAGAATTCGGCTTTTGCTTCGTGTCTACTTCCCACCTTTAACCATCTCGAGTTCATGGTATATACTAGTTCCCTGTATTCATGGCACTGCGGCCGAACGCTCGCTAAACCTTTCTAAAACCAAGGAGGTTAAGACCAGCGAGTATAACGTAGCAACGCTTTCTTGTCAGATAGTGCACATTGTATATGCCAATGGCTGCTAATGGGGAATGAGAGACATGAGAATTTGGCTTTTGCTTCATGTCTACTTCCCACCTTTAACCACCTCGATTTCATGGTATATACTAGTTCGCTGTATTCATGGCACTGCGACTCAACGCTCGCTAAACCTTTATTAAACCAATGAGGTTACGCCCAGCGGCTATAACGTAGCAACCCTTTCTTGTCAGATAGTGCTCAATGTACATGCCAATGGCTGCTAATGGGAAATGAGAGACAGTTGAATTACGCTTTTAGCTAACGCGCACGCTGTCAGTTTTTTATTGTTCAACAACGCACAGAAGAAATCTTCCAAAGCAGCACGTTGCAGGTAAAAATGTAAGACTGGCTACGCACTACGACGAGGGACGAACGGGTGCCGCTTTAAGGAGCTTTGTTCCGAAAGAGACGAACGTAGTGGTCGGACGTTATGCCTTGGAAACCCCTTCGACACTTTATTTCCACTACGAGACATTTTCAAGAACGTTTCACTTCAACTTTGCTATTTTAACTCGTATTTTGTGCTCCGGTACCTATGTGTAACACCGAAACACTGAAATAAATCGACAGATCATGTTGCACGATTATTATTCACATATAACCATGTGGCTTGCATAAAGTGTTAGTGGTCGTTTTTGCAGAAACGAAGAAGAGTCTGACTCCGAGAGAGGCCCTTCATCTTTATTTCAGCCTTCCCGACCTTGAAAGTGCCAGTAAAAATAATAGTGACAAAGAATTTTTTGAAGAACTACCTTGTGATCTTCACAGTGAAACGGACAGTAAAAGTGATGAAGTTGAGTTGACAGTTCCCACTGTTGAACGCATAAAAAAACCGCCAACAGCGTATACCGACAAACAGAAGAAAAGGCGTTGTCGCTTAACAGCAGGCTCATCAGCTGCTGTAGATACTTCTGAAATTGACACGGAAGGTCAGTAGGAGATGACCCCAGACGATGTTGTGACGCCGACAGACACTGAACCAAGTTTTTCGGTGGGGCTATCATCAGAGAGCATAGCATTGAATGCTTTCCATCTTTTGTTCACCGATGATGTGGTGAGCCACATAGTTGATAATACAAATCTTTATGCCTCCCAAGAAGCAAGACGGGGCTGGATACCACTCACTGCTGAGGAGCTGAAAGACTATTTTGGCATGCTGGTACTCATGAGTGTCAATCCTATGAACCAGGTGCATCGAGCTCTGATATCCAATTTTATGTAAAAGAGATCGCCGAGGTCATGACGCACAAAAGATTTCAGCGAATCACAAACAATTTGCATTTAGATGACAACACTCAAATCCAAAAAAGGGTCAAAAGGATATGACCGCTGCTTCAAAGTTCACCAGCTCATAAACATGAATGAAAACTTTCGTAGCGAGTACATGCCTTCATCACGTCTTTCAGTGGACGAAAGTTTGATTTTATTCAAAAGAAGGTCTTCTATGATGCAGCATGTGCCCATGAAACCAAAAATAAAACGTGGTTACAAGGTGGAGTGCATTGCGGACTCGTCTAGAGGATACCTATGCAAATTTAAAATTTACGAAGGCAAGCACCAGGAGCGATCAAACTACATGACACTTCGAGAACACGTTGTCTTGTCATTGTAAGAAGGAATGACAACCTATGGAAGTCAACTGTTTTTCGACAACTTCTTCAGTTCAACCACCTTGCTGTAGCAGCTTCGTCACAAAGACATCTTAGCTTGTGGAACATTCCGCACAAATCGAAAGGACCTACCTGCAGAACTGAAAGTAAACAAGTCGTGGTGATTTTGACTGGAGGAGAAAAAGGAATGTTACCGCCTATCAGTAGCGAGACACAAAGCCCATTCACATAATGTCAAACTATCACGACCCCAGTGAAGACGTTCAAGTTGACAGAACAACACCAAAAGGGCATAAGAAACCCGTGAAGTTCCCTTCAGCAGTGCACGACTACAACTGCTGGATGGTAGGGGTGGATCACTTCGACCAAAAAAGAAATTCATAACCACTGGACAGGTGCTCAAAGCGGTCGTGAAGTCGAATTCTTTATTTCATGCTTGAAGCGGCAATTTTTAATGCTTTCGTGCAGCATAGCAAATAAAGCAGTATCTCATACCTGTTCTTTCGGGTCATGGTGGGAAGACAACTCATCAGTGGGAGAAGCTTCCGCAAGGGCCGGCGCAGCCTAGTCTATCACAAAAGAGGAAGCAAGAATTGCTCAATTATGACAGGGGTGCCAAAAGATGTTCAATTCAACGGGCAAGGACGCTACCCGTGCACCATTACTACACGCAAAAGGTGACGATGGTGCTCGACAGTGTCACAGAAAAAACGCGCAAAACTTGTATGTGCGGCCTGCCAAGTGCCTCTTTGCGTTACGTGCTTTCAGCCTGTCCATAAGGAGGGATGAAACTCGTTGACAGATAGGAGAACCCTCTAAAGTTGGCAGAGGGACAACGTGTGTCCCACATTAGTCCCCCGCGCCATGTTATCATTGGGACAGGTGTGGTCCCGCCCTTTTTTCGAAGAATATTCTTTAGTGAGCAATAATAATTTTTTGTGGTTCCTACTTGTGGTACTATTTATTTGGGAAACAGTAGTACACAAACCATCAGAAGAATTTTCGTGCCTCATGAAGGGTTTTAACGCAAGACTGTTCGTTAGGTCGCGAAAGTGGGAGCAGAAGCGGCCAACAGGTTGAATCTCTTGCGTCATCATTTTCTGTTTAGCAGCTGCTTGGGGCAGCCGGCACGTTCAATGGTCTCTGCACATAACAATGTTTTTATTTAGGACTAATTAGCGAGTAATGAGCTGTCAGGTCAGTGTTGTAGGTAGTCTTTTCTAATTTATGCCTTAAAGAGAAAAGTTTACGAAGGCCCATTTACAGGTGTTGGGAAAATATATCACGGATATATTTAGTAACAGTAACAACTATATACTGTTATTAATCAGAAGTGATGCTATAGGTAAAAGGTGCAACTTCAACGCATTTTGTACATTCCAAAAAGACTAATTTTTCCGCATTTCAATCCATGTTCCATTTAGTACATCAGGATACAATTTAAAGTTTCGGACTGAGTGTAATTTGGTCGTCGCTGCAAGGTAATTCATCAAACACCACACAACCACTGTTGAACAGTCTGACTGGTACGGGCACTGTAATTTAGTTCGTGATTTCATGAGCGTATAACGAAATTGACAAGGTCCCTAAGACAATGATCCGTCAGGTGTCCACCTAAAAAACTATCATTGAGAACAACTGCACATAGTTAGTCTGCTAGGCAGTTTACAAAAATGCCAGACCTGCACGGAAGGCACAGGACAGTCACAGCGAAAGCATGAAGAGCAACATTTCAGAGGCTTTTCTGAACAATCGTTCGGTAAATACTAAAGGTACACTTGCGGGGTATCCACGACGTCGTAAGATATGACCATTTTCGCGTACTAGGCTGTCATTCGCTGTACTATCATTCGTTACTCTTCAGGGAAGCGTGGTATCCGCTAAATACTTCAACAGTTCTGCTGAAATCAGTAGCTGAAGACGATGAAAAATTACGTATGAAGTGAGTATGTTCGACCCGTATTAGGTGTCTAAAAACAATCTTTGTAATTTGTTGAAACAATGGACCACCCACACGTTATGCGATTTACCTTGGACGACGCCTGGTTGTTATTACTCATTGTAACGCAATTCCTTTCCAGGAATCAAGCCTGCCTAGGGCTCAGAGGTAGAATGCTGGGCTGCCACACAGTAGTTCTAGATTTGAATCTCACTACGTCACGACAAGTGTATGCTCTTTCTTATTTGAGTTTTTTTTCGTATTTTCTGATAGCGGGTAACGACAACGATGGCGGTGGCGGGCAACTACGGCACTGCGCTTGACCAGTGTAGCGATCTCTTAACAGTTTTAACTGTAATAAATACATATGCTGACAATGTATTCATTTGGTGTTTTTGAACAGTAAGAGTGACAAACAAGGTCAGCCCCTTTCCTGAAATCTAGAAAAAGTTTATCAGTTTTCCAAGATTTCTCACGCAGTTGCAAAGTTGTGAACGAGGGTATTTATTTGAGTAACCGCAGCCTTTTTTTTCATGGTGGAATTTAAAATACATTTCTCAGTAACAAATTATTTAATCTCTTTGTGTATGATATGCTCAAAAAAGTTTGCTGGATGATACTGTTATGGAAGCGTAAATGTTGTAGGCCCGTGTGCTCAGATTTGGGTGCACGCTAAAGAACCCCGGGTGGTCGAAATTTCTGGAGCCCTTCACTACGGCGTCTCTCATAATCATATGGTGCTTTCGGTACGTTCAACCCCACATACCAATCAAGATGATACTATTACTGAAACTGAACTATAGATTATTAAAAGTATAACATATTTCTTTACGGCATATACAACAAGTGCCATCAACAAGTCGCTACAAAGCATTTTAAGATGTTCATGCATGAGAAAACACAACTGAAAATGCTTATTTGTCCAGCAAAGCATCTGGCAAGGCATCTGGATCAGCTGGTGACTTAGTTTTATGTTTAGCAGCATTAACACTACCATGGTTGTTATAGTATATCGGGGGCACAACGTGTGCATACGTTCTAATAATAAGAGTTACAAGATTTGAAAAAAAAGCACTGAAAACATTTGTTAAGACGTTTAGCAATTTTATACTTCTTGACAACGATGTATCCATCAAATACAAATAGGTCAATAGCCTTTGTTTTTCCTTTCATGCACCTCCAAACGTTTTCCAGGCCACTTCACATGAAACCAGGCACTGTATGCTGCAAGCACCTTTGTATCGTGCGTTTCACTATGCCGTTTGCTTTAGGTTGGATGCTTAGAATAGTACTACGAGGGGCACCTTATTGCCATTACGGTTTAATTTTGCTGTTACTTGCAGGGCTTCTCTTTTTTTTTGAGAAATTTTAACGCAATAGCGTTAGAGAGCCCGTGTCACAGAAATTCCGCCGTTGGAGTCGGCACTGTTGATTGTGAGTGAAAAATAGACCGTGAGCGAAAAATGGACAAGAAGCAAACATAATAAAATATAAGATTTTCAGTTCTATTGAGGATCGAAACTGGGTCGTTCACGACGCAAGCAGATGTTCTACCACAAATACAAGACGCTATTTGCAGCTGCTTCGGGAAAAACAGTACATAAATGCCATGTAGTGGAAGGAGTCTCCTTAACGCATTTTGTTCGACAGGTGTCCACACGAAAACAAGCCCGTTCGGAGATTTGTAGGCGCGTTTGGGAGGCCATCAAACTACGTCGAAAAAGGCTGTAACAGTGCAGCTATCGCCGCTAACAACACACAGAAACTTGCAAACAGCTCTAAAAATGGAGATCTATGTCCATATAGCGGAAAACTTATCATGCCTTTCCAAAGGCGTTTATCAAGCAAGCAGCAAACGCTAGATATTGTGCTGCCATCTGTGAGGCATTTGAGACTCTTTATGACCTCCGAGATGGCGAGCAGGCGGCATGTATTTTGGAGGCCATGCGACTCTTGCTTTAGATCAAAAACCTGTATGTACCATTCGCGCGCGCGCGCGCGCGTGTGTGCATACGTCTGCGTGTGTTTGCGTGTGTGTTTGCGTTTGCGCGCGCGCGCGCGCATGTGTATGTGTGTGTGGGGGGGGGGGAGTTTGTGCGGGTGCGCGCCATCTGTGAGACGTTGTGAAAAACCTGTCTCGACTACAGCAGAGCGCCGTTCTAGCAGAGGGAAGTGGCCACATTGCACAGTCTTGCTATAAATGAGCGCCTGCGGGACATTCATGTCAATGAGTGTACCATAAATAACGAGCCAGAATGATGCTAACGTTGAAGCACGAGACATTGGAGCACCACCCACACAACCTTATCTGCGACACTTCATGCAGTATCTGTATCAACTAGTGCTCGACGACGAGGGAGGTCACGCATGACCGAGGCGCAAATGTCTTAGAGCAAAGCAGGGCTTGCTGGGGCTATGCGACAAAAGCGGCTGGAAAACCCTCGTTTGCTGGCTGAACAGAACGAGATGAAAAGAAAGGGGCGCATTGGAGACCTAGAATTCAGAGCAAGGAAAGCCATGGCGATGCGGCGTAAAAACAACTGAAACACGCAGAACGAAACGTCACGAAAGCCGAGGTCAAACTCCAACAACGCCATGAAGGTGCTTTGCTGAGAAACAGGAAAGCTGAAAGGAAGCGTCATCTCCGTCATATGCATCCCCAACTACGATCACGGGAAGTTGATCACAAGCGCCAACGGCGACAAAAAGATGCAGATCATCGAGCTCGAAAAGCGGAGGCCAAGCGTCAGCGTCGCCAAGACAACCCTGACATGGCAGCGAGGGAAGACGAGCAGAGGTGTCAACAGCGACAAAAAAATCCTGATTGGAGGTCTCGTGAAGCCGCGTCCAGATGACTTAGGCGACGAGCCGAGGCAGAACAAACAGCACGGGAGAGGTTAGAACAGCGTGGGCGGGCCACACACATGTTTTACAAACGCTCACTCGACTACTCGTGCTGCATGTGTGATCGCATTTGGCAATATAACGATCTAAAGCCTCTTGCAGAAACGCGTGCTGCAGTGGTTTCTAGTGCATTCCTCACGGATGTTTTTGGATTCCAGGTGTGTCGCACTTGCATGCAGAGCATCCGACGAGACCGCATGCCAAACTTCTCTACCACAAACGGGTATGAGTACCCGCCAAAATCGTCTCATTTGCCAAAGCCTATAATCTCGTGACTGAGCGTTGTTACCGCGAATACCCTTTACGCAAATTAGGAGATTACCATGCAGTGACAGCGGCCAGTTTGCCATTAAGAAACCGATTGTGAACATTCCGATCAGCGTCCACACAACCGTCCAAATGCTTCCTCGAGATGTCGAAGAAAATCAAGCTTTGTAGGTGCACATTAAGCATAAAATGATATATAAAAGTGTATACATTCATGGCATGGTCAAACAGAATGACTTGTGACCCTGGTGCGCGTTTCTCGAACAATCTACATCATATCTACACTTTGGCATCACAATCAGTCGAGACAAGATGGACAAATTGTGCGAAAACCTGGCACCGTCAAACAACGAATATTGCGAACATGTAGACTGCCCAGAAGACGACAACAATCGCATAGAGGCATCGTTGGGCATGTCACAAGGTCAGCAGACAATTGTAATTGACGACAACAACGTTCTCCTAATAGCCCCCAGGGGAAGGTGTAACAGCACTGAACATTGCGTACGATGAGCGTGCGGAGGAGCGGTCGTTTCTTCAAATATACCTCGGTGAGTCTCGAAACAACAACCCGAGCCAACAAGCCTAGCGTGTACACCATGGCATCAAGCGAATGTCGGAGAACGGACCGAAGAGGTATGGCAGCTTGCCACGTGCTATATTTGGCAGCCAAAGTGATGCGTACGTAAATTGGTTCATTGGCAAAACGTCTTCTTCAGGAACACTACTGGCATGGGCGTCGTAACCAAAGCGCACTTTGAGGCCGATAATTTCTCGAAAGTGCAGTGGAACACGACATGGCGTTCATGCACGGAGCCCCAAACAAAGGGAAATACTGGCATTGCCGCAAGCAAGACGTGTTCGCCTGTTGCCACGCTGTTGGCCAGCCCACCAAGCCAACAGCGTGTCTTACTTTGTCAGCCTCAGAAATACACCGGGACATATTGATGAAGCTATTACAACGTCTACACATTGAACCGCATCATTCTCAAGTGCCATTCCAGCAGCTAAGGCTTTATGAAAAGTCTATGCTTGTGAGCAATGACCCGATGGTTCGCTCAGTTTACTTCGACCACGTCATGCGAGTGATCATGCAGATTGTGCAGCACAAGACGGTGGCCCTGTTCGCCCCTACTTCAAAGGCATTGAGTTTCAGCACTGGGACAGTGCTCATGCTCGTCGACTACACTGGCTCTATAACGCATTCAATGAGGACATCAGTCCTGAAATGCCCCAAACTATGCGTATGGCTGAACTTTTTATTTCTTTGGACGCTGAAAGCCTCCGGAGACCTCGATGTCAGACTCACAAGCATGCGCAGACATGCTACGAAAATGACCGAACCAAATGCCGATTCAACGCACCTTTCTGGACGGTGGAGCGAACTCGAGTCATTATGCCACTTCCGCCTGCCACACTGTAGAAGAAGAGATCACAAACTAAACCAAAAGAAAGGTGTAGCAACATTCACGCTGCTTTTGAAACGACAGTGTAGAATTCGATGAAGCAGTTGTGTCAACACAATGGCATTGCACATCACCAAGGGTATATTGAAATACGGGCTGGCGTTTCTCGCCCACTTTGATGATAAAATTTATTGTTATCAGGTTTACTTTAATAACTTCAACCCGTGAATAGCCTCGGTACTGGACTGAAACATAGACCTGCAAATAATCTTAGAGGTGTACGCCTTCGCCTGATACGTGGTCGAGCATGTTAATAAGGCATAACAATGTATGTCAACCTGCACTAAGAGTTGTGAACAGTCATGGTTGAATCTCACGAATCTAGCTTATTCTTATGATTAATTAACTTGTGGGGTTTACTTCCCAAAGCCACCATATGATTATGAGAGACACCGTAGTGGAGGGCTCCGAATATTTCAACCGCCTAGGGATCTTTAACGTGCGCCCAGATCTGAGCACACGGGCCTCAGCATTTTGGCCTCCATCGAAAATGCAGCCGTCACAGCGGGGATTTGATCCAGCGACCTGTGGGTCAGCATCCGAGTACCTATAGCCACTAGACCACAACGGTGGGGCATCTACCTTAACCTACGCGTGAGCTATTCAGCAGCATAGCGTGAAGGTGTTGAAAAGTCTAGATGTCGGCGCAGGAGGCGGCTGGTATGCGCTTGACCTGGGCATGTCACACGCAAGTCGTGCCGTAATCACAGCGAACAGCACGTGGCCGGAGCAGCGAGTTCGCATTCGAAAAAGTCATGAAATGATCGATCGTGAAGGATTAGATGACAGTAGCACAGACGTGTGGTGCAAGACTACCATACAAAAGTATGAAGACCATACGGACAATCAAGCTGCGTTAACGTACACCGAACACGTCATGTCATTCAACAACGGCTGAAGGAGAGCGCAGCCTGCGGTCCTTCGCTACCACGCCTACTCACAATTCAACGTGCTCAACTACAAGCGCAAACACGTGCTCTTGTTCCACCCGTTTCGCCGCAAGGTAGATACCCTGGACAACAAGCTCGTTGACATTTTCGACAACTGCATGTCACAAATGCTGGCTGTCAAAGCCCGCTTCATCTGTCCAAGCATTGACCTTGCGGAAACGGAAGAGATGTGCAACAGTATCATTGATGGAGAAGCTGCTCACCGAGAGGCTTTAGAAGGACAGACAGAGGCGGAACACACATTGATTGACTAACATGTAGACTTAAATGACGACTCTGACATCCTAGGTAAGGCCGGATAACAAACAGCCATGCAGCAGGCTCGAAATGACAGTACTCACACTGCTGTTGCACAATGTCCAGCAGTACAAATGCGCATTGAGATTATGCCCACCGACAGCTACTTGCAGCGCATGAGAATGATGGATGAAGGTCTACTCGACATTGTGCGAGATGTAATTTATCACTTTACCACACCCGACTTGAAACCACTTCAAGTCTTCCTTACTGGAGCGGCTGGCTGTAGCTAGTCTTTCGTTTGCGTACAATAGTGGATGTGTACAATCCATTACTGTACAGTGTGTACGGTAATGGATGTAAAATCGCTACCTAAGTGAAAACAGACATGTACGCATCAACGCCTACGTTGCCTGTGTGACCACCGGAAAAGCAGCCGTTGCAATCGGGAGGTTACCTCACACGCCACCTTCAAGATACTCATATCCGGCAAATATTTATACTGGGGACTCAGCTCCAGCGACGCGAATTCTTCTCGCTGCGTCTTCAGAGACATAAATTGTCCTATAATTGATTAGATTAGCATGATGTTGGCAGACACACTCGTGATGATTGATCACCGACTTCACACTATGTCTTTAAAGTGTGCGGAACCTTTCGATGGATTCGAAGTCATCATGAGCGGCGACCTGAGGCGGCTTCCACCAGACAGAGCAGCTGAAGTGTACCACGCTCTAGATTGCACCAAAGTTTAATTCATCGAGAAAGTATGCCTTGGCACAACCTCTCGTATTACCAACTCAAGCATCTCTTGCGCCAGAGTGACGTGCGGTTTGCAACAGTACTCACGAAGATTGGAAACTGGAGGGTACTCGCTCCGGACGAGGTGTCTCTTCTGGAAAGCCACTTTGTAACCACCGAAGAGGCCACTAGGAAGTGTCCATCCGGAGTCCTCCTCTTCTACACAAGCTAAGATGCTGATACCTCCAACATCGCAACTGCCGAAGCCTCCAACGAATACGCAGTCCACTGCCCTGCTGTGGATATCACTTGAGGCCACAGGTCCCACGAAGAATATACGCAAGCGAACTCCGCAGTCGCCACCAGTCGAAAACAAAGCCAACTTGAATAACAACATACTTGGTAAGTCTTACATGGTTATACAAAACATCGATGTGTCCGGTAGCTTCGGAAATGGCAGTGGGGGATACTTAGGCATAATAAAAGGGGCCACCGACAACAAGCCACTACGTCTATGAATAGAGTTTCCCACCGGTGAGAGCTCAGCGGCACTGCTAAAAGGGCGACGTTACCAGGAAACGCCATCCCAACATCCACGTCAACTGGGTTCCCATCGAACTCATTACCATCGGGTTCCACTTAAAGAGAAAATGAATGAGCCACATAACCGTTAGGCGCAAACAATTTCACATTGTCCAGGCGAGCGCAATCACCTTCTTTAAGTCGTAGGCAGGCACTTACGGCGATGTGGTTGTCGATTACTCAAAGTCACCGAAACAAAAGCTTGTGTACTTAGCTCTCAGCAGGGCTACCACCATTGATGAGTTATATCTGACGAACAAAATAAATGACCATCGCTTCTATCTCATCAAAGATAACCCTGGTCAAACCCCTGCTGACGAATCCAAGAGACTCGACCAGGACGGTCTGCATACTATCAGCGCCGACTGCAACCGTACGCTGGCCACCTATTTCGTCACAGTCGTCTGTGTCACCATACGCCCCTTGGGTGCACACAATGTAGACGTCACCAGTGTTTTTTAACGACTACTACCACACAGTGCTTCACTAAAACCTGAATGGATTCGATTAGCCATGCGATGTGGATGAGTATCGCTGCATTAGCGCGGCGAAATGCTCCGACAACCATTCTGCTGGTGTGACAATATAGGCCTAACGGGAAGTTCAAGCGGAGGCTATTTCTCTGGTCCTACAGGTGTACGAGTGTGGAGAAGTTTGTGCTATACGACTAGGCAGTGCGATGAATGCATGCGCATAGATCGTGCCCGGAACATGCGTGACGAGCACTGCTGACCCCGTCATGAGAGAGATGCAGCCCTGCATAAGGTCTGGAGCCTTAGTTGTCGGAAATTTCAACCGAAATTTTCGAGTTTGCAGAAAATTTCCGGACATCCTACAAATGAAAGCTGGCTTGGAGATGGCAACGTCAGTTCAACAAAACACAACACTTGCATTGATTTAGCTTTTCAATCTCACGACACTATTAAAGATTTGAAGTACTGTAGTTGCCATTTCACCTATCATAAGGCGATGCTTGTTGTGGTTGGCCGGAAGAGGTCTCCGAAAGAACAAGGCGAACAATTGCCAGATAACTAACGCGAGACGGAAGACAGAATGTGGCCATTTACAAATACAAGTGTCACGAATACGCGCAGTTAATATTAGAGGATCTTGTAAATATATCAATGTACAATATTTTCATGAAGTTACAAAAGTAGTGCTGAATATATAAAAAACCTGTACTATTGTCGTGCTTCCACAAGCGCACGTTTGTCCTCGGGTGCGTGCGCGCGCTTGTGTGTGTGGGGGGGTGGGGTGTAAAAACATATTATCAATATTGGCACGCGTCTTCAGCGATGGTCGAGCTGTGGCACTAATGCCACAGCTCGACCATCGCAGAAGACGCGTGCCACAATTCGCGTTCGTAAAAGCCGCCACACAACTATAGCAAGAAAGCCGCGCCATGGAACGCCGTCCTGCACGCGCCATGATGCCACGCCACGGGACCGGCATGAGACTCGAGGGGCAGAGGAACAGACCGACGAAGTTATAGTCAGCGAGCAAGAGACATTTTTGGCTGACCATTTTTAGTTTTGAGTTTACGGGCACAAGTTCGCCCTAAATAAAAAGTTTATATAGTACCAGGTGGTATACTTATTCGTAACGATCTGGTGAACGTGCTGGGTATGATTCCAAGCCCACCACAGGCAAAGAAGAGAAGCCCAGATCCCAGAAGATTGGAGCCAGCAGAATTGACACCTGTGCACCAACGCACGAGTCGCCGACTACGTGGTGAGCAGCCCGAGTTTGGCCCCTTAATTGACCCATCAAGACCTGTCGAGACCTCAAGCACCATCATCACGGCGATGGCCACCCAGTCGATGCCATCTCCATTTCACCTCATTGTGGATTCGCCACGTACACCAGAGGTCTTCCACGGTGAGACCTTTGAAGACGCCGAGGACTGGCTTGAAGGCTTCGAGTGCGTTGCACGTTTGAATGGTTGGGACGAAGCGCGAAAACTTCGTTACGTTTACGTATCACTGCAAGATTCGGCGCGTACGTGGTTTGAGAACCACGAAGCGTCCTTGCTGTCGTGGGACGACTTCCGACGAGAACTAATCGCAACCTATCGGAACACGGACCACAAAGAGATCACAGAGGCTGCTCTTCAGGCGAGGAACCAACGGAATAACGAGAGCGTGGCCATGTACATAGAAGACATGTCGCGGCTCTTCCGCCGAGCCGACCAAAACATGGCCGAGGAGAAGAAGTTGCGGCACCTAATGCGCGGAGTAAAAGAAGAAATTTCTGCAGGACTGGTGCGTAATCCACCGCGAACTGTGGCGGAGTTCCGGTCCGAGGCAACGACCAACTAAAGGACACTACAACAACGTGCGCGACTGTACAACAGAGACTTCAGCGTCTCTTCAGTGAGGGCGGAGTCAACAACCCTCCCCACTAACGTTGACGTCCTCCGGGAAATGGTGAGGGCTATTGTTAAGGAGGAGCTCCAGAGACTGCAACTCCCCCAAAGTCCTCCAGCGATGCCCTCGATCGCGGACGTTGTACGTGAAGAAGTGCGACAAGCAATTATTCAACCGCAGTCTCAGGTGCTCAACCACACGCAACCGGAACCTCAGCCACAGCTGTCGTACGCGCAAGTCGTACGGCACAAGACATGAGACGCCCTAGCTTTGCACAAGCTCCCGTTATGCCACCGACCTTTCCTCGCAGTACGCCACCACCGATGCCAGAAGCGATACCCCGCAAAAGTGATGTATGGCGCACGGCAGACCGGCGGCCTCTCTGCCACCGCTGTGGGGAGGCAGGTCATCTTTGTCGGACATGCCACTACCATCGGGTCGGGCTACGTGGCTTCCCAGTGAATTCACCCTGCCCTCGTAACGGTGAGCGCCCTTACGAAATCGACGAATATTTATCTTCGCCCTATGCCTATTCAAACACTCAGCGACACGAATCGCGGTCGATTGCAACAATGCGCAATAGGTCGCCGAGTCCACAACCATCATTTACTTTCCCGAGGCGTCGTTCACCAAGCCCGCGACGGGAAAACTAGAACCAGTGACCTGTGGAGGCAGGGCCGCTGATTTTCGGAAAACTGAAAACCCTCCATCGCTAACCGGATCAGACGACGACACTCACACAATGACGCACAAGCGCAGTAAGGGTGACGTGACATCCGAGCTACAAGTCACAATCGACGACGTCGAAACCATAGCGTTAATAGACACAGGTGCAGACTACTCAGTAATAAGTAGCATGCTCGCAAAGAAGCTGAAGAAAGTGCTCACTCATTGGACCGGACCGCAGATACGCACCGCCGAAGGGCATTTAGTCAGCCCCGCAGGATTGTGCACAGCGAGAGTGGAAATAGGAGGCCATGTGTACGTCTACAGTTTTATTGTTCTCCACGAATGTTCCCGTGAGGCAATTCTGGGCATGAAGTTTCCTAAGCAAACAGTGCCATCGTCAACTTGCAGAAATCCCAAGTTTGTTTCTCTACAGAGAACGCTGTTGCCGTGTGTCATGCGGAGCAACCAATTGTTTCGTCTCTTCGTATTGTGGATGAAGGTGTGGCAGTGCCGCCACGTAGCAGCGTGAAAGTTTCTGTGAAAAGCGACGTTTTTCGTGAATATGCCGGACTAGTTGATAGAAATATCAAACTGCTACTCACAAAGGCGATACGCGTAACGAGAGGTCTAGTGAACCTGCGGAACGGATATACTGATGTGCTATTGACTAACTTTACCAACGAGGTACAGCATGTGGCGAAGGGAGCAGCCATTGCATGACTTCATGACTATGTACAAGTCTCAGATGTTTGCACCAAAGAAAAAGTACCCACAACGCCCTCAATAGAGGACAGTGTCCTCGAGAAAATAGATATTGACCGAGAGCTTTCATCTCTGCAGAAAGACCAGATTGTGGAGTTGATCAGAGAATTCGCAGAGTGTTTTTCCTCTTCATCGAAAGTCGGACGTACGCCTGTAGCAAAGCACCGCATTGTAATCGGAGGGCATGTTAGACCAGTATGTCAGCATCCATACCAAGTAGCTCCGAAAGAAATGGAGGCGATAAAGAAGCAAGTACAGGAGATGCTCGACGACGATGTCATACAGCCATCCAAAAGTCCATGGGCATCGCCGGTAGTACTGGCGAAGAAGATGGACAACACCATGCGGTTCTGTGTTGATTACAGAAAACTCAACCTCGTCACGAAGCGAGACGTGTACCCACTCCCACGAGTCGACGATACGTTGGATAAACTGTCGACGACACGTTGGATATCGTACCAGGTGCTATATTCGTAACAATACGTACTTAGCGGTTGAAGGGCACACTAGGGGCTGGATTACGCCATCGCATTCAACTCTTAGAAGCTTATAGAGCCATTGACCAGGTTTTACAATTTTGAGCTGACAAGCGCAATGCGTAGATGAGGCATTCAGGATCACGTCTGCTAAAATTTGCAACGCTATTCGCCGCGGAAATGGGTCAAATTTCAAGGTGAACGCTGCTCCCCCTTCTTTTCACGGTCGCGCGCCCAGAGAATAAGGGCATGACGTGTGCGTATGAATGGCCATACGTACACGGCAATGCAGTGACGTTGGTCCTTTACGTAGATGATTGTGCTCTGACGTTGCCAACAGTGGCACGTGACACGGCGAAATTATTTAACACGACATGCATAGGTTATGTGCTTGTTGCTTGAAGATAATAATAAATCTCTATATAAATAATGAGACGCAATAGGGGATTGTGGGCGCTCTTTTTTTTTATTTCCCCCCAATGAATCACAACGAGATGAGGGGATTCTGTGCCGCCGTTTCGCATGCGTTCGTGACCGCGTGGTCAGAGCATAGAGCAGACGACAGTCGTGGAACGCTCCTACTTATTCGCGCACTCACTGTGCTCATCTATTCTACGGCGTCTAAGCCAGCGTTTCCAAACCATCCCGTCGAAAGAGGCAGTAGACCTCAAAACAACGCTGCTAAAAAAAAAACGCTGCTTGCGTGCGCACGGGTGTTGGGCTTATTCGGACACGTCATACGCACGTGACCTCTTGGTCGCATGTCCGAGAGGGTAGGGAAGAGAATTGGCTTGTGAAGGCTACGCGGAAGAGTGGCAAGGGTTTCGAGCTTGCTTCCTCTCATCCTTGTTTCACGCCTCTTCAAAAAAAATAGAACTGTTTTCTAAGCTCGTAATGATCCAATTAAAAAATTTTTTCTGACAAAATGTTCCTCATTGGACACCCAACAACTTCCACAGCCAAACTACAATTTGGTATGGGGCCTGATGATTGTCCTTTTAAGGGTCCCCCAATATTTCATTGCTATTTTGTTAACTTTATCACAAATAAAAGTATCAATCAGTACTTTCATAAGGTTTGAATCTTGTTCCAAAGAGCGATGACTTAATCGACATGACTGCTGGGATAAAGGTCGTGGTAGTGTTACACAACATCATTTTTGGCGCGTTAGAACGCTTTCACAGCAACTCTATTGCATCAATTTAGGCTACAATAATGAATAGACAAGAAATATACAACTTGTAGGGATCAGTGACACCTGGTTTAACAGATACAAAAAATTTTGCTGAGGGGCAGAGAGAAGATGAAGTACAGCTTCCGACTCACCTCGAAAACATGTTAGTTGATTTAAAACCTGCCTATATTTGTTGTAGAACAAGCAAATACTTGAGTCACTAGAATTTGAGTTTATGTCAGCACACTTTTTTGAGTTGCAAATATAATAATGACTAATTACTTAGTTGACATTAGCGAAAACGTTAGTAGCGGTTGCTAGACTATACAGGGAACAATGTACACCATTGATTAGGTTCACGTAAAGTCATTCTTTTATTTTGAAATTATGCTGCGCCCTAACCTGAACACCCTGTATATAGGTCAGCATCCAGATATCCGTTCACTCACTCAATTTCTGCCAGGCGAAAATTCCAGAAAAAAAATTTGTCGAGGAAAAAATTGGCAGATCCCACGTACAGTGGGAATCGATGATATGCGAAGAATGAATGAAAAATGTTGATATGTCACATTAAAATCACCACAACTTTACGGGCTGAAGGTAAATGATGCCGTACATGACTTCCATGTCATGATTATCCTGTTTAGATGTGCCGTTTACCTTCATCATCTATTCCAATTTAGTATATGTGGAGCTAGCAAAACGGCCGCGAGCACGCTATGAGCGTGGTATGTTATCATGTTCTTACGTGGCACGCATGTCAGGACAATCATGCTTGCACCAGTCATATATTTCGTCATCGATTGACATCACGTAGCACCAAATTTGGTAAATATGGAGCTGAAAAAATGGCCACGAGTGCGTCATGAAGGGCCCAATATACTCCAATGTAGCGTTGACGCGCGCGCACGCTGGGCACAGTGACACTACGTTAGCAAAACGCGAGCACTTTCTAGTCTAACGCCAGGCGTGACCAGCGTCTGTCGGCGCGAAGCGCAACATGCTGCATTTTGCGCCGATGCCATTGAGTAACATTACTCTATGTCGAAGTGTTACCCAGACAACACTGCGTCTCCCTTTCTTCGTAACGGAGGGATGCCGCACGCGCTGAAACGCGCATGCGTTAAAGCATCGCAGTGCGGCGCCCGCCTGCGAGTATATAACGGCAGGACCAGCGCCTGTCGTGGCAATGCCGGTGGGCCGCGAAGAAATGAACGCCGGTGAGCACGCGCACCGCCTCACTTCTAAATGTATAGGCGCCTTCACTGTGGCGTGTGGTCATGTTCTCGCATGACAGGCAGCTCATGATTATTATGTTTGCACCAGTCGTATACCTTCGTCATCCATTGGCGTCACGTAATATAAATTTGGCATTAGTGAAGGTAGCGAAACGGCATCGTGCTCATCATGAGTGTGACATGTAGTCATGTTGTTACATGACACGCATGCCGCGATTATCAAGTTTCGACGTGTAAATGACCTTTCTGGAACATTCACGTCACATAAAATCGAGTTTGGTACATGTGCAGCTAACGAAATGGCCGCGAGCGCATCATTAGCGTAGCATTTAGTCATGTTGTTACATGAAACGCGTATCATGTTTTTCATGTTTGCACCGGTATCATACCTTCGTCATCCGTTCGCTTCACGTAAAACCAAGTTTGGTACATGTGAAGCCAGCGAAACGACCGCCAGCGCATCATGAGCGTGGCATCCAGTCATGTTGTTCCATGACACGCATCTCATGATTATCAAGTTTGCACCAAACACATTTCTTCGTCATCCATTCACGTACCGTATTACCAAGTTTGGTATATGGGACGCTAGCGAAACTGCCACGGGCGCATCATGAGCGCGGCATGTAGGCATGTTGTGACATGACACGCATGTCATGATATTCATGTTAGAGTCTTTCGCTTGTGTTCGTCATGCAATCATGCCATACCATACCAGTTTTGCAACACGTCATGTGAACGAAATCTTCGCAAGAACTACAGGACCATGAAATGTAAATCGTGACATTCATGAAATACATGTCATGATTTTCATGTTATGACAAGTGAAGTATGTTCTTCATACAGTCATGTTATGTCATACCAAGTTTGATATTGATATCATAATCGAAACGGCCAGGAGAGCTAAAAGTCGTAGGCGACTAGATAGATAGATAGATAGACAGACAGACAGACAGACAGACAGACAGACAGACAGACAGACAGACAGACAGACAGACAGACAGACAGACAGACAGACAGACAGACAGACAGACAGACAGACAGACAGACAGACAGATAGATAGATAGATAGATAGATAGATAGATAGATAGATAGATAGATAGATAGATAGATAGATAGATAGATAGATAGATAGATAGATAGATACGCTCAAAGTCGCCTAAGTTCACTAAGAAATGCTTCGTATTTAAAACGATGACAATTGTTCGAAGACGTCGTGCAAAAACTGAGGGGTTTAATCAAGAGTGTGGTAGAAGCAAGCTACAGTGAAATATTCTAATATGTAAGCTTTCATGTAACGCTTTCTATATTTACTGGTTGACGCAAAAAATATGACTGCTTTATCTTTTTTGATCATGATAGCCACCCCATCTCCTCTTGTACACGTGTCGCAGCAACAAGCCCGTTCAGAAGGGAAAAAGGCGATCGCACCGTCGATATCGTCATGTAACCTTGTTTCGGTTATACCACCAGCTGAGGGGTACATTGCAAAACAACTGACTTGATATGGTCACTTTTGTTTGCGACACCACACGCGTTTATAATTAGTAGTCGTAGTTCCCAGTTTTCAGTGCCAAGGCATCCCGTTTAGTCGACTGGTGGGTCCAAATGTTAATTCTTTCAGATGCGAAGCAGATTCTTCACTAGTCTATCAACGCTGTCGGTCCGTGTCTTCGTGCCAACGCTCCGCAACGAGTTCGCCTCGCCGTTGTTGTTGGAATGATGCCTGTGTAGGTCAAGTAAGAGCTGTGCAATGACGTGGCGCTCTCCCTCACCTACAGCAGCTGCCGGCTCCTGCCAACACGCCTAGGTCATAGAGTAACATAGTAAACGTTCACTATGTTACTCTATGCCTATGTGGTGTTGTTCCTCCGGCTGCTTGCAACACACTTAAACTCGCTTTTCGCCCACAACGCTCGACTGCATGTCTAGTAGGAACAAATATTTCGGCTGGTTTATCTGCGAAAAAACTTACGAACCCAACCCACCTCCCGTGTCTTTGTGCTTCAAAGAAGCGTTTACTCGATTAAAGGCAACGCCAACTTTTACTTCAAGCTATTCTGCCTGCTCCCGCGTCGACACCTGTTTCAGCCGGATCAACGGCGTGCGCATCGCTGCTGCTTCGCATCCCATAATGGTTGCCTTCGGAGAGATGGTTTTTAATCTTCTTGGTGACACCCCCGAAAGGTGTGTTATCGTTGCCACGCAGCTTGACATCTTTTAGTGTGACTTTTTTTCATTATGTTTACCTGATTTTTCAAGGTCCCACAGCAGCTGGTGCTTCCTTAATGTTGTTTTCGTGTGATAATTCCGCGAAGATATGGCAGTCCTTTTGAATTTGAAGGCATTATTTAGAACTTGTTGTTTTTCGTTGTAGTGTTGGAAAATGTTACAAGAAATTGTAACCAGGTTTACCACGACGGGGAACTCTGGCAATTTATTTTCATTGCACGTGAATTTCTTCGAGACGAAAATTACAAAAACATTAAATTTCAACAAAGAATAAGCATCCTGGACTTTTTTTTGATGCCAAAAACCACCATTACTGAACGTCTACTTTTGCCTTCCAAATCTAACATCTTCGCTTTTATTGGCTCTTATAGTTCGAAAAATTGAGTGACCCAGTAAACGAGGAGCCTTTCCATGTTATTCCTATAAACTGTACTAGCTGCCACTTCATCAACTAACTTCTTCTGACCAGACAAAAATTCGTTCAGCAAGGCTTCAGTGGTAGAACCGGGTTTGCACTCTACGCCGAGCGAGTTTAACGTGAGAACTTTTTCTGGTCACATAGTGCTAAAAAGGAAACATGGCGGTCTAAACCAAGTGATGCGAGAGCCTGCGGCGGAAACTCTGGGCAGGCCTAGAATTATCTAGGTGGCATTCATTAATCTCGACCATAACTTGCTTCCCATCTGACACCGTGAAGAGGGGCATTGCAATACTTTCCTAGAGCCCGCGATTCAGTAGTCGTGTCCGCAACTCATGGAATATAGTTGTGCAAAGAGCAGGCCACTGGCCACTGTCAGACAAAGGGAGGATGGCGTTTTGGGATCCGTACAGATCCGTCGTTTGAAATATAGTCTGAAGTTTGCCATCAGCAATCTAGTTTAACGTAAAAGTATCTCGTTTCAAGGCCACCGGCTTCTCTCACTTGATGTTGTCTGTTGTTGCAGAATGCGACAAATGGCTCGGTTAATGGGGGAAACGAGTCAAAATGGCCAGAGGTGGTACCATATTTGGGTAAGGTTACTCACAACTAAAAAAATCACAGCGTATCTACGAATTACTGATGATGAGTGGGCGAAGCACTGGGTATTCATCGGTAAAGCCGTGAATCTTTCGTGAATCTTTCCCAGTACATCATCACAGACGTGTTGAAAAATGTGTCTACGTTCATCGGTCTGTCCATCTGTCTGCCTGTTTATCAAAACATCTCGAACAATGCTAGTGACGCAAGTGCTATCTAATGAACACTTCGCGTGGTAAAGGTGGCAACGACAGACAACTACTGCAGACAGGTCTACTCCTTGAGGAACTTCGTCTCTAAAAGGTTGCGAGTCGGCATGTACCGCTGCTGTGCGGTAATTCTAGGAAGCTGGTGAAGTGATGCCCTCGCAATACGGGAAGCCATGCTGAATCACCGAAAGACTCCGAAAAGAAGCTTTCTCCGCCATTCACGAAATGTGCCACTAGAGTGGTTTATGAAGTAGGATAACGTGCCCCACCGCAGTGGTCTAGTGGCTAAGGTACTCGGCTGCTGGCCTGCAGTGCGCGGGTTCGAATCCCGGCTGCGGCGGCTGTATTTCAAATGGAGGCCATGTTGGCGAAATGGAGTGCTGCGTCAATGATCAAGTGGGGTAGCACGCTTATACAGTTTAAAGATATGCAACTAATACTATATGTCACTCTTGAGGACTTGAGTTTTTGTAAAGGATAAAAACAGTGAGCAAGAGCGTATGTGACATCATGCTGGTGCAGGCCATGCTTCGTGGGGCTATGGATCTGGGGAAAATCTAAAGTTTTTCAGAAGCAAAACAAAAAAGTACAATTTGAACGAGGCAAAAAAGGTGAAAAGAAGAAAGAGACAATACCATGACATCATATTGAATGTTACATTATGATGTGATCAGTGACCAAAAGTTTATTAGGGATGCCCTCGATAACAACACAGTTAAGCGAAATGTTCCATTGTTTATCGTCAATCAGCAAAAAAGATTGATTAAAAATTATAAAATCATGCAACTACTGGATGCTGCACAAGTCAGAAAGGTGGTGAGATGTGTGGTTTGGCGGCTGAAGCCCCTTACCATGATTTTGTGAGAATACATGGTAAAGCCAATAGAGCTTGCACAGCTCTGCAATACTTCGACAGAATGGAAATGACGCGAGTCCGAGGGATGACTTTATGGCATTGATGTTTGGATCTCGACCGTACCTAAAGGAGATGAATCTGGTCGTAGGTAGCTGTGTATATTTTAAAGTTTTAGTAAGGTATGCTTGATGGGGGCTCCCGATAGCCGAAGGATACTCAAGCTTACCTTGAATAAGTGTTTCATAAGCCACAATTCTCGTGGATGAGGGTCAGAAGCAAAAGGAACATCCGATTTAACCAAGTGATTTAAAGGTTTCGGCCACTAATCTTGGGATGTGATCAAACCTTGTCAGCTTTTTTTTATTTCACAGCAAGATAACGATATAATTCTACGAAGAAAAGCCGTATCGCATTTAGGGAGTACGTGTATATATGGTTGCAGACACTTACGGGATATCAGTATAATCTTGAATTGCCAAGCGTTGAATTTCAATAATGAATACAAACACCAGGATTCCATTTTATGTAGGTCCTTTTGAATGTTAACATGATCATTTCGGCGTGCGATGTGACGATAAAGAACGCAATCATTTTCATAACGTTGAATAGATGATAAAATACCATTAGAAGGTCGCTTATGAAGATCATTAGGAGTAGAATACCTATGACAGATGCCTGTGGTAGTCATGAAATTAGGTCATCAGTCACTGAACGAGGATTACCGACATCTGTTTATTGAAAAGAAGTGGTCACCAAGCAGCGCATCAAAGACAACGCGACGGGATTCAGCTGTAGAGATCAAGACTTCGCCAAAAGTAGCTGGTGGAGAACACAGTCAAAAGCTTCGGAAACATCAAAATAGAAGATGTCAGGGTAAAAGTATGAGTCTGAGTTTAGATGAAGATGATTTGCAAATTGAAAGAGCTAGGTATCACAGGCTGAAAATTATGTTGATTGTGGAAACAAAAGAATGACTACCTAGACAACATGTTACTTGTGAGTATATTATGTATTCTGAGACTTTGCAAGTGATCCTTGTAAGCGAGATAGGACGATAGTGTGAGGGATCTGAGCGGCTGCCAGAATTGTATGGACGTACTGCTGATCTTATTGCGCTAGAAATTATATAAACAATCTCGGTTGAATGTTGTCGCCGTTGTCAACGCAGATTCACAGTGTATATATATATATATATATATATATATATATATATATATATATATATATATATATATATATATATATATATATATATATATATATATATATATATTGTGTGAGCATTATTCATACGCGTTATCTTATATGTACATACTCATCATCAGTCTGACCTGTGTTGTGGGGCAGAGGCTCGGCAAGAAAAAGAAAAGTCTTGTAGCCAAAAACGTTGCCTTACAAGTGGTGGAGAGTGCTTTCCGGTCCCCTGGTCGTCTCCCTGCAGCGCTTTTTCGTTATCTTCGACTACAAACCATCCCTGGAGCTCCGGTCGGGTCACCGTCTCCGCAGTCAGCCTACGGTCATGTCGCAAGACGAGCACAACAACACGGCGCCATCCACCCCGCCTGCCTCCCTGGGAATGCCTTTTTGGACTGTCACCGCCCTTGAAAAAGATCCACCAATGTTCGCCGGCTTTCGCGGTGAAGACGTTGAAGACTGGTCGGACGAGTACGATCGTGTGAGTGCACTTAACTATTGGCATGATTCTGTCAAGCTGTCCCGCGTACCGTTCTACCTGACGGTTGTCGCTAAGACATGGTTTCTCAACCATCAGCTGGATTTCCCAGACTGGCCTACCTTTAAGCAGCAGCTCCGTCAGATATTTGCCAACAGTTCTGTACGTGCAGACTTCGCCAAACGGAAGCTTGCTGAACGTGTCCAGCACTCCGGCGAGTCCTATACTTCGTACATTGAAGATGTTCTTGCCCTATGCCGTCGCGTCGACAGCTCGATGGCGGAGCATGACCACGTTCGCCACTTGCTCAAGGGTATAGGCACCGTCGCATTTAACGCTCTCGCGGCAAAGATCCCGACCACGGTCACCGATATCGTCTGTACGTGTCAGCGACTTGATGCCCTTCAACTGATATGTTTACAACCTGAAACAGCAGATATCAGGCCAACGCATGATGGTGAGCTCCGTGCACTGATACGGTCCATGATCCGCAAGGAGCTGCAGCTCCAGGCCACCTCGTCATCTTGTGAGCTCCGGATGACGCCTTCTGCAGGCAGCCTCTGCAACATTGTGAGGAAGGAACTAGCGTCCATGACGTGTGAGCAAGTTCCAACTTGTATACCACTCCAAAACCAACGTACGCTCAGGTAGTTGCAGCGTCACCTCCTCAACAATCACCACAGTATGGGTCAACTATGCAGTCTGCACTAAATGTCCTCGCCCCGACTGCAACGCCTAATTCTTTTCAAGCCTAGCGTCCATCTAGACCAATTTGCTATTATTGTGGAATACGCGGCCACATCTCACGGTTCTGTCGTCGACGTCAACAAGACGAAAGGCGTGGCTATGGTGACTTCGAGAGGGAGGAGTTTGCCCCTGCTCCACAACATCGCCACCCATACCATCTGTACCAACGCCGCTCACCCTCTCCACAACACTTCGATGCAGCCAGTACCTTCCGCTCCTCGCGCCGTCGCTCCCCGTCACCTATGCGCCGTTCCTCGTCACCCCTTTGTCCGGCTACCACGGCATCTGATCATCGCCCGGAAAACTAAACAGTGCAGCTTCAGGGGGGAAAGCTGCATTTTTCGGACTGAATCGAACTCCTCCGGAACGCCCCTCAAACGTACTTTCAGTGTGTGTTGAGGGTATATGGACTGAAGCCTTGGTGGACACGGGTGCATCGCTCTCAGTTAATAGTGTGGACTTGTGCTCCCGTTTGCGCAAAGTGAAGACACCGTATGATGGCCCTCCCCTTCGCTCTGCTAATACGGTTTTTGTTCAGCCTTCTGGTGTTTGCACAGCACGAGTTTTTATTGAGGGCATCCTTCACCATATACAGTTCGTCGTTCTGTCATCATGTACCAATGCGCTCATTTTAGGATGGGACTTTCTCTCCTCAGCTTCAGCCGTGATATCTTGCCGTCAGAGGGTCATTCGCATGTCAGATACTGCGCTTTCGTCTGATAACTATGCCCATAGCCAGCGTTTTGTCACCGCTGATGACTGTTTTATTCCTCCAGGTAATGAGCACATTCTGACCCTGACATCAGATAATATCGGTGCTGGTGATGTGTTCGAAGCACCATGTGGACGCTAAATCTCTGGTGGACTTACCATCGCTCCTAGCCTGATGCACTTTCGTGATGGCAGAGCATTAGTTACGGCAGTTAACCCCACTTCAATGCCTGTTGCACTGCCCGAGGGCACCAGTACGGTTTGCTTAAAAGATACCGAACCACTTTCTTTGGTGCCCCTTCACGCAGGCTCGCCATCTTTCTCTACGACTACTGATGATGATGCTACGACGGCTGCTTTAACAGCCACAATAAATTCCGATCTCACGTCAGCGCAAAAGCAAGAACTTTTGGGTATGCTTCAAAAACACAGCGCTTCATTTGATGTATCTTCCAAGCTTCTGGGTCGCATTTCTGTCGCCGTGCATCGAATTGAAACGGAAGGCAATACAATAGTACGCCGCCGCCCATATCGAGCGTCATCCGCAGAGCGGAAAATCATCGAGGACAACGTTGCTGATATGCGCAAACGAGATTTTATCCGGCCTTCGTCCAGCTCGGGGACATCACCTGTAGTGCTAGTCCGAAAGAAGGATAGTTCAGTGCGATTCTGCGTCGATTATCGAGCGCCTAATAAGACCACGCGTAAAGACGTCTACCCGATGCCACGAGTCGACGACGCACTTGACTCTCTGCAAGGCGCTGAATTTTTCTCCAGCTTAGATTTATGGTCTGGTTATTGGCAAATACCTATGCTTGAAGCGGACAAAGAGAAAATTGCCTTAGCAACACCAGACTGGCTGTACGATTCAAGGTCATGCCATTCGGTTTATGTAACGCTCCTGCCACGTTTGAACGCATGATGGACACAGTTCTACGCGGCTTCAAATAGAAAACATGTCTCTGTCATCTAGATGACATCGTCATTTTCTCATCTTCTTTTCGTCAGCATCTTGATCGTTTGGACGAAGTTTTGACGTGTATCTCCAGTGCTGGACTTCAGCTTAACACAAAAAAATGCCATTTCGCCAACAAGAACATCATAGTGTTGGGCCACCTTGCCAGCAAAAATGGCATTCGTCCGGATCCTGACAAGCTTGCTGCCGTGATACGCTTCCCTCGGCCAGAAAATCAGAAACACCTACAAAGTTTCTTGGGCCTGGCATCTTACTTCTGCCGCTTCATTAGTCATTTTGCTGCCATCGCGTCGCCACTGCACAAGCTGCTCAAATTCGTATCAACTTTCGCTTGGAATGATGACTGCGAGCGTGTCTTTCTACTCAAGAATTCTTTAACGTCTGACCGTGTTCTGTGCCATTTCGAAGAGAATGCACTTACATGTCTGCACACCGACGCGAGCGGCCATGGCATTGGTGCAGTTCTACAGCGGGATGCCACTGCACGGAAAAGAGTTATAGCATATACAAGTCGTGCTCTTACGGCTGTTGAACAGAACTACTCCATAACTGAGCAGGAGTGCCTTGCTGTCGTTTGGGCCATACAAAAATTTCGACCGTATCTTCACGGACGCCGCTTCACCGTTATTACAGACCACCACGCCTTGTGCTGGCTCTCGACACTGAGAAACTTGTCTGGTCGCCTCGGTCGGTTGGTGCTCCGCCTACAAGAGTACGATTTTGACGTCATCTATAAGTCTGGCAAAAGACACCAAGATGCAGATGCTCTCTCTCGCTGCCCCCATCCGCTTTCATCATCAAGGACGTCAGCTTATTGCTCGTCTGCTGGGCAAGGCACTGCGTCACCCCTCACATTATCACACCTTGCGGTTATCGACACGCGGGCTTCAAATCACTACACCGAGTTCGCCACACGCCAGCGTGATGATCTATATTGCAATCGCATTATCCAACTTATAAATGGCGTATCACCTACTCCTAATGCTAGATTGCGCCGACAACTACGGAAATTTAAGCTCGATAACAATGTGCTCCATCGTTATGTTTACACTACTGATGAACACCGCTGGGTTCCAGTACTTCCGCTTTCTCTACGGTATCAAGTCCTCGAAGCCTTTCATGACGACCCATGTGAGAGCCACTTGGGATTTCACAAAACACAAAGCCGCTTCAGAAACCGTTTCTTCTGGCCAGGCATCTCTACCTTTGTGGCCAAGTAAGTTGCATCTTGCCATCTGTGTCAACGGCGGAAGCGACCAACTTCTCCTCCTGCTGGCCTTCTGCAACCTATCCCGTGTCCCGAGACTCCATTTTCCATCGTCGGCATAGACCTACTCGGACCTCTCCCCATCACGCCAGCAGGTAATCGTTTGATTGTGACTGCTGTCGACCACCTGACACGGTACGCAGAGACTGCCGTACTACGCTCAAGTTCTGCTCCAGACGTCGCAGACTTCTTTCTCAATACCATTGTAGTGCGTCACGGTGCACCTCGCGTCCTCCTGCGTGATCGCGACAAGTTGTTCCTGTCCACCATAGCCAAGCCCTTCTCAAAACCAGTGGCACAGTACATAAGACGACGTCATCCTACCATACCCAAACTAATGGGCTGACAGAGGCCCCGCCGCGGTGGTCTAGTGGATAAGGTACTCGTCTGCTGACCCGCAGGTCGCGGGTTCGATTCCCGGCTGCGACGGCTGCATTTCCGATGGAGGCGGAAATGTTGTAGGCCCGTGTACTGAGATTTGGGTGCACGTTAAAGAACCCCAGGTCGTCCAAATTTCCGGAGCCTTCAACTACGGCGTCTCTCATAATCAAATGTTGGTTTTGCTACGTTAAACCCCACAAATCAATCAATCAATGGGCTGACAGAGAGATTTCATCGGACAATAACAGACATTCTGTCGATGTACATCGCACCAAACCACAACAACTGGGATACAATTTTGCCTTTTGTGACGTTTGCCCACAACACCGATGTTCCAAGAACTACTGGCTACTCGCCTTTCTACCTCGTGTACGGCCCTTCGCCGACATTTACCATCGACGTCTCTTTTCTAAATTTGCCAACCGACGCCTCGGCAACCGTATCAGAGCAGTTGATCACAAGACTCGAAGAATGCCGGCAACGGGCTCGCCTCAATACAGAAGCCAATCAGCAAGATCGCAAGCAACGCTACGACAGCTCTCATCACGACGTCTCCTTCAGTCCGGAAGATGAAGTGTTGCTTTGGACGCCCATTCGTACTCCAGGATTGTGTGACAAGTTGCAGTCACGCTTAATTCGACCATATACAATCAATGAACAACCGTCCCCAGTGAACTATCGTGTCGCTCCCACCGACCTTTCCTCGGATCGTCACTGTCATGGTTCGAAGATTGTCCACGTATCACGTCTGAAGCCATTCGTTCGACGTTCCGTTTCCATCTAAGACGCGTCCGGGCTGGCCGCTTACGTGTGGGGAAAAATAAGTGTGAGCATTATTCATACGCGTCATCTTATATGTACATACTCATCATCAGTCTGACCTGTGTTGTGGGGCAGAGGCTCGTAAAGAAAAAGAAGTGTCTTGTAGCCAAAAACGTTGCCTTATAATATATATATGTATATATATATATGTATATATATATATATATATATATATATATATATATATATATATATATATATATATATATATATATATAAATATATATATATATATATATATATATATATATATATATATATATATATTGCACTGGAGCACAGTGCCGCAAGCGCGAGCGAGCGACACGGATATCAACGTCTTCATTCACGCTGGCACATAGCTGGCGCCACTATGCTCCTATAGAATATATATATATTGTGGTAAAGCCTATGAACAGTGGGTCGTCCTCTTCAGCGCCTTCTAGTGGGTCGCCCTTTTCATAAGAAGAAGTGCAGCTCGCGCAGAGAGTCGATCTCCGCATTGACTGTCGCTGTCGTGAATCATCGCTGAGTGTCCGCCAATAAACCGCTTAACAATTTGGTGGAGAGTGCTGAGAGTGCTGTGCTCTTCAAACACCTTCGGTCCGCATTCGATGCCCTTGGAGCTTCAATCCCGTACCGTGCCTACAACCATGCACCAAGACGCCGCCCAGCAAACGTTTCCTCCAACGCCGACGCCATGTCCCGGTGTCCCCCGCATCCGCGACCCTCCTGTCTTCACCGGAGCGGATGGCACCGACGTCGAGGACTGGCTGGCCATGTACGAACGCGTGAGCGTCCCCAACCATTGGGACGAGGCAGGTAAACTGGGCAACCTGTTTTTCTATCTCGCGGGTGTGACCGGCATGTGGTACAACAACCACGCATCTGATTTCCCGACATGGTCCGCTTTTAAAACCGCTGTCGTCGACGTGTTCGGCCGCCCGGCCGTTCGTAAGCTGCAAGCTGAACAGTGTTTACGTGAACGAGCCCAGCAGACCGGCGAGTCCTTCACAAGTTATATCGAGGACATCCTTGACTTGTGCAAGAAAGTCGACGTGAACATGTCAGAGGCTGACAAAATCACGCATGTTTTAAAAGGCATCGCCGACGATGCCTTCACCATGCTCCTGGCAAAGAACCCCCGCACTGTGGCAGAAGTCATCATGTTATGCCAAAGTTACGACGAGCTGCGGTGGCAGCGCTTGATGACCCGTCGACCGCCACCACGTGATGCTGATCTCTCGGCCTTGTCAGCAGTTCCTGACCACGCAACCTTGCTCGCCGAAATCAAGTCGTTCGTGCGTGAGAAATTTGCCCGCCAGGTCTCTCTACTGGCTTTTGCTTCCCCACAACATGCTCAACAGCCATCAAGTGCACTTCTACCTCCGCTCCACCGAGCCATTCAGCAGGAAATCGCGGAGGTCGTCCCTGAATACCGCCAGCCGCCTCTTGCATCTGTGCCACTCAGCTACGCCCAAGTTGTTGCCAGGCCGCCCCCACCGATTTCTGCGACTGTTCCCCTAAATTACACCAAAACCGTCGCGAGGCCCCTGGCCTTTGGAGAAACTGTCTCGCCTACATACGCCGGCGTCACCCACGTGCCCCGAGTGCCGCCTACCATGCACTCATATCAGCAGCCGGCTCACCAATCGCGTTCTGCGACATGGATGCAACCCGCAAACCAATGGCGCACTGCTGACAATCGCCCCATCTGCTTTGCTTGTGGTTGCGTCGGTCATGTAGCACGCTATTGCAATCGTGTGCAGCAACCACAGGTCGCCTCCAACTTTCCCAGCCAGTCAAGCCGCTCTTATGACCAACCGCCGCCTATGTCACCGTCGTCCCGCTCCGTTCCGTCTACCCGCCGTTCACCATCTCCACGACGTCCCTCACTGTCGCCAATGCGGCCACGTCCACTCGAGGGCGACCAGGAAAACTAGTCGTCGCAGTCCACGAGGCAAGGGCTGCGACGCTGTCGAACTGCGGAAGCCCTCAGGAAAGCCCGTCGAACGTGATAGACGTGCTTGTGGATGGCGTTCGTGCATCTGCCCTTGTAGATACTGGAGCCGCCGTATCCGTGATGGACAAAAAACTTAGCCGATTACTGCGCAAAGTGACCACGCCGCTTTGTGGGCTCTCCCTCCGTACAGCCAGCACCCAAAGTATTCACCTTACGGCGATGTGCACAGCCCGCTTTATGATTCAGGACGTTATGTATGCGGTCGAATTTATCATAATTTCTTCATGCTCTCACGACGTCATCCTAGAATGGGATTTTCTCTCCCGCCACGACGCCGTCATTCATTGCGCACCAGCAGAAATAGAACTCACGCCATTCTCATCTTTGACGCCGGCTGACAGTCCATCCGCTGCAAGCAAGGTACTCGTCAGAGACGACACTCAAGTGCCAGCAAACTCGTCCATTGCGGTGTCGCTCTACTGCGCAAGCCTTTCTGACACCGCTGCACTCCTCTCGCCATCTCATCGTGTTTTCATAAGAAAAAGCTTGCTGGTTCCTTTTGCGACCGTGCAACTCACTCACGGCAGCACCACTATTTTCGTTGGGAACTCATCTCCGTACAGCGTTACGTTGGTGCGAGGGGAATGTCTTGGCAGCGTGGAATCCATCGAAGACGCGCAAGTTATAGATCAACCCGATGACATGCACTGCTCAAGTTGCTGTACGCTTGGTGCTGTTTCGACATCTGCTTCATCATCCGATGATATATTCGGTCCCTGCTTACCCGACGACCTTACGCAGGGCCAGCGTTCCCAGCTTTTGGGCCTGTTGGAAGAATTCCGCTCTTCTTTCGATGTCGTTCAACCTTCTCTCGGCCGCACATCCACCGTTACGCATCGCATCGACACAGGCGCACAGCCACCGCTGCGGCAACGTCCATATCGCGTATCTCCCACAGAACGACGTGTAATCAATGGGCAAGTCGACGACATGCTTCGCCGCGATGTTATTCGCCCCTCCAGCAGCCCCTGGGCATCTCCTGTCGTTCTCGTCACGAAGAAGGACAGTTCTGTGCGGTTCTTTGTGGACTACCAACGCCTCAACAAGATCACTCGTAAGGACGTGTATCCACTACCGCGGGTAGATGACGCGATTGACAGCCTGCAAGGAGCAGAATTCTTTTCATCTCTCGATTTGCGCTCAGGGCACTGGCAAGTACCTATGGCTGAGGACGCTCGACCTAAGGCCGCTTTTGTCACCCCCGACGGCTTGTACGAGTTCAATGTTATGCCGTTTGGGCTGTGCAATGCGCCCGCCACCTTTGAGTGCATGATGGATACAGTTCTGCGTGACCTGAAATGGCACACGTGCCTGTGCTACCTCGATGACGTCGTTGTTTTCGCTCCTGACTTCTCGACGCATCTTCAACGCCTTCGGCATGTTTTAACGCGTCTGAGCAACGCCAGTCTGCAACTGAACCTAAAGAAGTGCCAATTTGCAGCTCCGCAGCTGACAATACTCGGCTACGTCGTGTCCAAGAACGGAATTCTCCCTGATCCAGCCATGCTCCGAGCCGTGACCGATTTCCCCAAGGCGACATCGGTCAAGGAACTGCACAGTTTCGTAGGACTGTGTTCCTACTTTCGGCGCTTCATTCGAAACTTCGCGACTATCATATCGCTGCTGACGAAGCTTCTCGGAAGTAACGGGCCTCTCCATTCGTGGTCATCACAGTGCGACGACGCTTTCAGAACACTTCGTCGTTTGTTGACGTCGCCTCCCATACTCCGCCACTACGACCCTACGGCCCCTACAGAAGTACACACGGATGCCAGTGGTATCGGCCTCGGCACTGTCCTTGCGCAGCACAAACCAGGGTTCCCGGAATACGTCGTGGCGTACGCGAGCCGTACGCTTACTAAAGCCGAGACTAATTACACAGTCACTGAGAAAGAATGTTTGGCAATTGTCTGGGCCCTTGCAAAGTTTCGACCTTATTTGTATGGTTGCCCATTTGATGTCGTCACCGACCACCACGCACTATGCTGGTTGTCGTCATTGAAAGATCCCTGAGGCCGTCTTGCCCGGTGGGCACTTCGCCTGCAAGACTATCACGTCCGCGTGCTGTACCGCAATGGAAGGCAACATGCTGACGCCGACGCCCTGTCGCGCTCTCCCTTGCCTGACGACAATGCCAACAACTCAGTGTCTCACCTTGCCATTTCTTCGATTAGCATTCATGCCATTGCTACTGAACAGTGCAAGGATCAATAGATTGCCTCACTGATAGACTTGCTGACTGATCCATCCACTCCATCCACTCGCACGTTGCGTCGTCAAGCCCACCATTTCGCCGTTCGTGACGACCTCCTCCATCGACGCAATTACAACGGTGACGGCCGCCAGTGGCTACTAGTCATACCTCGCAGTCTGCGCTCTGACATATGCGAATTCTTTCATTCCGATCCGCAATGTGCGCACTCCGGGGTATCGAAGACTTACCACCGCATTCGCCAACGGTACTTTTGGCGCGGCATGTACCGCTACGTCCTGAAATTTGTTCGCTCCTGCATAGAATGTCAGCGCCGCAAAACTTCAACGCAACTGTTGCCGGTAGGTCTGCAACCTCTACCTTGCCCTGCCAGGCCGTTTGGTCGCGTTGACATCGATTTGTATGGGCCACTTCCACTAACGTCAGCTGGTAACCGCTGGGTCATTGTTGCTGTGGACCACCTCACGCGATACGCCGAAACTGCCGCTCTCCCCGCGGCTACAGCGAGCGATGTGGCCTCCTTCCTGCTCAATGATTCATGCTGCGACACGGTCCACCTCAGGAACTGCTCAGTGATCGAGGCCGCGTCTTCCTGTCTGAAGTCGTCGAAGCCATTCTCAAAGAGTGCAACGTTGTTCACCGCAAAACTGCTGCTTACCACCCGCGGACGAATGGCCTCACGGAATGCTTCAACCGCACGCTCGGCGACATGCTTTCCAAGTACGTCGCCGCCGATCACACAAATTGGGATGACATGCTACCCTTCGTCACCTACGCATATAACACCGCCCCTCAAAGCACTACTGGCTTTTCACCTTTCTTTTTATTATATGGAAGGCACCCGTCGCACACCATCGACACTATACTTCCGTACAAGCCAGATCCGTCCGAGTGGGCGCCTATTTCTGCTACAGCCAAGCTTGCTGAAGAGTGTCGAGAGCTTGCAAGGACCTTTACAGCGCATGTAAAGAGCGGGAAAAAGCCATTCGTGCTGACGCCAGCACTACTACGCCCACGTTCCTCCCTGGAGCGCTCGTCTGGCTCTCGATCCCTACTACTGCAACTGGCCTATCTTCAAAAGTATTGCCCAAATACGAAGGCCCCTACCGTGTCGTCAAATGCACTTCCCCAGTCAACTACTTGATTGAACCCGTCGAACCATCTTCGGACATGCGTCGTCGAGGACGCGACATTGTTAACGTGGAGCGCCTCAAGGCCTACCATGACCCGCTCATTGTAACCAGCTGATAGGTCGTCAGGCGGCTCCCTTTTCGTACCCGGGGTAGTTGTGGTAAAGCCTTTGAACAGTGGGTCGTCCTTTTCAGCGCCTTCTAGTGGGTTACCCTTTTCATAAGAAGAAGTGCAGCTCGCGCAGAGAGTCGATCCCCGCATTGACTGTTGCTGTCGTGAATCATCGCTGAGTGTCCGCCAATAAACCGCTTAACAATATATATATATATATATTTCCTGCTAATGGAGAGTTATTGTTTCAGCCACTTTTCTTTCTTCCTGTTTACATTACCTTGGTTCTAATCACTTCCACTATACATTTCTTGGCATGATAGTCTTTTATATCTCTTTATTATTGTGTCAAAACACGGAAAAACGAGCCCATAGATATACACTTGTTTTCCTTATATATATATATATATATATATATATATATATATATATATATATATATATATATATATATATATATATATGAATGCAAGAAAAGAAAAAATCGTGAAAAAAACTCAGGTGCGCGGAATCGAACTTGGGTCCTCTGAATTGTGAGTGCATGGTGTCAACCCCTCAGCGACCGAGAAGCACGTCCTGCATCGTTTAAATGGCAAGCTATTTATATCTACCACTTACTACTGCTGACGGGAATGTCGGGGGGAGTTATCGTGTTTTCACATTACCAGCAAGATCGCGCATTTAGCCCACCTCTTCACATCGCGCCGCAACGCGCGCTGTCATCCTCTACGCGTTCTTTGCTCCACTTAGAGAAGGGTGGCGATGCTCCCTCGCGCGCCCTTATCTCGATTTGGGCAGAATCGTACGTCTTGGCTGGCGTCGGGCTTTACCTGGAACAATTCTGTTGTAGTTACCAGATGGGCAAAAGTCACTGCAGTCATTGCAGTCTTCGTTTGCGAAAACCGCGCGCTTTACAGACGCACTGACGTAACAACGGAGATGCTTATTCACGTGCATTTGTACTTGTGAGTATGTTTCGTGCGTCGTTTGTGCGTAAGAAACGCGGGGAACGTTTCTGTATGCTTGCCATTCTGCGCGTGACCTTCCAATTTGTTACTATCGTAATCTCTGCTTTCTTTGCGGCGAAGTTGTTACTTTATAACCTTGCAGTCATTCGGAAGTGAACTATCAGTGTAGGACTGCGTGAAATTTATTGTTGATATAAAACTATGGAATAGTTTTGTGCCTTTCACTTTCATTGCGATAGAAATTAAATGGACAATGTCAGCTGGATTTCGTCACCGGCGTTGGCGTCGACATCGGCATCGATGTCATGCACCGTATATGCATACGCATTGGTATATATGAAAACGCAAGATAGAAAAAAAATCCCTGGGAGAAAAACACTCTTGCGTGAGGAATTGAACGTGCGACCTCCGCGTCATGAATGCTAGGTGCTAATAACTGAGCTGTAGAGGAGCACCTTCTTCAACGTTCATACAGCAAGCTATTCATATCTACCACTTACCCCTCTTGGACGACACCTCAGGGAAGAACTATCGTGTTTTAGCATTATCAGCAAGATTGTGCAGTAAGCGCGCAGCGGCTCTCATCTCTAACGCGTGCTTTGGCCATTCTAGCCACTGTACTTTGACCCCCGTAGAGAATAAGGAGGTGTACGCTTGATCGTGCACACCCTTGAGAAGTTCAGAGAATGGCGTGTCTTGGCTAGCTTTGGAGTTTCGTCGGAACGCTTCTGTTGTAGTTACCGGGTGCACAAAGGTTAATGCAATCGTTGCACAGCCTCTGTTTGTGAAAAGGGCGCGCTTTTTAGACACACTGAAGTAACAACTAAGACGCTTATTCGCATTCATCTGTACCTGCAAGTGCGTTTCGTGCGTCATTTATTCGTTTCGATCTGCTTGCCATTCCGTGCGTGACCTTCCATATTGTTGCTATCGCGTTCATTGCTTCGCCTTTGCGGCAAAGCTCTGACTTTTATTTTTTTCTATATTACTGACAGTCCTCGAGGCACTGAAATAGTCGATTTCTTCAAGAAGCTTCAAAATTTATTGAGAAGTGTGGTTGTAGAAGGTATTTGAGAAAGAAAATGACTGGGTGGATTAAGCTGATGTTTCGTGTGTTCATTTGTGAAAGCAGATGAAAATATGAGTTTAATAAATCAGATGGCTCATCATTTTCCATATTAGAACCATCATGCCGACTGAAAAATATTATCGGAGTTTTCACATAGTGTGACAATTTTGTGTGACATCTTTGAGCTGTAGGTAAACTGTATACAGCTAGAGCACGTTCAGCATTTCAGGATTTATGAGACTGCGTTTCTCAGAGAACAAAGAGTTTCATATAGAGAGCTACCGGCCTGTCTGTCTTTCTTCTATCAGTGCGGTCGTCATTTTAGCACAAAATTAACTGCTGATTATCGAAACTGCACCAACTTGTCCAACAGTGACTACAACTCGAGCATACCTTGCAACTAGCTTTTATTTTGCTGCCGCAGCAATATATATGCGTTTTTCACATAAAAAAGAGCAAAAAAGTGACCAGGCAAGCTGTGCAAAATCAACTACCTAAGCTCACAGGAAAAAAGTGAAAAAAAAAAACGTCTGTTTGGTCTAGTCGATTGAATGCCATCCGTTTAGTTTTTTTTGCCTTGCGTTTCTCGGCTTCCGTACTATTTTGTTTTAGCACTTTTGGGCTACCTGTGCGACCCACACTACCACAAGCGTGGGAAGTCATTGCAGCCCAGCCCATTGTGAAACGTGAAAACAGGTGAAGCAGCGTCACTTGCTCTTTTCAGCAAGAAATGTGAATTTTTAATGCCGAACATCCGACATCGATGATTATTTGCTATTTCCTTTGACTGTGCAATTTTGTATAACTCGTCTGCTCGTTTTGTTTTTTTCCTGTTAGAAGTGCATATATATTGCTATAGGAGCCAGTTGTAAGCTCAGTGAAGTGCCTCTTCGTTCATCATCGTTTCATGCGCTGCAGAACATTGATTTACGATGTACCAACTCACCCAACGCTCAGCTCTGAGGAGTTATAATGAAGCCCATAAAGATAAAAAAAAACAACAAAAACAAGGACACTTTCGCACTCTGGAGCTAATTTTCTTTTAGAACATGAGTCCTTAGCAGGTACTTTCTAGTGCGTTGAAGATGCGAGCTGTGTCGCAGGTTGCCTTCCGTGTTGACTCCCGCCATCGAGATGTCCGTGACACGTGGTGTGCTCCAGCTGGGCATCGACCTCCTGCGGGAACTGCGCCGCTCTGATCCCGAAAAGTCCAACGTGGTCCTGTCCCCGTACGCCACTGCCAGCGCCCTCGAAGAGCTCCTCATCGGATCCCTGGGATTAACAGCAGCGCAGATTTCTGCAGCACTGTACATCCCGCCGCAACAGAGGGTACGCTTCACATGACTCTTGATAAATCCACATATCCGACACAATATATATTCTACATATGCCATAGAACGCACTTCACGCCTTGAACTGCACAGTTCTTTACACGAAAATGTTTAAGAGAGAGAAAAGACTGTATTGAAAACAATGGGCCGGTGATTTGGTTGCAATGTCTTTTGGTGGCGGCTCGTAGTCTCTGGACTTGGGCGGCATTTTCGGGCTGCCAGACGGCCCACAACCGTTCGTTCAGCACTTGCCTTTCGAGGACCGCCTCATGCGCCGAAGACGCTGACGAAGGAGGTGCACGAGGCTGCCTGTGATTTGGAATTGACGGCCTGTGTAGGCGCATCGCAATTGGTGGCGTTTTCACGACTGTTGTCACCGGCACATTCCCAGAGCAAGTGCCTCAGCGCTGATCTATCACCGCACGCTTTACACATAGCGGTCAGGTATAGGTTCGGGTGGAGGTGGCTTAGAACGGCAGGGCTAGGGTAGGAGTGGGTGTGAAGTAAGCGAAAGCTTACGTCATCGTGCCTGTTTAATTTCTCGTGTGGTTGAGGGAACCTATGCCTTTCGAGCCTATAGTATTGGGTGATGTCACGCAACGTTGTAAGACGATCACCTCATGACATTCTTCTTGTTGCTGCCTGCCTATCAAAGTATCTTAATTCAGCAGACACATCGCCCCGCTTTCGTAATCCGAAGTGGAGGCCACTTAGTGGGCCGCGGCTCGGCGTGTGAGACCTCGAGCCACGGCGTAGGCCACATCGTTCCCCGTGAGCGGAGCGTTGGTGTGGGCCGGGGTCAATAGGAGTAAAACTGTTGGAATTTGGGGCTGTGAGCACCACGCCGTGTTGCCATCTCCGCACATTTGATGGATGCTCGCCACTTCCGGCGAGACACGGTCGCACGCGAAAGTGCGGACTGCCACCTGTGAGTCGCTTATCACAATCTTGACATGTGGCGTTGCGGCGAGTGCTAATGCTATCGCGGCTTCTTCAGCCACCTACGTTTGTCCTGTCGTCACCGTGGCACTCGCGAGGTATTTGCCCTGATTTTCAAAAACCGCTGCTGCTTGGGCTCTTCTCCCTTCTCCATATCTCGCGGCGTGTACGTATACCACATCCACACTGTTACAAAACTTCTTTTGAAGCTGTCTAGCACGTTCGTTACGCCGTCCGATGTGGTGCGTCGGGTGCATATTTCTAGGAATCGGCGGAACGATCAAGTGGTCGTAGACTGAGCCAGGGACCTTTCTCTTTTCTCCTTGCTTAGCGTGATATCAGATGCCCAGCAACTCAAGGATGTGTCAACACGTCTACGATTTTCTTAAGCATTCTTATTGCACAACGTCATTGGCCTCAATTAACTCATTGAGTGAGTTGTGCATTTCCAGCACTAGGAAATTTTCGGTGGTCGCGTTGATTGAGAGGCCAATTACTCTCTTGAAAGACTTTCGTATCATGCATTTGATTTCAATTTTTCAGCCTATCCACTTGAGTTAGGGCGCAACGTATGGTTTTTGTTTTATCGCGTAACCCTGCATGAGCCGGATCGCACAGTGTTCGTGCAGACCATTACGTCTACTCGTGATATGACGCAACAGTTTTATCGCGTCATCTACCCAATGACGGAGTCAGTGCACCGTCTCACCATTATGGCCGTTTGCCTGTATGCGTAAACCCAAAATTGAAATTCTGTCTACGGGTGCTTTGGGGTGCCGTCTTTCAACAGAACACGCATTACGAAGGATTTCCTTTCTTCATCGCGTGGAGTTTCGCGGCCTCTACTTGTGGAATTGTAGATTAAATGTCCGGACTTCATTGCTGAGCGTTCGAGGCCCATTCCTAGCAGGTACTCTTGAACTTCGTCAACTCTAGCTTTTAGCGTTCTCTCGGCTTGACCGTCACAACCTCCTACGGGAAGCCAAAGGGTGATGTCGTTCACGTATATACTGTAGCACAATCCAGGTATCTTCATTATTTACTGTGGTAGCCCCATTACCACAAAATTAAAAATTAATGGTGCAATCTTGGATCCTTGCGTCGGGAAGACGACAATTGCGCACTTGCTCGTAGCAAATCACGTAAATATACATTTTTTTGATCTAGGCTTAATGCCTCACTTGTTTTAATATCGATTTGTATTTCATGGTGTCAAAGGCTTTTTTATACAGGCCGAGAATCACCTTAGTGGAGCTGGTAGTGTCGTCAACATTGTGGTGCTTTAGCTGAAGCAATGCATCCTTGCGGAGAGATTGCCATGACATCGCAGCATAATGTGCGGTCATGCGTCATGGTCTTTGCGAAAGCCGGTCACTCGAATGAGAGCTGCGTGCTCCATAACTTTTTCTACAGAGGACGTGGGCGAAATTGGCCTTAGAATATCAAGCTCAATTCGCTTGCTCAGTTTAGGTATCATGATGACTCGAGCTCTTTTCCACGCTTCGGGAAGGGAGCCGTCTCGCCAGCACTCATTGACGTAAGCCACCAGTCGCGAGATTGCCTCATTGTCTAAGTTTTGGAGAGCCTTGTTGGTAACCCTGTTTGGCCCTGGTGTCGATTGGGAATTGTCATGCACTGTGTCATGAATTTCCGCAATGCTCGGTTGTGTCTTTGGCTTTTCCACCTTTTAGGCAGGGCTTGCTGTGCTCCACATATATCTAACAGCTGGCGGTTGCCTGGACTCGGGCGCGATGTGACACGTTGTCGCATATACGTCCCTATTGATCGTCGCAGTCCATTCGTCTATATTCGTGATCGGCTCGTCACCGTGCCCTCCTTTTTCTTGTTTCTTCCGTAACGTGTGACACTTTAGTAGTTTGAGTTTACTGCCGTTACCTTTTGAGCATGCTCCATGAACACTTGGGCCCATGTAAATTATAATCTTTATCAGTGAGTGGTCACTCCCTAAGTACTCTAGCATGTTTCGCCAAGACGGCGTGGTTACATTCATTATGAACGCAAGGTCGGGCAGTGTGTCTGCACTCACGCTGTTACCCCTGCACGCTGGATCGGCTGGGTTCGCGACGAGTTTAAGCCGTAGGTCTTGCGAGTATTGCCAAAGGTGTTTGCCTTCAGGCGTTTTTTTTTTGCAATTTATTATCAGGCCCCGTAAGGCGCAATAAAATCTCCCGCAACTAGCAGGATTCCGCGCTAGCCCTCCGGAGCAGCTCCCCAAGTCGGTGTTGCAATGCAAGTTTACTGTATACGTTAAGGACAAAAATCTGCACCTACGCCTAGAAATTATTTCTACGGAAACGTGTCGTATATTTGCGAACTCAAGTTCACGCTGCGCCACTGTGACGTTAAGTCTAACAGGCACGGCGAAGACTCCGGCGGCGAGGGCGACAAAAGCGATTACTGGCGCACCGACGACGAGAGTGGAAGTCCCCGCCGCCTGTGCCCAGGCCACCCCCGGCGTCCCGCCATGTGCGGAGCACGGTGTCACCCGTTGTTTTTTGTGTCTTCTGTCCGTCGCTGCCGCGTTTATGGCTTTGTAACCAGCTATTTTTGCCGGATAGTTTGTCTCCTGTTAACTGATAACATCTGGATTTGTTTCACGGCCGCGAATGTATTGCTCGAGATTGCCCCTCATCCTCTTATAACGCTGGCATTTCCACGGCTAGATTTTGTACTGCTGTTTGCTAGGGTTAGTGTGATTATGTGCGTGTCTAGCCATGGTGATATTGCATTCAATTAAACCAATCGCCGTCGAGGTGACTTGGGTTCAGCTGAATTGGCGTCTCTGTGTCAGTCAGCTAGTTTTCCTGCTCACTCGGTTGCTGTCTAGCATACTGTTTGTTCATTGTTCATATTTGCGCTGCATGTTACTAGGAATATTAAAAATTTTGCAGATGAATGTGTTTTTTATCGAAATGTACGAATGATAATCGATCAAAAAGCTATGCAGAAAGACCTCTATAACGTATACCGTATTGAAATGGTGTGACACCAGGTGAATGTCTCCTAATAAAAACGTGTAAAATAATCTCATTTTCTCGAAGCTTAAGGTCCCTCATCTTTTCTTAAGAAATAGGTATCGTACCAAGCCACCTAGTATCAATAAAATACCTAGGTGTGACTGTATATGCAGTTATCCTTGGGCACCCATGTAACGAACATCATATCAGCCTCTAACAAAACAATAGGTTTCTTAAAACGTAACCTCCGCCATATTTCAAAGAACATAAAACTTATCGGTTAATAAACGCTCGTCCTGCCAAAACTCGAATACCCGTCATCTGTATGGCATGCACATCAGGCTCATCTCACCGAAGCACTAGAGCCGGTTTCATATCGGGTGGCCAGATTTATTCATTCCGCGTATTCCTATGACATCAGTGTCACGTCACTAAAACTGCAAAGCGGTCTTTCACCTTTCGTCACTGTCACTGTCTTGCAAGCCTATCGCTCTACCACAAATTCTTTTTTAGCTCTCTTCATCAACCACCTTACATTTCACACGCAGCACGCACAACTAGCCGCCTAGGTTGCTCGCACCAAGCCTCGCACCTGCGTGCACGAACCACCACTTTTTCATCCTAATTCTTTTTTCAAAGTGCTTCAGGATGGAATAGCCTTCCCGGGGAAACTGTTGCTACTACCTGCCCATCTCTGTTTTTAATGCGCCTGACGGAATATATTGTTACACGACATCGGGAACGAAAGAGCATCATAGACGACGAAGACGATGAAAGCGACTGTGCTCGTGTTGTTGTTGCTGCTGTTCTTCCATCTTGGCTGAAGCTGCCTCTGACTCTCCCTGTATATTTTGTCAATATATTTATTTCGTTCATTCTCTCACCCCCGTAACATTTAGTGGTGGTTTGGGGTACAACACGATATAACGGAGCTCCGCAGTGGCCGACGCTTAGGTTTTTCCACCATGGCAAACCAGGGACCGGCTCCCGCCGAGGCGACTACAACAACTTCTGTTGTCCTTCCGCAGCTAAAAAATCCTGGCACGTTCTGTGGCACGGATGATGTCGACTTTAAAAAATGGTTACCGTTGTACGAACGTACAAGTAAGAATTACCGCTGGCATGAAATTCTTATGTTAGCTAATATCCTGTTCTACTTGAAAGGAACAGCAAAAGTGTGGTTCGAGAACCACGAAGATGAAATTGGAAGCTGGGATGCGTGCAAAGAAAAGATGCGCGCCCTTTTCGGCAAGTCTGTGGGTAGAAAGGCAGCAGCCAAGAAGGAGTTGGCTTCTCGTGCGCAAACGTCATCAGAGTCCTACGTGACCTACATACAGGACGTCCTTGCCCTTTGCCGGAAAGCGGACAACGGTATGGAAGAAACCGAGAAAGTAGCTCACATATTGAAAGGCATGGCAGATGATGCATTCAACCTTCTCATATGCAAGGACTGCAACACGGTCGATGCAATCATCAAGGAGTGCCATCGTTTTGAGGCCGCAAAAAGTCGACGTGTCGCCCGTAGTTTCACTCGACTACAAAACGCAGCAGCGACCTGGTCGTGCGAAGACAGGACTGCGCTACAGCCGCCGTTAACTGCAGAGCACGTGACCAAGATCATCAGACGTGAACTTGAAGCTCTGTCTCCTGCGTCCACGTGCTTCCATGCCTGTGACTCTAGCCCTCAGATGGTGCCACTGGTACATGCCATTGTGCGACAAGAGCTTTCCACTGCTGGACTGACCGTCGTCGACCCCATGTTTCGTATGCCCAAAGCCAAAACCTTCCGGCGCGCCGTCGCAATCCAGCCGAGTGGAGGACTGCTGACGATCACCCGATTTGTTTCAACTGCCACCGTATTGGACACGAGGCCCGCCATTGTAACACTCGGTGGTATTGGCATCAGGCATCCCATTTGTACCCCATTGGCCAGAGAGGGATCATGGACGCTTTCAAACTTACCGGTAGTCACCTCAGGCCACCAGTGAAGACGTTCCTTCTATGCCGCCATATCGTCGTCGCTCTCCAACTCCGCATGCCCACCAGTCCCGTTCACCGCTCTCCCGTCGCCCATCGTCTCGCTCGCCTCAATTTCGCCAACCAACGTCACCGACTGACCACCTGCTGCGAGAAAACTAGATGATGCAGCTCCTGGAGGTGATGCTGCATCGACCACTTACCCGCCAAATCCTCTGACCACGCTGCCGACTCGACGCAACCTTATTGACATTGAAGTAGAAGACACACCCGTTGTTGCACTGGTGGGCACAGGGGCTCACATATCAGTGATGAATTCAGAACTTTGTTGCCGCCTTAGGAAAGTTTTACGCCACCCACAATGCCACTCGTCCAGGTCACCGACGCGGCACGTTTCCCGTGCTTGGAATGTGCTCCGCGCGTATAAGTGTGACTGATCACTCCACAACAGTGCTATTTGCTGTGTTTGAGAAATGTTCCCAGGAACTTATCCTCAACATGGACTTTTTATCCGCCCACTCTGCCCTTATTTATTGTGGAACCGGCATGCTTCAACTTAATTTGCCGTGTTACCATGACGACCCAACACCAGCTCAACCCCGTCTGAGTTCTGCAGATCACGTTCGCCTAGCACCTCAAGCCGTTGCTTACGTGAACCTGAGATCTTTCCCTCCTGTTCCCGATGGTGACTACATGTTGACACCTATTGCTGACGTTCTGCTGGCCAAAAATGCTGCCGTGCCTCACACACTTTTGACAGTCATGGGAAATACATAATCTTTCACGATCCTAAACTTCAGCTGGTGCGCTCAAGTTATCCCAGATGGTATGACTTTGGCAAAAGTTTTTTCTATAGATGCGGCCATTTCGGCGTTCGTTGCCGAATCTTCTTTGTCCTCTGCTCCGTTTTTATCCTCGAAGAGCACAGTTGATGCCACCATCGACAAGATGATCACTCTGGACCTTCTTCCAGCACAGACAGCTGACATCCGGAACCTGCTGAAATCCTACCGTGATATCTTTGATTTTGATGACCGCTCTTTGCGTCAGACATCCTTTGTAACTCATAAGATTAACATTAGAGACGCCAGCCCCATCCGACGACGTCCTTATCGCGTGTCTAATGCTGAGCGACAGGTTATCCAGCACGAAGTTGAAAAAATGCTCACAAAAGACGTCATCGAACCTTCCTGCAGTCTATGGGCATCGCCGGTCGTGCTAGTCAAGAAGAAGGATGGCAGCTGGCGCTTCTGCGTAGACTACCGTCCCTTAAACAAAGTAACACGTAAGGACGTGTATCCACTTCCGGGGATTGACGATGCTCTCGACTGCCTACATGGGTCTGCCTACTTTTCATCTATCGACTTGCGATCAGGATACTGGCAGATTTCTGTCGATCATCGAGACCATGAGAAAACCGCATTCATCACACCGGATGGACTTTTCTAGCTCAAGGTTATGCCATTCGGATTGTGTAATGCGCCAGCTACATTTGAAAGAATGATGGACTCTCTCCTGCGTGGATACAAATGGACGACTTGCCTGTGCTATCTCGATGACGTCATCGTATTTTCACCTACATTCGAAAGCCACCTTAGCCGCCTAACGGCTGTTCTTGAGGTTTTCCGGAAAGCAGGACTTCAGCTCAACTCTTCCAAATGTCGCTTTGCCATCGAGGAAACCTTTTCAGTGCTCGAGGCGTGCAACCTGATCCCGACAAAATTCGGGTTGTCAAAGATTTTCCCATACCACGTTCCGCAAAAGATGTACGGAGTTTTATCGGCCTTTGTTCTTACTTTCGACGTTTCGTGAAAAAATTTGCTGACATTGCCCGACCACTTACGAAGCTACTGAAGAAGGACATGCCTTTTTATTGAGGTACTGGCCAAGCAACTGCCTTCAGCACCCTTACAACATTACTTACTTCCCCACCCATCTTGGACCATTTCGACCCGTTAGCCCATACCGTTCGTACCGATGCCAGCGGACTTGGAATAGGTGCTGTTCTCGCCCAGCGGCAACGAGGACAAGATCGCGTCATTGCTTAAGCCAGTCGCCTCCTTTCTTCTTCGGAGAGCAGTTTCCATTACAGAGCGTGAGTGCCTCACACTAGTCTGGCCAGTCAGAAAATTTCGACTATACTTGTTTGGCCACACCTTTTCGGTAATTACAGATCACCATGCCTTGTGCTGGCTGTCGTCCCTTAAAGATCCAACAGGACGACTTGGCCATTGGGGCTTGAAACTAAAAGAATACAGCTTTGACGTGGCATACAAATCTGGCCTAATGCACCAGGATGCCGACTGTCTATCCCGTCACCCCGTGGACCCACCTGACCTTTCAGCACATGATTCTGACCCTTGTGTCTTCGCCATGTTGGCTTTCACCGACATACGCAAGGAACAGCTCAGCGATGTCAACTTGCGGTCTATCATGCAGAGTCTACGCTTGCCCCACGTAGACCCGTCGCTACACGTGTTCGTTCTACGCGATGGCATTCTTTACCGACGCAACACCAGCGCTGAAGGACCAGAGCTACTACTCGTAGTTCCTGCGACACTCTGTTCCGCTGTACTTGAACAGCTTCACGACGCCCCAACCGCGGGACATCTCGGAGTCACGCGCACGTACGATCGCGTGCGGCGTAGATTCTTCTGGCCAGGCCTTTACCATTCTGTGCGCAGATACGTTGCTGCATGTGAGTCCTGCCAGCGCTCCAAACATACCACCTTGCCACCAGCTGGTCCGCTCTAACCAATAGACATACGCACCATTCCTTTCTACCACGTCGGTCTTGATCTTGTTGAACCATTTCCTACTTCTCTCACTGGAAACAAGTGGATAGCCGTAGCCACTGATTACGCCACAAGATACGCTATCACACGAGCGCTACCGACAAGCTGTGCTACTGACGTTGCGGACTTTTTGCTTCATGACGCAATTCTTCACCATGGCGCTCCTAGACAGCTGCTAACTGATTGTGGTTGCTCATTTCTTTCAAAAGTAGTAAGTGACATTCTTCGCTCGTGTTCGACACTTCACAAGCTCACTACGGCCTATCACCCACAAACAAATGGTCTTACCGAGCGCCTAAATCGAACATTGACAACAATGCTCTCCATGCACGTTTCCAAAGATCACCTTGATTGGGATGTACTTTGCCTTATGTGACATTCGCGTACAATTCGTTACGCCACGACACCGCTGGCTTCTCATCCTTCTCTTTATTGTTCGGCTGCCATCCAGGGTTACTCTTCGAGACTTTTCTCCCATCAACTACGCAAACGGTTTCAGAGTACGGCCGGGATGCCACTGCTCGGGCTCAAGTGGCCCACCAAATCGCACGGAAACGTCTTCTCGGCTCGCAGCTCTCTCAGAAGGCCTGCTAAGATAGCCATCACAGAGTAGTTTCCTACTTTCCACGCTCATTGGTCCTCCTCTGGACACCATGCCGCCACGTTGGCCTCTCTTCGAAGCTCCTGTCTCGCTACTCGGGGCCTTGCAAGGTTTTACGCCGGCTTACTGATGTCACATACGAGATTGCTCCGTTAAACAGTCAGTCACCGTCGTCCGCACCCGCTACTGACGTCGTCCACGTGACCCGCCTCAAACCGTACATATCCGCATATGACCCTACTCTCCTTTAGGCGCCGAGACGGCGCTGCCAGCAGCGAGGGGTTATGTGTTACACGACATCGGCCATGAAAGAGCATCATAGACGACGAAGACGATGAAAGCGACCGTGCTCGTGTTGTTGTTGCTGCTGTTCTTCCATCTTGGCTGCAGCTGCCTCTGACTCTCCCTGTATATTTTGTAAATATATTTATTTTATTCATTTTCTCACCCCCGTAACAAAATTGAAACTAACAGTGCGTAATAAAGTTTCCAGTGGTGTGCTAACAACACTTTAGAGTAACAAGCTTATTGCATTGTATACACTTTTGTAAAGGATGCATATTTATGTTCATGTAACCGTTCCTTATGTAATATCTCCATGATGATGATAATGTTTGATGTTTAGTGGCGCAAGGGCCAATTCACGGCCAAAGAGCGCCAGTTCATCTTACTAAAAATATGGACAATGATTGTGATAAGCGGCTGTATAAGGGCCATAAAATTCCTCGCGGTAAGGCGGGTAAAAACATACAAGTAATAAAATCATGACCATGCCGTGAAAGGTGTGTGTGGTGTGAACAGGCTACAAAAGTTGGTGATAATAAAAAACGATGGTGGACATGTATGGCATTAGCACAATTACCTCACTCGTTCATACCCTTGCGTCCAAGGGCCGTGAGGCAATTGCTTTCTTGTGTAGCAACCGCAGCAAAAACCTCTCTGGAGAGGTCGTGCTACGGAATGCCCGGGTATATGATATGAAAATTATGAATTTCTTTTAAATACGCTAACAATGATTCATGACTGAAAAGCGGTTCCCTACTGACGAACATTGCAGGGTGTAAAGGTATTTGTTGTCGGTAGGGTAATGGAAAATGTTCTTTTCTTAGAGTTTCTTAGTGTTTGCACTGTATTAACATGTGAAGGACTGTTGATGCTTCACCACATCTGTCACACAATGGTGGATCACCACCGGACAAAAGATATGTGTGTCGTGTATGTGTGTCCTATCCTGAGTCTCGTTAGTATTACCTCTGTATAACGCGATTTTGTTGCTGGCAGCCAATGACCAAGGTGTGGCTTAATAATGTGTAGTTTGTTTTTATTTATTTTTCTTATTTATTGAATACTGCAGACCAAGAACTAGTCCAAGAAGGACAGGTACAAGAGGCAGGATATAAACAAAAACATATGTGAAAAAATAAGAATATATCACGAGAAATGGAATCGAAACACCGACTATTAGAACACATAAAAGATAACATGGCAAAAATGTTACATTTTATGGATACATAACATAAAATTAACAGTGCGTAGATTAGCTCTAAGCAACAGAAAATTCGCTAAGATCAGTTAGACAGTTTCACTCTGATGCAGTACGCGGAAAAAAGGAAATTCGGAACGCGTTGGTTTTAGCAAAATAGGGGGTTAAAGAATGGGGGTGATGATGACGTGTATGCCTAGTGGACAAAGGAGATACATGTGCACGTGGGTCAAGGGCTAACTTATGATTAAAAAGAAGATACAGACGGTTAAGGCGGTTCCTTTTTCGCTGTAATTCAAGTGTTTCAATGTTGTTAGCAGTAATAAGTTCAGTCGGCGAGTTCGTAATTTTTAACTTTGAATAAACAAACCTAACAACCTTTCTTTGCACTGCTTCTAGTTTTTTGATGCTAGATTTAGTAAAGGGGTCCCATATAACACAAGAATATTCTAGTTTTGGTCTTATGTACGTAAAGTAGCTAAGTAGCTTTATGTCAGAAGGAGAATTTCTAAGCTTATGTTTTAGAAAACACAGCTTACGGAAGGCAGCAGAACATACGTTGTCTATGTGTAACTTCCAAGAAAGGTCATTAGTTATTGTTACGCCTAGATATTTGTAGTTGTTAACCTGTTGTAGTGATGATGAGCCGAGGTTATAAGTAAATATTAGAGGTGTTTTTGAACGAGTTATACAAAGATAAACAGTTTTTTTGTGCGTTGAGTGCCATACCATCGTCATTACACCAGTTTAGTACGTTATTAGGACTCAAGTTCAAGTTCTGCTGATCCCTACAACAGGTAACTTGACGAAATAGCACACAATCATCCGCGAACAGTCTGATTTGAGTTCCTGGTAGTAGTGTGTTCAAAATGTCGTTTACATATATTAAAATATTAGCGGCCCCAGAACGCTACCCTGTGGCACGCCTGATGTTACAGGAAGAGAGCTCAAATTGTTCCCATCTACTGAAACAAACTGTGAACGTTCTGTTAAATAGTGTTGTATCCAGGCAAAGAAAATTTCGGGTAGATTGATGTCTTTTAGTTTTGTAAGTAGTTTGTGATGAATAACTTTATCAAATGCCTTACTAAAATGAAGGAATATGACATCCCTTTGTCCATTTTTATCCAGAGTTTCTGCAAACAAATGAACCACTGAGACTAACTGAGTTTTGGTTGAATAGCCTTTTCTAAAATCATGCTGAAAACTAGTTAGTATAGAGTATTCTTCAAGGAATTCCACAATGCGCTTAGATATTATATATTCAAGCATTTTACATATTGGTGATGTTAATGAGATGGGACGGTAGTTTTCTACGAGTAAATGGTGTCCTTTCCTAAACACAGGAACAATACGAGCCCTCTTCCAATCACTGGGTAGTTTTGCACTCAACAGTGAACATCGAAAGATCACAGTAACAAAATGAGCAATACTCTCTGCATAACGGCGAAGAACATTAGGGATATTGTCTGGACCACAAGATTATTTAGTGTTTAACTTCAAGATCATTGCAACTACACCAGAATATGATATAAAGTCCACTTCATTAGGCTGAAACACTCTTTGCTGAGGCGTATTAAGACTCGCCTCATCAAACACGCTGTGGAAAAATTTGTTGAAATGTTGCGCAATAAGCTTCAGATTTGTAACTGTATTACCATCGACTAATATATGTGATACCTGCTTCTTACTATCGCTCAGTAAGTTCCAAAACTTTGTAGGATCGTTTTTTAAAATGTTTGGCAGTGTTGTTTTGAAGTAAAAATCCTTTGAATCATGCAAAGCACGTGCCAATTTTATTTTAAGTTCGTGAATGCTAGCTGACTGGGGATTACTCTTTTTGAGCCGTTTTAATTTGCGTTTTAGATGGATGATTTTGCACGTAATCCATGGGGTGCTTTTAGCAATCTTTTTAGATTTGGTTGGTACGAATTGGCTTATACAGTGATTGCACATTCTAGTGAATTGGTTCCACAGCGCATCAACATCGCCCTCATTTTCAATAAAGTCATCATAACAACTTCTCATGTACTGCACTATAGACGCATCATCAGATCTTGCGTAATCCTTGAAGCTTCGTGTAGTTGTGCGTTTGTGACCGACTGAGTTGATTAAGGGAATGGTAACACTTACAAGATAATGATCAGATACGCCACTTTCAATTAGAACTGTATATTCATAAATATCGCGGCTTAGGAACGCTAAGTTCAATATTGCACTGGACGAACCTTGTTCTCGAGTAGGCTGCCTAACCACTTGAACGAGGTCATGAGTAAGCATGATGTCAAATACTATGCTAGCATTCTTGTTCGATTTGCGGCTTGTCTGAAGGAGTTCCCAATCAACATTGGGTAAGTTGAAATCCCCGATAACAAAAATTTTTTTACTCTAAAATTGTGTCATATGTTCTTGCAATTTCAGCAAATATTCAGGAGCAGCGTCTGGTGGTCTGTAACACGCGTATAGAACAAAGCATTGATCCCAACAAGTTATTTTGATACACAAACACTCGAGGTCAATGACATCCGCTAAAATAAAGGGTTGTAATGAAGGCTTGACAAGGATAGCAAGGATTTGTGTGTGTGTATCCAACTTGCTCTGCCAGTAGTGCCTAAGGTTCCGTTTGAGACACGGCTTAACATCAAGGGCCGGGATTGATATGGGTGAAGGGGCAGTGCTTCTGTGGGCGGATGCAGCGAGCTGATCCGCCCTCACGTTGCCGTGGATCTCACGATGCCCTGGCACCCAGCACACTACAACATGTTGTTTGAGTGTGTAGAGTGTGCACAAAATGGAGTAAAGTGAGACAAGGACTGGTTTTTGTTTGTTTTTTAGTGTGTGCAGAGCTGTTACCACACTGAGGGAGTCAGTATAAATGACTGCTTTTTGTATTTGTAATTGCTTGATGTGTTTAGCCGCCACAAGTATCGCATAAGCTTCCGCTGTGAAGATACTTGTGCCTGAATGTAGAGGGCCACCATCCGAAAAGGACGGGCCGACAGCAGCGTAGGACACAGAGGAGTTAGACTTGGAGGCATCTGTAAAGGACTCAGGACGTGTGTATTTGTGTTGAAGTTCCAGAAAGTATGTTCGGATATGGGCAATAGCGCATGTTTTGTAACTTCTAGAAAAGACGCATCGCAGTCTATAGTCTGCCACTGCCACGGTGGCGGGTCTGCTACAGGAGCCATTAAACTGTGTCCAAGTGACACTCCAGTTTCCTCAGCTAGACCCTTCAGGCGAACTGAGAAGGGCTGCCTCATCGAAGGCCTGTTTTGAAACAGATTGAAGCTCTTCAAATCGTTGATAGTAGAGTACGAGGGGTGCTTTTTGACTGCTTTCACCTTAAGGAAATAAACAAAGGACATGTAAGTTCTCTGCAGATAAAGCGACCACTCATTTGACTCAACGTAAAGACTTTCTGCGGAGCTGGTGCGAAAAGCACCCGTAGAAAGGCGGATGCTCAAATGGTGCACGGGGTCCAGCATTTTCAAAGCACTTTGAGTCGCAGACTGACAAACAACGGCCCCATAATCTAAGCGGGTGCGAATGAGGCCTATACAGATTCATGAGACATTGCCTGTCACTACTTCACGTAGTACGTGACAACACTTTTATAACAATCATGGCTTTTAAACATTTTGTTTTAAATACTTGATGTGCGGTATGAAGGTCAACTTGTCCAAGATAAAGCCTAAGAATTTATGCTCCACATTAACAGACAGACGTTGACCGTTCAGTTCAATTCCGGGTTCTGAGTGGATGCCTCTCTTTCGGGAGAACAAGACACACGTGCTTTTTTGTGGGTTCAGTTGGAATCCGTTTTCTTCTGCCCATTTGGAGACCTTGTTTAAACCTAACTGAACCTGCCGCTCACACATTGCCAGATTGCAAGATCTAAAGCCAAGCTGGACGTCATCAACATATGTACAATAAAACATATTGCGAGGGATGGACAAGTGCAAGGAATTAATTTTGATGAGAAAAAGTGTGCAGCTAAGTACACCACCTTGTGGCACGCCTCTTTCCTGGACAAATGTTTGGGAAAGAACCGTGCCCACTCGGACACGGAATGTCCGGTTTGACAGGTAACTTTCGATTATGTGAAACATTCTTCCGCGCACGCCAAGGTGGGACAGGTCTCTTAGAATTCCAAAACGCCATGTTGTATCATAAGCCTTTTCGATATCGAGGAACACAGAGAGAAAATATTGTTTATGGACGAAGGCGTCTCTGATCGGTGCCTCAATACGAACAAGGTGGCTTGTGGTTGATCTACTCCCTTGAAAATCGCACTGAAATGGGTCTAGCAAATTGTTTGTTTTAAGGAAATGTACAAGTCGACAGTTTATCATTTTTTCGAAGACTTTGCACAAGCAGCTTGTAAGTGCAATAGGCCTATAACTCGAAGCTAAAGAAGGGTCCTTGCCCTCTTTCAAAATGGGAATAATAATAGCCTCTTTCCAAGAGGCAGGAATAGTACTAGAAAACTAGATAGCATTGTACAAACAAAGTAAGGTTTTTCGCGTTTCGATTGGTAGGCTTTTTAATATTTCATACACCGCACGGTCAGAATCTGGGGCAGAAAAACTGCAGGAGTTCAGAGATGTTCGGAGCTCAGCTAGACTGAAAGCTTGGTTATATGCCTCGTATCTAGTGCATTTGTGTTCGAGTTTCTGCTCTTCTATTCTTGTTCTGTATTTTTTAAAAGTGTCAGTATAGTGGGACGAGCTGGATACCCGTTCAAAGTGTGCACCGAGGAAGTTTGGCTGATCTTCCAAGGTATCATCCTGAGTGTTTACGAGTGGAAGTGTTCGTACTTGTTTTCCTGCTATCCTACCGACCATGTTCCAGACTTTAGCCTCCTGTGTGTATGAATTGATCCCTGACAAAAACTTCTGCCAGCTTTTTCTTCTGGCCAGCCGACGCGTTCTCTTGCCTTGAGACTTTATTTTCTTGAAGGTGTCAAGATTTTCGACTGTTGGTGAGTTCCGAAGCAACCTCCATGCCCTGTTCTGTTCCTTTCGCGCATTACGACACTCTGTGTTCCACCATGGGACGTGTCGTTTGCCGGGCATTCCAGATGTTTGCGGTATGCACTTGGCTACTGCGTCAGTTAGAAAAGCTGTGAAGTACTGCACAGCTTCATGTATGTTTAACCTACATATGTCTGTCTAACTTATACGTGTAGTATTATGGAACTGTTCTCAGTCTGCTTTGTTTATCAGCTATTTGGGAACATGTAGAGGACATTCATATATTGTTTGTGAACTCAACACTACAGGAAAATGGTCCCTTTCATATGGATGATTTAGGATTTTCCATTTCAGTAGGGGTAGGAGTGAAGGTGATACGACGCTGAGGTCTATAGACGAGTAAGTTTTGTTGGCAATGTTATAGTATGTTGGCTCTTTCCTATTCAACAAACAGGCACAGAAAGAAAAGAGAAATTTTTCAATGAGACGACCTCGTGCATAACAGCGAGAATTGCCCCACAGTCCACTATGTGCATTCATGTCCCCTAGAAGCAAATAAGGTTCAGGCAGTTCGTCTATTAAAGACTGGAATTCGCGTCTGTTAAGACGGTGGTGGGGAGGTACGTACGAAGAGCAGATGGTGACGAGTTTGTTTAAAAGTACCGCTCGAACAGCCACCGCCTCAAGGGATGTCTAGAGTGGTAAATGTGTACACGCTACTCCTTGCTTAATGCTAATGGCTACGCCACCGGATGACGCCACAGAATCATCTCGGTCCTTTCTGTATATGACGTAAGCACGTAAAAAAATTGTATTGGAGGATTTTAGGTGTGTTTCTCGTACACAGAGCACTTGAGGTGAGAGTTTGTATAAAAGCTCTTGGACGTCATCGAGGTTTTTAAGCAGTCCTCTGACGTTCCATTGTATAATTTATGTTTCCATTTTGGAAGTAGTGCTGTGTGTACGTTAAGGGAGTGACTTGTTTAAGCTGAAAGGTCGATCTCAAGTAGCAGGGCTATTATCAGGCCCTGTTATGAGCTTTTTAGTTCTCTTAGTGCGCTCCAAAGAGCCGCGACGCTCTTTTGGTACCAGGGGTGCCGCCGTATCCATTGCCTCCTCGGAGGCACTGGATGCCCACTCATGCGAGCTGGTTTTTCGAAGCTTGGGCCTCGGCTGGCGAGGTGAGGCCTTGAGACCCGAGGACCCTGGAGTCTCTGGTTTCTGTTCAGTAGTAGGCAGAGTACACTCAACAGCTGCCACCTTGGGGGAAGGCGCCACAGCCAGTGGCTCGCTCTGCGCAGGCCAAAGGAGTGGCGAGGGCTGGTGCGACGCTTCCCCCTGGCGCGCCGCATCAGCATATGTGGGGCCATAAAATGGCGAAACTCTCCTCCTTGCTTCTCTAAATGTAATGTTTTCTTCTATCTTTAAAGTGATGATCTTTTTTCTTTTTTCTAGAAAGAACAGGAACGTGAGTACGTGGCATGATTACCGCCACAGTTCACACAGTGTGCAGGTGCTTCGCAGTTGTCGGACGCATGGCCCACGACTCCACACAGAGCACAAGTTTTCCGGCCACGACAGCTTTGCGAGCCGTGGCCATATCTCTGACATTGGAAGCAACGGCGGGGGTTGGGAATATATATGGCCTCACGGATCTCTTTGTATACCCAGTCTGAATGGTTTCCGGCATATCGCTCGAAGCAAAGGTCATTACTAAGTATTTGGTTGGTATTTCCTTTTGATCTCTTCTTATCTTAATACGCTGTACGTTTGTCACGTTCTGGCTCTTCCATTCTTCCAGAAGTTCAGCTTCGGTCAGGTCAAGCAAATCTGCGTCCGATACTACCCCGCGAGATGAGTTCATGGACCTGTGCGGCGTAATACTGATGGGTGTGTCTCCAAACGTTGTGAGGGTGTTCAGTTTATCGAATTGGTCTTTGTCACGTATCTCAAGGAGTAGATCTCCGCTGGCAATTTTGGTAACCTTGTACCCGGCAGCGAAAGTTTCGGTTAAGCACCTAGCCACTACAAAGGGGGATACAGTTCTGGCTTGCTTGTTAGTTTTCTCGCAGTGTATAACGTGGAAATGAGGAAAGATTTGTCTTGGCCGGATGAAAAAATTGATATCTTCGGTGCGTACCCGCTTTGAGGAGGCACGATCACTAAGTAAAGGGAATGCTTTATGCATGCTAATTGTATGTTGTTCAGCAGCGTTGGCGGCCACCCACCATGGAGCCCAACGAGGGGACGCTGCAAGTTTGCGGATGCTGAAAGACTGCAGACGTCAGCCATGCAACTCTGCTATAACCCAATGCGCCTAGGCCAAGGTAGGCCATTTGCACAGGGTTAACCCTTGCCGCCGAGAAAATTGGAAGTAAGCAGAAGAGGGAAGTAGACAGGAAAGCTAAAAAAGTAAGAAAGACGAAGATGTAGAGAGAGAGAGATAGGAAAAGGCGACTGCCGATTTCCCCTGGGTGGGTCAGCCCAGGGGTGCCGTCTACGTGAAGCCGGGGCCAAAGGGGTGTGTTGCCTCCGCCAGGGGGCCTTAAAGGTCCAATCACCCGGCGTCGGCTCAACCCTCAGGATCCCCTTTTCCCCGGACACGGCAAAGCCACGCACGGCTAGGCGTGAGAGGGAGCCGAAACCCCCCGTTAGCTCGGGTCCGTGGTGTCGCTACACACGAAACGCCTGCTTTCACAGGCGCCCCTGCGGGTGTAATATGCCCATCAGCGTCTTTGAGTTAGTAAACTTAACTTAACTAATTGGTCGCCCCTGAGCTAGCCGGCTGCTGGCCCGCAGGTCGTGGGATCAAATCCCGGCTGTGGCGGCTGCATTTTCGATGGAGGCGGAAATGTTGTAGGCCTGCGTACTCAGATTTGGGTCACGTTAAAGAACCCCAGGTGGTCGAAATTTCCGGAGTCCTCCACTACGGCGTCTCTCATAATCATATGGTGGTTTTGGGACGTTAAACTCCAGAAATCAATCAATCAATGCCCCGAGCTAGCAGCAGTCGGGCTTTTATGTTTTCTATGTGCGCCACGTGCGCGGTGAGCCAATTACTCAGACAGCTTAGTTATCGCACTGTTGAACATGTCATTCATCTGTGCCACATGGTTTGAAAAACGCTTATCGAGGCTGTTCTCGACAGTATTTATGTGTTTCTGTAGTTTCCCATAACGTTCATATTGCAGGGAGAAGGGGGGGTTATTTGGAAGGATCTAGTGCAATCGTTTTAGCGGTACTCAGGTGGTCGTCCCGGCCGTCTGCCTCTTCCCCTGAACTGCTCTCGTCATTCGTGTTCATCTCAGCCACCTCTGGCCGCGTGGAAGTTACAGACGGAGGCGACGAAAGTGGCAGTGGCATCACCTGTTGTTGCTGCGAAGGTTGCGATAGTGGAGCCTCGCCTTTCAATTTTTAATTTTACACGTTAAGGATAGTGTTATCGCATTTAGGCTTGGCAATGATCGATTGTAACGGTCCCAGGCGTTGTTGTAGCGCTCGTTTCATTGCTTGCTCGAGCTCACTTCTACCACTGCTACCGACGGCGGGACCGAGAGAACAATCTGCGGAAGCAACCTCGCTGGCGGGAAAAGTGGTTACATCCGCTCATCTCACCCGTTGCCTATGTTCTTGTGCCCTTGTTGTGGCTGCTGGCACGTCTGGTGCTGCGGATTTTTTGAGTGTCTTGGTTGAAGGATGTGGTGCCTGCATCGGCCTCACCATGCGTCTTCAATGTGCTTTTCAGCGTCGGTGTGCAGCTGCGAGAGTGGGACAGGCGTCTCTTCCCGTTGGCTCTCGCGTCTCAGCTAGTCCAGCGTTTTGTTGGGTCGGCGTTGCGCGAAATATTGTGCAACAATGAAAAATGACGGTAGTGAGCTGCGTTGCCTCCTGTGTCGGTGCTGTGTTGTGTCTGCTGCCGTACATCTCGGCCGCTTCCTTTTCTTCTCGTCGTATTAACTCTAATTGGCGACGATTGACTATTTACGGAGTCTTGTATCTCGCAATGCAGCTGCGGTCTCCTCTGAGGTGAATTCCAGTACACAGTTGAGACCGCGGCTCACATCAATGGTCAGGCAGCGGGTTGTTGTGTCCGCAGACCTGAGCGTCCGGAGCGAGCCAACGTACGTCGCGTGCGCTCCACCAAACGTGTGCTATCACTGACCGGATTACTTCAATATCGACACTGGCACAGTGCCGGGTCACCAAGTTCTCACGGTCCGGGGAACCCGAGCACCCTTCCCGAGGCTGTAGACATCTCTCCTTCACTGTAGCCTTCAGAAGAACCTGTGCGAGGGCTAGGCCTAAGCGTCGACCTAGCTCGCTTGTGCGAGTACAGGCAACTTAGCCTGATGGTGCAACCTCTTCGAAACAATATGAACGCTATCACGTCGCCAACTGCTGAGGTGACTACTGCCAGATGTGTGCAACCTGCATTCAGCCCCAACGACACCCAGGTTAACACGGACGCTCTCAACATCGGCGAGCTCACCTCGGCAAGAGAAGATGAAGATGTCTTACTCCATCTCACATGGTCTGCATTGCTGGGACTGGTGAGTGACACAGCCGCAAACTGGAAACTTGCGATTTCTTGTCGTCAGAGTCAACGCCAGAAAAAGTACGACCAAGCTCGAGCAGAATCGCTGCAGCCAGCCAGTCCTCCAATCACTCCGCCCAGCCATGTCAATGCCGGAGCTGCCACGGCTGCGAACGCTCCTGCTGCGCAGCCAGACGCGGTCAGCGTCGCACCGGCATGAACACCACCCGCAACGAAGCCGCACCAGCTACGACGGAAGCCACCGCTGCTTCCACGCACAACCATAAATATCATCATGTGCCCAAAAAAAGAACCTGGCCGTTCGGAACTTGAATATGAATCAAATCTTCCGAGTCGTGGCGGTGGCAGACAATTATTGACAACATTGTATGGGTGAACACTTCATTTTACGCTCTCGCCCTGGGTCGAACAATATTTTCGCCAGCACAGCACATGTTCAGACCACCCGCCTCCTCAGTCGGATCACCACCCTCACGCTTGAGGGGAACGCCTGTGAATTCAATACCTATGTAGGGACCCCCGAGGGCACGTTGCCGTGAGTTATTCATGGGATAGACCCGGGAACGACTTCCGAAGAACTAACCACCAACCTGCGAGTGTGCATGCAAGGAGTGACAGGGCACAGTGCACGGATGCTTGGTGCTACCATAGCTGTCATGATCACTTTTGTGGACCCCTTTACAAGATGCAAGTGGCCTGCCGGCCATAAAAGTTGACGTGGCAAGCCTGCCAAGTCTGCTCACAACCGGGGCACCACTCAGATGTATGCCCGACGCCAAACGCTCACGTGTGTCGGCAGTGGGGTATTCTTGACCCCGTTGACGGTCACCTCTGTGCTCCCAAATATCAATTTTGTGGGGATGCGCACTTAATGGGCTCCATAAAATGCTCTCAGACGCTGCGGCTCCGCACCCATGGTCATCTCCTAACTAGCAGCACCACCCCGGGGCCCCAATTCTCATTTTAAACAACCCACCCCCAAGCTCAAGTAATTCAGTAAAGAAAACGAGCCCTCATGTAGCGCTTCGCTGTCCTTCGAGGTCACAGTCCATCCCACCTCTCCCTCCTGCGGAGCGTGGCCAACAGCAGCAGCGGCCGCAGCCGAAGAACCAGATGATCAAAAGGCAGCAGCACCATCAGCAACCCACCCGTCAACAGTCCCAGCACGCCTCCAGCAAACACGCTGACAAACCAAATAAATTCCGATCTATCAGCCGGGGCTGATGATAAGGTGAGCTGGGCAGCAAAAGTTGCTCCTCCCATCGCTCCATTCAATACCCAATCCACCACATGCGCACAACTTCTCGCAGAAAACATCAAAGTCAAGCAGGAGCTGGCGGCTGTCAGGGCACGTCAAGCTAGCGACAGTGCTCAACTCCATGCCCTCATGGCGCGTTTTGTATCGCCACCCGACTCCCCTGAAGAACCCACCCTGGGCACTGCCTTATGACAGTGTGTTGGAAACGCGTTTGTGCTGCATTGAAGTCTGTGGCAAGTCAAGCTCAAGTCAAACAGCATGTCTGAATTCGGGCGTAAGTGTACAATCGCATGCATACGAAATCTTCCACATGCCTGCATCGACACACATTGATACCCATGCAACACGGGCGTAGAAAATGACGTTCGGTGGGGAAGGCATTCAGTTCTCGAATGACAATTTTTTTCGGTGGCGCTGCTACACGTTCAAAGCGCAATGGCATTTGACTTGATGATGTTCATCGCAGCAACTTCCAAGTGAGCATTGGGTGAATAGCAATAAAAATAAACAAGCGTTTACGAGCTTCAAACACATGAGATAATATTTAAATGTAGAAATAAGCATATTATGCTGCCGTAAGCTTTAGTTTCTTGCTTTGTTTTGCGACGTTGCGAAGAATTTTGAAGCAGAGATGAGTTGGTATGGGCCAGTTTCAGGAAACCTAACTTAAATCAGTTAAAAACCATTTCCACCTGGTCGCCGCAGCGTCTTTGCTGAGTACAACGCCTGAATCTCGGTGGCGTTTCAATTATAGCCAGCACTGATTTGAAGAAACCCTTGCCAAATCTTTGGGGAGCATACTTCAAGAGGTGCTTTCGCGTCTGAGCTGCTACGTTTAGTTACATTGTTGAGTCGTGCCGCACCGACATGCAGCGGGTGGACACAACGGTAAAACAGGCTATATCAATCGAAAAAGATTAGCCGTCTCACTCTACCACTAGTGCTCTACTGCCGAGGACATCACCATTGCCGAATCGTTCGCTATAGCCGCTACACCATAAACTTGCTCTACAATGAGTTCTGTACGGCCGTACTGAGAAACCTGGAGGACGACTGGGTGAACGTGCCTTCGCCAACCTTCATGGAGGAGCATACGAGGGAAGTTTTTGTGGTCAGGATTCCCACAAGGTGTAGGGGTGCTCGACGGCTGCCACTTTCCAGCGTCACTGAAGAAGAAATATGCTTCGGACTACTACAATTACAACAGCTGGTAAGTTGGGAAGGCCTGTTCAACTTTGTTATTTGCAATTAAAGTGTTCAATAAATTCTCTTAATCTTTTAGGATTACGTCTAGAGCATTCGTTTATTAAAAGTCGATGGTACATGTTTGAAATAAAATATGTTGCTTGTGACTGGAAAGTTTTCTTGATAATTAGCAGTACTGACTGCAATATACTGCTGTGTTTGCAGGTATAGCATTATCTTGATGGCCCCAGTAGACCACCGGTACCGCTTCAGGCCCACAAACGTCGGCTCTCCAGGGCGCTGCCGTGACTCGTTTGTGTACGAAAGATCCGTAATCTGCAAAGCTGTTGAAAGCAGATCTTTCAAACGCCCAACAGCAACAATGGAAGGCGTTTGTGTTCCTCCAATAATGGTGTTTGACCAGATATTTCCTCTGTCTCTCCAAACCTGCAGAAACCATGTGCGAATGCACAGGCTGATACACAAGAAAGGGCGTATAACTGTAATCTTTCGAAGAACACAAGAGCTGTATACATTTGGCCGTTTGGAAGCCAGGTTTCGTTTCATCATGAAACGCATGCAGGGCAGCCTCGCATTCACAGCCTTGGTTATTAAGGCTTATTGTGTTCTTCATACCATCTGTGAAGGTTTTCAGGAACACGTAGGATCACAATGGGAACAGGCAGTAACATTGTGGAATGCTGCTTACGAGCAGCGAACTTGTACGTCGGACGCGTCTAGCAAAAACGGCGAAGACGTCAGGAAAGCGTGAGCAAGATACTTCATTGCTAGAACTCATCAGTCAGTCACTGTTTCAGGTAGCTGAGGTAATCTTGTGCCTGCAGAAGTGAAACTGTTTTTGAAGAGTATATGCACCATTTTTGGCCTTCATGTACTGCGTCAAAGCTGTAGTATGTTTGTGTTTGCCGCACAATAATAATACACGAAGTTTAATGTCCTAAAACCACAATATGATTGTGAGGAATGCCGTAGTGAAGGGCTCCGGAAATTTAGACCACACGATCTGTTCGTCAGCTCTTCAAGTTTTTTCTTTACTAATGACAGACACATTGTTCAATGCTCTCCTGTAGTTGCTGCGCTGATTTCACAGCATCACCAAGCACCCCATGTTTTATTGTTGGGCATTTATGGCACGTGTTTTTGAATTCACAAAAGCGTTGAAAGTGTGAGATGAGGCCTTTTTCAGTGGATGTTTTTATTTGCTCCAAATACTGTTCAACGAACTTGTATACCATGTATAATTTTTTGCCCATATTTTTGTATCTTACAACTCGAGGTCATTTATCATTAATGTGCTTCAAAAGAAACAAATAACGCCACAAACTATATACGCTTGTACCATTGAAGTGGCTTTTTAAAATGACGCCTATATCACCTTCACATTTTGGCGGGCGATTGTGCCTTGTATTTCATTTCTCTGTTATATTGTAGTCTTTGCAGATGTATCTTTACAAGAATGTGTCGTTATTGTACTATCCTAATAATTAATCTAAATATACTTCATAGAAAAATGTGCATTTTTAATTCTTGGATATTTCAATGGTTTATCTTGAATCTTTGTCTTCATTTAGTATACAGCTGTTTCTTGTCTTTTAGTAACATTTGATGCACATTTAGTCCATGTGCATGGCCTCAGTGTTCGTTTCCTTGCTGCACACATATTCATTTAGTATGTTCATTTGAACTCACTTGCCAAAAGTTTGTCAATCTACACTTTGTGGCTATTTTTTAGTCAGTCTCAGAGTTCTTATAAAAAAAGTGAAAGTTTGACTAGTTCAGTTAAAAAAAACAATTGCACAATCATATCATATTTTAGAGTTAATAAACGTGTTTTACGCTGTTTGTGGAAATAAAAACGCACACATTTGTGCCTTACGACTCCATTTCAGTGAGCACTATCTAGAAGTATACATAAGCGCATTGGTTTTCATATGCCAAGCCTTCGGTTTCTGCACCAGGACATCTTAATTTCTCGGTGAGAAAAGTGCAGACTACACTGCAGTGAGCAAAGCGGTATTATTTGCTGAATTAGTGTAGTTGTCCAATGTCTCGGTAACAGCATTAGTGTAGGTGTGAGGACACCGTTAAAAGCGCCTTAGGAGAACTCTTGGTTATGGTGAAATGCAAGCCACTCCTTCAAAAAGCGTGCGAATTTATGTGACCGGCTTTTATTGTGATATCATAAACTTGATAGATCTCGTTTCCCCACAACAATATTTGTCATTTTTTTTATTCATTTCAACGTCATGTAAGGAGTAAGTTGCGATACAGAAGTTCGGAGTATACTAAAATATAGTAGCAGGGATTTTTTCTTAGGCGGCACGGAAATCAGTGCTGCCTAATACTCATACTGTATCCTTCAAGAAATGCATGATTACAAAGGCAAGCTATTATTTGTTGAATCAATAAATCCTTCTTCAAGGCCTCCAATAATCGAGAAATTTCTGAAAAACTTCAGTGAGCTTTTCTTCTTTTTTGGCTGCTTCTTTCTGAAGCTTCCACTGATCATTCTGAAGCTCGAGCTCTCGTGCTTTACATTTCTGCCACATGCGTCGAAACATCTTTTGTTCTTTCACCATTTTTACTCCAGCCGACTCATGACCGGCTCGTGTCTTTTTTTTATGCAGCGGGCTGCGTCGTAGTTGCTTCAGCTTTCGCTGATGCAAATTCATTGGATAATCTTCATACTGGTATAATTACATGCGTTGTATAATCTGCGAAAAGTTACATACGTATTAACAGTAGTGTCACCAAGGCTGGACACATATTGGAGACAACATTCATTGCAACTTGCAGCAGTGCTCAGGAGGATGTACATGCTTACAAAGCGGTAGAAAGAAATACACAATTACGCACATAAAACAATGCAAACACTGTTTTTGTGCGTGTGATTGCGTCTGTTTGTGAAATTATCATGGCTCACTAAGTAACCCATCGGCACATATTAGGTAGATACTGACCTGTGAAACGGAGAGGCTTTCGCAGTTGCTTTCAACAGCAAGCCTGGCGTCATTTCCAGGCACAGACCCACGGAAGTGGTGTATTCGCCAATAAAATGGCCACATCACCACACCAGAAGCTGGAGTTCTTTTTTCTGCAATGAACGAAAGTGCCAGCTTACTATTAGCGACAGAAGCAAGTCGAAAAGATATTCTGCGCTTGTGTATGACACCACCTTATGGCACAAGGCTTTGAACAGCGGCATATTTGGATTGAATTGTTGCGCATGCTGCATTTTATATTCAAATTCAATAAGAGTATCCAGTTGCAAGACGACAGCATCAACTTACACAGAGCCCCTTCTTGGTAGTCGCCCTATAACGATAAAAAAATCTTAGCTATACTGGGTATCTCTAGAGTTAATGTTTACACAATGGACTTGTATACTGTAGGGCTTTCATTCCTGAGGACAAGTCCGTTCGTTGAAGCGTTGGCTTCAGGAACACACTGTCTTCCGTGGTTTTATTTTGCTGTTTTTTTCATCGCTTTAATATTTCATTTTCGGCTGAACTTGCACAATAAAGGCGCCTGAGAGAGGCCTTGTGAACGACCTTATAATTCATCTATGATGTTGCCTCGAAAAGGCAATACAATCAACGCAGGTGTAAATTTGTTTAATTTGACCACTAAATATGCATGCGAGAGTTTTTATGCGAGACACGTCGCCAAATCACACCGAAATGATCGTAAGGGGCAGAGCTTCTTCGCGCCGTTTTCCGCGAAAAACATTTGTTTGGTGGCAGCATTCACATGCACGGCGTAAGCTTCTCGGCAGTACACAAGCAGGATGTTCAAGTCAAAATTGTCACCTGTACTTGCTTTGCAGATTTTCGATCTTATTGTCTAGCTGGGATCACGTCCTCACAATGCAGTACCTGGCCAGCGCCTCTGTGATGGCAAAGTAAATTTTCCCATTCGACTTATGTCAACAAAGGCATGGGAGGTATTCTTCTCAAAGCGTCATCAAAATCAGCGTCTCCTCTTCGGTCCAGTTCGCGCGCTCACTGGAACATGCCAACTCTTCTTTTATTTATTTATTCTTTGTTTAAACAGAGTGAAGTGGCGAGTCGGACTGGCCAAAGATCGGTAAGCAAAAAACGAAAACAGGTGAAGAAAGCAGGGAAAGTGAGCTCAATGACGATGGTGATGAAAGTACCAGTCTTGCATTCTTGTTTGCCAAAGTTCCGCTAAGAGTGGCATGCATTTAAATATTATTTATTTTCACTCTATAACCTTCAAAGCGTTTTCTTTGAGAATTTAGTGCAGACAAAAGATAGTAAATTTGATTTTCAGTTCATTATGATTTGTTTTATATACTTTATATTATATCGCACTTCGCGAGCTGCGCCATCAAGAGTATGCATTTCTCAGTCAACTGAGTTCTGGTGAAGGCATTAGGTGGCGATTGGCATTTGGACGAATGCCGTTTCGTTTGCACATGTGGAACCGCGCGAATGGCGATAAATCTGAAGGCATTCGGAGATAAATGCCATCTTTTTGCCCGTGTGGCACGGGTACGAAAGAGATGTTGCGAAACGCCAATCACGCTGCCGCTGACAGCTTCAAACTGATGCGACTTCATACCACGCTGACGCCAGCTTTTGAGCCGGCAACGCTGTCACAGCAACAATGAACCCACGTGGTCAAACAGTTGCAAAACATCGTCACGGCATTCCTTACGCTGCAATAGCAGAAATATACTCGCCCTTACGTAAGCCATCACTCAGCATGAGCACGCCTCTAAAAAAAAATATGGTCAGAACAGACTCGCAAACAGCCCTACACGGGCTTTCCTCTAGAACCAACTCCCTCTAAACATAATGGCTTAGCTAACTCCCTACTACCTAGGGACATCATAATCCCTATATATTATACAGCCTAGAGGGGACGCCAGGTCACTCTTCTTCCTTAGGAAACTCCCGGACTCACGCTGAGGCCTCGATACCCTGGTGTTCACATACTTCCCAGGGTTGGCCTGATGTTTATCTGCCGACAGTGGACCACGCAGAACGCCCTAGAGAACGAAGGGGCTGCTTGCCATCCCCCCGAATAGACCCAAGAGAGCTTCTTAGACCAACTGTACTTTTTTCTAGAAAAAAAACTGCACTCTTGAAGAAAGCACAAACACCCCCCCCCCCCCCCCCCCCCCGCTGCTGAATGACAATACACTGCACAAAGTACAACAGGCCCCGAATACACCTCATTGCCAAGTGTGCGGTTCAGAACCGACTCTATTCCACACATACTGGCTCTGTCCTAGAGCCAATACACCACAACACCAACCACTCCGCTCCAAAATACTTCCATGGGAGCCCTAGGTCACGAATATTGCCGAAACAACCTCCTCGTAGACGATTATTGTTAACCGTATACGTACCATCTTAGGGGAGGCCAGTAAAACCTCCCCATAGAGCTTAGACTCAGATTTTGGTTTCAAAATAAAATGTTTGTTTCTTTCTCTCTGCACTGACAACCGGCGGCTTCCCCCTCACTCCAACATTGGCATCACAAGCCGAGATCACGGTATACCCCCGCCTTTCCACGCAACGAATTAACCATGGGCAGCACAGCCCCACCCATTGGTGAAGACTTAATGGTGTCATCCATTGGCAGATTTACAGCACTTCCGCTAATACTTTTTTCTGCTCTATGCGGAGCAAGCCTATTTTATTGGAGGATTGAGAGTGGTCCCGAGGAGTTCCTTGGCAGATCTTGAGCACCTCCGTCGCGAGATCCACTCCACGGAGTAACTTTTCACCCCGTGCCTTGAAACGGTGCCAACTTTAGGTGCGCCAATAGACGTCGGTCGTAGCGCCTCGCGTCTAGGGTCACCTTTTGCTAGCGCAGTGTCCATGTCTACACCATGCCCACTCAAACAAGAAGAGAGACGCGTGCATCGTGCTCTATTGTGACCCTGCCATTGGCTCCAGAGAGAGCGCGTGTGTTCCATTGGTAGATTCCCTTCTGTACCCAGAGTGGAATGCTTCGGCACAGAGTTCATGGGTCACTCCAAATCCGGCAATCTATGACGCCATAAAGGTCTGGCAATAGAACTGCCGTGGTTTTCGCGGAAAATGTAGCCTCCTTCAATAGCGCATTAACACACGCCTTGTTTGGTCAGATGTTATAGCGGTTCAGAAGCCTGAAACGTCACCCATAATTCCAGGTTATGAGTCCTATAATAGTTCGTTGAAGGCAGAGCGTCGATTATGATTGACAAAGTGCTAACCGTAGTTGGCTTAGACAACGTCCCGGGCACCAACTTAGACCATGTATATGTGGAGCTTATTCTCACGCAAAAAAAAGAAAGGAGAGAAGCGAAGTGCCATTCATTGTCAATATATATAGAAACCCAAAGCAAAAAGCCACTGGTTTTTATGCCACTATCCAAGGTGCCTACATCCAAAGAAAGAAACTCTTACTGCTCGGAGACTTCACCGCTCTCGACTAACGCTGTGGTTACAACCGTGCGGACGTCAAAGGCAAACACCTTGCTGCTACCACCAAAAGATTTCAGCTTGAACTGCTTATGGTTCCCGCATTCCCTACCCGGATCGGAAGCAGTTTGTGCAGGGACACTTGCCCCAATTTCACCTTCGCCCGTGGCAGTGCAAACTATACCTAGGACAACCTGCAGGAATACTTGGGCATCGTTTACTGCAATCTCCACACAAAAGTTACAGAGAGTGCAGAGTATCGATTTATTGCACAAGCACGCATCACAAACTGGGACACCATCCGTCGTGAGAGCGAACATTCACTCAACAGCCTTACAAGCCTTACTGACTGGTGCACTCAACCTAAAGAAATTAGAGAGCGTTGGACTACCACCATTAACAGAACACCTGTACTGGCGCAAGTGAACGGCCATCTCCTACATCCTTGAGAAACCTGAAGGAGCCTCGTCCGCAGATGGAGGACGCAGAAACATATCCGACGTCTTAAGCTAAGGATGGCAGCACTCACCACTCAGGCCGAGCAGTACACTGCAGAACTGGCGCGACTCAATCGGGCCCAGTTCAACGACTCTCTTAGAGGCTCACTGAGCACGGCCCGCACGTGGCACATTCTGCGTGCTTTCATTGACCACACCAGCACTAAAAATGACACGAATATATCAGTCATATGCCTCATTCACGCCTTTAAGGGTACGGAAGATGAGCTGCTGAATCAAGTCAAGAGTGAATACTTTGGTGATTTCGACTCAGTTACAACTCAAGCAACGTATCGTAGACGTGCCAACGACACTCTCAACCGACCAATAACGGTGGATGATGTTTATGCAGCCAATCGCAGCAGCAACCGCAACACAGCGGCTGGGGCAGACGGAATCACGTACTCCCCTGTCAGCAACCTCAGCGGCAACACCATACAAGAAATCATGGCGTTTCTCATCATCATAGGCAAAGTGGCACACTTCCCCCTGAATGGAAGCACGCGGAGGTCATAATGATGCCGAAGTCACGCATAAAGCTTGAGATCGAAAATCTCCGACCAAATATTCCTCACTTCCTGCCTTGGTGAACTCTTCGAACGCGTCATCACGTACTGCGTGCAAGAATATTTTGAATACAATGACATTTTCCCGCACCTAAGGTACGGGTACCCGGCACATCTTTGAACACAGAATGTACTGCTTCAATTAAAAGAACTCACTGGTAACGCCTCCAGCAACGAGAAAATAATATGATCGCTTAAGACATTAAGGGTGCCTTTGATAACGTTAGCCAGCAGGCCATACTTGAAGGCCTCGAGGCTCTTTATTGTGGGCAGAGCCTCTGCAATTACGTTGAGACATCCATGTCAAACCACACCACCACGATTGGTATCGGCTCTGTTTGATCACATGTTATCAGGGTTTCGAACAAGAGCATCCCACAGGGTTTAGTGATTTCCCCGCCACTATTTAATGTAGCTATGGTTGGCTCGGCACACGAGCTCTACCGCATCGGCGGCATCCATCACGCAACGTACGCGGACGATACCACCGTCTGAGCCACGCATGCGTCCTTAGAGAAAAAGAATATAACCTGCAGCAGACAGCCACATGCGTCGAACAATATGTCCAGGCACGAGGCCTGGGCTGTGCAACAGAAAAATCTCAGCTTCTACGAATTTATTGACGCAGGCGTCCATCATCGGCGCAGAACGACCAAGGCTCCCGCCTCCACGTCGTCCCTGCTGATCAACAAAACTCAGAGAAAGCCACCAATCGAATATTAGGCATGTGGATTCAATCGAACCACCATGTGAACGCACACTTTTCCTCCTCCGCACCGCTAAACTACAAGTGGCCTGAATGGTATCTCGGGTAGCCACTCGTCACCATGGCATGCGCGAGGAGGCCACCCTGAAACTCATACGAAGCCTCGTGGTCAGTAAGGTTACATACAGCTTGCCCTACTGACGGCTCATCAAAAGCGAACAGGACAACGTAGACGCAATGATCCGCAAGGCCTACAAAGCAGCACTCAAGCTACCACCCAGGCACTCGCTCATGCAGGCTCCTTGCATTGGGTCTGTAGAACACCTATGCAGATCTTTGTGAAGCAAAACTCACCACACAACTGCAGCGGCTCATGCGAAAACCTACAGGCAGTGAGCTGCTCCTATGCTTCGACTACATCGACCAGTTTCACGACACAGCTCGCCGCAAACCCATTTCCAACCAGCTTCGTGCCACTTATAAGGTCACTCCCATCCCCCGCAATATGGATCCCCGATTGCACCAGGGCCGGCGGAGAGCCAAAGTGCAAGCCTTCGAACGCACTCGTCCGCACAACAATACTACGTACTATGTTGACTCCACCAACTACGTTTATACAAACAATAAAGGTAGTAGCCACAGTCGTGGACCGTACACTGGCATTACGTCCTAGCGCTTCCGTGCAGTTCTTGTACATCACCGAGGCTGAAGAAAGTGCCAACGTGTTTTCTCTTGTTCGGTACCCAAAAGCTATCAGTCGCTACGCCTCTTTTCACAGCCGCGACCCACCTCATTTTTCTTTCTTCATTCAATGGAAATCGATACCTGCGTTTGCCTTTCACGCTCGAGTTGGAGTAGTCAATGGCTGAACAACCGACAATCGTTTATCAGGACGAAGATAAACGGGCGACCGCGCACGTGAATTGCGAATAATTTGAGGCTTGTGATGGAGCGGTTCCCCGTCATCTACTCTTTTCAAACCAGAAGCCGGTAGCAGATGGTGTATCCCACTATCTCTTGCTCTTTTAATGGTCACCTATTTTGTTTCACTTGTTCATAGCAAATAACTTGAAGGCGTGCATGACTGCTGCAAACGTACATGTTGAATTGAAATTACGTCGCCTACACTTCTAAGATGACAATTTGGCACATACGGTTGATACACTCGTTTGTTCGTAGCAATGCGCAATGTTCATTGACTGTCGCACCGCCTAGCGGAATTCAGGAGCGTCCTCTCAAGGATGATCAGTAGGCGGACGCTCCTAATCCTTTCTTGATGTTCCTTGTTCGGTGGTACTAGCTGCAGTGTTAACGTGTTAGCAAGAAACGAACACATACCACTTTGCATCTTTCGTGCATCAGTGAATATACCGGACCATCCGTGGCACGATATATTTGGTTCGTTCTTGCGAGACGCGAAGTTTTCGTGAAAAGGCAACTCGCGCTTTCTATTAAAGCCCGCAGAGTACACATATCAGCTTCGCGTGGTTTTATGCCACCACTTTGGATAGTTAGATATTATCGCCTGCCAATTTCAGTTTAAAATCGCTTGTTGTACGTGCGTATAGCATTCGTCAGTGCTTTTGTAGTGCATGAATTCTATAACTTTTATTTTATGCGGAAAGTAGCGTCAGGTCACGATTTGCGCTTACAAACTGTGGCCTACGCTGCGCCGCTTGTTTTTCACGTTTGTAGATAGATGACAGCTCACTGCAAGGGATTCTTTTTTTTTCGGGTACTGGAGTGAAATGATCTCCGCACCCTCAAATAAAAATGGTAAGTGACGCCATGTAAGTGTTGTGCGTGGTGAATGGTCGACGTGTTGTATGTGCTATTGGAGTGATCTGGCGGAGAGAATTCCTTAGATTACTTTGAGCATCGATGTTCAAAGAAACTGCCCTGAGGTCGAGGATTTTTCACTGAACGTAAATGGTTTCCCCAGTGCGCTGAGAATGACAGCGTCGATGAACGATCAGCTGCTAGCTCACAAGCAGAGAGTTGCACTTCACGTCCCGTCACGGGTTAATATTTTTCACGCTCATAAGTTACTGTAATTGTATTTATTATAGAGTATCCTTCAGCTAACTCAAAATAAAAGGATACTTTTTTTGTGCCTTGAATGTACTTCAATTACAGCGGACTTTACAAAGTGCCGCATGCCACCGACACTCTGGAGCCCGACCAGCGAAGTGAAATGGTTAGAGCAATATAATATGCAGTTACGACTACAGTCGATGCTAACTTTTTCTGCACTTCACCGGTGCTGTCTGAACGAAATTGTTGGTCAACAAATTTTCCTGACTTCGTCGCCCAAAGCATACGCGTGTCGATATCCTTGTTTAGAGCACACAGATGAAATATGCAGCATTCGAGTGAAGGGAATTGCACATTGTTAAAGTCTCATTAAGGCTGTGACACAAGCCTAATGGGAAGTCAAATGCTCCTGTTTCGTCGAAGAAGCAGCTGCATGATACTTATAGCTCAAGTAATGACGACGGCGTATTATGTTTGCAAACCATCGCATTGAAATAATGTCGTAAACGTTCATCGTGGTTCTTGCGGCATTCCAAGTTTCCAGAAGCAAAAGCACGTCTGCTTTGGTTAGCACGGCAACACGTTCGATGTCATTGGCATGAGCGTTGATAAAGCTACTGTTTAGCAGTGTTGTAGTCATGCTGATCGGCAGCATTGATCAACGGCACTGTTAACAGCAGCGGTGACCAGCATCAAGCGATAGTCACCGACAAAATTCGGTCTTGTGCAACCGCGACGGTGCGCTACTCGCTATAGTGTTGTACTACTGCGGCGAATCCGCTAGACAGGCTCGGCACGAATGATCTCGGAGCGCCGTCCAGTCCATACGTGAGTTTTAGTTCCCGTAGTTTTCTGTAGCACGCACAGAAGTACGCAAAGCATCACTGATACACGGTCGATCAGGTGACACCACTATCCTTTGCATTGTGGCAAGAAATGAGGTAGCGAACATTCAGCAGTTCGTATTGGTTGGGAATTAAAGTATTTTGGTTCGATATACCTTCATTTGACGATCAAGAGTTCATCCGGTGAAAGCGGCATGGGGGGTACTTCCATGCGTCTTATCTTTTCCTATGCCAGTTCCCGGGTTGATCACCCTTCCGCAGCTATCTTGGATTGCACAGCACGCCACCTATAGGCCGTAGGCATTGCGAATACATTTTATTTGGCTCTTAACCGTGTCTGTAGGATTAGCAAAGTGTACAAGCTTCATAGGCTTTGTGCTATTGTTTGAGTGCACCCAAAGAATGCTATTAAAATTGAATAATTTGGCGGGTTCTATGTCCATCCCTCATTCCCTTCAGCGACGTTCATACCTCCCCTGCGCATGTGCATCCCTCTCTCTATTCGCTCTTACGCTCCGCTCTCTCTCTCCCCTGAGTGGGCGGTGAGTTTTACCTGAGTACAAACAATGATTTTGTAGCCGTTCATCGTCGTTCTTGCGGCACTCCAAGTTTCCAGAACCCAAAGCACGTCTACTTTGGTTAGCACGGCAACACGTTCGATGTCGTTGGCGTGTGCGTTGATAAACAGTTTGTTTAGCAGTGCTACAGTCATGCTCATCGGCAGCGTTGGTCAACGGCACTGTTCACGTCAGTGGTGACCGGCGTGAAGTGATAGCCGCCAGCAGAATTCGTCAAGTAGAGGAGGTTCTGAATGTTGGTACACCTGCTTAAGGCGATGTAGACGAGCTTTCTTGCGGGCCGTACACCATCTTACCGCTGCTTCACATCTACGCATGGTGCTCTTTACCGGCATATTTGTCATTTGTTTTTCAAGTAAATGCATCTTACTGTTAGTTACTGGCTATGTTTGTGAGGTGTGCCTGGGTGCACAAAGATATGACGTACTGTTTGTGCAATAAATTTAGTTGCAAATTGGTGAGTCTATGTTTTGCTGCCAGTAAGGCACGGTCTAGTCTTTCTAGCCTTTAGTCGTAACCGTCAAGGCTAAGGGTAATAATTTTGCCTTGAATAAAAAGAAACGAAAAAAATCAAGTGCGTGAAGTACTTCTTTATGGCCCCTTCTGCTGTCACCAGAAGTGCGCAGCATTAGCATTTGACACAGGTGAGTTAGCAGAGCCTAGCCGCTGTAGCATCATAATGGGTGAAACTACAATTTCCTGGTTTCCCATTTATGTATTCGCCTTCAGTACGCAAATAAAAATTTCATCAAAAAAATATTGCGCAAAGTTTTCTATGTGCCTTCCATGTGACCGCGTGAGCACTCACGCACGTCACCAAGTGGCGTGTGCAGTCCTGTACAAGTTTGAAGGACGCATATCACGTTGAAACTAGCTTTTTCCAAAGGTGCAAGTGGCCAGGGCATGCAAAAGCACCCTATATTGAGAAGACGCAGCTAAGTAAGTATCTAGGTGACCACACTGATGACATGCTCTTATGCTATAGTAAGTTTCAAGATCGCAATCTAGCCCATCTAGTGGGTCCAGGTTCGCTAACAGAACAGATTCGTCGGAAGGTACAACATTTCTGTACTCACTGATTTTCTTTAAGACAACAACCGTGCTAATGCTTATGGCGTTGCCAATGCATCAACGGGATCATGCATTCATATATAAACACATATGTGATGATCAGCGGCTCCTATCATTCACCGTTGTAGAAGCACGCTACGGTAATGCCGAATGCGCAAACATGTCAGCTCACGCGAATCACGCACGTTTGTGCACTTTGCCTTTTCTAATCGTTTCAACTCATTGAAGTCAAACCATTGTTGTTTTACGCCTAGCCTAATTATCTATTGGGTAGGAACTAGGCGCTACGCGTGAAACATTTATAAAAGACTGTCACTTACAGAGGCTTGTATATCAATAAGTCGCCTGCTGTGGGTACAAACCTAGCTCTATCAATTGGCTTTTCTCAAGCAATTTACGCATAAGCAAACGCATCTTAAAAAGTAACAACTTGCGCAGGTGAGCGCATACTTCGACTATTGTGACCGTGAGATCCCCCATCGGCGTCGCAGCGACATCACGCGGTTCTTTGACATGGGCTACCTGAACAACGTGCACCATGACCAGACCATCGCTACCATTGGCCCAGATACGCAAGCGAGTGATATGGTGCGTCTGGAGCGCTTCAGCTGGGACTTTGCAGAGGGAGCGGAAGAGAGCCGCCAGAAGATTGACCATTATGCTCGCCTCTATGTCAACGCGTTTGAACCAGACGAGATACTTCCTCAGGGTACGTAGTGCTGCCGCCGATGTTGCTGATATTCCTAGTAATATTGCTGGTAAGAGCAGTATTAGCACATATACGGCTGCTACAGTTACGACACACGGCTATCTCTTGACCTATACTTATATATAAATTTTTTTTTCGTTGTGTAATATTTGAACCTGATAACCTTACGCAGCTCGTTTCAGAGAAATTCCGGTGTTGGCGTCGCTGACAGCGTCTCCAGTTGTGAGTGAGAAAACATTGTCTTGTGCATGATAAAAATAAATAAAAACCTGCCAATAAAATAAAAAAAGTTCAGTAGCAATGAGAATCAATCCCAGGCTCTCTGCGTGGGAATCAGGTGTGATACCAGAGAGGCGCGCCAATCATCGAAACTGATGCGAAAAAAAAAACAATATGAATTTCATGTACTAGAAGTTGACATTATATTGCGTCCAGACAAAAAGCGAGGCCTTAACTTTACACCCATTTTGTTCGTGTAGTAGAAGAAACTTCTTCAATCCACGCCATATTAGGTGATAGAAACAGAATCGCGTCAGGCGTCTAGACTTGTGAGATGCCCAGCAAGTGGGTGTTAGAAAAGCCCAGCCATAACAGGGCTCTCAAACTTATGTTCGCATGTTGTTTTACGTACGCGTAAAGGCCCCTTTGCTGATTCGCAAAAAGAATTATGACGCAGTGGGAACTTGGCAACTGAACTTGCAGTAGACTTTCTACGATAGTTTGAAACGGCCAGTGTTGCACGCACAGTCGTTCGTTCCCTCAGGGCACGGTTGAGACATACACCCAGACCGAAGCTAGGCTAGTTATTAAGAAGGTGACTCGCGCAGGGCCCGGTTACGCTATTGTGGTCTACTCTTGAAGGTGAAGCTCAAGCGTTCTACAAGTTTTGTCACTGTTGTTTAATCGTCATATAATATACATAATGCTCAACGGCGTCACCTCTGCCATATCCACCAATAGCTACTGCTTGTATTAATAATAATAATAACATTAATTATTATTATTATTATTATTATTATTATTATTATTATTATTATTATTATTATTATTATTATTATTATTATTATTATTATTATTATTATTATTATTATTATTATTATTATTATTATGTACTTTTTATTTGCCCTGCAATATCAATTTTCTCGGATAACGTGCAAGGCTGGACCACAAATTTGCTTACGATCGTTTTTCTGCTACCCCGTCACTGCTGGGCGAACAAGATCAGAGGCTACATTTATGAGGTACTCAAGCTGCTTATATCAGCTTTTATGTGCCCATGCCACTGTGTAACCATGTTTGCACAGAAAATAAATTGATAAATAAACAAACGAATGAATGAACAAGTTGCGTGAGGCGGAGTCGTCATTGCGGTCGCCGCTGTTGGAGTTTGGCACAAAGCTAGAATGCGCACCTCAATGTAGATGACTCTTCTCCACCTTGCTCGCCTCATACATGACAAACGCGTTTTCGTACAAGAAACTACGCAGTGCCAGAAATAGTCTAGAAGTGACGTGGGAATACAGTGCACCATTCGTAGTAGCTGCTTGCTCACTCCCGCTGCCAATCACATTTACAACACGCGCGCCAAGCGTCGCTAGAGCAAGATCGTACGGCAGCGCCACTAGTTCTCATGACCACCCGCCTCTCCGGCGGAGCTTTCAAACTGAGTTTATTCTAGTAACGTTGGTGCCAACACCCCCTAGATTCCTGAGGCCTTTCCGATGGCTGCGTGACGTCACCCTGTGGGCCCTTGCGGGCGCTGCGTTCCGATGTTCCGGATCGTCGCTCTACCTTCTACTGAAGTTGTAATAGCCTGTGATGGGTGCGAAATACTATGCCATGTATTTGAGAAGCTTTCTCGAGAACAAGTGAAGCATTCTGAAGGTAGCTTCACTCTGGTAAGAAGAAACCATACGACACAAGATGAGTTTTATTCTGTTAAAACATAACTTTTTCTTCAGTGTAGCTGATTTCCGTGCTGCAGCCTTCTTCTGTGCATTGTCAAGGATGCTGTCAGCTTTCATTCTGCAGACGTTGTTCAAGACAACATTGGTCTCTGTGCGAACTACCAAGTGCAAGATAGTTTGTGCGGTGTGGCCATTTAAAGATGTTCAAATGTCGATCTGTGGTTACAACAAAGAAAATGCTACTGAAGAGACGACACCGCATTGGTCACTGCATGAGGGAAAGTCTTTGGAATATTCTCTCAATGAAAGTTTCTGCAGAACTAGCTGCGTTACTAGAACCATGTCACAGCTCTACCCCAAGCACAGCACTTGGAACAGCGCTACCACAAGAAAGCGATCAAAGTTTGATTCCGTTCTGAACATCAGAAAGTGAGAGATGTGGGAGAGCAGTCAATGAGCATTTAACTTAAGGAGAAGTGTTTTCTTTGAGAACAAGCCTTACTCACTTGTTAGTGATAGGTACTGTCCGAAAATTATTGCAGATTCCTGGCAGCTCCAGCTTGAAGTCCGAATATGAAAACACCTTGTTCCTCTTTTTGCTAAAATTGTCCAGACTCAAGGGACCTGTTTATAGCTTCTTGCAAAGTAGTACTCTCCCTTCTTGCGATCTTCCTCGCTGGCGATTCAAGACATGTTGGCTTTGAGGACAAGTATTTTGGACAGTTTGGAAAGACAGCGGGTAAAACATTGTGCTTCAGCTTGCCTTTCTCCCATTCTATTTTCAATATCGTTCATCTTGACGTGACAGCGTTGTTATAAAATCATCTGCTTGGAAGTGCAGCTCTCAAATCTTTGAGCGCAAAGAAAAAGGCGGCTGTTGTAAACTCTTTGCACATGAAACACTATACGCGTAGATATAACCTGCGAATAGCTGCTTCTTCAATATTATTTAACTGTGGTATAAGCACAAAGAGTTTCTTCTGCTTATACCACAGTTTCCGAATATATTCCAAATAACGAACGCTTATGCAGGGCCCTATTTACAGGTACGCGTGAGTTGCGCTTAATTCGCTCCAACTGCGCCAATAAAGCAGCCTTCTAGGCGTATATAGCTGTAGCATATCCGACGTACCGCGATTAGCCAGCCTTGGGACGTTTATTCGTCACATGTGCAAGAGTCCAAACGACATGTCTTCTGCTGACACAGCAAGGGAAGCGTAAAGTCCCCGTTGAGGCGCGTGGTCGACGCGGCACGATCAGGTGTGAAAAAAAAACAAGGAGGAGAGGGGGCAGCGCACCGCCTGCTGCGACTGTGTTCAGTTTTTCCCGTCGTCCCTACTACTGAGACTCGATCTCCTCATTGCACAGCAGCGCACACAGCAAAAGAACGCGCCCCGGCTTCTGGAACGCTCGTTTTACGTTCATTATGTTAATCAAAACTGCCAACTTAGCTCACGCACTCGCGAAATGCACCACGAATGACACTAAATCTTCATGGAGAAGCCACAACTACAAATGGAAATTTCTCCGCTAAATTTAGCGGCAGTTTGGCAACAACAACCCCCAAAGTCTGGCAACTGACTTATGAAACGCCAAACAGAACCTTGCCCTCCGTGGCACCCAGAAACACAACCCCGACCCATGTTGCACGAACTTGCATGCAGTCGTTGCGATCCCGCACCAAACCTCACATCGGGCGTTAAAACGGGCACGCTGAAAAAAAAAGAATGCTTGCACGGACACGAAGAACACTGAATTGAGCGCGAACATACACTACGAAGAACACATATTGCACAGCAGCTTTGTGCACACGCACTGCCTTGCCCGGGCAAGCGCGCCGAGAACAGACGTGGCGCCAGTGTAGTGAGACGCTTTTCCAGTTTTTCCGCTGGACACTCTCCGTAACGTAGCACGTTGTTAAAGGGCGATGTGAAGAGGCCTGACGAATTTTTAAAGTGTCTTGCCTGTGCCCACTCCCTCTCTCCTGTGGTGTTCCTTGCTGCGGCGTTTACGCCACCATTGCGCATCGCCTCCTCCTCTCTCTCTTACCGGACATTCCCCTTTTCTTGCCTTAAAACGCCGACGCAGGCAGCGTCTCCGAGCGACTTTCTTGGTTGTAAACACTGATTTCTCGCTCTGCACAACCTCTCACTGGTCACCCTTTATATAGGCACCAGATCTTGACCTCCAAGGAGATTGCCGGGGGAGATTTCTCCTATGCGTTGTTGAGAGAGTGAGAGAGAATAGGTTTTATAACACACAGTGGGTCGGCAGTTTAGGCTTGGTGGGTTCAAGTGGTGGTGCCGACTCCCTTGACTCGGGTGGCATCCTGGGCCTGCCGAATGACCCCGAGCTAGGCGTTCAGCAGCGTGTTTTGGAAGGCCGGCTCCTAGCGACGGCAGCGCCGATGAAGAAGGTCCCACGAAGCTTCCGCAGCCGGGGCGACGGCGAGAACGAACGATCTTGAGGCTACCTGTGGTCTGAAATTTACATTGCAATCGGCAGCGTTTTCACGGCATTTGTCACCGGTAATTCCCAGAGCACACGGCTGAGAGTTACTCGGAGCCCACAAGCTTTACATGTATCGGTGGGGCATAAGTTCGGGTATAGCAGGGGCGTAAGATAGCCGGGTTTGTATAATAATAAGTTTAGAGTAAGCGAAAGCTTACAGCATGGCGTCTGTTTAATTTATCGTGTGGTGGTGGGAACTTACGTCTTACGCCTATAATGCTGGGTGATGTCTCGGAACGTTGTCAAACAATCACCCCACGACCATAGTGATTCCTCTTCCTGTGTGTCTGTCAAAGTGTCTCAATACAGCATACCCAATGCCCCGTAATCGGAATCAGAGCCGGCCGCCATATATTTGGCTGCGGCTCAGTTAGAGAGATTTCGAGCCGTAACGTTAGCCACCTCGATTTCCGCGAGCGGGACGTCGGTGTTTTCAGAGTCCATAGGAGGAAAACTGTTGGAATTTGTGTTTGCGTGCGCGACACCGAGTCGTCATCGCCGCACAATTGAAAAATGCAGGCCACTTCCCGCGACAGATGGCCGTGCACGAAACCTCGGACTGCCGCCTCCGAATTGCTTATCAAGATCTCTGCATTCGGCACCACTACGAGAGCTAAGGCTATCGCGGCTTCTATATGAGCATTTCTCAGAAATTTTCGGCGACATTGAGCGTATCTATCTATCTATCTATCTATCTATCTATCTATCTATCTATCTATCTATCTATCTATCTATCTATCTATCTATCTATCTATCTATCTATCTATCTATCTATCTGTCTATCTGTCTATCTATCTATCTATCTATCTATCTATCTATCTGTCTATCTATCTATCTATCTATCTATCTATCTATCTATCTATCTATCTATCTATCTATCTATCTATCTATCTATCTATCTATCTATCTATCTATCTATCTATCTATCTATCTAACCACCTACTACTTTTGGCTCTCCTGGCCGTTTCGCAAATGGCATCAATACCAAGCTTGGTATGGCATAACATGGCTGTATGAAGAACATATTTGACTAGCCATAACATTAAAATCATTATATGTCTGTCAGTAATGTTATGATTTACATTACATGGTTCAGCAGCCTTGCGGTAGTTTCGTTCACATGGCATGTAGCAAAACTGGTATGGTATGACATGATTGCATGACGAACACAAGGGACAGATTCTAACATGAAAATCATGACCTGCGTGTCATGTAACATGACAACATGCCGCGCTCATGACTCGCTCCTGGCCGTTTCGCTAGAATCACATATACCTGATTTGGTATTACAGTACGTGAAAGGATGACGCATATATGTGACTGGTGCAAACATGAGAGTCACGAGATGCGTGTCATGTAACTACATGCGATGCCCATGCTGCGCTGGCGGCTGTTTCGCTAGCTTCACTTATACTAAATTTGATATTACGGAACGCGAACGGATGACGAAGGTATGATACTGGTGCAAACATGATAACATGATCTGCATGTCATGTAACAACATAACTACATGCCACGCTCATTATGCTACAGTTGTCGTTTCACTAGCTTCACTTATACCCAATTTGGTATTACGGGACGTGAAATTCGATGATGAAGCTATGATAGTGGTGCAAACCTGACAAACATGAGATGCGTGTCATGTAACAGGATGACTACATGCCATGCTCATGATGCACTTGCGGTCATTTCACTCAGCTTCACTTATACCGAATTTGGTATTACGGCACGTGAATGGATCGCGAAGTTATGATACTGGTGCAAACATAATAAACATGAGATGCCTGTCATGTAACAACATGACTACATGCTACGCTCATGATGTGCTCGCGGCCGTTTCGCTAGCTTCACATATGCCAGATTTCGTATTACGTGACGCCAATGGATGACGAAGGTATGTGACTAGTGCGAACGTGATAATCGTGAGATGCGGGTCATGTGAGAACATGACAACATGCCACAGTCGTGGCGCCAATACACTTTGACGTGACCCGGCGCGTGCGCACCGGTGTTCGTTTTGTCACGTGACGCCGGCGTTGCCACGCCAGGCGCCGGTCCTGCCATATACTCCCGGGCGAACGCCGCGCTGCGTTGCTTTCACGCATGAGCGTCAAAGCAACGCAGATTCGTGGCGGAGGGATGCCAGACACGCTGACGCCCATGCGTCACGTGTCACGAAAAGGCGGAGGCGCAGTCTTGTCCGGATAAGGCATCGGTGCGAAAGGCAGCAAGTCGCACTTCGCGCCGGTAGCCGTCATGCCGCGCCGATGGACGCTGGTCATGCCTGGCGTCAGTGCTCACGTTTGGCAAACGTTGCGTCGCTGTGCCCAGCGTGCGCGTGCGCAAAGGCTACATAGGAGTATATTGAGCCCTTCATGATGCGCTCGCGGCCGTTTCGCTCGCTCGACATATACTGAATTTAGTGTCACGTGTCGTCTATGAATGACGAAGTATATGACTGGTGCAGTAATGATAATCCTGACACAAGTGTCATGTAAGAACATGACAACATACCACGCTCCTAGCGTGCTCGCGGCCGTTTCGTTAGTTCCACATATACTAAATTTGGTATCGCGGGACGTGAATAGATGATGAAGGTAAATAACACATCCAAACATGATAATCATGACACGGAAGTCTTGTACGCTCCCCCTCCTAACGTTGTGCTGGTTTTAAAGTGACATATAAATATTTCTGATTCATGCTTCGCATATCATCAATTCCCATTGTACGTGGCATCTGCCATTTTTTTATAGCTCCTCCCAACGTAGGCCAACTCAAACGCAAGTTCGAAAAAAATGCTTCTCTCGGGCGGTTTTTCAGTCGTATCTTGACAGAACTACATTTAAGTTGTCCTCAATGCAATAAAACTCACTGCATCATGGCGCACATGCCTTGGTAATGACGCGCGCTTCCTAATGACCCTCTATCCGTTGAAGCTGTCTCAGAAGAGGCCCTCCGGAGCTTATCGCTTCATACGCAACTCCATGCAACCCAGAGGGCCCAAAAAAGGGTGCTACATTGCGGTCTCTTAGCCCCGGCTTGGACGCGGGCAGCGGTTTTTCGCGGGGCCCTGGTAAGATTTCATGCGAAAGCTCCTCAGGATCACATAACTTTTCGTATGTATGTATGTATGTATGTATGTATGTATGTATGTATGTATGTATGTATGTATGTATGTATGTATGTATGTATGTATGTATGTATGTATGTATGTATGTATGTATGTATGTATGTATCTATGTATGTATGTCTAAGTTGCGATGTGTATTAAGGCAGGTGCGATGCATTTAATAAAGTGGCTCATGTGCTAGTTGGTTCTGCATACTTGAGATTAATTGCGCGAAAAGAGCACACGGTGGACAGGAGAAAGACGGGACAAGCGCTGACTTTCACCTGAACTATAACAGCCTTCTTGTCAACAAAATTTCAGTAGGGGGTCAGCACTTTTCTCGTCTCCTTCCTGTCCGCTGTGTGTTTTCTTCGCGCTGACAAGCTCAAGCGATTATATTGTTCACTGCAATCTCACCTCGTGCCCCATTTTGTCACACTGCCCCCCGTGTCTAGACACATGAGTTCCTCCGCCAGAAACTCTGTGGGCGAAGGTCTCGAGGTCAGCGCAGCACACTGTCGTAAACGAGGAACTGTGTGTACTCCCCCTCTGTACAGGCAGACAGAGAGAAAGAATAAACTTTTGAGAGCATTAGTTCCAGAAGAAGCAGGAAGGCCTAGGCACCCACGGCCACGGCGGCACCTCCCAGATTCCTGAAGAAAACCTGCACTCGCTAGGTTATAGGTGGAGGGGGAAGCCCGGGTGATGGCGCCGCCGCCGCGAGTATTGGCGGCTAGATTATGCACTACAACACAGGCTCCTGCGTCTAGCAATTCACGATCGAGCAACTCATGTTTGTGAAGCGCAGCGCTGACAGCAGTTCATTATCTTGCTTTTTTAGAACCAACCAAGCAGCCGTTCAGTAACAATTTGCCTTTTTTTGTAAAAAAAAGATACTTGCAGCGCCTGAGGGCGTTATTGCAGGGAGAAAATACACAACGTAAAACATGCTTACACAACAAGAACTATTCAAAAACAAGATGGTCAAGAAAACAGATTATAAAAATGCAGCTATGACAGTAGCAATATGTTCCTGAAAATTGTTTCAGCGCGGCAGTCTGCAACCTCCTGTGAGGCTGATTCCACTGTAAGATTGTGAGCGGAAAAAAGGAGTTTTGATAAATGTTTGTTCTGGAAAACATTTCGCCTAATTTTAGGTGGTGGTCAGTTCGCTTAGAGAAAAAATGGGGAGGTGAAAGGTGAAATTCTTTAACTATTTGGTCAACCCATGAAATATTTTGAATAGCATTTCTAATGTCAAGTGTTTCCTACGTAATACCAACAAATCCCACCCTAATCAATCTTTAAGCGCAGTGACACTGACACTGAAGTTGTAGTTGCTAGTCACAAAACGAGCTGCGCGGTTTCGAACGATCTCAAGCATATTAGACAAAGTTTTGGTTTGTGGGTCCCACGCCACAGAGGCGTACTCTAAAATATGTCTGACATTCGAAAAGTAGAGTGGTTTTCCTAATTTGGGAGGAGCTAACCGGAAGTTTCATTTAACGAAGTTTGAAATTCTGCAGGATCTCTATACGACAAATTCATCATGCTTAGCCGAATTAAGAGTTGATGAAAAATAAATACCTAGGTATTTATACTCATTTAGTGGCGTTAGCCGGATGGTGTCTAATGTATATTGAAACCAGTAGGGGTCACGTTTAGTAGGGAAGGAGACGCACTGGCACTTCCTAGGGTTCAGACGCATACGCGACTTATCACACCAGCGCGTAATACTGTCTAAATCACGTTGCAAGTAGTGATGGTCAGAGGTAGATCTAATACAGTTGTAAATCCCCCAGTCATCTGCATACAGACGTACTTTGAATGACACTTTCTGAGCAATATCCTTTATGGACACCTGTTACAGCAAAGGTCCCAATACAGACACCTGTGGAACTACCGAAGAAACAGCAACATATTCAGATTGGGAACCTTTAATTACGACACGTGCATCCGATCTTGTGAATAACACTTGATCCAATCAAGCAATATAACAGTAATGTTTATGTAGCAGCAGAACATGGGCCACAGAATCAGGCGCTATGTGAAAGTCTAGGTATATGCACTCCGTCTGCACCCCAAGGTTGAACGAGCAAAAAAGATCATGGCTGAGTTCAATTAGCTGTGTTGAACATGAAAGACCAGACCTAAAATCATGCTGAGATTTGGTAAAAAAATTTTTACTTTCTAGATGTTTCATTATAATGCTGTAGACTATATGCTCCATTGTTTTGCTGCACACGATCGTTAGGGAAATGGGCCTGTAGTTGGAGACAATTATTTTTTGGCCATCCTTATGTGTCAGAACCACATTCGTGAGTTTCCATTCGTTAAGTAAACACGAAGTACGCAACGATTTCTCAAGGATTAAAACAAGGTAGTGGGCAATTACATTAGAGCAAGCTTTTAACACTTATGAGGGTGTACCATCAGGGCCAATCGCAGAATAAGCCTTTATTTTGTCAAGAATCTTAAGTATACCACCGTTTGTTATCACCAGTGCCCGCATACGTTCAAAGACATTGTAAGGAATACACGGTACATCACAGTGACAAGGGTGCGTAAAAGAAGCCTGAAAATAGAGATTCAAAGCAGAAGCTTTATCGGTGTGACCAATTAAAAAGTACATCGCCATTTTTTATGCTTGGGATACCAAGTGATTCTTTGCCGATTGATTTTAAACACTTTAACGTTTCTTCCGGGTTGTTTTGTAACTTTAGGCCCTATGCTAGAAAATATTTTTCCTTGGAAATTTTGTGTTTTGTTTTTATATATTTTCCAAGCGACTTTATCAGAGTGATAACACCAGGATTGCGTTGCTTTCTATAAGAATTCAGGAGACGATGTCTCTTGGTGATCATTCGCTTGACCTCCGGAGTAACCTAACGTTCATCACTGCGTTCTTTAGCTGAAAAATGGTTACTTGAAACATGTTTGTCTATCATCTGCTTTAGTGTGAAGCAAATGTATCTCACATGGTGTTTCAATCTGTGCAGTGAGCTAAATGGCTGAATTCCTGCAGAAAAATGGCAAGCTCATTTGATAACGAAGTATAATTTCATTTATCAAAAAGATACATCTTCCTTAGTCAATCATGCGCACAAAAAAGGGACTATCTGAATGTGAGCCATAATACAGTCTTGGTCACCAATCCCAAGAATAACAGCATTATCATGCACAAGGGATGGTAGATTTGAAAAGGAAGATCTAAGACGGAAGAACTATTGAGGCCACACCTAGTAGATTCAGTAATAAAGTGATACAAGTCAATGACAATAATCACGTCATGAACGCCATATATAGGGCAGATGAAATACCAAGGACAAATTTGTTGTCAACCCACCTAACACTGGGCATATTGAAATCACCACCTATAATATAAGATAGTCATTGTTTATTATAGAGAGAAACTTGGAAAAGAACCTGAAAGACTCTGGCGATACGAAGGTAGGGGAACGGTAGAAGGAACCAATTGTCGGAGACTGTCCAGGTTTAGAAATTGATATTGCACCAAACTGGCTTGGAACAATCAGATGGGGTTAACGCGGAAGACGACTGTAAGTACGAGTCAGCAAGAAGAAAGACACCATCACCATGCGTGTTGCGATCAGAACGGCAGACGTGAAAACCATGACAGAAAAACCTCAGCGGCACCAAGATTCCTCGATCCAGGATTACGTGCCTATAATCACGTTAGGTTTGACTGAATATATCAGAGAAGCAAGTTCATCGGTCTTGTTTTTTATGCTTTGGTAGTTAACGACCAAAATGTTAAGCTCAGAAACTAGATGAGTAGAACGCCTTCTGCCGACACACAGCTCTGAGGAAGCATTGCTCGAGCACCACCCCTTTTGCTATTTTTTCCGCATTCTATCACGATATCCTGACTTCTATCATACACGAAGCTTCTTTTATCAACAAGGAACTTTTTGTATTGAAGTTTGAAGGGGAATCTCAATGTTCTTGCATGTTTCACAAGTTTAGATCGTGCAAGCTTCATGTCAGGGCTGAAATCCTCACGAATAGTGAAGTTAGTTCCTTTAGGCTTATTACCACGAGAAAGGATGCGTTCCTTATTCTTGCAGTAAAGAAACGTAATAATTACAGACCAGTTTTTCCTTTCTTGGAATCTACCAAGCCGAAGACAGCGTTCTATATTTACCGCAGTAATCTGTTTGCCCAGTCGTCTTTTCAATAAAGATGGCACTTTGTCCTCTGACTCGGACCATGTTTCATTGTTTGCGTCATCTAGGCCAAAAATGATTAGGTTTTTTTCTGGATCGGTTGCTCTCATTGTCGAGTGACGCCCCAAGCTTCACCACGTCTTGACGAAAGGCATCAAGAACACATTCACTGGCAGCAGGAGGTGAACGCGTGATGGGAAGCAATTCTAATGCGGAGACACGAGTCTCTAAAGCACCAAACCTAGAATTGACAATTTATTGGAATTTCTCGATATCAGCTATATCTTGCGATATACGTTTTTGACCCTTAATTAACTCAGTAAGCATTTGAGTCACTGAATTTGCGTCAGCATCCACACAGTCAGAATCACCCATCTTATCGGCAATGAACGAACTACGTAGACTACTGCTAGTCTTGTTAACTTAGGAGGCCCCGGATTGAGCTCTACATCGCTGGACAAAAGAAGCTTGCTAACGCAGATTATAATGCCAGAACAAAAAGAGAGAGTATCAGACGTACAAGGCAATTTGTGTGGGCGAGACAACAGCTGCAGAAAGCGAATATCTGAATGAATACACTTCGCATTCCGAAGGTAACATACCTGCGTAAACAGCAGAAAATGGTGAAGCACTCCACCAGCGCTGCTGTGAACTCGCCCACTACTTATTGGTGAATCACTCGTTCAGCTCTCAACATTTCGTTGCAAAATTTTGGTGAATGAAACCAAAATAATCTCTTTTTTTTCACTTTGTAGTGCTCGAAACCTTTATTGCAGCACTTATAAATCTTGAGGACACTTAAGCACTTTTTATGACGTCATGCTAGTGACCAAAGAACTAGTGACCCATTGGAAAACGTGTTCGAAAGATAAATCTTTCGGGATATCAACTTCAGCAGGTCCGACATTTCCGAACCTCGAGCTGAGAGCTGGTCATTCCGCAGTCCCGGTGCTCTGGGGTGGGGTCTTACCATTATTATTTTTTTTCGCCACTTCGCTTGGTTCCTACAACTCGCCACATATCCACGTTCGCATATCCAAGCAAAGAGGACATTTTGGGGGTGGGGGTGTTTTTCGCTACGCTGTTAATAGCTACTACTGTTGCATCATGCTCAAATTAGTCATGTAGGCTTGAGTACATTCTCTATCGAAGTCGCAGGCTACAACGCTTCTTCTAGGTGCACTTTTAATTAGCCAAAACCGGGGTAAGTTGTGATGTAAAATTTGAACAATGAGCCAATTTGTAAAAGAGAAAGCGGGGCAAAAGTTGGAGTACGAACAAATACACTATCCCTACAGATACTGAAAAGAGAGACAAGTTATTCTCGCACGTCGGTTTTCACTGGCACACCACAAGAAAGTCGCGCATACTCTGTGCACACCCTGATCTTTATCTCTCGAGCAGTTTAATACCTAATATACGTAAATAACAATTTCGACAAGAAAGGCATTGCATACCTGTTTACATGCACACCAAAAATTATCTTCACCCTGCCCATCCTTGCGAGGCGCGCTTGGCAAGCGTGCAGCCCTCTGTTTCGTATTGAATGCGAAAGCACAAGGTGCCCGACAGCAACCTAACGGTGCACATATAACAAACATACTCACGAAAACATTATGCCTTAAAGGCAAGTCTTTGGCGCAAATAAAAAAAAGTGGCGGTGCTCTCTTCTACCTAATACCAGCAGATCTAGAGCGTTTTGTAAACCATAACCTAGATTTTATTTTCTTCATATTCATGACCGCTATGGACGCGGTGCAAAACTGCAAGTGTTCTTGAACGCTACATTTGTCAACATAAAAATACGCTATGTCATCAGTTCCGTCTTAACAAATTTAAGCCTAAACAAATAAATAGCACCATTCGTTCAAACATGCTGACCATGTAAGTACTATATGTAGCGGGAGAACTGCTCCTACGGGAATAGGTGCGGTGGTTTTACTGCACTAGATATGCCGCAAAGCTACTAACGCTCGGCCTTGGTAACATGTTATACTTACTTTCAGTGTTATTTGTGCATCTCATGACACCATATTTTTAATGTCGTTCATTCTTAACTAAATAAAACTTTAAAGATGCATTTGCTACATTCAGGAATTGAGTGAATGCAATTTAACAGCCCCGCCGTTTCCGAAATGGTAATGGGTCAAATTTTGCATTCCGAGGAATTTAAGGGAATGGAATTGCGGCAAATCACAATTCTCCGGACTGGAATCGGAATGGAAAAGAGGCACCCATTCCGCAATCGTCTTCAGGACGTTTCCTTCACAAGACGTCAGCGAAATTGGCCTTAGATTGTCCAGCGCAACTGGCTTACCTGGCTTCGAGGCCTTGATAACGTGAGTTCTCTTCCATGCTCCGGGAAGAGAGCCGTTTCGCCAGCATTCGTTGACGTACGTTACCAGTCGGAAGATGGATAATTCGTCTAAGTTGCGGAGGACCTTGCTGGTAACCCTATCTTGTCCTGGCACCAATCGGAAGTTTAGTTGGAAGAGGACCATCCAAAATTCTGCCTCACTGAAACCGAAGTCTAGTTTCTTGTTTGCAACGCCGTCGTGATCAAGGTGTACAACGCTGTCTCCCGTCTTAAAATAACGGTCACGTATTGCGGTGAAATTGTTATCAAGTTTATAATTTCTCGCACGTCTCCGAGTTTTATGGCCTTGGGCTGCCCGGAATTTCTTCGGATCTAACAGGTGCCGAAAAAGACGCCAAGTACTCGCCCCTTTCGTCTGGCTCTCTACAACGTTGCCCATGTCTTCCCACTGTGCCCTACATACTTCGAATGCGTGGTCGCCGATTTTTCTGCCTAACTGGCCAATGCGTTTCCGCAATGTACGGCTTTGTCTTTTGCATTTCTACCTCTTAAGCAGGGCTTGTTTTGCTTACCACATGTGTAGGAGCCTTCTGACGATTACTTCTAGCTTCGCCTCGGGCGGGATGTGAGACGTTGTCACGTCTACGTCCCTGCTGAATATCGCTATAGATTCGTCTATGTTAGTGATCGGCTCGTCACCTCAACCTCCTTCTTCTGGTTACTTGCGGAACGCGTCCCACCTCATAAGTCTGGGTGTATCTCCTTTGCTCTTCGAGTATTTTGCACGAATGCTCGAGTCCGCGTCTATCGTAATCTTTATCAGCGATGGGTCACTGCCTGAATCTTCCTGTGTGTTGCAACAAGATGCTGCGCTTACAATTGACACAAATGCAAGATCTGCTAGCGTGTCAACGCTAACGCTGTTTACCGTGCGCGTTGGTTCGGCGGGGTTTGTGATGAGTTCAAGCCGTAGGTCTTCCGAGTCTTTCCAGAAGTGTTTCCCTTTGGGCGTTTCGCGAGCGTATCCCCAGGCACCGTGCTGCATCCGAAAGTAACCGTCAACTAGCAGAGATTGACTGTTGGTGGCCGTGCTTTCCCCCTGGATCAGCTCTCCTAATTGATGCTGTAGCATGGGTTTACTGTTTACGTTAAGAACGAACAGTGTACGGCCACGCTTAGGAATTGATTGTACAAAAACGTGTGGTATCTTTACTTACTCAAGTGCGCGCTGCGTCTTTGTGACGTTACGTCTATAAAGCACGGCAGCAACCGGCGCCGGAGGCATTGAGTGCAATGGCCACGGGCGCGCCGACGACCTGAGTGGATCACACCGCCGACGGCGCTTCACAGCTGCCCCTGGTGTTCCGCCATGTTCAGAGCAGGATGTACCAGCTTTTTTTTGTGTCCTGTACATGGCTGCCACATACATGACTATATAACCAGCTAGTGTATTGAATAATTTGTCTCCTGTAAAATGATTGCGTCTGGTTTTGTTTCCTGGCCGCGAATGATTTGCTCAAAATTACCTTGCTTCCTCCTATATTCCCGACAGTTTCACTGCCAGATCTTTTACCGTTGTTCGTTAGTGTTGGTGTAATTGTGTGTGTGTCTAGACATAGTGACCCTTATGTTTAATTTGACCTATAACCATCGAGCAGACTTGGGCTTGGCTGCATCTCCGTCTCTGCGCAAGTCAGCATGTTTTACTGCAGTAGGAAAATAAGTTGGGCCAGTTGGTTAAGATCCAACGTGAACTTACTTACAGCACAACACCAGAAAAAATACAGGACAGGGAAGGAGCAAAAGAGAAAGAAAAGACGGCGCTGACTCACAACGGTTGTTTATTGGAAAAAAACGTGGTGAAAAGTATATATATAGGTACTGCCAGCCTACATCACAACAGTTGTGAGTCAGCGCCGTCTTTTCTTTCGCTTTTGCTCCTTCCCTGTCCTGTATTTTTTCTGGTGTTGCGCTGTGTGTAAGTTTGACTGCTGCTGAATCTGTTGCTTTCTTGCGTAAGGCTTACTCATTATTTTAGTCAGTCAGCCCACAGCTAGTGGGAGTCAGTCTTCTATGTTTGATATGCGGGCGACGCACGCGGTGAGCGTTTGAGTCATTTGCTCAAACAGCTTCGTTATCGCGCTGTTTAACATATCAGTCATCTGCGCCACAGGTTTTTCAAAACGGTCTTCATGCCTCTTTTCCATAGTATCCATTTGCTTCTGTAATTACTCATAACGCCTCACTACTAAAAGAGAGGTGTCCTCCGTAGAAAGCATCAAATCATGGCTCTGGCGCATGCAGTGAATCGCAAGACTACCAAGATAGTCTAGTGCGACAACATTTTCAGCACGAACGCGTAGGACCAGCCCTGCTTCGAGACTGGGTGTTGTGATTCTATTTTTCTGCCCTGTGTTTAAAGAAGTCCGCTGTGCTTAGTTCTTATGATGACCGAAGTTTTTGTGGCATTGTGGCTTTCCAAATCAAGAGTGCCGGCAGATAGGACTTTTATTCAGAGTTAACGTTACAACTGGCCAGTTTTTCAGTGTTGTGATGAATTTAGAACGTCAGTGTTCAGCATTTCTTTGTATTTTTTGTTCATCTTGTTCCTATCGTGTCATTAGGTAAGCAGTTAAAAGAAGATGGCTATATAATTGCATGCAGAATTCATTTTGATAACTTGGCCAAGAGCGGCTTAACGAGGGCGTTAAGCGTTGCGGGATGGCCGAATGCTGGAAAAGTGCCAGCGCGTATTGGAGAAGCACGTGCCCTGTGGTAACTAGAGAAAAACACGACGACGTCGACCGACAGGCTCACGCGCGTTTTGCCTGTGTGGCTTCACCATTTATTACGAGTTTAGTATATTGCTATTCAACTAAACAACTCGTGTGCTTCAAGATTGCCGCGACGCGAAGACAAGAGGCAGTGGCCCCATGTCTTTGGGGCCACTGCTATGGCCGCCAAGCCAGGTGCATAGGGTGGACCTTCATTGCGACAGGGCTGGACACGTAACTTAGAAGTGTGGCAGCTTGGGCTAGTTGGTATGGCATGACGATAGTTGTTCTCGCGCTATATTTATCGTCTGGACGTGTCGTTGCTTTTCGAACCGTGAGAAGGTGGCTGGTAGTTCCTGCATGGCTGCTCAAGGTGTCTGAATGGGTGGAGCTGCTTGGTGTTGAATAGGTAGTGAGTCCTGCTTGTATTGCTTGGGTATTTTTGAGCTATTTGTTTAGACAGCTTTTCTAAGGCCTTGGCTGCCACCATTTTGCGTACTGCTGCGTGGTTTATAGTGTGGTGCAACGGTTCAAAAATTACCCCAGAAAAGGGGTATTGGGCTTTTTCTGGAGCTGGCATTCAACTCCAAACGCATGGGACCCAGGCTGCCTCCGTCGGGCCGGGTACCCTAGCTCGTTGTATCGGCAGGTTAGACAGCCCAGAACGCAACCATTATGGTGCTCTGGGTCATGCACGCTGCGATTGCCGCTCCGCTATTGTGGCGGATATTGGCAGATTTCGTATCGGTGGCGAGTTCTGAGGCAGCAGTGGCGAACTCGGGGAAGAAGTCGGGAAGGTCTGAATCATAATTCCACACCTCAAAAGTAAGCGTATGGGCAAGCATGTTTGCTCTCAAAAGTCTCGGGATAGCTCCTTTCGTTTCGAATGGTCGGGCATGGACATTAGTGATACCTTGTGGGTAGTGGATTGTGTAATCCGAGAGGGCATCTTCTGTGGGTATAGGTTAATGACTCCTGTGATAACGCACTTGCAGGAATTACTTAGGGAAGTGACGTACGCGTTGATTTCATACAGACATACACCTAGCTCGAGCGTCTGCACCCGGCAGATCTTTTCCATGACATCTGGTTCCAAGGAGCTGATTAGGACGATGTTCTGCTTCTTGCGTACTTGTATCACGCCTCCAGAGACTAGTGGTCTTGGAGTCTGGTTTCTGTAACAGCGCTCTAGACTGATACCACTTTTTGTTGTGTAGATATGCTTTATCCTATATGGAAAGGCACATTGTAGTCCGGTTCTCTGTGGGAAGGCGTGACACGTGGGGTCAGCCAGTCTGAGGGCTTCGCTCGCGTTGGTGGGATGGGGCTGGTGGCGTTGCGAAGACTTATTTGGCAACAATCCTCTTCTGTCAAGCTTTTGTCACCTAATACCATACAGTGGGATGTATGAATGGCTGTAAATATGTAATGCTAGTTGCTTCGACAAGCCAGCTTGCAGCGGGGGTGTAGTCGCTCGGCCTGGGGTCATGCTCGGGCTTGAGTCGTCTTCATTCATGCACTCCAGTTGGTCTGTTTGGTCAGAATCGATGGCTGTAGTCTCACTGAGTCAGGCCTTTGCCCCTTTGGCTACGTTTTGAGGCGCTTTACAAGGCCAGACACAGAGTGCGTCGGGCACCGAGGTAGCTGCGTGCGTCCGCCATGCCGCTGCAGCGGGGGTGCGTCTAGACTGGCCACTATTACCCCCGCATATGGTTTTCAAACGTTTTTTTTTACATTGTGAAAGGAGCTCGGCAAAGAAATATTGGCGCCAGATGAAAGTTGGTGGAATGCCTGTAGCGATGGCTGTTTTTGGCCAATGGTGGGAAAATCGGGGCACTTGGGGACGCTAAAGCAGAGGAGATGTGTCCCGATCTGCATACGCTGACACCAAGGTTATAATACACTTGCAGCGGACCATATGCTGAGGCGCTGCTCCTTTTCCCCCACCTATTCTCCTAGTTGTAGGCGGGCATATATTTCCAATAATAGCAGGGTTTAATCAAGTGTGAGGCCGACACGACGACTTTCAGCTCTCCCATAGTAGTGTACCAAGTATTCTATATTGCTAACCACTCTTTCTAACCAGCGGAGTGGAGGACGCGTTTCACCAGATGCTCGAAAGCGTTAGCAAGAACATGGCTACCAAAAACGGGCGTTGAGCATTGAGAATTGTCAGTGGTGCTCCAGTGGGTGTCGGTACTTAAGGAAGTAGAGGAAAAAAGTTGAGAGACTTTAGGACAAGTGGCTGGACATCACAAGACGACAAATTCATGAAGCTACATAATCGTTTCCACAGCAGGAGGCGGCTCGAGTATGATGTATTTGTACACGTACAGGCTCTCAGATGGCAGCAAGGAGAATAGGGGGCTGTACACTTACTTTCTTGTCGTTTCCAGGGCCTGTCATAAAGCGCCATCTGCCAGTTTCTTTCATATTAGGATGAAAATGTGAACGCCGAAGGCGTTGGTGTGATACAGCGCCAAATATACACTAATAAAATGTCGTTCCTTGCTTTTCGAAGACCAAGCCATACCTGTGATTGTGAAACAAGGTCTTAAACAGAAATGCCCGTTCTAATCGCTGCTGTATTGCTGTATACAACCAGTCTTGAGCGGATGCTACTGGCAGGTGAAGGTAGATTTTCACTAGCACACTTATAAGGGGGAACACCAGTGCACTGTAGGCTTCGTGATTGGTATACACAGACGATATTGTTGTGATCACTTCCAAGCTGGGTAGCCTATTTTCAAAACCAGCAGATTATAGGAAAACTTGAAATAAACTTAAATGCCAAGAAATGAATGGGGCTGGTTTTCGCGGGCAGAGATGCATCTCTGGTGACGTCACCTCTTCAGAGAGGGGAGATTTATGGTAAAAATGTACAGGTACCTCAGTGTAAGATTAAGAACATGAGTTGAGCCTTACACCGAGGTACTTTACACCGAAGCAACCACGATAAGAACATCCGAAAAATATCATGCAAAGCGGAAAACGTGACGCGCAATGTCTCTAGCGGGGCAACCACTTCCTCTTACTTCTCAAAACATTAACGTGCGTACAGGTCCTATGCCTCTCCTTTTCGAGTGTTGTACTTCCTCACCAACGAGTAACCTGGCAGTTGCTTCAGTAAGGGCCATAATAAGTTGGTTGACAGGTCTCGGGCTGCCATGAACAAGTCGCCTATGAGGCCATATATACACATGTTCGGTGGCTGTCGTATATGCCTTGCCAAGCCAAGAGCAATCTAGTTACCGATGGCTGCTTACGCCTAATTAACAACAGCTGCTGGGAATTTTGCTTGTTGTGACATATTAGCCTGCCTTTATTGAGGACTGGGTTTTCTGCGCGGGTGCACACCCTGCGACAAAATGGTTTTTCGTGAAGGCTGTGAAGGCGAAGCAGCGAGTGGGAATCGACCCATTCTATTCAAGAACTTGTGCGTGAGAAAGAAAACGAGCAGGGGCGGGTGACGATGGCTTCGAAGTCAACTGAGACGGTATACCGTCACCGTATAAGCATATGGTAAAAAGAGGGCGTATGTACCACAACAACGTTCGAGGCGCCAGTTGGGGCACTATGAACACTCGTGTACCCTCGCTGATCTGACGATGCTACAGACAACATGAAGGCTTTGTTTGCTTATTTACACTTCACCTACATTGCCATAAAGCGCCACCTAGGAAAGGTACACAAGGATACCAGTCGATACTATAGACACAAGGCAGAAGTTTACTGTCGATATTATAGACACGATAAATACAAGACACGATACACTTTTAGGAAAACAAGAACATTCGACTAATGGTGATTTATAAAAATTATTGACAACGTCCCAGTTATACATTTTAAGCACCTGATTGCTTCCAATAAAGTTCTTGACTGGCTGACTGTGCGACCTTAATACTTTGAAATAACAAGCCATTCGTAATGGCAGTGATACTGTGGGTGTTGTTACAGATAATTAAAAAAATGGTTTTATTTTGTTTCAGTAATGCTAACGCTCACGTGACGGCTCCTTTTAAATATTGCTTTTTTCTACAAAGAAACTATCAAAATAGTGGGTTTTGTTGAAGCACCTATTACTTTCGTGAATTATCTCGTATATTTCTCGTGTTGGATGGTACAAAGAGATAATCAAGGAAGGTAATCACATTTCTAAAGATATATATAATATATATATATACATACATATATATATATATATATATATATATATATATATATATATATATATATATATATATATATATATATATATATATACTGCGAAGAAATTTTGGCCACAGTTTCTGCATACTTACTGTGACTGTTTTATATATCAAAATTTGTTTTATTTCTGTGATCCTTGCAAATTAATTATAGTTCTTGCTTACAAATCTGGCTGCTTGATCTTCAACATTTTTAAGTCTGTCGATAAGGAATTGCGCGAGCGGATTGCATAATACACAAATTCAATCTAGAATAGCTTTTAGATACATGCGATGGAGATGTGGTTTCTTTCGTGGTCTGTGAAGCTTGCTTCAATATTCTGCGTTTGAAGTATTTCATTTCTAACTGCCTTTGCCGTGGTCATATCTATGTGTTCATTTCACCTAGTTTTACCAAGAAAATGAACTCCTAAATACTGTAGGGCGATTCATTGTTAATCATTCAAATATTGATTTTTTACATTGTATGTAGCTTGAGAATATCGTTGGTGAATGATACGCGGCAACATGTCCGAACTTATAGACTCATTTTCATCTTCTGACACCATGTTGATATACGGCACGAGCTATTAAGCAAAAGTGCAGCATCCATGCACCATTTGTTATCTCTGAGCATTACACAATGATCTGCGAAAACTTATTGGGAGATGTAATACCATCGACTATGCGATTAAAATTAAGGGATTCTAAAGCTTTGTTTTTCAGAGTTAGCGCGATAGCTATATCATGTTTATAGTGCGTACTTCTAACACTTGAAACGTTTTCGAACTTGCTTTGCGCCCACTACGTGGCTTTAAGGGAAAAGGTGCAACAGCGTGTGTGCCTTTTGGGGGGGGTGATTGGCTTTAAAGCATGAACACATTATGATAATGACATGTTCTGAGGCCCTCTGGCAATGGGTGCTTTTACCATGCATTACCATGCAATATTTCACGTTGCATTGTAAAGCATGCATACAGGACGTCTGTGTTTGTAAAGCATGAAAGATACTGCAACTACAATTTCAACCAGGGGAAATTGTTTTGACTGCAACCACAAGCAGAAGCGCTGCAATGTGGCAGAACATTCGCTTGCCACGCAAATGATTTTGGTTCAATCCTCACACGAACGCAAATGATCCCGTTTCAGTCCCTATTCTGACCCAAGTTTTTTTTTGCATCTTTCTTGATTTTTCGGTCATGCATAGGATGATTATCACAACCGCCGATGCCAACACCGACGCCGCAATGTCTGCGAAACGAGCTCTTTATTGCTATCACGTTGACATAAATCAGATACAGAAAAAGTTCTAATCCACTCCCTTGTGGTACACCTGACGTAACGGTCACCACGAATACTTTTAATTGGTTAGGTACTACGCCATGCTGGTGGCCGTTTGAATAGCCATTTATCCATTTACTTTAGGGTTTCTGTTTGCACAGAACACTGCAAATCCAAACTGGTTATGGAGGACGGTATCGAAAGCTTTACGAAAATCAAGGAACACCGCATAGACTTGAGCGTTATGCTGGCTGTACGAGCAGGACGAAGGAAGTACACCCTACACTGTAATCCACATGATGGTCTCCGAGAGGGTGGACGCGCACTGTGTTTTCATGTCGCGCGTCCACCATCTCGGAGGCCATGCTCTATTGTATGTATTTGTGCCCACACTAACGAGGGACTGACACCCCACTGCCTGAGGCAGTGAGTTTGTCGACAAGGGACATGGCGCGGCATGCAGGTGATGAAGCGGCCAATCCAGTGTACTATGCGACAGTCTACACCACCATTGTAAGGCTGCTTTATTGGTTGCGCGAGACGCAGTGGTTGTGATTCACATGGTGGAAAACTAAAGCGAGCAGACAAACTACGAAATATTACATAGCGTGCACGACTGTGCACTATTACTTATGTTTAGTGTTTTTTTTTTGCTTTTCAATTCTCCTGCTAAGACAAATAAGTCTTGCCCGTCTGATACAGAATGTTTCCATAAATCATAGAGGTCATCCTCATCCCTCTTTGAAGGGCATCGCCCTGAACCTCATTCGTCGTGCCCCTTAAAACATAGGAGTTGGAGGACGCCCACACTCTTATTCACGTTTTGTTGTCATATGAGCTCGAGAGCTTTTCTCTATCAAGAAGTCTAGCAGGTTACACAGTTTTCTGCGCATTCTGTTCTCATCAGAAAGATTGCGTTGATGTCCTAGAAACCACGAAGGTCACTCACTGGCTTCTACAGCCAAGAAGTAAATGGAGTCATTTGCTATGGACAAGCAGAAAATAAAGTTTGTAATTGTACACTAGATCAATCAATAAATGAAGTAATTCAATATTTAAGGCAATTTTGTGAAAGGGTTGACAACCTTTATCTTCGCTAGCTTCCGTGATCATGTTTCTTTACAAAGCGAGCTATTTCCCTTCTTTGTATGATATTCCAAGTCGCTGCTATTGCATTTGTTCCTCCACAATTTCAGCAAAACCTAATTTTAACGCGAAAGTGTTTTAGGCAGGGTTTCACCAAGTCTCTACTGACGGTAAAACATCACGGATATTACGTTGTAAATTATACCTTAACATATGGCAAAGAAGAAAAAAAAACTTGAAGAAAAAATTAAGACGGTTTCCACAACGGCAAAGCAATGAATGCCACAACAACAAATGGCAATGCCTTACAAATTGACTATTGCAGCTAACACTTTTCGATGCAATTTCACACAACTCTAAAAAAAGTTGATTTAAGAGAAAAAGGCCACACTGGAACTTTTTTCGCACAGCCTCTTTGCGTCGAGAACGCATCAAGTAGAAGGGTATATGGGCCACCCGCTGAAAGCGGTCGAGAGTGGGCGACAGCGCACGCGAGCAATAGTATAAGTTCACATCTGATGAGGGGCTCGAGCAATCCACGCCCCTCGCATGTTTTCGTATTCTTTGAAGACTGGTGGAACACTTCCTCTCTGCTTCAATGGTAAGCCTCCCAAGCTGGGTATTGTTATTGCATGTGGCCTCCGAGTGACGGAAATGGGCCGGCTCCTTTGATCTGTGGTGAAGCCGCGTTCGTCGCTTCCGCCTGCTGGAGGGGGTGGGCGAATTCATAAATTCGGCCTTTAGAGGGAACACGACCGCAACGGCTATGGTGAAGGGAAATATCATCAAGAGTGTCCATTTATTCCGCGTTTGTTACGATGCCGCAGCGCATTCTCACATCCTTAGCGGGACAGTGGCAAAACGACTACTGGTCTCGGAGTCCTTTCTTTGAGGAGTGTCAGTTCTACAAGCTCATACCAATGCTACGAAAGTGCGATATTGCAGCACAGGAAAATGTAAAAGGCGTATTGGTTTGGCAAGAAATGTTCAGTCACTGGGAGATGAATTCATGACCCTAACTGTGCAGGTGCCACTTCACCATTCGGTAGAGTGATGAGCGGTACTTGGAGCTCTATAGCTAGCATGCTCTTGTTATCACTTGCGCGAGATGGAGGGAAGGGTACGAAAGGTGCGCTAAATGTGGTCACCTCACGCCTTGTGGAGCACGCGTGCCTCCACAAAGCTTGATAGTTCGTGCACGTGTGCTCATATTGCCGTGACATATTGCCTGCATTCAAACAACGCGCCCATCACCGCGCGCACAGGGTCATGCATGTGCACCGTCAAGTGTTGCGCAGAGACGATGATGATAGCACAAGAACCCAGCTGGCCCCGGCTGGTGTGCACCACGCGCTTGGGACTCATCTTGAAGAAGTAGAAGAAGGAGACATCTTTGGTGTTCTGCTGTAACGTGCTACAACCATAGTCCCTTTGAGTTGTGGACACAGGTTCGCCCTTTAAGAAATACGTTTTATTACACCCCGAGTCCTTCAACATCGTTACATTTATGGTGGAGGTGCTGGGTAATCAATCAAAGCCCTACGAACACAAGACAGCGTAGCCCCGACCACCAGCGAGTTAATTCTGGGGAGCTGACACCTGTGCATCAGAGGACCAGTCGCCGTCTTCGAGGTGATTCACCAGAATTCCGCCCGCTCCACTTCACGCCAAGGGAAACTCAGTCAATGGACGCCACCACCATCACAAGTCGTGTAACACTGGCTCAAGTGGTGATAAATCAGCCTCACCAGCCTCCAGTATTTTATGGCGACTCTTATGAAGACGTAGAAGATTGGCTGAACCTCTTTGAGACAGTGGCAAGTTTGAACAGTTGGGACGAGAGAGAGAAGCTCCGCCGCGTATACTTTGCTTTGAAGGACTTCGCAAAGACGTGGTATGAGAACCATGAAACCTCCTTTACGACCTCGGATGAATTTAGGCGACTAGCTCTGGCGACTTTTGCCAGCGCGGGCCGCAAAGAAAAGGCGCAGGCTGCGCTCGAATCCAGAAACGAACTCACCAACGAAAGTGTCGTAATGAATATCGAGGACATGATCCACCTGTTCAAGCCCGCAGATTCCCATATGACTGAAGATAAGAAGCTGCGCCAACTCATGCTTGGGGTGAAGCAAGAGCTATTCGCTGTTCTCGTCCGCAATCCACCACGAACAGTTGCAGAGTTTCATACGGAAGTGACAGCCATCGAGAAAACCCTAGAACAGCGGGCTCGACAGTACAATCGAGACAAACTACGCACCTGCCAATGCCTTCTCTGGAGGCCAGCGAAGTGACATGGACGCCCTGCGAGAACTCATCAGGTCGGTGATCAGGGAAGAGCTCAGCAAGTTGCAAGCATCTCACACTACAGCAACACTGCCTGTCGTCGTCGTAGTACGGATGAACTGAGGCAGATAATACGTGTGCCGGAGTGTGCGCCACAGCCGATCCAACGCATCCCAACGTACTCTGAAATACTCAGACAACCCGCGGCGCACACCAAGGCAGCAGTTTCCATGGCCTCTCCTTGCCTACAGACGGTACGCAGCGCACCTCGTCCACTGGAACCGACGGCTACCTACCTGCAAGCTACGTGGATCAAAGGCCCTGGAAAAGTGACATCTGGCGTGGCCATGAGCGCAGAGCTTTGTGTTTCCATTGCGGGGAAGCAGGTCACCTGTATAGGTTCTGCCCTTACCGACAAGCGGTATGAGGGGCTTCCCGTTGTACGCACCATGCCCTCGGAACGGTGAATGGCCAACAGGGATCGAAAAGTACCTGTCCACGCGCCAGAGCCCACTCACTTCACGCCAACATCAGCCAAGATCGCCATCGCCCAGGCGTTACCGATCACCCAGCCCACGTGCTTTTTCCGCACGGTCTGGGCACAGTTCTACAAGCCCACACCCGGAAAACTGAAGCAAGTGACCTGTGGAGTTGAGGCCGCTGATAACTACAGTTGCGAAGATCCTCCATTAAGGTTTCAAGGGGACGATGCTATGTTTACAGAGGATAAGCACAGAAGTGTGAAGATTACTTCAGATTTGCGGTTGAAAATAGACGGATAGGAGGTAAATGCTTTAGTTGACACTGGCGCTGATTATTCGGTAATGAGCCACAAATTGGCAAAGAAACTGAAAAAGGTTTTGACGAAATGGAGTGGGTCACAGATACGCACGGCAGGTGGCCACACAATTACACCGCTTGGCAGATGCACCTCAAGGCTCGAAATAAGAGGCTTTACTTACGTTGCTGACTTCATCGTACTGCCGGACTGTTCAAGGGAGCTTATACTAAGAATGGATATTGTGCAAGCCGATAGAGCCATAATTATTCTGCGCAGATCCAGTGTAACGTTTTTGACCGAACAAGCTATGTCGGTGGAGGAATCGGAAAAGCGGCGTCTTACTGCTCTGCGCGTAGTTGATGATGACGTCACAGTGCCACCACGCTGTAGTGTAATGTTCCTTGTTGAAAATAAGGCATTTTGTGATCACGAAGGAATAGCGGATGGAAACGTAGAGCTCTTTTTAAACAAAGGAATTTTCGTGGCGAGGGGTGTTGTTCTCTTAAGGAGTGGCCGCTCTATTGTCCTCCTTGCGAATTTTGGGAATGAGTGTCAGCACATCGCGCAAGTTATGGCTATCGCCTATTTCCACGAGTTCTGCATGGCGACCGAACTATGCAGTTTAGCGACAACGCCAACCACTCCACAAGAGACCTGCAATGTCGACGCATCAGTTAGCGTCAACCATAGGCTCCCAGAATATCAAAAGAAACGATTGTTCGCCCTTATAAAAGAATTTTCGAACTGCTTTTCAACGTCCTCTAAGGTGCGACGCACGGCTATTGCAAAACACAGGATTATAACAGAAAAATCCACGAGACCAATTTACCAACACCCATATCGAGTATCGCAAAAGGAAAGAGACATCATCAAGAAACAAGTGGTGGAGATGCTTTCAGATGGCGTGATCCAGCCTTCCAGCAGTCCATGGGCGTCTCCCGTAGTGCTTGTTAAAAAGAAAGATAACAGCCTTCGATTCTACGTCGACTATCGGAAACTTAACAGCATAACGAAATGGGATGTATACCATCTGCCGCGCATCGATGATACACTCGATCGACTATGGATTGCGAAATACTTCTCCTCCCTTGATCTCAAGAGCGGATATTGGCAAATTGAGGTGGATGAGCGCGACCTTGAAAAGACGGCATTCATAACCCCAGACGGCCTCTACGAATTTAAAGCGCTTCCATTCAGCCTGTGCACAGCGCCATTGACGTTTCAGAGAATGATGGACGCTGTCCTCGCGGGACTGAAATGGCAGTCGTGCTTGGTGTACTTGGATGACGTTGTCGTATTTTCCGCTACATTCGACCAACATCTAGAGCGACTCCGCACAGTATCAGAAGCCATTCGTTCAACAGACTTGACCATCAAGCCAGAAAAATGCCACTTCACTAGTGAAGAGCTTCGACTCCTCGGACACGTCGTCAGCTCCGACGACGTTCGGCCAGATCCAGAAAAGAGAGTTGCCATCGCGAAGTTCCCGACACCCAAAGACAAGAAGTCAGTACGTCGCTTCCTGGGTTTATGCGCGTACTACCGGCGATTTGTGCAAAATTTTTTGAACATTGTTGAACCACTTACTAATCTAACAAAAGACGAGGTGCCCTTTATGTTGGGAAGTGAACAACAGGAAGCACTTGATGAGTTAAGAACACGCCTGCAAGCCTCTCCAATCCTCGCCCACTTAGATGAGACTGCCGAAACTGAAGTTCACACTGATGCGAGTAACGTCGGCTTCGGAGCCATTCTAGTCCAGCGGCGAAACAGCCAAGAAAAAGTGTTAGCGTATGCCAGCCGCAAGCTTTCGAAATCTGAGACAAATTACTCTGCAACCGAAAAAGAGTGTCTCGCGGTCATCTGGGCCATAAGTAAATTTCGGCCGCACCTCTACGGTAGACCATTTCGAGCAGTCAGTGACCACCATTGCCTGTGTTGGCTGGCGAATCTTAAGGATCCCTTTGGCCGAATAGCAAGATGGAGCCTTAGGCTACAAGAGTACGACGTTACTGTGGTATACAAATCTGGGAAAAAGCACAGCGATGCCGACTGCCTATCACGCGCACCAGTGGAGACGAGTGAGCCGCAGGAAGATGACTTCCCGTTTCTAGGCGTCGTTCAGGCATCAGAAATCGCTCAACAACAACAAAATGACCCCGATTTGCTGCCGCTTATACAGCGTCTCCAAGGACTCAACGTTAAAGTCCCGCGCACTTTATCCAGAGGGCTCCCTTCGTTCTGTCTTCGAGAAGGGGTCCTTTCCATGAGAAACTTCAAGCCTCATGGTGACAAGGTTTTACTCGTTGTACCTGCACCTTTACGAAACGATATTCTGCACGCATGTCATGATGAGCCAACATCTGGACACATGCGTTTCAGCCGTAAATTCGCCGGAATTCACCTAAAATACTACTGGCCAAAACTGTTATCCTCAGTTCAGCACTACGTGAAAACTTGCCGTGAGTGTCAAAGACGCAAAACTCTATCCGTGAAACCTGCAGGCCTCCTCCAGCCAATAGAACCACCGCATGCCCCATTCCAACAAGTCGGTATGGATCTCCTAGGCCCGTTTCCGACATCGACTGCACGCAAAAAGTGGATAGTCGTAGCCACGGACTATCTCACTCGTTATGCTGACACTGACTCGCTGTACAGTGCAGCAGCTCTTGAAATTGCCAAGTTCTTCATTAACAACATAATCCTCAGACATGGTGCACCCAGAGTCGTAATAACAGATCGTGGCCCAGCTTTTAATGCAGACCTAATGAATTGTCTGAAGCGAATGACCCATACAGACCAGAGAAGAACTACAGCATACCATCCTCAAACAAATGGCCTAACGGAGCGCCTGAACAGAACTCTGACTGATATGCTTTCATTGTACGTCGACGTCGAACATAAACTATGGGATGAAATATTACCCTACATCACGTTCGCATATAATGCAGCCGTTCAAGAAACAACACGAGTGACACCATTTGAACTTGTATTCGGCCGAACAGTCACCACTCCACTAGATGCCATGTTACCACTGAATGATGAAAGCAGAAATCCACCTGGCCTAGCCGACCTCCTGCAAAGAGCCGAGGAAGCATGACAGATGGCGAGATACAGAACACGCCGCCAACAGCGTGTCAACTCCTATCGGTACAATCAGCGTCGTACCGAAGCGCATTTTCAACCAGGTAACAAAGTATGGATATGGACCCCAGTGTGTCACCGTGGACTTTCTGAAAAACTTTTTAGCCGCTACTTCGGGCCTTACAAAGTACTCCATCGTGTAAGCGATGTAACTTACCAAGTCAGATCCGCTATACACGGGAGCTCAAAACGCCGCAACCCTACAGAGGTTGTACATGTAGTCTGGTTGAAGCCTTACTATGAAAGATCACCGGAAGACCAGTGACGCCTACGACGAATCTATTCATTGCCTGACGCATCGGGACGGTTCGTATGAGGTGGCGGATTATGCCGAGACATATTGCCTGCATTCAAACAACGCGCCCATCACTTCGCGCACAGGGACATACATGCGCGCCGTCTAGTGCTGCGCAGAGACGATGATGATAGCTCGAGAACCCAGCTGGCCCCGGCTGATGTGCGCCACGCGCTTGGGACTCCTCTTGAAGAAGTAGAAGAAGGAGACATCTTTGGTGTTCTGCTGTAACGTGCTACGACCATAGTCCCTTTGAGTTGTGGGCACTGGTTCACCCTTTAATAAATACGTTTTATTACATCCCGAGATCCTCAACATCGTTACAATATCATGATGGGTCGTGATGGGCGATGTTTGCACGTCTTGTGCTTTCACAGTGGTTTGTTGTTGCTCGTGCACAGTATGATGTTTTTGGGTGTCAATTATTCTTACCACCGCATCGTGTGCCTTCTGGACAGCCTTGAGTTGTTGTATGAGAACTGGGCTTGATTGCTTGTTGTATGAGAACCGGGCTAGCATTGTGTGAAAGGAGTTTTCGAAAAATTCTTCATTTTTTTGTGAAGAGGGGCCCCTCCAGAGCATGTTTTTAAAAATACTGCGATTGTGGCAGTCCGGTCAAAGTGGGAGTGGCCCGCGATCCTACCTCTATTAAACGGGGTGGAATCCTTGAGGACTTCAATAAAAGTTTTTCATTCATCATCCCATTATTCTTCAGCATTGCACTGAATTATTTGTTGTGCTTGCCTCTCTTCACCTGACATCACAGTTTCTTGTGTAACATTATTTCATTTGCCCTTGTAGTGAAACATTGTGCAAAGGATGCCCATCTACCTGGGTGAACACAGGTATCATTTTCATATTATACTAGTTTCTCTAATGGAATAATCAGCAAAGCTTTTTTTTTTCATCCACCACTGGTTTTCTCGTTAGTGGTAATGGAGGCGCTTAGGCCCTTATTCTGAAACTGTGTGTTGGTGCAGGCTGCATCACGCCGGCCTCCCGGGTGTGCATGTTGAGCGTGGTTGACTTCCGAGGCTCGTGGAAGCAGGCGTTCGATGAGCGAACTGCCACACGCGGGCAATTCCAGGAGTCAGACGGCCATTTAGCCACTGTCATCATGGTGCACCAGACGGGGTGCTTCCGGATCGCCACGTGCCCCGATCTGAACGCCACTGCTGTCGAGATACCCTATGAGCAACATGGGTGCTGTTCCGACAGTTCTACGGGCCGATCGGACTCCGGTTTCACCACACCCAAGAACGGTTTCATTACTCAAGCAGCGTGAGTGACTGAAGCGTTTGCGCACTATCAATATTTAAGGTGGGAACATTTAACGACTTCTACTTGCGTCCATGCGTTCATCCGTGCCCTCTAACTGTGTCACCTGTGGCTTTTTCCCATCACACCCTCAGCGATGACGTGATGGCACAGAGGCTCAGAATAACAGTTGCGCAGCTTACCTGCGGCTTCGTTCGCATGCTTGTTGAGTAGCATGGTGATGGTCTTGAGGACGCTGACTGCGAGGTTGACTGTGTAACCAGTAATCAGTAGCATGCCAGAATTACGGTATAATAACAGTCACCTATTCTGCATGAAAAGAATCTGAATTTAATGAGCCCACACTGGCTGCATTAAGCCGAAGCAGCTACGGTCACAGGATTTTGCCGAACACACATCGGAATGTTCAAAATGTGTTTCAGTTTTTGAGCAGTTCGTTCCTGAAAAACGTAGAAGTCCCTCTTTATTTCTTGTGTACTGATTAAGTCACTTCATGGTGCTTGCTTTTGGCATGTATCAAGATATTTCTAAAATATTTCGGACAATTTTACTTATTCCAAGACTTCAAAATCAATTACTGGCAGTTACTTGCTTCTTCCATATAAGAAAACCAATGAAGCAGCTAGTCTTTCAGTGTGGCCAGCGACATTTACGCATCAATCGCTCATGCACCAAACAAAATAAACTAAGCCGCATTTTTATCAGGGTTAACCTTAGCAATCAATCGCAGTGTGGATACATTTGCGGGTCCGGAGTTCTCCCTCATAGTTTTGCTACCGATGGAGAAGGACGGCCTCGAGCAACTGGAGGCGAGGCTGAATGCGTTCACGGCCATGACCTGCTTCGGGCTGCTCAGGGCACGCAAACGTGTCAGGGTCAGTCTTCCTCTTTTTAAGGTCAGACAGGTACGGGAATATTTTGGCTCATGCAAGATGTGAACAATATTTGACCCATATGTATTGTCGAACACTCGTAGACAAACATTGCAATGCCACCAGCGGCAGCAGTTTGTCCATCAATTTCCGGAACAGCCAACTTAGCCTGCATAGTGAAACATATGCCTTGTTTGGTTGTCCTACCCCTGAAACACTTCCCCTCCCCGACCTTAATCGTTAATAGCCTGAAGCTTCTTACATAACTTTTGTGCATAATAATCAGTGGAGAAAAAATATAGAAGTTAGGGCACTGCAAATGTGGCAAAACCTCAAAAAACGAGTCGAATGGGCTCTACAAGAAGAGAAGCTTGGGCTAGATTGTGGTTCATCGTTATGAGCAAAACCAATATAAAAAAAACGACGAACAAGTAAGACACGACATAGGAGCTGATGCAACTAAAAATTTAGTGAAAAGCACACGCAAACGTAATAAAGCAGCCGAATTAGACCCGCGCAACACCACGGGCTGTGTCTGGGCAGCTCAGCAGTGGGATTCAGCAAGAATAACTAATCATGACGAAAGGCAACATGTGTGACAACGCCTGCGAAAAAAAACATCTATAGGCAAGAAACATGAATAGACATGTATCCTCGGTCACCTGTGTTATAGCTTCGTTGCTCGTTTTCCTATAACCGATTCGCACTGTACATCATTTGCTACGAGTCGAATAGCACATATTAAACAATAATGTACCCGATACCTGTAGGGATACCTGTAAAGACGTAATGACCGATCAATCATAACCGATCATGTACTACCTAACCCCCCTCCCCTCTTTGTAACGCCTTATGGCACTGACAACCCTGTGATAAATAAATAAATAAATGTCAAATATTTTTCAACACTCTACATTTAGTCATCAGTGACAAAAACGCCCAAAAGGAACAGCGCCAGCATAGAGGAGCACCATTCTTGTCCAGACGCAATAGCGTCAAAGAGCTCGTTTCGCAGGAATTGTGGTGTCGGTATCGGCGTTCATGTCAGCGCGGGTGTCTTTGGTTGTGAGGGAAAAATCATTATCTTGTTCATGAGTGCGAAATCCAGGTGTACGCGAATAAAATGAACCAATAAAACATTCTAGGTTCTAGTGATGATCCAAGCCAGGGCGTTTACCTGGCAAACAAGTGTTCTACCACCAACCAAGTCACGCGTATGCTTAGTAGTATAGTGAAAATACTATCGTTTGCTAGTATATACAGGAAAAAACTTCTTTAAAAACGGAAAAGTCTTGTATTGAAGCTCCACAATACAACACGCAATATAGCAGTACTATTTCCTGTTACATGCGTGCCTTCCCAATTATGTGTCAAAACATGGGATTTTATAACGACTTCGAGGTTTCACTGACGACCCTTTTCAGACGGCACACACGTTACTGTGCATATTCTCTTGGACGTAGGGGGTGCATAGCAGGTTCAAAATATTGCGTGCACATTTATTAATACATAATGCAGTCATACACGAAAGATGCAGCCACACAAGCAAATTTCAACTCTATCGGTTACATTGTATATTGCAGAGTTTAAAGGTATAGAGTAACATCATACAACATAGTATTCATTGATTGCTTTAACTACGTGCAAGGTAGATGCTATTACTACGGCGTTCAACACTTTAGGGCGAAGCTTGAGGGCTCCTTATTTTTTTATTATTGAATAGGTACATACAACTCAGCATTTCACGGGGATTTTGATGCTGTACTAATCACAACTCGAGGCTCATCTATTTAAAACTCTAGTGCTTGCGACCATAAGGTGTACCCATTTGATTGCGGCGCTCAATGTGAGGTTTATGATGACTTATGAAACGGTGGTCGATTTAGCAGCAAAGCTCCTCGGGGCCAAGCCTCACACCGCAAAAAAAAAACAGAAACTCAAATGGAGCACCTTCACCACAAAAAAAAACAAAAACATCCAATTAAAAAGTAACTTTACGTGTGCTATAATATAATGAACATTAGCCCATGCTCTGTTAACGTCATCCCAGAGAGCACAGAAGTCATTCTATGATTATTCTATCATGGCTCTCTTCTTCTGGCTCCTACGTCGAGACGTATCGGCAAACTCTTATCGCACTACCTTGGGCTTCCGCGACAACATACTCGTCGGCTGCTACAACCAGGACAGAAGTTGTCCATGTTTCTCGTTTCAAACCCTACAATGAAGAATCGCCCATTTTACAGGCACCGAGGTGGTGTATTGTCGGGCCGGGTTACTGACTCGTGCATTGAACTGTCACTCTGGCACAGGCGCTGAAACGACAACAAAAGGAGTGTAATGACAACGCAGTTGTGAGTTAGACTCCCTAGCTGCCCTATTGGCTTGCGATACTGTTTGCTCTGGATGGCGTTGTGTTGATTCGCTGTCACTGAACAAAACTTCCACGTAACAATGCAGTGGTTTTGAGACGCTAAACCCCAACAAATATTATTAACTATGTGTCTGGCCAATATTTCAAGCTTATGTAAAACGACATGCAAGCATGGAATTGCAGCCACCATCTTATGCTAGATTGTCTATTAATCAGTGCACGTGTCACTACTCTTCGAGTCCTTGCGCACTTCTTCAGATACGGACACGTATCTCAGATACGTTCCCAGCTGCCTTAAGACAGACTACCTGTCCCCTGAAACTTTCTTGCATTCAATGCTAGCACCACTTTGTTACAGCGCTGTGCGAACGGGCACGAGCAACACCATGCTTGACAATTTTGCTTTGTGTAGCTATGTGATTCCATACTTGCATAGCATTTCACTCAATACAGAAAAAGGTTTGACAAATAGTTTCACTGATGTCTTTTCGGTACAAATAAGTTCCTGCAGCTATGTGTGACAACCCTTCCAGTCGGAAGGCCTTCAAACGTGTGCAAAATTGAGCACCGAAGTTGCAGTTTTGAATGTGTGAGGAACGTACTAAGCCATGCACTTTTGAACTCCTCTCAAGGTTACCTCGGACAGACAGGCGACTGCCTGTATATGCAATTACTCCAACAAAATAAAACGTTAAAAAAGGCTGTAGTATTTTTCTCACGACTCATTGCACTGAATGCCAATCCATGTCATTATTCGACGAAACAAAAGTGGTGGGTACTCACGATAATGATAGCACTACCACTGAGGAGGAAGCGATAACAAATGGATGCCTTGTCAGCAAGCCATCTATCTCAATAGAAACAAAAACTACTTCATTAATAAAATTCGCTGGTGCATGCTTTTCTGCGTAATTTCGCTTCTGCTTGGGAGTTGTTTCTTTCGCTCTTGTGCTTTAGTTGGTATCGTTAGGATGTACAGGGACAAGTATATTTACTTATTCATAATGGAATAATATACTTTTCGTTTCATGCTTCAATATTTGCAAAATGTAAGTAAGCGCTTGTCCTCGTTGTTTCCTTTGTCCACTGTCTACTTTTTGCTTTTCAGTTGTAACTATATAGAATACCAACAAGCCCCCACCTACACCTTGCTTCATGTATTACGTTCTTCTTTTTACTGTTTTCTGATCTGAGCTAGGGCTATGTCTTCTCAGTTAAAAATCAAAGAGCATTTGTAACAGATCTGGCCGCTATTTCGAAACTCCAGCAATAAAGTTAAGAAAAATCACTGCACTATCTATCGTTCCCGTAATGACAGTGCATTCGCAGTGCCATAATTATGTGCAATTATTCCGCGGTGGTTTAATTTCATTAGAATTGAAATGCGATTATTTGTGTACTATGCGATGTGAGTACACGTTAAAGAACACCAGGGTAACGAACTTTTCGGTACGCTTCATTGTGGCGTCTCTCATATTCATATCGTGCTTCTTGGAGTTATAACCCAGGACACAATTATTATTTTTATCATTATTATTATTATTATTATTATTATTATTATTATTATTATTATTATTATTATTATTATTATTATTATTATTATTATTATTATTATTATTATTATTATTATTATTATTATTATTATTATCAATATTAAGCTTTGCGTGCATTGGTGCGTGTACATTATATTGTGGCAAGTAATGGGCGCCACTAGGGATCTAAGACACTAGAAAAAAATGAATGACTGATAATTTTTACCTCTTCTGCGTCAGGTGATGGACATGATACCGGTCCTCGGCGCCCTCGGTGTCAAACGCGTGTTCACAGAAGACGCCGAGCTGTGGGGTTCCACGGCGGGCGACAAGCGTGTGACGCTGTTGCGCCACGCGGTTGCCTTCGAGACGGCGCGGAGCGCAGGCCGGCCGCAGCCGCGAACCAGGAACCGAGGGCGTCATTTGAGCGCACTTATCCGTGACCTCTGCGCCTTGGTGAAGCTCCCGCGCCAGACCGAACAGTTCACCGTGGACCGGCCCTTCGTATTCTTCGTCACTTGCACTCGCCCTCGCGCGATCATGCTGCTGGGTTCTGTGCGCGCAATCTCTTAGTCACGCTGCGCAAAACTGCGTGTTTCATTATGAAAAGATTAGCCTTTTAAAGGCGTTTCACTACATCGCACACATGGTGAGCTGAATAAATATATGGTGAATTTTCAGGTAGAATATGACACTTGGGCTTGAATCTGATTCTATATTCGTACTTGCGAATATTTTCGGTGTAGGTTCTCCTTGACAGTGCAGGTAAAGCACGCTTACGATGTGCGCAACGTTTCACCCCCAGAACCCTTCGTGGTGGTGCACTGACTGTAGCATTGTGCTCCTGTCCATGAAGCCATAGCTTACATTCTGCACACATTTATACACAAGCGCAGCGCAGGCGCATATGTTTCACTAAAATTTCGAATCTGACGCGTAAACCCACAGTGCAGGTGGCTAAAATTAATCACTATAGCATCAACTGTAGCGTCACATGCGGTTGTAATGCCACTGTTTTATTACGCCCGTGAAGTAGACGCACTGAAAACATGATAAAATTGGCGACTACTTCACATTACGTCCAATGGGTACAATGTCAGGAAAGCATAATATATGACAGGTGGCTGTAAATAACCATGGTATGGTTCACTAAAGGAGGTTATTGCCTCTCAAGTCGATGGCCGCACAAAGCTCGTGAATCCGTCTTGTTCGAGCGGAGCTACAAGTAATTGTCGCATGTGGTAATTGCTTTCCCTCTTCTGTAATCCCGACAAAAGCGCTGGAAGCTAAGCAGGGAGGAATAGCAAAGGACAAGAAGGTATATCACGTGTTCTTAGTGACATTCCGCAGTTTTCCTTTTATTCGAAAGAGCAGCTCTTCAGTACAACCACGTGCGCGGACACCGGGTGGTTTCCCGCGAGCACCACACTAACTCCCGAGCGCGCCACAATCATATCAGCCTCGAACTTGAGTATATGACGCAACGATATTTGATTACATAGCATCATTTGTTGAGAGAAAAGACAGCGATTTTTAGGTGACTTCAAGAACTCATCGTAGCTTGCAGGCCGTGCTCTGCGCTGTAATATTTGGCTGGTGTGTTCTCGGGAGCCTTGACTACTGATCAGTTGCGTTCTCTGACAATGCTCAAAAGGTGTTGCAGGGCCCCTTTCTGTTGCATTTCTCCTTCATTACAGCTCGTGACGCTGGGCAAGTCTCCGCTGTCATCTTCAATGATGGGGTTCCGTGCTCCCTCGAACTCCTACAGTTCGATCCTAATTCTCATCTCGGGTTCGGCATGGACACACGTAGGGGGATGACTCATGAGCTTTTTTTTTATGTTTGTCCCTCATCTTGGAATTCCCCGAGCAGGTCTCAAGAAAGACGTGCTTTCCCTTTTCTGATAGAACTTCGGTTACGACTCAGTCTGTCTTTCTGCATGGCCTTCAAATTGGCGCGCTGGCCATCCCAATCAAATGGAGAATATGATTGCAGAGGTGGGCTTGACCCGCTCCTTCTCCGCGCCACGCTCGCACTTAGGGTCGAACAAGCGGCCGCAACTAACCGCGACCAAATGAATGTGCCGTTTCGCTACTGTGGATGGAAGTGGCGGTGGATGACTTAACTTAAATTGCTTAAATGTCAGCAAAATAAAATATTTGTATTCCATATGCCACTAATAAACATGTTACTTTATCGTCTCCGCTATTATTTAAGACACAGGTACTGGAACCAGTTTCTCAATACATATTTCTCGACGTACAATTCCATGAAAACTTACGATGAACACCACATTTAGAACTTTTTGTAAGCAACATAGCGAATCAGTAGGTGTTCTAAACAGATACCGGACCTTGTTACCAAAATTCGTAAAACGCCAATAAGGTTTTTTTTAATTCACTCTCGCTTGCACTATTGTGTTCTTATTTAAGGAGTCACGTCACGGTCTAATCTGAAGAGCTTGTGTCTTATGCGAAAAAGAGCTCTTCGATTCATTCGTAACCTCAATACCACGAACACGTATCTTTGTATTCTTTATAAGAAAACATTCTTTGCATTCATGGTATATATAACTAGCGCGTCTCCGAGCCCATATTTCTAGAGTACAGAAATGACTCTGAGCGAATTCTCAATGCCTACTAACAATGCTCGAAAATACAGCTTTAAACATTCCAAACAAGTCGCCTAGGTTCGCGCCCCGTCCCGACAACATCACGCCTACCGCGGTAAAAGGACTCTTTGCCGTCCCGCTGACATTGCTGTTGCTTGTCATGAACGCAGCCCTGCGGCCTCGGGTATTTTTTTGGTGTTCGAGGCCTGGTCGCATTACTTTAATCCCCAAGCCCAGCCGACCTCCGCTACGGACCACATCATGCTGCCCAATTTGCGTATTTGTATTTACATACGTGCTGGAAATGTTGTTGCACGGGCGACTGTACCATATTTTTGGAGGCACGGCCACGTACAGCCCAACCAGCTTGTTTTCACGCACGCAAACAGTGCTTTCATCACGTTACACGCTCTTGAAACGCAACTCGTCTGACTGACGGCCGCAAAGACCCCTGCTATTCCCATGGCGTTTGATTTCCAGAGGGCGTTCGCTAGTGTTTGGCACCCGCAGGTCCGCCGTTTTGTCCGGGAATGACCCGCCCCAAGAAACTTATCCTGATGCTGCACACATTTCTTAGGGTTGTGTTTCGGGCGCAGGCTGGGCAAGTGGAGAACACGCACCGGACCTATTAGTCTGGTGTACGACTGATGGTGGCGCCGCGAACCGCACTTGTATGACGTCAGTTCGAGGATTCACGTGCTTTCAAGGTGTGGCTCCGTATAGAAACCATCGTCGAAGTAGCACTCGGCAACGAAGCAGTTCATGGTTATCTTGCGTTTAGTGGCTACCGACGCTCTTCTAACAAGCATGAGTGTCCGCTTTTAACGCTCACTCAAAAAGCATGGCGCTTTGCTTCTTAACACTGTGACCGCTTGTCTCCGCAGTGAGTGATCCACGATTGTGGAGTATTGGTCTGTGCTATATATGATCACCAGCCCGTTAAAAGGGCGTGCTTTCACAACTATTCTTAGGGCCCGAAGCTGAGGAAGAAGTAGATTGTAAACTGATAAAGGGGAAGTGCCCCACGCCTTCATCGGCCGTGTGCAGCAAGCGCTCTGCAGACAGTGACTTGCTATATCCGCCGTACGCTCCACTTTTCGATAAGCCCTCTTTCCAAGTCTGTTTCAGTGCCTCATCAAGTACTTCAGCCATTCATTGCGTACTTCAGCCATTCATTGCACGCAGGTTGCACGCGAAGGTGACTTACACCAGGTGAGCTGCCATCCGAAAACCTACCGCGAAGGCCCCTAGACCGGAAGTCGACGACGCGGCCTCCGAATCATCTCGTGAGCGCAGCTGAGTGACACCCCTTACAAAAATCCTATATAAGGACTTATATAGAAATCCCCATATATGGCTACATCAGGAATTGTGCATATCTGGCCCATATATGGAATCCCCATATATGGGCCGTATATAACCTGATATGTCCAAATACTGATATAGCCATATATGGGCATTATATCCCCATATATGGGTGTTGCTGTATATGACCATATATGGCTATATATAGAAGCATCCATATAAGGTCTTATATGGATGCTTTCATATATGGCCTTATATGAATACTTTTATATAAAGCCATTCAAATGATTCATCTATATTAGTTCAGCCTGTGTCACCGGCAAAAAATATAGCTGCTCAAATCATTCAGCTAGAAATTTACCTGTTTGTTGAAAGGTCTGCATGCAGTCACTATCATCTCCAAAATAAAGGCAGTACATACCCCCTGAACATTCTTGTTCAATTAAGTTATCCTCTATATATCTCAAGGTATTCTCAACAACTATTTGCTAGAATGTAACTTGGCATCATATTTAAAGTTTGTGGTGGGCACATGTCACTGTTAGTCCACTTTTCCTGAAGAGATACATTCTTTGTGCTTAAAATTATTGCTTACTTATCGACACTTTTTTATTTATCTATTTATTTCATTACCCACAGCACCAATTGGCATTACATTGGGGGAGCATTTACGAAAAGTAGAATACAAAAAATACATAGTCAGCCAAACAAATAATCAAAGTCACCCGAATCACAATCTGCAAGAGAAATTCATATATAAATCGGAACATGTTCTAACATATAAATCGGAACAATTCTAACATGAAATAAAACAAATATTTGGGAGTGTAGAGGCAATGCTAGAAGGCAGCTGGTTCCATCTTGTAGTTTTTTTTTGTAAAAATCATTTTCAAACACGTCAGTCTTGCATGCGATTATTCTTATCTTGAACCTATGGTCAACACGGTCTGAGAAATAGTACAGTGCAAGTAAATATTCCGCTTTATCGATTCCGACTTGACAAAAATAAATAGCATAAAAGAACCCAATTTGAGTTTCGTAAAGATATTTTTCACAGTGTGTTATGTTTAAAACTTTTCTCGCGTGTCAATGGAGCGTCCATAGTCAGTCAAAACGAAATATTCACTTGCTATTGACCGTATGAACTGCGTGTGCATTGAATAACTTAAATGAGTTGATAATCAACTTTTAAGGAGTTCGGTCGAAAGTGATTGGTAGGCAAGCTTGTTACGTACAAGTATTGTGACTAATGACCAATAGAACGACTGCTAAAACTGGTGTCTATAGGTCTCTGTGCGCGTGGGAACAGAGGCATTTAACAATATTTCTTGCCAACGGGACACTAAAAATGTACTTTGTAAATGTAATACGCTTTCCATTTTGCCAATAATGCATCATTAACGTAACAGGGGTAAAGAGCTCATTCTGCAGAAATTCCGGCGTAGGCATCGGTGGCTCTCCGTGAAAAATCGTCTTGTCAATGATCGGAAATTGAGAGAATGCAAATAAAACAAATATTGTAAATTTTCGGGTTTGAGTGATGATCGAAATCATGCAGGCAATTTGCATGGCATGCAAGTGCTCTACCACACAGCTATGCATCTGCTTGAAAATAAAGCATGAATAACTTCCTCTTGTTGTAAATGCAAGGAAAATAACTGTCATGCTTAACAAATACATGTATCCTGCATACAGGTTTCACAACACAACATTTATTATCGCAGCTATATTGCATGATACAAGCGTGCATTGTCATCAAGCATCACAACACGTTATTACCAACGTGACTTTGCGGTCTAAAGACAGCCAACTATTACAAAAGGCACACTGGTTACAGCACGTATTTCCTCACGACTGCATAGTGGGTGCATAAAGTTCTAAAACATTTTACACACATTATATTGAGAAGCACGTTCTGCTGGGCGAGTTGGTACTTCATCTTAACTTAGTTGCGCGAAAAAATTTGAAGTGCGAAAGGAAGACACCTGGACACAGCGCACACTAACAACTGAAACTTCATTGGAGAAAACAGACATATGTATGCGGTTACGACAACACGTGAGGTGGAAAAAAATGACTAGATGAGCAGACATCTGATCATTTTCTTTCACAGTGTGGACATCGTGTGGTGGACGGCACTGCGCTGTCGTGTGGGAAGTATTATTTAGAATTTATTTATATAATTGTAGATCACAAAGCTTCTCTAAAAGAATTAACAACCATTCTCTAACGAATCATCATATTGTAGAGAGTGTGGCTGCGCGCCCTTGTTTGGAATACGGTAGTTAAAGCTAGATTCAGTGACACGGTATAGCGCGGAAAATCGGAGAGGCGTATTTCATAAACAAAGCTCGGGATTCATGTGTCACGTAACTCTCACTTATGTTGCTTGCTACTGAGGTAGCTTTCCTGGAAGCGCATCATTTATACAATCTGTCTGCTCATCTAATCCTTTTCTTTCACCGCACGTGTTCTCGTAACCACATATATACGTATGTCTGTTTTCTCCAACAATGTTTCAGTTGTCAGTGTGTGCTGCGTCTAGGTGTCTTCCTTTTGTATTTCAATTTTTTCGCGCAACTTGGTAATTACGTAATATTTCTTGTTCTTTAAACTATTGATTGATTGATTGATATGTGGGGTTTAACATCCCAAAACCACTTCATGATTATGAGAGACGCCGTAGTGGAGGGCTCCGGAAATTTCGACCACCTGGGGTTCTTTAACGTGCACCCAAATCTGAGCACACGGGCCTACACCATTTCCGCCTCCATCGAAAATGCAGCCGCCGCAGCCGGGATTCGACCCCGCGCCATGCGGGTCAGCAGCCGAGTGCCTTAGCCACTAGACCACCGCGGCGGGGCTTCTTTAAACAATGTTACCCCCTTTTTACACAATATGCAGGCATGTGCGAAACCTTCATTGAGACACTTTCAACCTTCTCAATTATACAGTACTATTTCACAATTAAATTTGTTCAAGTAGCATCATGCAATAAAGAGTACACCCTAAGTGATTGAATTACGCACAAGAAACAGGATCGATACTGCTATCCCGTTCAACTGTGAAAAACGGAGCTTAACGGTCCCCCAATTTTTTCACACAGTAGCAAGCCCTAATGCATCATACCAGTTTATTTGTCGGCTTGCGGAAAACTATCTACAGTGCTCACGGATTAAAACGTGACATCGCATTATTTTGTGTAACTATGTATGCGGGTATGCGCAGTTCCTCAAGATAACCACGCGATGTTGCGACATCAGTAACGATAATGTCGCCTGTGATGTACGCATTCCAGTCAAATTTACACTTATATCACCCTGATTGTAGATGGCGGAAACGAAATTACGGGCTATTCTTAAGTTTTTCCATTTGGATCCGTGACATAGCACCCTGTTTTGAAGAATCAAACTAGCAACAAAATTTTAACTGCGTGTCCTTATCAAAACACACGTAAATATAAAAACAAGTGGAACGTAGACGAAGAAAGATAAATTCAAACGCAAGACAAATTCAAACGTGGGCTCATAAATCTCAAGACACCCTTGGAGTTGGAGATATGAGACTCTTTTTTATTTGTAATTGCGCAAGTTGTAATTTATCCTTGGTTTTTCCTCAAGCGTTAAAATGAGAAAAATACAACACACGTATATTTACATCAATATATTTATGAAAAGTACAATGGCACGAAACCAACAATTTCCTGGCGTAGATTTTTTGATTAAATAGAGCACTGTCTGGATCAAGTGCAAAAAAAAGAAAGTGTTGTCGTATCGCTTAAACAAAACAGCCTAATGACGTAACCACGATTAGCATAAAGTTATTTACTCAGCAAGCATGCAATGTGGTATGTTTTCGAGTTATCATAATATTTATGAACAACGTGCGAAGGTAATGAAAATGATGAACTTACCTCAACATTTAACCGAGACTTGTCTTTCAAGGAGCCTGTTAATCCTGATAACCTAGTCACACCTTAAAGCCACCACGTCCATTCGTACTGCTTTAGGAAGAAGTTTTGAAGAAACGCTTGCCCGCAAGCATGGGTATCCATTTTTTTCTCGCACGAAATGTTGACGATCGCCAATCCAGCAGCGTACGGACGCACACGCACAGAAAAACACTTCCACGTTCGTCCACAATTTCGCCACGTACAGCGAAGTAGATTCCTGAGAGCTGCGCGATTATCTTGTGTAAATTGGAGCAGTAGTTGAACACGAAATAAGAGCAAAAAGAATGAAAATTAACAAACTCGATCAGCACGGCACCCATGACTCCGGCGAGCAAAAAAAGCAACAATGGCGCGGATGGATACAGTGCATGCCATGCACATCACAATGAACATTACATTACTCCTTGAGATCAATGGTTTACACACTTTTCACTAGAACTAAATTTTCCTGAGCTTATTGACGAACGACGTTTCATTTTTTAACAATTAATGACGCAATGTTATTACCATACGACTGAATGCTTTTGCAAACTATTTTCTTCGTCGTTACTTGAAATGGGCCGCGGCACTCTCTTTCCTGCTGTGTCGACAGACTGGTGTAAGCCATGGCAGGGCTGCAGGGCGCCTACGTGCGCTTCTTCGAACTACGTTCTCCGAATTGTCCACTCATCCGATGGGCGCCCTTTTTTGTATTTTTTTTACTGTGCGCACCCCTTGCAACCAATGCAGTCAGGCGAGTTTTTTCGAACAATGGATTTCAACTTACTCCCGCGAGCCGAAAAAGCTGCACGTGGAGGACCTTTGAGACAGGCATTCCGTGGAGCTGAAATCACTGCTTCGTGTACGCTGGCTACGAAGACACGTTTCAGCCAAATTTTCATCTTATTTCGCAAGGACTTATAATGATAATAATATTATTCTATCAACCAATAATCAATCAATCATTTTTAACGTATCCAAGAACAACCACAGGATTTTTCACGCTGGCGCGCGCGAAAATAAAACAAAAATAAACAATACATTACAGACTGTCCACAGAAAAGCAAATCAATGAAAAGAGCAAAAACGAGCTGTCGAAAAAAATCAATGCACAATGGGAACAACAAACAAAAGAGTAGATATTCATGGAATGGGACTGAAAAATAATGTGGAATATACACAACCGTGCCGAAGGCTTCCTGAAAGATGAAAAAGGAAAGAATCTGTGCATATGCAAATCTACGTTAGGACAGGGCAGCCCTCACTGACAAAACAAAATGACTGTAGACTATGAAAAACATAACGAATCAAGAAAGTTGACGTTAGAGAGACTCGGTATTCTGTAAAGGATAGAGTGTTGAAAGAAGCTGGTAGGTACATGCAACGGTCGATTCCTTCTCGATAACTTACGCAAAGTTTGAAAATTATTACAACCGAGAAGGGCAGAATATCTCACCCTGAACTAGCTTGCAAATACATAACAGCTCAGCGCGATTTTGCCGGCCATTAACTGATGGCAAATATAATATTCCAGCAGTGTTGAAAGGATTCTAGTGAAACGATGGGGGTAAATGCTTAGGAAATTTTTCTGGACTCACTCAGTGGCGCTACTGCTGGATTAGGCAAGGCCATTCCAAATCAGATGTGCATATGTACTGAAGTTGAGCACAACATATCACAATGTATCATTTGTAGAAGGCTGTAGGAGAACCGGATTCTCGCGAGATGTTGAGCCAACAGGAAGAGAATGAAGGCCTCGCATGGCAGCACATTTAATGCAAGTAGAAAAAATTCAGCATGCTATCAAAAAGAACACCAAGATAACTGATCTCATAAAACTTACATAACGACACAGTATGACAGCATATGGATTTGCTGTTGGACATTTTGCGAAATACGACAACATTAATAATAATAATAATAATAATAATAATAGTAATACACTCATATCATTCTGACATGGCCGAAAATATTTAGCCACATTCAATGAAATGCCAGTGTCCTGGTGCCCATGAATCTCTATACGCGAGTGTGCACTTGCGCAGTTTGGTGAGTATGTACCGGCATACATATCTTATAAGTAAGTGCACTACCGTGTTGGTGTTGAAAGGATATGTTCGCAAGCAGTTTGAATCGTTACGCGCCTGCACAGCAAGGGGCTGTTTACATAATGTAGAGTTTGGCTTAGGTATCACGCCAGCCCGCAAAAAAATGTGTCATACTAATTGAATTCACAAGGCAATGTTTAGGCTAATCCTGATGATGGCACGTGCGCTTTAATGACCTCGACCAAGTAATGACACACCGACACAAAATAGAAGTTTTGTGAATTCGGCAGCCTACGTTAACTGTTGCTATAAAGCTTCAGCATTTCATTACATGGTCCATTAAATATGTATCACGTGTGAGTCAGTTGCACCTTTCTTAACGTACATGTCTATGACGTGAGATTTATTTGACGCTTGCAAACATTACAATAAATTAATTGTTCACTTGTGCAATCATAATATCTTTGATAAATTTACTATGTGCACAGCCAGGAACATTATACGTAGCCAAAGGAAACGCAAGATGTATTTTTGCAATAAATTAGTACAACTTCCATCTTGAATGTAATCATAATAGTGCCTGCAAGTTGCATTAACCTAAGTTCTTTTTGTTTTTGAAAACACTCCCTTAAACATTGCACTGCGCATGCAATTTTAGTAAATGGCTGCTGAAAGCAATCGCAGATGAGGGGTCAACAGGATTGATAGAAATCTTGTTATATGAAGGGAGCATATAGCCATCAAAACTTTCAAATAATCAGAAATTTTGTCCACCGATGTGGAAGCTAAAAGTGCATTGAAATTACTATTTCTTGCTGCCACTTTAAACAATGCAATAATGTAACAATATAACTTGCATGCATTTTGTCTTTACATAATACTATATAGGATTGCTCTATAATAATAGCGAGGTTCGGAAGCTTCAATACGTTTTGTGACTTGACACGATTCCTTCCTCGTAAAACATGTCTGCTCTTGTATACATTATTTACGTCGTATTAATTGCAACTTATTGTTTCAAACCTAAATGCCATGAAAAATGTACGAGTTAAATTACACGAATGCATGCATATATGCATTCAACTGAGTTGCAACAATCACGTACACAAAGCTGACCTGAAATTTCGGTTTTTTTGCATGGCAGAAACAACATATATATTTAATACTCCTATTGTTATGAAAAATAAGCAGGTCAGCTTTGTGTACAAATTGTTATATATTACAATTCACATAAAAGTGTGATCACGGTGCTAAATATATACGTGGTTCATCCCAAATAAGAGAGCACTTCCACATATAAGGACCCTCTTGTTATGTTATATATGGTGTGGCCGTGCCTTATTTGGACGGATTTGACCTCTTATATGGGCCAACCGCGTCATATATGGCCGTATATAACCCCATACATGAACCGACTCCGCCAGATATACATCCATATATGCTTATATCTGGCCATATATGCTGCCATATATGCTTATACGTGGCCACATATGCTGCCATATATGCTTATATATGGCCAGATATAACTTATATATGGGCCATGTATGGCGTTTTCGTAAGGGACAGGACATCTGAGACTGCAGCGTTATTTGGTTGGTGTACGTACATATGTGTGTATTTTACTTATCAAGACAAGCAGTACAGTGCTTACCATAAATTCATAAGTGAAACCTGCTGTCGCTGCTTAGTGCACATTCACTTAACATTGTCACGTAATCATTGTGGCTTTGTGCGCGGTGTATACAATTAGCAATAGCTATATGTTACAATCTGATATCCCAGCAATGGAACTGTGTGGCATTACTATAAATAACTTCTTGATGCCCCTTTCTATGAACAAAAATTACTGCGACAAACTGTAGTCATTCACATTGGCTAAGCGGGCATTAAGTGTGAACTTGCACCGTTCCCGTGTCACAACAACACCTACCCCTCAAGACTTTTCTACTGCAATACAACATGGGATTGTGCTCTGCCCACGCTCATAATTGCAATCCAAAAACCTTTATCTCAAACTTGGTAATTTGATGCTGCTTTGAAATTCTAGTAGATGCCACCAATGGCTGATTGATGGCAGAAGCAGCAATTCAAACAGCTGCTCTGCAGTAATTTTCTCATGTGTTGTTTGAGAATGTAAAAGTGGCAGAAATCAGCGATTCTTACGCATATCCTTGTGTTCATTTCATTATCGCTGCACTCCAGAAAAAAAATATTCAAAGGAATACGGCAGGCGTGCTACTCTGTTTAGGATTATTGAGAAAGCTTACGTTCTTTTCACGGGCGGACAAAGCATACCGAGACACACAGCAGTACTTAACCATTGCGCGTCGCTCGATCGTCACGGGGACATTGTTTTCAGGACCAGAGCCGCGATAGTGATGCGATCTTCGCTGATGGCATCAGCTGCGTGAATTCAACAACGTGGCCAGTGTCGTTCACTACAGCACCGTTAAAGAGACACTGTGACGTTTTACTTGCTGTATGCTTGTAAAGGCTTGAGTAAACCACGCTGATCGAAATTCCGAAACACCCGATTTATTTAGTATCGTATGGTGGAAACAGCAGAGGACGAGTGAGAAACCTTACACATAATTTCACTCTCTGACCAGCAATGCGGTCGGCGGCATCGGCGTGCTTACCCAACACGTGGGAAGTTTCTTGGCCTTGTCGATTAGACTGAAACAAAAATAATTCATATGTGCACTCGAAAACATTCGTTGTGCGTCTTAGTTGACCCTCGCTAAGCTGTTCGTTCCACAATGTTCCCGCTCAAAGCAGACGATCCGCGCGCAAGAGCATCGGCTGCTGCAACACGGCTGAGATCGGAGTCCACAAATTGACCTCACACGCGAGATAGCGGCACTCCAAGATCTTGAGGCCAATATCGCTTATGCTCTGGAACATTATTTTGCATGACCTGCTCTAACTGCCTACGCCTAGCTGTGTCACAACGTATGCGTACGCTAATGAAACTGCTATTGTCCTCCCTGCAGAGAACAAAAAGCTCGACGACCTAGTCTCCGAGGTGCTCAACAGGGTGCTGGCCTGAGGCATTGCGCAAAAGTTATGACCAGCAAGGACAAGACGTACTGCATCCTCTTTTCACAGTGTAAAGGAATTCATCCTCATCCAGGGCATCCATTTGACCACTGGCTTTTCTTCTCTATGCACACCGATACGCTGAGAAACAAGGCTGAGTCTTTGACGGCGAGCGTCAGTGCCTTGGCTGGCTTGCAAGGCGGATGCCTGTGCCCGGAGCATGAGGTGCAGCCATATCGAAGATTCATCTTTTCAGCCATCACGTATGCCTCGCCGATATGGTGGGATGAACTCTGCCACGACTGCAGGTGGAAATCCAGGGTGATGTCCTTGATTCACTCAGTGTTGCTCCCCATGTCGTATGCTTTTCGAACTACTAGGACAACCACATGGTAGGTTTTAGCGCGCCCTTGTTATGGAACTCGAGATGAACCAGCTCAACACCGAGTTTTGATTATTTACGTCACGTAAGGCTGTGCGATACGAAGACATCCTTATGCACCCAGAAAAAGTTCTGTACTATGTCGATTGGCTGAGTACACTTCGCACATTGGGTGTCGATTCCACACCACAGGCTGACTGCGCGTGAGGCCATCCTGACTGCCAGAAGTCGCGGTGTTCATATCTACACAGATAGCTCGTATTCGGAGGGGCTGGCGGGGGCAGCTAATGTCGGCTTTGGTCCGGCGGCCCGTGTGACTGCGGTGGGTTGGTGCTCTTTCTCCAGGACCACGAGCACTCTTTGCGCAAAAGCGTTGACCCTGGCATAGACGATAGACTGGTTGTGCCGCAACCCAAAACGTGCACGTATGCAAAGATTGCCTTTCGCTCCTGCAGGTACTTTTGTCAAGAACAAGTACTGACCCCGCGTAGCTGCCATGAAGAGCGCGCTTTTTCAGAATAGCGCTTCCTCATCTATAAGGCTTTACCATGTCCCGGGACACGCATGGGTATTGAGAAACGAGGTAGCCGAACACATTGCAACCGGCGCCGCAAGGCATGGTCACCCCAGGACTATACAGTGGCCGTGGAGAAATGTCCACGCTCTCTTAACAACAGAAATTTAAAGGCGCTGGGCATTTAAATGGTCCCATCAGTCAGTGGACACCATGCTGTACAAGTGGGTTTTTTGTTATTTATTTATTTATCATACCTTTCGGGTTTTCACATTACAGAGGGGAGGGCATGTTACATGTCAAAAATGGGAAACTACACTTGATAAATATACACAAGAACGAAATTTCAATAATTGGCAGAATAATACAGAACTACGTTATATATAAACTACATCAACAAAGACAACGTAGCAGTAGCGATAATGTAGGTAGTACCTGTTCAAGAACTAGCAAAGAACAGCAAAACAATCCCAAAAAACAACAAAAAAGGACATGACACAGACACACACACAGATATATATATATATATATATATATATATATAGTGGGAGCAATAATTCAATGGGCCAGTTAGCCTTCGTGAAGGTATGGGATATTGCACAACGGGAGCGTTGTCAACAAGGATAAATATATTTCCCAACAGTTTCGGGAGAGGTCCTCCCTTCATCAGGGGATGAGTTATACTAACATGAACTTCCAAACTTCGTTGCTACCGCATCCCTCTCGCCTTGAAAGATGTTTGCGAGAGTGAGAGAGAACAAAAAAAGAAAGAAAGAAAAAAGAGAAGAAAAAGTTGAAAAGAAAAAAAGAAAAAAGAAAAAAAGAAAGAAAGTAAAAAAGAGGAAGAACCACTGTCAACACTGAGAACGAAACCAAATGTCCGTGTACGTCCACTTCCGGTTCTTATCCCGTGCTGGTCAGTTCTCGACGTGTGTCGGGCCACCCTAGATTGTCGCCGCGGTGGCGGGAGGGGTTCGTGACGGCGTGCGTAGGAAAAGGGTTTCCCCTTAATGGTCGGTCGGCTCTTTACCTTTCATCTTCGTCCATTTCCCTTCTATGGTCATCAAGTGGTAGGCGAAAAGAAACACTTTGTATGTGCATGTGAAAAAAAAGGAAAAAAAAAGGAAAAAAGAAGAAAAAAAGAAAGGACAGTGTACACGTACGAGTCAGTCTGAAAAAACAAGCATGTTCTCCAGCTATCAAACTTTGTCACCAATTTCCTCCTGGCTTACTTCTCGGAGGCAGGAGAGTCTTCCGGAGTCCTCGTTGATGCCGGCTACTAATGTTTGAAATTTGAAAATTAAATATGCCTCACGCTGTTCGCGCTCTCGCCTGTTTGAGAAACCAGACTGCAAAATCGGATTGCAGTATATATATATATATATATATATATATATATATATATATATATATATATATATATATATATATATATATATATATATATATAAGGGAAAGAAGTGTATACCTAAGGGCTCGTTTTTCCGAGTTTCAACACAAAATTAATGAGATCTAACAGGCAGTAATGCCAAGGAATGTACAGGGGAAGTTATTAGAAACAATGAAATGTAAATAAGAAGAAAGAAAAGTGGATGAAAAAATAACCAGCCGTGAGCAGCAATCGAACCTACGACCTTCGAATAAGGCGTTCGATGCTCTAACCACTGAGCTACCACAGCGGCCTTCCCTCCATCCACTTTTTGGGGTTTATATGTGAATTTAGAAGTGGGAGTGACAGTCAGCGCCATCTATAAGCCAAACAACGAGTGTGAAAACACTCTTAAGCGCATGTTTGGCGTCACGTAGCACGTGAACTTATTATGAGCGGGCAGCTGAATAATTGTCCCTCTTATACAACCTAAACACACCAAGTCTGCCATTACGAGACCCTCGTTCAATGAAATAAGGGAAAGAAGTGTATACCTAAGGGCTTGTTTTTCCGTGTTTTAACACAATAATAATGAGATCTAACAGACAGTAATGGCAAGGAATGTACAGGGGAAGTTATTAGAACCAATGAAATGTAAATAAGAAGAAAGAAAAGTGGATGAAAAAATAACCAGCCGTGAGCAGGAATCGAACCTACGACCTTCGAATAACGCGTTCGATGCTCTAACCACTGAGCTACCACAGCGGCCTTCCCTCCATCCACTGTTCTGGGTTTATATTTGAATTTAGAAGTAGGAGTGACAGTCAGCACCATCTATAAGCCAAACAACGAGTGTGAAAACACTCTTAAGCGCATGTTTGGCGTCACGTAGCACGTGAACTTATTATGAGCGGGCAGCTGATTAATTGTCCCTCTTATACAACCTAAACACACCAAGTGTGCCCTAACAGACAGTAATGCCAAGGAATGTACAGGGGAAGGTATTAGAACCAATGAAATGTAAATAAGAAGAAAGAAAAGTGGATGAAAAAATAACCAGCCGTGAGCAGGAATCGAACCTACGACCTTCGAATAACGCGTTCGATGCTCTAACCGCTGAGCTACCACAGCGGCTTTCCCTCGATCCACTTTTTTGGGTTAATGTGTGAATTTAGAAGTAGGAGTGACAGTCAGCGCCATCTATGAGCCAAACAACGAGTGTGAAAACACTCTTAAGCGCATGTTTGGCGTCACGTAGCACGTGAACTTATTATGAGCGGGAAGCTGAATTATTGTCCCTCTTATACAACCTAAACACACCAAGTCTGCCATTATGTATCTGGTCCCCTTATCATATCTGGTCCCCTTATCACAACTACTTAATTAACATGCTTGAGGCTATTCAGAATAGGGCGGCCCGTTTCATTTCACGCAATCATGACTATCACAGCAGCATAACGCAAATTAAAAACAATCTTTCTCTTCATCCCCTGAGCACTCGTCGCGACATTTCCCTTCTTTGCCTCTTTCACAAATACGTGTACACCAACAGACCCCTCCCACTCCACCTCGATGTTCCTTCCATTACTTCACGTAGGTTGCATAATCACTTCAGTTTCAAGCGATTATACGGGGCAACTGATTCATTCAACTCATCTGCTCTTCCTCGCGCCATACGTTTGTGGAATGGTCTTCCAGATAACATCGCATCTGTATCAGACAATAATTCTTTCCGTCAGTTGCTGCTTACTCTCTTCTCACAATAGACTTGCCACTGTTCTGCACGTGTCGGATTTTGTGCCCGATTATGTTTATTGCACACTGGAAATGTTTTCTGTATATGGGCATATGTTCTGCGTTTTTTGGTGCTTTTTCTATTGTATGTTCTGCAACTTATAACCAAATAACGGCACGTCGTTGAGGTAAAGCCAGCTCGCTATCTTTGGTTGATGTCGCCTTCATATGCTATAATGACTGTATTCAGTTCCCACTGTCGTGTGTGCACTATGAAATCGCCTTTTCTTTTTTCTTGTTATCACCTGTTAAGTTCAACTTATATTACGATCCGCGTCATACTTTCATTGTGCTGATACTCTTTGTGAATTATTTGTGATACGCTTCGTGAAAGATTTTGTGTGATCTGTAAAACTTCACCAATTACCCCCCTTACTCAATGCCCTGTAAAGGGCCTGTAAGGATTTTTCAATAAATAAATAAATAAATAAATTACGAGACCCTCGTTCAATGAAATAAGGGAAAGAAGTGTATACCTAAGGGCTCGTTTTTCCGTGTTTTAACACAATATTAATGAGATCTAACAGACAGTAATGCCAAGGAATGTACAGGGGAAGTTATTAGAACCAATGAAATGTAAATAAGAAGAAAGAAAAGTGGATGAAAAAATAACCAGCCGTGAGCAGGAATCGAACCTCCGACCTTCGAATAACGCGTTCGATGCTCTAACCACTGAGCTACCACAGCGGCCTTCCCTCCACCCACTTTTTTGGGTTTATATGTGAATTTAGAATATATATATATATATATATATATATATATATATATATATATATATATATATATATATATATATATATATATATAACACAATGCAGAAATCAAGTCGCACCATACACGTTTTGTAAAAAAAACGTGATTTATTTATTTATTTATTTACCCATTTATTTACAAAATACTGCAGACCTATTTAAGGGCTCCAGCAGGAGGGGCAAAGATCATAACATTGCACACAGGTGTAAACAGCAAGAACTAAAAAGATACATCATATACAAACGATACAAAAACACAGGTCATGGTTAAATACGCTCAAGTAGTACCTGTTGAAGAACTAAGCAAAGAACAGCAAACAATTCCGTGTCGTTGACAGCGGTAGCTGATCGTGAGAGTAGATTCCATTGAGATGTAGTTCTTGCAATGAAAGCGTGCAAATGGGTTGTGGTTCTGCATTGAAGAACATGGACTATTCGTGGATGATTGATTCCGGGTGATATGAATGAGGGGGTTTAACGAAATGTTCGCGAAGGCTATTGTTATGATAATGAAGCTTATGAAAGAGACTTAGCCGGGCTATTTTACGCTGAATAGCGAGTTCAGGAAGGCTGAGCTGAAATTTCATTAGTGTAAAACGGGCCGTGCGGGTATAATTTGACAAGATAAAGCGAACTGAACGATTCTGGACTGCTTATATTTCATGTGTTAGTGTAGTACCACCGGGATCCCAGATGGATGATGCGTATTCAAGCGATGGGCGAATGTAGGTACTGTAAAGAAGCCTCTCAAGGGATGAAGGAGCCATGTAGAAGTTTCTGCGAAAATGCCCAAGTTTACGGTTAGCTTTGGCGGTGATGTACTTCAGATGATGGTTTCATGTCAGGGTATTTCAAATATGAATACCTAGATATTTGTAAATGAAACAGTCTCGAGGTAGGTATCGTTAAGGTGATACTGGACAAACAGGTGAAGTGCGGCACGCACGCATTGCTTTGCATTTAGAAGTTTTCAGTTCCATGTTCCAAAGTTGGCACCAGGTCAATATGTTATTTAGATACGCCTAAAGCGAGGTAACATCGTCTTCCTTGCTCATTTTTCGATAAATTATGCAATTATCAGCGAATAGCCATACCGTTGATGAGACGTTAGTTGGCAAGTCATTCATGAAATTTAAGAAATGCAAGGGTCCCAACACATAGCTTTAGGGAACGCCCGAGAGCACCGGTTGGATGGGGGAGCAAACATCGTTATCAGAAACAAATTGTGTTGGGTTAGAAGGAAAGGCTCGAATCCAGTTAAGCACGTTAGGATCTGAATATAAATGTTTCATCTTAAGAAGTAGTAGCTTATGACTAGCCTTGTCAAACGTGTTCGAATAATCTAAAAAATACAATCAATGGTAAATCCAGAGATGAGTAGGACATGCGGGTCATTAGTAAAAACTAAGAGCTGCGTGTCACAGGAAAAGTTTTTTACAGAAGCCATGCTGTGAGGGTGTGAAAAACTGGTTAGACTCGAGAAAGCTAACAAGGTGAGTGAAACTGATATGTTCAAGTATTTTGCACGGAACAGATGCGAGCGATAGTTGGCGGAAATTTATTGGATTGTGTGTAACCCCTGATTTTTGAACTGGCACTATCTTACCAACCAGCCAGTCTTTCGGAAGGCTTGAGTGCTGCAAGGACTGTGAAAAAATGCATGACAGGATAGGATAGTAGAGCAGTATTCAACGGTGTTTTTCATAAATTTAGTATTGATACCATCAACTCCACATGATGACAAGGTTTTAAGTTAATGAAGACTGCACGAATACCTTCGGAGGTAACGAAGATAGCGTCCATGGGCAGGTAATGAGGTGAAGGCAAAGTGATTTGGTTGTTGATGGTCACCTGATGTGAGAAAGCTTTTACGAATGTGTCGTTTAGGAGCGATGCGCATTCTACGTCAAGCACGGAAAGCCCATCAGCCGTCAGCAAGGCTATAGCGTGATTCTCGCTGCCACGCACGAAATTCCCAAAGTGTCTATGTTTATTTTCAGCATAGTTGGTATAGTTTAACTGAAAAAGGAAAACTTTGCATGTCTTAGTGCAAATAAATAAGTTGCAGCAGCATATTTGTAAGTTCATCAACGTTGTTGAGACAGGGATTTAGTAGCAGCACGATAAAACCTTTTCTTACGGTTAGAAAGACGGTTAACGTATCTGTTGTACTATGGAGAACCAGTATTACAGAACACTTTTTTGATAGGATTATATTTAACAGTTAGCTCGGATATTTTATCCTTGAATAAGTCCCCGTTTCTCTGCACCAATCTTTCGGTGTAGTTGGGTAAGAACTTATCTAAAAAAGTGCCCAAATCAAAGTTTATTGAGTCCAAGTCAGCCTTTTTGTAATCGCGAATTGTTTTAAGCTGTTTACACATGTGTGAGAATGGTTTCAAAATATGCGCTTGAATAATTTTGTGATCACTGATACCAGAAACATTGGTCACAGAAGATACGATATCTGGTTCTGATGTCAAGATAAGGTCGAGAATGGATGAAGTAGTATTCGTAACGCGAGTTGGAAAATTAACAAGTTGCGAAAGACCAAAATCAAAAGAAATTGTACTGAACCAACGGGAGTTGCCATACTACTTGCAGCCGAATCAGGCGCCTCAGTAACGGTCCTCGTGGTGCACATGGGTGCTTTCACTCTCATTTCTGCCGTTTCAACTTGCTGCGAAATTCTCGGTGTTTTGTGGGATCCCTCGTGACTCGGTGCAGCATTAGCTGATTGATTGCGCAACCACCCGACATCTTGTAGGAGAGTTGCGCTCCAACGCGACCAACATTGACTCGTGCTAACTGGGTATCCTGATACATTCGCGCAACCGTACCATGCTGACAAAATTTGTCAAGTACATCAGTGACGCTATCTCGGATATCTTTTGATAGTGACGCTATTTTCGCCTTTTCTCTGCCTCGCCTGGGCATACCTCATAAGCAGCGGCGCATAGTATACCCGCAACCTCGCATACATCACGATACGTTAGAATGTGTGTGCCGTGGGATGCGCGGGCTATGCCCTCCTGTTGATCCTAACGGGGAAAGTTGTACATCGGGGGAGTGGACCCTACGTTACCTATCGGTGTGCACTCGACGCTTTCTTGAAACAAGGTGCCATATAACAGAAGGCGTGATGCCCTCCTGTAGTAAAGTCTGTCACATCACTGCGCTAGTCGACCCGACAGGTAACAGTTCCTCCAGGAAAGAAAGCACCACGCCCACACCATGATCCAGCGTGTCCTGAAAAAGAAGACTGGATCATGGTGCGGACATGCTGCTTTCATTCCTGGACGAATTGCTACCCGTTGAGTCGACAGAACCTTTCATGGACGACCTGTGTTACATCCTGCTTTTATTTTATTTCTTGTTTTTCTCCCTTGTCTTCGAACTCTGTCTTCTATTTCTCTTTTGTGTCTCTGTCTCTCAATTATTCTTCTCTCAACTAACTTCATTTAAAACCGGGCATATAACTCCGGCGATTTTTTGAGGTCAATGGATCTCAGTGAATTTCACTGGGTACGTTCATTTGCTGATTACTGTCATTTATGCCAAATCATAGGCTTGACAGATGCCTTAGTTGTTTGCAAATGAATTTGATAGATTGCCTTGAAACGACTCACCTGGCTTGCCTAAACTATTGGTAAGTTTGTCTGTTTGTCATCACGTAGGGCATGTCAATTCGAGTGGCGCAGCCAGTAGCATCGCAAACATTGGCCGCTGCATCGTTTACTGTGCTCGTCACTTGGGGACGGCGGCGGTGTTTGGCGGTGTTCTTCCTTCATCCGTGTTGTTTGGCCGACGTTTAGCTGCTTTGGTGCGTAATTTTCTGTTTCCTGGGCATGAGTGTTCGATGGGTGGTGGTTGGTGTTGCTTTGTGGGCTGCACAATCCATTCACATAGGACGCAGAGTGTTTGCTATCACGGCTTTCTACATGACAGTGCCCTCCATATTGGGTGTCGATCCACACCGCAGGCTGATTGCGCGTGAGCCCATCCTGACTGCCAGAAGTCGCGGTGTGCATAACTACACAGACGGTTCGTATTGGGAAGGGCTGAGAAGTGGATCAGTGCGATCAGGCGGGACAACTGGTTACCGAGCGAAAGAGCACACATGTGTTCCGATCGTTTCTAGCCGGAGTCCTATCAGGACAGCGTATGGCCAGCGTTTGGCTGGTGTATGTCTGTCCGGGCGCTCGTCAGTCAGTCCGCCTGTCCATCCGTGCCTCCGTCCGTCTATGTGCACGTCCATCCGTCCGTCTATCTTTCTCTCCGTCCATGCATGGGTCTGTCTGTCTGTCTGTCGATCCACCAGTCTGTCTGTCTGTCGGTCCACCAGTCTGTCCCTCTGTCTGTTCATCTAGTGAACGCTCCAAGTACTGCCATGTCAAATCTTTTCATCATATATTCATTATATAAAAGTACTGCCATCGAGCGGACATTTCAAGGACTGAACAAGAGGAAATTGCCTACTACTACCATTACTACTATTAGTACACTCTAAGCCGCAAAGAAGCGAAACGGGAGTGGAATGGGAGCAAGTGCTGCAATTCGTTCCTGCAAGCAACAGTTAGTCCATGGAGGGTTTAACTGCAAGACGAGAGTGACGTGTGTGAACAGAGGGAGGAACTGTGAGACTATACGGAGCAAAGTTTACTCCCGTAGAACTTGCCGGCTCAGTGGTGGCCTCGAAGGAATGGTCACCATGCGTGTAAGCAAATAGTTTCCTAAAGAAAAGAGCTGTAACAGTTTGATTTAGTGTAAATGGTCGTGACAACTATTGCAACTACGTCAGGAGCAAAGTAATATTGTTTATATAGCACAAATATATACAAATGTCTAAAGCCCCCCTCTTAAAAAAACAAAGTGTGGTCGCGCTCAAGCTGTACCAATGCGTGGCATGGTGATCTCGGCAAGCTAACCCTCTCTGGAGTAGCAGTGGGTTGTGGATGTGTTATCATTACGTGGTTGTCATTGCTGTCTCTTGTGGTGCACTGAATAATCTTAGTGCTGTGGCGAACGTCATGTGCCACTAAAATGAAGTGCTACGCTATCGAAATGCTACGCACCAACTGGTATATATGCATCCATTGGTCGCATTCATCAACTTGGACATCACAAAGGCAAGCGCTCAGGGATCATAGCAAAGACAATCTTCGCTAATGTAAAAAAAAAGCTAAAAGGCTTCTCAATATTCATACAGAATGACAACTATGCAACACAATTATGAAAACAAAAACAACTCTGGACAAGTGCTAAATGTGAAAAGCAACTCGGGAAAAAGGTCTCGCTCATTCAAGATAGACTAAGAGTAGATAAAGACTACTTTTATTGCAATGAAACGCTAAACAAACGTATTGAAGCAACAAAAACCGCACAATCCACGCACGTAAAAGGTCAGCGCGATAATACATCGACATTACATTGCGACTGACACGATGCCTTTAAAGGAACGCGCAGAGACGTGCTTATACTTTTTTAGTGGTTGAAGCAGTCACATGCTTACGAGATGGTGATCAGAGAGCCCTGGCTTCACTCCTACAGTGCAATCAGAAAAACCACGACTGATGAACGTCAGGTCTAACTGAGAGGTAGATGCATTCTGTAGACGAGTTGGTTCATGGACTACTGCAATAATTATAGCTTAACATAATATCGAACATATTGCTAACATGTTTGTTATGTGAGCTAGTGGCACCAATGCCTTGCCTCTCTGCTCCCGGCAGGTTAAATTCGCCGAGAAGAACATTTTTCTTATTTTCGAGCATTGACATTTCATTATGAAGCGTCTCTAATACATCCGTTGTTCCATCTGGAGGTCTCTAAAGTGCGCGCAACATAAAGCTCTGGCACCAGCTAGATATTTTAACACGCAGGCTTTTGATACCTAGTACGTCATCTATTAAACTCATTAACTAGGATAGCCACGCCACCACCCCTAGCCTGCCGATCTTTACGAAATACTGTGTAAGAAGAGAGATTATGTCGTTGTCACATATCTCCTCATTCAGCCAGGTTTCTGTTATGACAGTTACATGAAGATAATACTGTAGCAACAAAATTTCTAAGGATCAGGTTTTGTTTTTCACACTGCGGGCGTTTACTTTCAATATCCGAACTTGTTTAAGGATATAAAAGACTTTTATCATGGCAATGATCCAAGCGTTATTGATTAAATGAAAACTGTTTCATTGATTTCAAAGGCAACAACGCTTAATTACTTTGGAACAATTTCAAAGATATGTGTCACTATTTCCGAGACAATTTCGTCCCAATTAAAAAAAGAAGGTTAAAAAAATTGGCAGATCTCACGTACAGTAGGATTCTAAAAGAACTTGTTGTTGGGCTAGTTGGTACACAAGTTCTAAAAGTTCATTCGAGCGCGAAAACACGACACGATCACTCACACACGCACACACCGCACACACCCATGCATCAAACACACACAGCGCTCACTTCCAACTGATTTATTCATAGCTCGAAGGCTTGAATATATACAGGACACGTTGTGCGCACACACACCATAGAAGACCAACAGCATACATTATCAATACGTACAGTTAATCAATGTCATAGCCTCAGAACGATAAACTGAAATTCGCTTGGTAACAACAATATTGAAGAGGCGCTTACAGAGTGATCTTTATTGTTTTCAATGAAAAAGGCCTCTAATACTTCACGATCAGTTTTACTTGCGCTTCTGCCTAGAATATTTGTCTCAGAAAATCGTGCGTCACAACCACACGAGACGACAGGCGCAACCAAGTGCGCATACTTGTCATCTCTTTTTGTTAACTTTTGGGCGTGTTCCCTTAATCGGTCATCAATACACCGTTCGGTTTGGCCAATGTTCACTTTTCTAGAGGACTTGGGCAATGCATTTAAAGTGGGGGGTGGGGGGGGTTAAAGGTTTTTAGGTACGTTGACGATTTTTTAATTCTTTTAGATAAGCAGGGCGACCTTACATTCCCTGATTTTATTTTAAACGTTTTTATAAGACCAGGACAAGGGCTTTCCTTTACTGTTTAATTGCCTGAAGAAGCTTGTCTGCAGTTTTTAGACTTAAGTCTCACGTGAAACGATGAGCATCTTTGCTGGTCTTATCCTCCTCGTGTTGAGAAGCAGTTGTTGTCGTACGATTCTGCCCACTGAACGGTTATGAAGAGGGGCTTTGCGTCTCTTTGCTTGGAATCAGCGCTAAAGAGGTCATGCCCACACAGCATGAAACTTAGTTTCTTCAATCAGGTGAGCCGACTAGAGGCTGCTGGGTTCCCTCGATCGGTAATTACGGCCGTTGCTGAATCACTTCTGCAGAAGTTTAAACGTCGAACACGGGAAGCGATGACTGCTACCCAGCCCTAAAGGATTAGGTCACAAGTTATGCCATATATCCATAAGGTCTCGCACAACCTCAAGAAAGTCGCGGCCAGGCACGGCGTACCGATGGTGTTTTCCGCACCAGAAAAGACGGAAGACTGTGCCAACGTGTGTGCGATTGGAAGAAGCGCGGCTGCGAGAAGAAACATGAGAGCGCCTTTGTTAAGTGTTCAATGGGGGTTGTGTACTCCATACCCTTATCCTGCAGAAAAGTGAACATTGGCCAAACCGAACGGTGTATTTGTGACTAATTAAGGGAACATGCCCAAAAGTTAACAAAAAGAGATGACAAGTATGCGCACCTGGTTGCGCATGTCGTCTCGTGTGGTTGTGATGCACGATTTTTTGAGACAAATATTCTAGGCAGAAGTGCAAGTAAAACTGCACGTGAAGTATTAGAGGCCTTTTTCATTGAAAACAATAAAGATCACTCTGTAAGCGCCTCTTCAATATTGTTGTTACCAAGCGAATTTCAGTTTATCGCTCTGAGGCTATGACATTGATTAACTGTACGTATTGATAATGTATGCTGTTGGTCTTCTATAGTGTGCGTGCGCACAATGTGTCCTGTATATATTCAAGCCTTCGAGCTATGAATAAATCAGTTGGAAGTGAGCGCTATGTGTGTTTGATGCATGGGTGTGTGCGTGTGTGAGTGATCGTGTCGTGTTTTCGCACTCGGATGAACTTTTGAAAACAGTGGGATTCGATGATATGCGCAGCACGAATAAGAAATGTTGATATGCCATTTTAAAATCATCACAACGTTGCGAGTTAGGAAGCGTGGAAACTGGGGCAAGTTGGAAGCACATAACTGTTAGGCTGGTAAACGCTCTTGAGAGGTCAATCCCGCACTCGATGCAAGGCAGTTTCGAAGCACAGGTAGAGCGCATCTTAAGCACAGGTTACTCGAGCGCCCTCATTTCTGCTGTTGCGGAAAAACGTTCGAAACAAAGTAAAAATCAAAAAGGGCGATCTCAGCCTCAAAACGCGTCTGTTTCTATGCAATGTGTTGCAGTTCCTTATGTGCATAACGTGTCGTATCGGCTGAAAAAAAAAAACGCTCGTGTCACTGTAAACGCGCTCGTGTCACTGTTGTATTTTCCGCTCCAGAAAAGCTTTCAAAGTTTTGTAAGCTGGCGAATAATTCAGCTGCTATTAGAGTAAGATGCACTGTGAAACACAGAACGCACTTTGTACTTTGTGTTATTGGTGTCGTATATTTTATTCCGCTATCGTGCGGAATGGTATACATAGGGCAAACCGGAAGGTGCCTCAATGACCGTTTAAGGTAGCACAATAATAATGTGCGCAATGTGGTTCAAGGACACCTTGGAATCCACCGCCTAGACTGTGGCTGCGTGCCCCATTTTGAGCGTTGTGAGGTATTAGGCAAGCACAACTCACAGGCCACGCGTGAAATAATTGAAGCTTATCAAATAAATAAGTTTGACGGTAAATGTGTAAGTTGCCCATCGGTTGCGTTGTTGCAAAAATAGATTGCGTCTCTCGATTTTTTTTAAGCTACATGTGTATTTGTTTTCAGCTCATTTAACCAGATACAAGAGCTTTGCTGACATTGTATCGCAGTGGTTGTTCCTGCACCACTTCACGCATGCCCAATTTCCCAACTTTTTTCGCCTATATATGTACACCACTCTGATATTAAATCTTTGTAAAAGTCAGCGCTCTTTTCTGTCCTTTTTTCGCTTGCGCAGTTACGAAGCAACTATACTTCTAGGTTGCGCTATTCCTACATTCAACGTTGCGAGGTTGACGTAAATGATGCCGTACATGACTTCTGTTTATGATTATCATGTTTGAAGGAGTTGTTTACCTTCGCCATCTATTCATGTCACGTGATGCCAAACTTAGTATATGTGGAGCTAGCGAAACAGCCGCGAGCCCGCTACGAGCGTAGTATCTTGTCATATTCTTAAACGACACGCGTATCAGAGCTATCGTGTTTGCACCAGCAATACATTTCGTCATCCATTCACGGCACGTACCACCAAATTTGGTATAAGTGGAGCTCTCAAAATGGCCGCGAGCACACCAATATACTACAATGTAGCGTTGACGTGCGCGCACGCTGGGCACAGCGACGCTACAGTAGCAAAATGCGAGCATTCTATAGTCTGATGCCAGGTGCAACCAGCATCCGTCAGGGCGGCCCGACGGCAACCGGCGCGAAATACGACATGCTGCATTCCGCGTCGATGTGTTGCCCAGACCACACTGCACTCCGGGGGGGCGCTGGCGTCGATCGACGGGAGCGGTCGCATACCGCGTCAGCTCTGTGAAATATCGCAATTATTTGCGTCACATCAAGTTGTTCTCCTGCAAGCCTTCTACCACCGTCTCCAAAAACGTCAGCCGCAACCGAAGACATCACGTCTTGTCAGGTGGGCCGTCTTCTAACCCTTTTTTGGTCACTTGAAGCTTTCGCCAAACCACCGCGGAGTTAAGCCTAACCGCAGTAAGGGCCGCGCTGGCCCTGCCCGGGGTTTCCCCGGTAATGGCGTCTCCAAATCAAGTCACCGGCTACAATCCGGAGTCCCTACAGATAATACAGATGGATACCGCTCAAACCGAGACACCTCTACCAACTGAGGAAGAGTACCTCAAGGATATGGTCCGCGTCTGGCGCGGAAGGAAGAACACAGCAGTGGCGTCGAGAGACGCCAGGGCTCCTGCAGCCAAACAACAAGCAGCGTCTCGCCCTCAGCAAGCACAGGGCAAGAACGCGCCGAGCGTCGCCTCACAGCGCGCCAAGCAACTCCAGTGGCGGCCGAAGAACACGCCGCGCATCGAAGAAGACGACATCATAGTGGTGCTGAAACCGCGTGAGACGCTCGACCTCAAGGCCACGTTTGGTCCTGGACAAGCCGGCGCTGCAGTCCGCAGCATCCTCGGAGCCGACGCAAGTGTGGGACTTGCGGTGTGGCCCCTCTGGGATCAGAATGTACTTGTGTGCACGCTCAAATCAGTGGACGCCGCCGAGAGACTCCTCGGGGACATTAAGCTGCCAGTCGGGGGCCGCAAGCTAACATTCCGGGGACATCCCAAACTCTCCGGTGAGTTCTGTCGGGGCATCGTGCATGTCTCTCAAGACGAAACGTCCGAAACTGTGAAAAGCAAGCTCAGTGCTGAGCCAAATATAGTGTCTGTGCGCAAGCTTGGGGACACCCCGGTTGCGGTGATCACCTTCGCGGGGACCAAGGTGCCACGAACGGTGTTATACAACTGCGAGCGGCTCCCTGTTCGCTTGTATAAGAAGACAGTGCCTGCATGCCCACTTTGTGGCACAGTGGGCCATCGAGCAGATACTTGCCCGCGCCCGCAGCCCGGCCGCTGCACAAGCTGCGGCGTTCAGGTACCTGCTGCTACTCCTGACGGCCCTACGGAACACCAGTGCATTCCGAGCTGCCTCCTCTGCGGCGGTGGCCACAAGACTGGAGCTCCCGGTTGTGCTGGACGGTTCCGGCAGCCGGTCAAGTCGGGATCCCCACGCGGATCCAAGCCGAAGACAACGGGGGGGAACGGGGGGAACAAACAGGCTCCGACTCCCAAAACTGGCCCCAAGAAAGCACCAGCCGCCAAGTCGAATAAGCCAGAACTCAAGAAGACCGACACCGGGCACTCCACCAATGTAAAGCCTGGGACCCCGTCGGGGCCTCCTGCCTTGGTCAAGGACTTCCCACCCTTGACACCCGTCCAAGCACAGGTGAGCTGTTGGGGTGGGGCAGTCTCTGGACCTTCCTCTTGTCCCTCCCCTACCGAAACCGCCCTACAGCAGCAGATAGGGGAGCTCAGGCGCCAGAACCAAATTCTTGCGCGCAAAATTCGGGAATTAGAAGCGAAGCAGGTTGGGTCATCCGAGCCAGTGCAGGAAGCCGAGGCAGAGGACGGGGATGATGGCTCTTCCGTCACATCCCGCCTCACTAGCGTCTCGCGGCAGGACGCGGACACGGTAGTTGGACCAGCTTCTATTACCGGATCCATCGGTCGCATCGAGTCCCTAGAGCATAAAACCGAGCAATTAGAGGCGAGCGTAGCAACCCTCCCCACTCAAATCATGTCGGCAGTCCGCGAGTCCTTTCAGGACATGTTCACGGCAGCCTTAACGCAAGCACTTCCCGAAATTGTGGCGCAGGTCTCTAACTCAGTCCTTAAAGCCATGCAGCCCTGGGTTATCGCCCAAATTAAAAACACCACTCAGAGCGACTCCCCGCAGGTTAAGCGCAAGCCGGCCTCCCGTCAGGCAGCAGAAGAAGGCTTTTCGGGGCCGGCTCCAGGTCCGGACCGGTCCTCTGCACCGTAAATAAATACTAAAAGATGGCTAGCCGATCTAATAAACAAGCTAAATATCTACAAAAATTTGAGATTATACAATGGAACTGCAGGGGTTTTAGAGCCTGGAAAAAACGGTCGCACCTTCAGCTCTACTTGCAGTCCCTCGGAAACATGCCTGCCTTGCTTGCTTTGCAGGAGCCCGGTTTGGACGTTAAATTCTCTGGCTATAGCACTTTCCAGGGGGGGGGGCCCTCGTCATGCATCCTGGTGAACAAGGCATATACCGCGATTCAGGTCGATTTAAACTTAAGTACTGAACAAGAATACACAATGGTCAGAGTACTGCCTCTCGGATGTCGCGACCAGTCAATACACATCCTAAATATATACAGCCCCCCGCATAAGCCCCGCGTAACTTTTAGCGAAATCTTCCTCCGGGCGATCAAGTTGGCAGACAAGGACCCCTTAGTGATCGTGGGAGACTTCAATGCTCCCAGCCTTCACTGGGGCTATCACTACGAGAAGGCCAGAGGACGTAAGCTGGCGGAGCTTATCTCCACCCTTCGCCTCACGCTGCTCACGGATCCGGCGTACCCCACTCGAGTGGGGAATTCGGTAACCCGTGACACGTGTCCGGACCTCTCTCTCGTAAAAAACGCTAAGGATGCTACCTGGGAGAGCTTGGGCGATTCTCTAGGCAGTGATCACTGCCTTCTCCGGGTCACACTTCTGGAAAAGTCAGCTCATAAAAAATGCGGTCAAGCCAAGTTGACCGATTGGACCCAATTTCGCAATCAGACTATCCCTCCCGTACTATTTTCTGGAGGCTATGCAGAATGGGCTCAACACGTAAACAACATTCAGAAAAGACTTACTACTACCCTCCAAACCAACGAAGAAATCCCCGCAGTTGACACTCACCTCCTACACTTGTGGGAGGCGCGCCGAAGCTTAACGAAACGTTGGAAAAAGCAGAAGACTAATCGCAAATTACGTATCCGCATAGCCCAACTCACGGAACAAGCTGCAGCGTATGCTGCCCAACTCTCAGATTCAAATTGGATAGCCCGCTGCGACGCCGCAGCTCGTCAGATGAGCTCGAAGGGGACATGGCGTCTCTTTCGCAGTCTCATAGACCCCTCTCAAACGAGAGGGGAGGCGCAGAAGCAGCTCCGGCGAGCTCTGCAAGGGTACCAAAGCACTCCGGCACAGCTTGCGGATGCTCTGTGCGATAGGTATCTCTGTCGTACGGAGGACCCGCCTGGGCCGGCGTACACGTACTCTGGTAAGCCTAACCACCAACTCGATGCCCGTTTCGAGTTGCATGACCTTAAAGCGGCTTTAGCTAAAATGCGCAGGGGTACGGCTCCGGGGCTGGACCGCATAACAGTAAAGCTGTTGGCAAACCTCCCTGACACAGCCTACCTCCATTTATTGGAATACATGAATGAGATCTGGGACGGCCGTGCGCTCCCTTCCGAATGGAAAACGTCACTTGTGACTTTTATCCCCAAAGCAGGCAAGGCCGTGAATACGGAAAATCTGAGGCCCATATCACTGACTTCGTGCGCGAACAAGCTTATGGAGACGATGGTACGGGATCGCCTCTCCCCATACCTTGAGGGCAAGGGCTTCTTTGCAGACACCATGTTTGGGTTTCGCCCACACATGTCTGCACAGGACGTCCTTCTCCAGCTCCATAGGGCCGTCATACAGCCCATAAGTATGCAACACAATGATAAAGCCATCCTCGCCCTTGATCTGAAGGGGGCTTTCGACAATGTTAAACACAGCAGCATCCTGGCTAACTTGAGCTCCACTGATTGCGGGGCTAAGGCCTTTGCATATGTCAGAGATTTTCTCTCTAAACGCCAGGCACTTCTTCGGATCGAGGACGAGGAATATGGCCCGTACATTATGGGAACACGGGGTACCCCACAGGGAGCAGTGTTATCACCACTCCTTTTCAACATTGCTATGATGCGCCTTCCAAGCGAATTGGCCAGGGTGGAAGGCACACAACACGCAGTATATGCCGACGATATTACAATCTGGACCACTGAAGGGAGCCTTGGTGAAATGCAGGAACGCCTTCAGCAGGCCGCATCCATAGTCGAGGCGTATGCCAACGATTGTGGACTCCAATGTGCTCCAAACAAATCAGAGCTTCTGCACGTTAGAGCGAAGCCAAGAGATAAGTCAGCCATACACATCTCCCTGTCTGGGGTTCCCATCAGAGAGGTGGAGGAGCTCCGGGTTCTGGGCCTGTTCATTCACCACAGACTTAGACCGGACTCCACTATAGCGAAACTTAAGAGAATAGGCGAACAGGTAGGGCGCATGATCCACCGCGTTTCCAACAAGTGGGGTGGTCTGTGGGGCAGGGACGCGCTTCGGCTCGCGCATGCCTTCGTGACTAGCCGGATCCTCTACGCCGTCCCATACCTTCGCACTAAACGGCAAGAAGACGAAAGAATAGATGCCATCATTCGTAAGGCTACTAAACGAGCTCTGGATCTCCCGGTGGCCACTTCCAACGCCAAACTGAGGGCGTTAGGTGTGCTCAACTCCTACCAGGAGTGGCGGGAGGCCCACCTTATGAATCAATATACGTGGCTCGTGCAGACGGCTCCCGGGCGCCGCCTGCTAAACCGCTTACATATACAGCACACTTGCACTGCAGAGGAGGCGGAGCGTATTCCGGAACTATGGCGGCATATGCTCTCGGTCGCTCCACTCCCCAGTAACATGGATAAGCACACGCACGAAAGCAGAAGACAGGCGCGGGCTGGCACGCTTGAGAGGCAACACGGCTCCCGACCTGGTGTATTCTACGTAGATATAGCAGGGCCTTCGCCCACGGGATTTTACACGGCCTCTGTAGTTCACCGGGAAAAGCATGTCAATGGGCTCTCGTTCCGAGCACAAAATCCAGAGCGCGCTGAGGAAGTCGCGATAGCGCTTGCTGCTGCGGACCCCAACTCGAAAGTTATCATCACGGACTCCCGCAAAGCATGTACTCATTACTTGGTAGGAGAGATATCCCCCCTAGCCAGCCAAATTCTAAAACGGGCTCTCGCTGATCCAGCCCCGAAACGCATCGTATGGGCTCCTGGCCATCAGGGCTTACGAGGTAATGAGGCCGCTGACGCGGCCGCCCGAGCGTTTACCCACCGGGCTCCTCACCTTGGCTCTTATGACTCGGAGGCCAATACACCGCTGCTGCGGTTCAAAGAAATTCTGACCTATTATCGTGACACTCACCGCCTTTACCCGGCTCCTGCAAAGGGGTTGAGTAAGGCGGAAGAGCGAACTCTAAGGCGCCTGCAGACAGGTACTCTACTCTGTCCTGCAATCCTAAAGCATTTCGATGCGAACACAGATGGGCGGTGCCCATACTGTGGGGAGACTTGTGATATCTTCCACATGGTATGGGCATGTCCGAAAAATCCCCACCTACCCCCTTCCCCTACCCCTTCCCGAGAGGCATGGGAGACTGCCCTCCTCAACTGCTCATCACTAGAGTCTCAACGGGCTCTAGTGAGACGGGCGCGAGTAGGGGCCTCGTCATGCGGTGTCCCGGACTAAGGACGCCGACCATGTAGCAGGGTCATGCTTTGGCCCCGTACCTCTCTCTTCTCTCTTTTATAATAAATGTTTTTCATCATCATCACTGCACTCCCTCTTTTCATGACGGAGGGACGCCGGACGCGCTGAAACGCGCCCGCGTCAAAACAACACAGCACGGCGTGCACCTGCGAGTATATGGCAGGACCGGCGCCTGGCGTCGCAACGCCGACGTGACGCGAAGAAATGAACGCCGGCGAGCACGCGCACTGCGTCACGTCGAAATGTATTAGTGCCTTGACTGCGGCATGTAGTCGTGTTATGACTTGACACGCATCTCATGATTATCATGTTGATAAGCATGATAATCATGATTATCATGATTATCATGATTATCATGCCTTTGGCATCCATTGGCGTCACGTAATATAAAATTTGAGATATGTGAAGCTAGCGAAATTGCCGCGAGCGCATCATCAGTGTGGCAAGTAGTCATGTTGTTACATGACACGCATGTCGTATTTATCATGTTTGGATGTGTCATTTACCCATGTCGTCTGTTCCCGTCACGTAATACTGAGCTTGGTAGACGTGAAGCTAACGAAATGGCCGCGAGCGCATCATGAGCGAAGCATGTAGTCATGTTGTTACATGAGAAACATATCATGCTTATCATGTTTATCATGTTTGCACCAGTATCATACCTTCATCATCCATTCACGTTCCGTAATTCAAATTTGGTATAGGTGAAGCTAGTGAAACGGCCGCCAGAGCATAACGAGCGTGGCATGTAGTCATGTTGTTACATGACATGAATATCATGATTTTCATGTTAGGGTCTCTCGCTTGTGTTTGCCATGCAATCATGCCATACTATACTAGTTTTGGAAGATGTCATGTGAACAAAACCACAGAAACAGCTGCAAGACCATGAAATATAAATCATGACATTCATGACATACATGTCATGATTTTCATGTTATGACTAGTGTAATATGTTCTTCACTTAATCATGTGAATATAGATAGATAGATAGATAGATAGATAGATAGATAGATAGATAGATAGATAGATAGATAGATAGATAGATAGATAGATAGATAGATACGCTCAAAGGCGTCGAAGCTCGCTAAGAAATGCTTCGCTTTTAAGCAAACGCCTCGGATGAATCAGAAAATAATTCAACTAAAGCGTAAGATTAAGTAAAAATAAACATGCACAGAATAAAAAAATAAAACAGATGGAAGACGACCTCCCTCGTGCACTTCGCTCAGCCAAACATTATTTTTTCAAAATGTCACTTCCCAACTTCATAAAAAGTGAGCCTGATAAGGTTTTGCACTACATAAAAGATAGCAAGAAACCAGTTACCTAGATATCAGTTGACGGAAAACCGGTGACAGATAAGTGTGACATTGCTCAACACTTCTACAACTATTTTCAAAGTGTATTCTCTAGGGCAACTGTACGCGTTTGTGACGGCACATTCTCCAAACTTTTAGATACGAGGTTTGTATCGTATGCTGGGGTATTTAATATGCTACTTACCACGAAAACTAAGAGTTGTGGTGGTCCCGATAAAATCTTTACCGTATTTATTAAGCAATATGCCGAGCTTCTTGCCAAATTTTTTGTAATCTTGTTTCGTGTTTCAGTCATTATAACACAATTGCCTAATGACTGGTAGACAGCTCGGGTTGTTCCTGTGTTCAAAAAAGGTGACAGGACACTTATACAAATATAATGTCCTATTTGACTGACATCCCAATGTTGCAAACTTGTGGAAGGTTTTAGAGCTAATTGTGTTCGTGAATTTCTGGAAAATAACTCTGCACTAACAAAACATCAGCATGGCTTTCGAAAAAGGAATTCAACGATAACCCAACTAATAACGGTAGTTCATTCGTTCGCTTCATCTCTTGATTCTAACAGCCAAGCAGGCGTAATATTTCTTGATTTTAATCAAGCTTTCGACAAAGATCCACACAATAAACTCATCAAAAAACTTAGAATTCTTGGCGTCACTGAACACTTTATCAAATGGATTTCTGCTTACCTGACTAAAAGGAAGCAATATACTGACATTGGAGGTCAACTTTCTGAAAGTTTTGAAGTCGCTTCAGGGGTGCCACAAGCCAGTGTCCTAGGCTCCCTGCTTTTCTTGGCTTATAATGATGATATGTAACGTAGTAAGCCCTGGTGTTGTAATTCGATTATTTGCAGATGACTGCGTAATATTCAAAAAATGTTTTCATCCCGATGATGAGGTCGAGCTAAATAGCAGCTTAAATAACGTATTGCAGTGTCGCGAAAAATGAAGAATGCTTTTGAATGCCGATAAAACCGTTCTTCTCTCAATAACGCTTAAAAAAGACCCCTGCTTTTTGCTTACCGGCTAGGTTCTTCGCCACTTAGGCAAGTCGATAGCTACAAATATTTAGGTGTTACAATAACAACTGCCTTACTGTGGAATAAACATATCAATATTATTTCCTCCTCTGCATTCAGAAAGATCTGTTTTAAGAACATAAGCTTCATGATGCCCCAAGCAATGTTAAATTACTGTCTTATGATTATTTAAGTGTACCCAAATTTCAATACGTGAGTGAAGCGTGGGACCCATACACTCAAAACTAACATCAAGTGCCTTGAAAGAATACAGAGGAAAGCAGTCCAGTTCATTTTCAACAGGTTGTTACGAGTCGACTCTCCTTCCGAAATGATCAAAGCCTATAGAATTACCCTTCTTAGTGCACGTCAAAAACAGATAATAATTGCCCTTCTTTCTCTTCTTCTGAACCACAGACTTGCGATTGACCCATCGCTCTAACTGACATCGTTATCAACCAGACCCACAATGCATCATCACGCCAAATCCCTAACACCTTATTTCTGCAGGACAGACGTTTATAAGTACTCGTATTTTCCACGCACTGTCTCAGATTAGAACAAAACAACTCAGGCATCCTTAACGATTTTATTTCTTCTTCGCTCTAAATATCATTGTCCTGCGAAGCCAGGTTTCCGATCTTTTGATACAGCGTGTTTCTTTTGCTTTCCTTTTCTTGTTCTTCTTGTTTTCTTTTCTTTTTTTTCCTTGTATGTGCTGTTCTTATTGTATACATAAGTATTCATATCTTTCGTGGCATGAACAGTGAAAATTATTGTGTTTATTGTTTTGCACTTAACGTCTATTTATTTTTACTTTAATCGCACAACATCTGCAGTATGAATTTGTGATGCCTTTTTTCCCTCTTTTGTTCATTACATGCGTTATTACGTAATTATTTTCTTTTTTCCTCCTTGTGTTCACTATGAAGGTATGAAACACTCACCCAAACAATTTTTAGGCCATTTATTGTATCAATTATGTCCTCTTAAAGCCACCCACCTGCTTGCCCCGCCACGGTGGTCTAGTGGCTGAGGTACTCGGCTGCTGACCCGCAGGTCGCGGGATCGAATCCCGGCTGCGGCGGCTGCATTCCCGATGGAGGCGGAAATGCTGTAGGCCCATGTGCTCAGATTTTGGTGCACGTTAAAGAAACCCAGGTGGTCAAAATTTCCGGAGCCCTCCACTAAGGCGTCTCTCATAAACATATGGTGGTTTTGGGACGTTAAACTCCACATATCAATCAATCAATTACCCACATGCTTGGACCTAAGGGTCTGCAGTATGTAATAAATAAATAAAATATCGCCAGAGAGGACTGTAGTAAACAAGGCTGCCATCACTCCACAAGATTTTACCTCTGTGCTGTTGATATGTGACGTAGCACCACTTAATTATCACTCATATTCATCGAGAACAAAACGCGCAATGGTTGATAAGCTCACGCTACACAGCGTCGCCAGTGTTACAAGTGTGATGGCTGACCATAGAAACTTGGTAGGCTCGATAAGGGCTCATCATTAGCTGTAGCAAGTACAGCTGTTCAAAAACTGTTTTGCTTGCAGTGCAGCACAAATAAGCATTATTCATATAATCTTCGCGGATTTGAAAAATTCACCTTAAGCCTAAGCAATGTCATCTTCTGACAGGTAAACAAACAATTTAGCAAGGTCAGCTGTTAAGATCACATGTCTAGCTTGGCTTGGCACCGCTAATTCAGGCAGTCGGTGACCACATCGGTGATTTCGCTCATTTCTAGCGATGCTAGGTATGTTTTAATTTATTTTTAAAATAAAGCGCAAGCTTCATCGATAAAAAAGTGGGCCCACACGCGTATCGCAGAGAAAGCTTGAAGCGTTAAACTCGAGAACGGGTTTCTTGAACATCCTAACACGTTTCAAGCTGTTTCATTGCAGTAGGACGGGTTCTTGGAAAAAGCAGTTTCCCTCTAAATTTTACGCGATCGCATGTAACTACAAGTGCACTAATGGTTCTGGTGCAAATATTGAATGCTTTTGAAATTACTTTTTCAGGAAGTCGATGACTGAAAGCGTTGCGCCTTGCGAGAAAATTCAACATCTTGCAGCTATGAAAACGCTCTCAGCCGCTGTCGATGGTGCGAGTGCATTTCCTGAAGCCGGCTAGACAGCAGTTCATGCAAAGAGAACACTCTATATTCAATTTTATATCCTAGATTGCACAGAAGCTATCATATGTTCTTTACTCATAAAAGTTGCTCAATTGATGTGTGGCATGATAGTGCAGAATCAACACGAGTGGCTGAATGGGCTGTTTTTTAAGCTTTTTGTTTGTTTTTGTCATTAAACAGACATTTCCGCTGAACGACATTACCAAACGCTCTCTGTATTTTAAGAAGCGAGCAAGCGTGACACAGCGACGGCAACATATATGGGAACATATATATATACACACACTCATCAAGCACACAAATGCGCTCGAAGCACGTGTACAGAAATAGCTACTCAATGCATTTTGCATTTTCACGGACGATATTACCTAAGAGTGCTTGCCAAGCACTGAATGCTTAAGTCCAATATAAGAAATCTTCCTTGAGCAACATGGCAGAACGGGCAGCAATCATACAATGCCAACTTATGTCACGGTAATTTTCACTCTCCTAAGAACTGGCTGTGGTTTAGTGGTTAGTGTACGCGACTGTGGATCCAATGGTCACGAGTTCTGTGTATTTTTCGAGAATTACGTATAGCCAATTTCTGAGTTTCCTCTTCTGTGTTGATTGTATACGTTGTCGACTTTCTGGGTAATTTCTACGATTTCTCGGTAATTCAAGCAGAAGTAGTGATAAATATTGATATTTTTTTTAAAGGAGCAATTGATGGGACTAACAGTTCGTTCCTACGCAGTCACTACTTCCTCCCACAAAGAAGTAACGTTTACTCTTTGGCATTTTGCTTCTGAAAAAACCTGCTGAGACTAAACAGTTCGTCCCCGGACAGTTACTACCAAAAAGACTTATCGTTCATCTTTTGGGGAGTAATGGTTGTGGCAATGCAGTTACCCCCAAAAGGACCAACCACAGATCCCTTTTCGTTTTTTGTGGCTTACAGTGTACTACATACAACGCGGACGTACGAGCCACGGCATAAAGAGATACGCCCCTAAACACCATCGTTTGCGTCAGAGTTGCCAATGTCAGACAGCTCTGACACACTGCCAGTCTCGACATGTTAGTTCACGCTCAGTGTGTTCACACCTGCTCAGAGCTAAACCCTAAGCGTCTCCTCAGATGGCGTTCAGAGTTTTCATACATAATGCTGGCAGGACCAGCATGCCTTGTATAACAGGTGGTTTTAGGTTCTTACCAAACGTTCCGTCATACGTAGACTGTGTACTCGTTGGGCTTTTGGTTTCGGTATTGTGCCTTTTTGCTTATTAAAAATTATTCGCAAACTTGCTGGGCATTTCAGATGCTGGGCACGTGACCGAAGTGCCTAAGAAACACAAAACAACCATTACCCTTACATGGTCACAAAATCACCGGTGTTGCCTTTTAACTTTCTTCCCTAATGAAACCCGTGAGCTTCCGTGCTTGCTGCGCGCTAGAACACGTGCGCGTTTATATTAGCCCATAATTTTCATTTTTCTAATTGGCTTTACTTCAATATTGTGCGTTGGGTATTACTTAAAAACTATTTTTCATAAGTTTTGATTGGCTACAAACCTGGGATCCATTAGCAGGAACAGGTAATCCCACAACTTTAATTTCTTGTTTTTCTTTTAGGCCATTGGGAGTGTAGTTCAATAGGGGTCAAGGGAAGGGAGTTTTCTGACCTACACTGACTCCTCTTCTTGAAATACATGCCCTGTCTCCTCAAAAGGTAGAGATATATACAGTAGACCAAACGGAATAGTCTGTAGCGCGTTCGTTAACCTGCTTGAACAGAGTGAACGAATAAGGTGAAATATTCTGTCGCATAAGCGTATTTCCTGAAACGGCGAATAGGCTACTATAAACGGAAAGGCGTGTTCTTGAATGGCGCGAATTCTTTGCGATCAAAGATCTGAAGCCACTTAGAATGCCACCCTCACATCTTCTTTACAAATGTATTATCATTTTCTAACTAATTCGTAGAAGGGTAGGTGGCTAAAAACTGACCAACAGTACTTCACTTACATGAGATGGGGCATGTTCTTGAGATTTTTCTGTGCTTTGACATAACACTCCTGACATTTATACTTGAGTAGCACGAACTACTGGGCGAGTTCGTAATTCATCTTAACTGAGTTGAGCGGGAAAAAAAGAAATACATAAGAAAGACACCTGGACACAGCGCACATTAAAAGGGCCCTCTAACGCTTGAAAACATTGGTGCCGTCTGCATAACTCTTTTGGCACTCATCAGAATTGCTGCGAGCAGAAATGACGCCAGAAACTTGCCGCCACTTGATTGGATAAATGTAACCTTAATATTGATTGCGGCATTGCATAAAATACAGATTTCTATTGCACGTAGTTTTTATTAGCTTGAATTTTCACTACGTCATAGGCTGAGAGAAACATGGTCAGGTGACCCTGCGAAAATTGAGTTGAGGGTAAGGATCAATTTCATTGCATTTTGGTATCTATACGCTGAATAAATTGGCACTACATGGCCCTATCGCTGCCGTTCTTGCGGCATTTATTTCTTAGGCCGCCAATGTACGCAACCAGCTTTAAAATCATGTAAAATTATGAAGTCGTGAAAAGCCTTAGAGGGCCATTTTAACAACTGAAACTTTATTCATGAAAACAGACATATATTGCTGTTACGAAAACGCGTGCGGTAAAAAAAAAAGAATAGATAAGCAGGTGTCTTCCCTATGTATTTCAATTTTTTTTCATGCAACTCAGTTAAGATTATATTTAAAACCTTTGTTCAAACTCCGTAGGTAACAATAGAAAAAAAGAATAAACAAAAACAAAAAACGATGAAAAAACAATCAACGCTGCGCAATAATTTTGATCTTACTGTATATGTGGTGTACATATTGAGGCCTTTCACTTATATTTATATATGTTGACTTCACTGCACGTATTTTTTGTCACCGCTACCGTCGGCAGTATGTGTGAATGCTGTTAGATTCCAAATATTGTTAATGTTTTTTTTTATTGCGATAGCAATCATATGGACAATCTCGGCTGGATTTCGCCGCTGACGTCTCGCCGCGACAGCGTGATGCGCCGTATATGTATACGTTTTCCAATATATGAAAACGCAAGAAAGAAAAAAATAAAAAAACTCCGGCACGCGTAATAAAACGGGGGACCCCCGCATCAGGAATGCGGGGCGTTAACCACTGAGTAGGAGACGATGATGACGTGGAAATGTCAATGGATTCTTCTACAAATTTAAGTGGTTGGTCATTTGGCAAGGAGTATAAGTTCTTATTATCCACAGACATTCCGTGGAGTCCCTTTTTAGTTTGCCCAAAAATGTCAATGACAGCGTCAGAGTTTTGGGTCAAGACAGGGTCTTTTATTGCTAAACTATTCAGCTTTTCTTGCAAAAAACAGCCTACCAACTCTTGCCAAGTCCCCCTTTTTATTACAATAACCTGAATTGGGCAGTCACTTTTGTGAGTTTCCGCTGAGAAGGACATGTCAAGGATACACTTTTTGCAACTTACTGTCGCCTTTCATTGCCTTTGAAATCTCAAGGCCTTAGCGAGATTTCACGCGCGCTTCTCAAGCTTAATCAAACAAACCTCATCATTTTTGTTGAAACCTCATTGCACTCCCTGTACAGACTTCGCCTTAAACATTGAACGAGGAAGAACGACAAATTCACCTCCTTTTTCAGCTGCCAGAAGTGACAAAGAATGTGCGTTTAGGATACGCAAATGTACTTCCAGTATTGACAACTTTGTTCGAAGGCTTGTATTTCGAGAGCACCTGTACGTCTTGAGGAACGCATCTAACATATTTAGATTCAGGAGCACGACGAGCGATTCGCCTAGCCAGAGTGAGGAGCTCGCGTGGTGTTCTCGTAGATGTCACAGCGTACTTGGGTTCCGAGGCTTAGAATGTGCTTAACGTTCTCGGGAAGAAATGCGTCACCGAGAACATAGACGTGATCCCTAGCAACTGGAGGCTTCCTTGGTGTGATGGTCCACAGGTAGTCGAGCGACTGATGCCACATGAACTCGACGTTCTGGTCCACGAAGATTGAGAGTGTACCAACAACCCTACTTCCTCTTTAAGACAGCGGAGTATATCAGCCAGTTCTCTCAAATTAACAGGCTTCATCCATCGAAACTTCAAATCATCTCAGAAGGAAATGTTGTCAACGCGCTTCAACTCAACGCGGCCGGCCATGTCAACTCCTCTGCAGCGCTCAAGACAGAGCCTTTATACGTTATGCACGTGACGTCTTTCATCGTTAAAGGCAATTTTCTGACAAGGAAAAAGTAAAGAATGACATTTAGATCATGAGGGTTTACAGACGGTGGTCGACGCGACAAGCTCTCAGCGTTGCTACTATTGGGCTCTGTTACGACCGTCATCATTATTGAAGTTTTTCGGCCTCTGTGAACGGGGCGAAAATATTCGACGCATTCCAAGCAAGGGTGTGCCGTCAAGACGGGTTGATTTTCTCTCGGCAAAACCTGAACGATGGGTTCGGGACTGGTTCGCTCAAAGAAAACGCACGAGCCAAGAGAGGCCATTATGAGCTCGACTCAAGTAAAGCCATTGTGTTTGCTGCGAGCAAGGCTTTCGAGGGAGACAAGGAGGCAGCTGGGCCATTCTCGAGGTCACCGAGGAATCTGGAAATCTTGAAACCAGCATGGTATTTGCAGTTCAGGCTGAAAGCTAAAGCCAAACAGGTTGTGGTTGCATCTTGCGAGGAGAAGCGGAGACCCGGGTATGCGCAGCTAAGCCACAGCTTCTAGCAAACAACCAGGAATGGAATGTGGGGTTGAAGGAAAGGGAGGGGCACTATCTTCTGCAGCCCTTGCGGGAGCCAACATCAACGACGAGGGATCAGTTGACTACTCCACCTTCCCTTTTTTCTCCATAGAATCTGGTGAATGGAGTGGCATATTTTATGATATGCTGGCACACCACTACATTGTCATACCCAAACACAGTCAGGCAAGTTTGACACGTGTACCGGCAGCCGGAATTTTGAAACTCACCCAACTGCCAGAAGAGACTTGGAAACTAAGGTCAGCTAAGATCATCGGACGTGCGCGAACTTGGTGACTTGCGCGAAACGTCGGTGCAGTGCGTTTGTGACCATATTTGGGCATCGTGTAGACTGTGCCCTCTCCACGTGCATTGTGTGGTGTCTTTCCCCGCCTTCATGGGTGGAGCACTTAAACCATGGAGCGCCGTATTGGCTGAAGCCGCGGACAATGCGCCCAGGGTCGGCAACACGGTGCTATATAAGCCAAGGACTCAGTTCGTGTATTAGACGTTCTACAGTTCAACAGCTCTCCTGTACAGTTCTGATCACTTGATCACCTCCTTTCTAACTCTCAGTTACTAACCATGTAAATAAATTGTTGTCGTTATTACGAGCGCGTCATCTGACTTGTTCGACGATGGGACCTGCGACGGGGGCCCGCTACCAAACTGAGACCCGCAGGACCGGAGTCGCAACAGCTCCAATTTTTTTAGAATGCGGAAGTGGTGGCCTGCATAAAAATGACCCAGTGGTAAACATGCACTTGCTGCCACCGCAATTCTGTGTTGTTTAGCTTCAAATATTACCATGAGTAGTTGGTAATCAGTGATAACAACAAATATTATCGATATTTCGTGTTTAACGTTATAACACTACGATATCATTATTAGGGACGCCGTAGTGAAGGGCTCTGGAGGTTTCAATCACCTGGGGTTCTTTAACCTGCATTGAGATATAAGAACACGGGCTTCAAACATTTTGCCAACATCCATGGACTGGTACAGCGAAGCTGCAGCCATAGAGATACGTAAGGCGCGTTTACGCTCAAGAGACATGACACCAATTTTGGTGTGTGGGCTGTTTTTAGCAGTGTCTTTTCTTTTGTCGACGGCTTATGTACACTGAAAAGACACAAAAAGTCCTCGGGGGGTCTCTCGAAGACCCCGTCCGCGCCTTGTCGTGCGCCCAGTCTTTCACTGGCCAATTCTGTACTCGAAGTGACACCAACTAAACTTGCACACCTGCACCTCTTTTTCAGCCTTGCCCTCTGCTCTGCCATTGACCCTCTATGGCTACGTGGCACAGCCCCCGCCATAATCTATTGTAACTAAGGACGGCGACGGGGAATGGAGAACACAATAGGGAAGCGAAGAAAACGCTTCTTTTGGGTGCTCGAGCTGCCTATTCCGACACCTCAGAAGCCTCGGCGAGGGCTCCCCCAAGAGTGCCAGCTTCGTGGTCGTTTGAAGCAAAGACATGGGGCAAACTTTGGCTGAGCAGCCGATATCCTGAAGACACGCTGACGAGAGGTCTGCGGATGAGTTTTTCTGGTGTTTTCAGCCTCCCATCATGTTACGCAACGATGAAATTTTGTATTTTGAGGCGTCGTCGTCCTCATCGGCCTAACGTAACCATGGGGTCTGGCGACTTTGTCGGCGGGTGTCTCGTCAGCCGATGGTTAGCGTCGGCCTCGTGTTTTCTTCTAGGTCGTGTCAGTGTCGTGTCTCTATAGAGTAAATGCGCCTTTATGAATTCTTTTCTTGCCGGAAGTGGCGTCGAGTGCTCCTAGCTCGATGTGTGTACATAGTTTCCGTCTGCTTGCGGAATTGATCTAAAAGCCAATGCCGCGGGTATTAAAGCTCCATGCACAACGCGCGATAACACCTCACCCAGCCCGTAAGCAGAATCATCACATGTCACCTGGATTTCTTTTTTTACGTCATATAGCTCCAACTCTAGTGGTTTTCAGCAAGCTAAGGTAACACGCCACGTAAATGAGGCAATACGGAACCAGCTGACGAGTGCGCATGCGCAAACATTGTGCGCGCATGCGTACAATGGTCACGCGTACAATGTTCCAGCCACAATGAGTGGAAATTTTCAATGGAAATCTACTACGCCTAGAAATGCCTTCAACTGGCTTACATTGCTGGGTTTCGGTGCTTAGAGGATCGCTTGAACTTTGTCCACTGTGGTACGTAGGCCATGTTGTGTTATACCTCTTCCAGGTACTGTACTCTTTCTTAAAAGGAAACACAGTTCACCGCATTTACTCGATTCCATGCTTACATAGAACATTTATCGCTCCTTTCGTTCTACTAGAGCACTAACTTAGATGTTTTTCAGCAATTGGCACGTCATCTAATTAACAGGTGCTTCCAGGTATGCCTTGCAAAACCTGATTCATGACTACCTGAAACATTGCAAGTGCAGTCGCAACGCCGTACGCAACCGGCGGCATCTAACGAAAGCCATGTGTCTGTTAACCATTAGAAGTTCTTCGCCATGCAAATCTAACTACAGCTATCAATTAGCTTTGACCAAGTCTGGCGCAATGAACAAGATTCCTCCCACTACAGACGCAAGAAGGCCCTCTAGAAAAGGTAAGCTAGATCTACACCATTGGACGTGTTCAAACGGACTTTATGGTTCCCACATATTCTTATTTGGCCATTTTTCTTGAGCACAATAGCTAGCATAGTTGCCAAGGTGTTGTGTGACACCCGGTAAATTACCCCAGCTTTCTCTAGTTCCACCAGTTACGATCAGTTCTCCGACGGCACATGGTACAGGCCTGGCTTTGCAGAAAACTAGAGTTACGTTCTGTTTCGTGCGAATGCTACTGTTGTATTGTTTTGTGCCCTGCTTGAAAACATCAACATACTTTCAGGAACGTCGTCCTGTTTTTACGCTATTTCTCTTTCACTGTCATCTTACTGTTGTTTTAATGATTCTACAGATTTTACGAATGCTAATGCTTTTAAGCGCAACCTCGTACAGTTTCTGCAGTGCATCAGACAAGTTCATCTTTAACTTTGCGAGCCAGTGATGACCGAACTGCACCAGCACGTTGGTGCTCTAAAAGTAAAACGGAGCACGTGAGCTGTGCCCAAGCCATGCAAAAGTGAATTCCAGTGCCCTCCATCAGAGTAGCGGTTCTTAATTTTTATACGGAAATGATGGCACGACGTACTCGCACATTTCCGTATAAAAATAAAAAATGGCAGCATATCCGTGGAGGGAATGAGGGAGAGTGGGGTGAAGCATACATCCGTTTATTCGTTCTTGATTCCTTCCGTCCATGCATCCGTCTGTGTGACCATTCGTGCGTCGATTCGCTCGTCCGTGCATGCGTCTGTTCGTGTGTCCACAGGTCCATCTGTGCGTCCATCCCTGCGTTCGTCCATGCATCCGCCCCTGCGTCCGCCATGCGTCCATCCATCACTGCAGCTATCCATGAGTCCGTTCATGCATCTGTCTCTGTGTCCGTTCGTCCATCTATTCAACACTCCGAGTACCACCATCTCGCCTCTTTTCATCATATATTCCCTATGTAGAAGTACCACCATCCAGCGGACATTCTAAGGACTAAACGAGAGGTGGCACATGCACACTTTCTTACGGCTTGCGCTTCGTGTGTACTTCCCACCTTAAACCAACTCGACTTCGTGGTATATAGTTCACGGTATTCCCAGCACTGCGGCCCAATGCTCGCTAAACCTTTCAAAAACAAAAGAGGTCACGCGCGGTGAGTATAACGTAACAACCCTTTCTTGTCAGATAGTGCTCAATGTACATGCCAATGGCTGCTTATGGGGAATGAAAGACAGGAGAATACGGCTTTCACTTTCTTACGGCTTGCGCTTCGTATCTACTTCCCACCTTTAACCAGCTTGAGTTCATGGCATATACTACTTCACTGTATTCATGGAACTGCGGCTCAACACTCACGAAAACTTTCTAAAACAAAGGAGATTACGCCCAGCGAGTATAACGTAGCAACCCTTTCTTGTCAGATAGGGCTCAATGTACATGCAAATGGCTGCTAATGATGAATGAGAGACAAGGGAATTCGGCTTTTAGTTAACGCGCACGCTACAAATTTTTTATTGTTCAACAACGCACAGGAGAAATCTCCTACCCGTACCACCTTGCAGGTCGAAACGTCAGACTGGTTACACACTACGACTACGACTACGAAGGACGAACGGTTGCCGCTGTAAGAAGCTTCGCCCCTAAAACCACTACTTCGATGGAGCGCACTGGCATTTACTTTTGCGTAGCTTGGCCACAGCTCACGTCCTATTTTTGCTTTTGGAGCACCTGAACGCGTACCTTCTTCGTACTTCTGGATGACAAGTGGTAGGCAATGTCTTTGCCTGACATTAACGTGCGCAACGTGCTTTACACTTATTATTGTGTCATTGAACACTCAAGGTTTGTGTACTCACTGCTGTACGATAGGTCAAGGAAGGTATTTGCAAAGTCTTCGTCAGTCATAGTTGTAATGGCAGCGTCAGTGTTCAGTTTCACAGGTCGCCGATTATGTGTACTTTTACTGATAATGGAGGCAGGCTGCCTACTCTACTCGTTTGATGTATAGTAGGCATATCTCGCTCTCTTTTGTTTACAGGGTTAACAAGTAGCGTTCCGCATATTTATGCAACATGACCAAGGTCAAAGTACTTAAAAGAGGCACTTTTTAAAAATCTTTACCTAGCAAAAGTGACCTGCTCACAGCACCTATAACGAACTGCTGCAGTGTTCTGCGTTCACTTTCTGTCAGGTATATTTTTTTGTAGCAGTGGCCTTAATTTGGCTTCCTTTCCAGTGCAGTTCAGCATTGTTGGCTCCAGCGTTATCGAACAGCATTCCCTGGGTGTTCTTCTGTCTAGCTTCCGCGGTGGCCGCTACCTTGCACGTGGTGTCCCAGGTGAACTCGTCTTCGGGCAACGCGAGCAGGTGGCACCGCATGGTGCCGCTTCCGTATCCAGTAAGGAGGTCGTCCCTTAGCGCTTCTCGGAAAGTTCCAAACGAGCATGTCGCGGCTAGCCTCGTCAATTACACAAGAAACTGTGCGAATATTACATTTGAATCCTGGATCTGAGAAACGCACTTCCATTTTTGTTATACCTCGGGCAACGCGGTGCACCTCCTCCTCGTCCCCAGGGTTTTCCTAGTGGACAGGGACCGATACTAATTTGATTGGCTTCTCAGGCTGACAGTTTTTTTTAAATCCTGACTGCTCGGTTGTTGACGCTCCGCTTCGAGAGATTTACTATGGCTCTTTCGAGTGACTTGTAAAGTCGTTCGGGTGGAGGCATTTGTCTTGGGCAAAGCTATGGTGGCCTCTTCAGCCTCCACGGCAGAGGGTACATGTACCGAGGCGCTGTTACTAATATATATTCCTCACTTTTCACGACATTTACGGTAAATCATTGGTCATTTTGTTTGGCCGCGTCCACGTACGCAACTAAGTGGTTGTTTTTGTACTTTTTATGTCTATTGCTTTAGCAAGTCACATTCCATCATGTCTGCCCGGTAGCAAGTTCTTGGGCAGAGGCTTCACCACTGGCTTGCTTCTGATCACCTGTGGCAGTGAGGTTCGCCCCACCGAGTTCATCATTGGTTTATGTCTAGTTTGTGAACAAAATCTCTACCCGCATCAGTACTTGACAGACGGGCTACTGGCGTAGTTTTGTGCGACTCAATGAGTTCATCGAGGATGTTATAGACGCGCCTCAATGAATTCATAATGAGTGCTATATACGCCAAAGTTTAGTAAATGGTCGGAACGTGCATATCTAGGAAGCCCTAAGGCCCATTTGTAAGCCATGCCAATTACACTATCAATTTCGTTTTTGTCAGAGAGTCGGAGATGATAGTATGGGAAGGAGCTAAGTACAGAAATATTTCTCGCAATTCAGACATAGAGGATATCTCGGCGTGCGAAGCGTGCTAACAAAACCACTCGGTGGCTAAAAACATATGTCTGAAGCATCCTGAGCGTATAAGATTGCGCTCTACTCCGTCTCGGATAGGGAGTTGAAAAGTTTCGTCGTTCTCAAGCCACAATATCGGGAATTGAAGGAGAAGGTCACTTTGCCCAATCGTCTCCGAATTCATAGAGGTCCCACGTTCACCGCAGTGTGTGAATTCTCGCGCACAATGATGAGTGATCTCATTGGGCTTCAAACTACCCGGAAGTACGTCATCTCCCATACCGACTGGGAATAAAGTGATGCGATGAACATATTCGGCAACTAATTTCTTTTTTACAATAGCTTACACTTATTTAGGTACGATGCAAACGGCGAGAGCCTTGACCAACACGTGTGAGTGTTCATAGAGAGTCGTTCATTGGGTATTGAGCATCACCATTGTGACGGTAACCTGCTCAACCATCTTAACCATGCTTGTCTTTACCAAAGGTTCGAAGAGACGCCCACTCCATTCGTTAATCAAAGAGACTGTGAACTTATATGTACAATCACACTGGGCAGCATCCACAAAAAATTGCGTAGCTCACGTATCTTTAGCTCGCTCTAAAGGACGCCTTAGCTCGCACTACTCGTCCTGTCGCATTGTGCTGGGGATGTACTAGCTCTTTCATACTTAGTGGGAATCTGGGAGCGCCTGACATGGTGATGCGGCCAGCGCTGTAACCACGCGCCGTTATTCACTCGCACGTGCGCAGATAATTCAGCAGTGTACGTTTGAACTGCATCGTCTGTTACGGCGGCTCTTGCTTGCCGCATTGCTGACCAGCGCGCAGACATCATTGTTAGTGTGGAAACTTGGCTAATGACCATCACTAAATGTTATGTGACGGCAACATCTCAGCCTTTATTTGTGATGATGGGGTGCTACAACCGAATTTTACAGCATAGCTTGTTTTCTCTCTCGAAACGCCGTGGTGCTGTGTGTGTTGATGAGCATTTTTCACTGTGTGTGCACCGCAATACACTCATAGTTGGCTTGGACGAGGAAGACATGAAAAGTAGCACGTAATGTGGGTGGTCATGTTTTGACTTTGAGTGAAAAAAGAAATCAACAGTAAGAGTGCTACTTGTGCGCTAGCTTAACCGAATAAAACAAATAAAACAAAATTCCGAGCAAAGCTTGAACGAGTCTCTTTACGACAAATTTATTTTCCACAATACTCGCTTATGCAGTGGCTAATGGCGATGAGGAATTGTGCCTGAAGTGGGTATGTGCCACAGTTAACAGGTGAACAAAAACAAGCTTTTGTAAGGGGTAGGAGCACTGGACCACCCGCTTGCGACTCTATTCGCATTGTAAGATTACTGGTTCTTCTTTGATTGTTTTAAAACGTTTTATAAGTCGTAATTATGCGATTCCTTCCCCGACATCAATCCTGCCTAAGGCAAGATAGCCAACAAGTCCCTAGCACCGGCGTGGCTCAGTGGTAGAATACCGGGCTGGCACTCAGCAGACCCGAATTCAAGCCACAATGTATCTTTGCTACTAGGGTTGTTTCCTGATTTCATGCGTTGTGGTTACGGACACCAGCGGTGGTGGCGGTGGCCAACTACGGCAGCGCATGACCCGAGTTTTGATCTCATAACAGCTTTGACTGTAAAACACCAGGCCTGCGCGAAATGTACCGCACAGTCACAGAGCAAGTTAGAGGAGCGGCCTTTGAGAGCCTTTTCGAAACACTCTTTTGAATTCTACAAGCACACTGCTAAGTACCAACCAAGACATAAATAACCATAACTTTATTGTAGCAGGCCGGCACCCACTATGCTATCCATCCTCTTTCTTTGGAGAAGCTTTTGTGTAATTTTGTGTCTTTCTTTGGAGAAGATTTTGTGTAATTTTTTCAAGCAGTGGCTGACGACGATCAAAAATGTGCCTGAAGTGCGCATGCGCAAGTCAATAGGGGATCAAAAACAAGTGTTCTAATGGGTAGGACATTGGACGACCTAGTAGTTCACATTGTGTGACGACCGGCTGTTACTTTTATGTTCTAAGACCGTTTTTCTTTTACACATATTAACGCGATTCCTTTTTCAACACCAAGCTTGTCTACATTTAGTTTAGAAGCGAGTTCCAAGCACAGGCGTGGCTTTGCTTTGGAATACTGGGCTAGCACGCATCGAACCTGGGTTAGATGCCATCGGGTTCTGATCTCATAACAGATTTCATTGTAGAAACTGGGCAGCCAGAGCGGGACATGAAAAAAAAAAGCATCCTCGAGTTTGTCGTTCCTTGTTTCTTCCTACCCCTTAGTGTGGCGCGGATTTTTTTTCAAAATGATTAGTGCCGAGCATTGGCCCAGCTCACGCAATAAAAACAATATCTGTACGCGGGTCGACAATGCGGCATGTGCTCTGCCCTTTGCAGATGACGCGGTTCAACTCCATGCACTCTTGAAGCGTTTTCGCACGCGTGATATGCCACCGGCGCACGATCGCACCGCGTTCACATCGCGACGCCAGGCGCTCCGAGAAGCAGAAGTCCTGTTCCTTCAAAGCATGACTCAGTAACGTGAACGGCTTCCTGGGGCACCTGCTCGACGGCCGCTTCCACACCTCGCGGGCACCGAAAGATGATATCCTCGGAGTAGATGGCGTGTTCCACGCTCAGTACCACTCATAATTGTTTGAAAAGCCTGCACATCACACTGTTGAACAAGAGAAAAGCTGTTCCTGCAATTAACTTTTAACTGTACGTCCAAGCTGAAATGTTTCAGATTTCAGTTGTCCTATTCTAATAGCCGTCGTACTGCTTTTGAGGAAAGATTCCACAAAGGTACAGTATCAAGCCTACAGGTAGGTGTCAGGGATTTGTTTGATAATAAAGTCGTGCTCCATCATATCAAATTCCTTAGAAAATAAGGCCAGTATGCACATCACGTCTCTGGTTCTATTGTTTATAACCTGGGTCTTGAGCAGGAGCATTAACTTTTGAAAAGCAGAAGTGACGGCCTGAATCCAATGCTGCTGTATAGAAACAACTTGTCACGCTCTATGTGCTTGGATAGTTTGTTTCCTATAGCGTGTTCGGTCACTTAAACATGAGGTGAATGAAACATGGTGAATATTATTTAGCTCTAGTAGAAATCGCTGTTGGGTTAGTTGGTACATATCTGAATTAATTAGTCAACTTCGCGTCGAAAACACAACCACACAAAGATAAAATGCTTAGACATGAGGGTGCTCCCCGTCCTGTATATTATTTAGGCTTGGGGATTTTCGTGTTTTAGAATTAGAAATATTGTCGCATGCTTCCATGTGTCCGAGACTAAGGCTTCCTCGAAAACCATCTTTATTTTCTAACAGTAGCGTTGATAGCCTTTTCAGCCTTGTTTTTCAACGCCTGTTTTGTTATGTGTTTGGATAGTGAAGGTTATCTGCTATTTAGGCTGGGCAGGACCTCCCAAACCTTCATCTTTGAGACAGGGGCATCGAGATTGTTGGAGGATTACCATGTCCACTTTGACCCACCGGGAGGTATTTACAGGCCAGTTCTTGTAAGAAGGACGCTTGAGTTTGACGCTCCTCCTGGTGCTTGTGAATTAGTCTAGTTATAGCTAATCTGTGGTTACCTTTGGTTTTTTTTGTCATCTAACGAGAGTTTTAGTAGGGTCCAATTTCCTTCTGTGCGCGTTTTCCCATCGACTGTCGAGCAAGCGTGTCTTCATTGCTTGTTTGTTAAGCTCTCTTCGGCACTCTTTTATGCTCTGAAAAAGTTCGGTGACCTTTTTTCTGAACAGGCAGTTGGTAATTTTAACGTGAGAGCATCAAAGATGAACTGACATTGGTTTTGTTGACCCGACTAATGCACCAAAAATACCAGGGCCCCAGCAGGAATGGAACTCCAACTTTCTGCGTGGCAATTAAGTATTCTAGCACACAACAGCGACAGGTCTCGAAACTGTTTTTTCCAATGAATATACCACCGATTATTGTTGCACTGAAGGCTATCTATTATTATAAGCATTACTAATGTATTCCCAGGATGCAGCCATTGCTGAGGGTTAACGTCGGTTGTAGTCAAGTGCCATCCACTGAAGTTGATTCATGTACCCGTATCCGGGGCCAGCAGCCTTGCAAACCCACGCACTACATTTCAGCTTACCACTTTTGGCCACGTTGCTGTTGACATCGATACCAATCACACACAACTAGATATATAATGACTTCTATGTAGCGTTTAATGCCACAAAACCGCCGTGTGATAATGAGGAACGCCGCAATGGAGGGCTTCCGAAATTTCAACCACCTGGGGTTCTTTAACGTGCACCAAAATTGCAGAAAACAGCCCTAAAGAATCTTCGCCTTCAGCAAAATGAAGGCGCCGCCGCCGCGATTTGATCTCGTGATTTGCGGGTCTTCAGCCGAGTACCGTAATCACTAGACCGTCGCGGTGGGGCAACAACTACTTATATGAAACATACGCGACTGCCCAACTTAGGTCCGGGCTTAGGAAAATTCTAATCAACAATTCTACCTCTCAAATCTTGCCCAAATTGTAAAATGGGGCATTATCAGGTATTGTTTAGAAAATTCTCAATAGAAGTCATATTCAGAATTAAAAGAAAATAGTTTTCTTGCTCAGATTTCCAGACTGGTTTGGGGTTATCAATCGCGCCATATACTCATGTCTCATGTCGTTGGCTACTGTCCTGCTAAAATCAAGTTTACCAGCTGCAAAATCCGATAAAGAAGGAAGAAAAAATTGTTACAATGCCTCAGTATATGTATGCGCACTCGCGTTGAAGCAAACTTTTTTACCAGTACGAAACTGCCTAAATATTTTCACGATCTAAGTGGTGCCAAAAAGCAAGAAGCATGCGCAAAAACAGAAAAAGTAAAGATGCAGGAAGTGCTTTGTCAGGCGAGAAAGACGTCGTCTGCTCGCAGCCCTCCAACAGCAAAAAAAAAAAAAAAGATCAGACAGTTCCGTAGGCGTCTAAAGGGCAGTTTCAGGGAGCACAAGAATATAATATGAAAAACTGTCCTTTCAAGCTACTTCTCGTTGCGCTTCAGCAACTGTTCCTGTCAACTACTTTGCGGTGCTCAGCGACAACGAAAAAAAAGAGATAAGCTGACCCATGAACTAATTAATAGATGCGTATGAAATCGATCACAAAAAAAAAATGCGTGAGCGCTCCTCTCATGACATTCTCAAAAAAGGCGATAGAACTTTTTATCGCCAATGAGCCAGTTCAGCGTGTAAAATGACGGGTGTTATTCCTTCTTCTCTCTTTTTCATTTTCTTTCTTTTCCGTGAATACAAAAAAAATGAAAACAGTCTCGTGTTCAGCCGATTTAACGCCCATGGTATGAGTGATAGGTAAAGAACAGGAACATCTCGCCCCCTGTTGTAGTAGAGAAAGAAGAAGTATTTGAATGAGCTGGGTGGACATTCGAAAGCCAGTCAGTTAAGTGTGTGAAGAATGGGGCAGCGGTTTAGCCGGCGGACCTCCGGTGTTGCGCGAGTCATTCGGCCAGCAGCGCAAGACCTTCGTTCCAACGTCGCGGCTCCAAGCGAAGCCTCTTTCATATCGTGCAGCGGCGTCACCAGGATGCCGAATGACGCGTACTCGATCTGTAGCGAATGGTGAGTGACTGTCGTAGTATACTTCTTAAGGAATATGATATTGTCGCGTGGTCATGAACGTTAAAAGCGAAACTAGAGAGGGGTGAAAAAGCATAAAAGGAAGGACGTTTCAGCTTCGCTAACATGAAACGTGGCGAGAAATTATAAATAGGGACATACGTGGGAGTACGCCGACTATCATTATGACAGCCAGCTACAGTTTCAAGAGCATATTTCACCAGGACACGTAACCGTTTGAAATGCGGACCAACATACCAAGGCCATTTCGGAATGTCTAGTTCGATGGCGACCGGTACTTCTATTTTATTAAGGGGTTGGAGGTAGCAAAACAGGCACCACACAATTTCGTTCACGTTGGAGATTGTATGCGGCTGGTTGAAATGAAACCAAGATTGTCCTCGCCATGCTGAACGTGCATGCTGCGCCGTCTGTACATCTATCCCAAGAGCGCGCGCCTATTGGCTGCGCTGTCAAAGACGTCGTTCATCCCATCGCAGCCTTGCCGCCGAGCTCGTACGCATCAGTTTTATGTTACTAGAGTAGGCCTCAGATCGTATGAACTGCGAAACCGCTAGGAACTTAGGGTTTCCGACAGCTCATAATCTAAGAAAATTTGTGTTCGCCGGGACGGTGCCACCGTCCGGTCGCCATTACAGAGGGCCAAGAGGCCAAGCGTAAGCAGCAACTGTGTACCGAGGATTCGGCAGCCTTCCATCATCAATGACTACAATCAATGCAGGAGAAAGGCCTCTCCTGTCTTCGTGTTCCACCAATCAACACGGTCCTGTGCTTTCTGCCGCAATATTTTAGCTGCGCAATTTTAACCAGCGAAGCCCCTGACGCCGTACGTCGTATGGCCGGTGTTGTTAGTCGTCGTACCAGCCAGTTGCATTGCACTGAATGTCATTAAAAATCGTGTCACAGCATACTCATAGAGTGAATAATGGTGAGTGGGGCCAAGCGTCCATCATTGCGTCTGTTCTTCTGTGTGGCCCTCTATTTGTTCGTCTGTGCGTTCGTTCGTCTGTCCGTCCACTTAGCCCCACTCGTCATCGTTCATCTCGTGGATATGCTGTGATTTTTTTCATCTCATCGGCCCACACAACTGTGTCTCCCCCTCATGCGTTTGCCTTCTTTGGGAATTCAGTAAATTAATCTTAATAATCACTGGTTATTCTGCTTACGTGCTACGTGCCCGGCTTATCTTCATTTCTTTTTTATTTTAGCTATGCTATCCTTAACACAGTTTCTTCCCTGACCAACTGCGTTGTTTTTTTTGTATCTGAAAGGGATCCCGCAATATGTTTCTGGGCAGTCATGTAGTGGAGTCTCTATTGGAGCTTATTACCTCCGGAATACACCGCCGCAAAAATGTTAGAACCGTGCAAGTACGAGTGAAGTTACAAATAATTGTTCGCACGCTGCAAGTGCCTTCTCTCTTCTCTCAAACTATCGAAACCTCTAGAAGTGAAATAAGGAAGGATGGCACGGAGTAACAGGATACTTCACGCACAGCTCATCCCCTTGAATATTTTTGCTGTTTTTGTGTGTGATTGTGTGCATCGCTTTGCAATGCGATCAAGTGCGCGCGCGGACACAAGTCAGGGCCTGTCGCTGTGGCCCCACAATTAAACGAGCACGCCATGTTCAAGCGAGCCAATGGCTGATACTCGGCATGTGACGCACTGAGTCTCAAGCCGTATATAGCGTCCTTTGTCCAAAAAAGAGAAAGAAACTTTTCGCTGACCTTTATAATTTATTGGAAATTTCAGGCTGATGCTGCGTTTTAATATAAATATCGCGTGTTCTTAGGAGCCTCGGTTCGCAAACAGCACCATTTTCTTACCATGCTCAAAAAGTGCCGCACGGCTTCTTTAAAGCTATCTTCCGCACCGCGCTAAATCGCGAAGGGAACTCGCAAGTGCCAATGGTGGGTAGGTAGTAAGATAAAATATCGAATGCAAGCGAGAACGGCGAGCCGAGGAAGTGGCGTTGCGGGTAGAGCACCATAAACGTGACAATAGAGGAAACGCGTTCACCGCAGCGAACTCGCGCTTTCGACATGAGTTTCTTGCACGGCCCTTCAGCTTCAACTGCGGTGTCTACGACTGCCAGTGACGGGGCGTTTCCAATTCGTTGGTAAACCATCTATAACAGTACTTGGGAGGGAATTTTCAGCAGTGGAAGCTGTATATGTCTACGAGAAACGAAAAATTGTCAGACACTGGTACCATGAGTGGTCTTAACTAGATGCCCTATCAGTAACGCCATTGTCGGTGTTGTACCCAAGTCCGCGCGCCTTTGGCTGCGTTGTGACGTCATCCATAACGTTGCATTCAGGCCGCCGAGCACGGGCGCATCAGTTTCTCTGGAAACTTTTCACACGGGTATGCCAAGGACCGTTCTAGAAGAGCGCCGACAGTGCAAAAATGACAGAAGTTGAATTCTCCAAGACGATGTTGCAGTCCTGGCACAAAAACAGGCCCGGAAAGCCAAGTGTTTGCATCAATTGCGTACCATTGATTCGGCAGCCTTCCAAGCCGTGCTACGTTGCGAACGGGAATGAAAGTGCCGGTAGCTTGAGAATCCCAAAAACCACGCCACCAAATTAGCTCGCGATGTCGAAACCTTGCAACACCACCCCAGCGAACAATTACTGCGGTGTTCTCGAAGAAGAAAAAACGGTCCCAGTTTATTTGTGCTTATATAGGGGGCTTAGCGAAGTCAGTGCCAATGCTGTGCAAGTGGCGTTGCGACGTCTACCTCATGATTACAGGACCGCGTTCGCCGGGGTGGACGCTCACGTTCGGCGAGAACTTCTCCAGCGGAACATTGACTTCGGCTGCGACATCTGTGACCGCCTGTGGTTCGAGAGCAATCACTGTGATTAACGTATTGATCAACGCATTTAACCACTCTATACGCTGCTTCATGACCTTGATCATGCGAGGCGCAATGTACGGCATGTGAAAATAAAAATACTACAGTAAACCAAAGCTAAATGTGTGTCCAACATTAGCAAGAAGCACGAACACGTAAGCAATAATTGCTAAAAGCTACCGTTCCACGTCGCGCTCAACCCAATGCTTAACACCCCTGGCTGCATGTTTCATCTATCGGCGGTTATGCATGTGCACAGCTTGGGCAGTGGTTTCTTTATACTAGCCGAATAACTTTCGAAACAGTGCCTCGTTCTCCCCACTACATTTGTAGCACCTCTACGAATTCTATATGTATAACAACAAGCCACAGTGAAATGACCACATACTGAGCAGTCCACTCTTAATAGTGACTTTAGAACATTGAAAAGCGCTGCAGTCTTTTGACATGAACAGTAAGGATAAGAAGGACATGACACTCAATAAGAAGGACACAACACTTGAGAAAACTGGTCATCTTAACGGTCATCAATTGCCAACTAGCCCAGTTATCAACTTTATTAAAATGTCCCATCAGCTTCTTCCTCTCAGCCTTGTTAACAAAGCTAACGTGTTTGTTTTTATTGCAGTCTTTGTGCAGTTTCTGGTCAGTGTGCTAACAGAAACGCTGAAGAGATTGTAATATCAGGACTTCTTGAGCACTACAACAGCCTAAACACCTTAAAACTGAGCAGAATAAGTAATGATGCAAACGCATGCTTATAGAAAGGATTTCACGTGTGCTATTAATTTCCATCCGCTAGTTGGAGGCATCCCGAACCGCCATAAAGTGCTTGCTTGATCGCTTGCCTGAACGACGGGAAAACAAAAGCAGACGCCGCCGCTCCGTGCGTTCCGTAAAAAGGCTTCAGTCGATGCTAATGCTAATTGTAACAGACGTTAACGTTATGTTAGCGTGTTGTGGTCGTATGGAGATGGTAAGTAATTGAGCTTCATCACAGGTTGCCAGGTGCTATGACGTCAGAAGCCAAGGTGGTGGTGTTACGGGGAATGCTGCAGCTGGGCACCGACTTGCTGCGTGAGCTTCGCCACGCATTCCCGTCTGAGGCGAACGTGGTCCTGTCCCCGTACGGCGTGGCCAGTGCGCTTCAAGAGTTGCTAGTCGGATCTCGAGGAGACACGGCCAGGCAGATCTCCGCAGCACTTCATATTCCCAGTGAAGAAAAGGTGCGCTGCTCACTGATTCGAGTATAGGAGCAAAAACTCGCAGACTCGACACACTTTGCATGTGCTTGAACAACTCGATTACTTATTACACCAATAGTACCACTCAGTTTACTTGTCATCGCCCAAGTTAGTGCCTCTTTTTAAGTGTGAATACACTTTATAAGCGACCCCAAACCATCCACCACCGTCGGCGGCGTCCGCAGTCTTCTCTCTATCTTTAAAAGAAAGAGGACTTGGCGGGCCGCAGCGCGACGCTCTACCAAATAAGCCATGGACGCGACGCTGATATCGGTTTCAGTAACGCGCCTTATACCCACTCCCCCTTCGCTCGCTCCTCCGCTCTCCTCGCTCGCTGCCGCTGCGCGCGCACCCCTCTCTCTCGCGCGCCCGCCTTCTCTCTCAGTCTCCCGTCGAGAGCGGGTCGTGAGGGGGAGTAAAGTTAAAATCCGTTGGCATTCGCCAGTGAGTTAACGTAAACTCCCCCGTGTGATCAAATTGCGATTACCAGGAACCATTACACCATAAACGCACCATAGTGTGATTAATAAATATAATAGTGCGAATTAATAAATACCCCTCATAGCATCACCCCGTGTATTCGCACTTAACCATGTTCACCCTCGGGGAAAGGCTTGGGAGTTTTTTACACTGGCTGTCTGTGCTTAGATTGGCGTAGGTATAGACTACTTGTGCATATTCTAAATGTGTGCCGTTAATTTCACTTACCGTACCACGGCAGCTATAACCCCCAGCCACTTTATAAGGTTTACATGTGAATTTAAACGTGAAGGTGTCAGTCAGCGCCACCAGTAGCCATGGCGGCGAGAGTAGCACACTCTTTTGAGCCTGTTTGGCGTCACGTAGCACGTGAACTTGTTACAAGCGGGCAGCTGACCAATAGTTCCTCGTATACAACCTAAACGCACCAAGTCTGCCAGGTCGAAAGTTCGGTTCCTGCAAACGACAATTTATCTTTTTGCCCACGTTTCTTTCTTCATATTTACTTTACAATTAGGTCTAACATCTTCCCGTATACTTTCCATGGCAGTATTGTCCGTTAGATCTCTATAATATTGTGTGAAACGCTGAAACACGAGCTCTTAAGTATACACTTCTTTCTTTAATCAATTAATGAAGGTCTCGTACTGGCAGACTTGGTGCCTTTTTCTTGTATACGAGGAACTATTTGTCACCTGCCCGCTCGTAATAAGTTCACGTGCGTAATTTTCAAGGCTGCAGCAATGCAAATTTTTTAAAATCTGCTGCGGCGCAAATGTCGATTTGGCTTATCTCAGTGCACTTTCAGACATGCAATTGGAGCAAAAAGTTGATATTTTGTAGAGCTTCGGCGTATCAATCTACAGAGGTTGTCGTACTTTGCCTGTATAAAACAACTTCTGGTGGTCTCGTCAAGGCATCCGAATTTTCAAGAATGTCCGTAAAGCAGGCAGGTTTGTCATCATTTTCCCTAATATCTGTTGACATACCTGGTATGATATTACAGTGTTTTCTCACTACAGACCACTGCCCTATTTTTTTTTGTTTTCGAGCAACCTGTTTATAGCAATTACTGGTTCCCACAGTGCTTTCATGGCACCTCAGTATTTCGACTAGTGGATTCGAGAGAGATCCAATAGGACGTAATGTTTAATTCCTATACTGCATGCTGGTGTCTCAAATGAGTCAAATGCCGTTTGTATTCCATGAAATGGTATTCGTGGACACGGAAGGTTTACTTGCCTTATTTATCAAGCGTCTAAATGCGGTGTGTTGTATCCACGTCTGAAACCAAGCCATTCATCTCTCTCTATGCTCGTAATAGCCAACTATATCAATCAAGCTGTCTGAAATTAATGACGGCCATTTAGACAATCACCCACTTGTGACACGAAGCCACAATCCCTTACCTTTATTAACCCTTATGCCACCTTGCGGCTCGCCGCAGAGCTCATTTGCAACACTTGTCTGAAATCATCTTTCTAGGCTTTTGCGTTGAAGCGAACGTAAGCTGAAACATATGATGCTCTGAGTATTTTAAATCACTCGTCTGCTGAATGAAAACTCAGCATTGGAATCCTGAAACACCACGAACAAAAAAATCAGAGCAATACTGGAAACTGAAAAAATTATGACCTTGGAAAGACGGCTGCTGACCTGTGTTTGGAAGTGTACAGGCCCCATGTAAGATATCATTCCTTTAGTGAAATCAAAATAGAAAAAATGGAGGAGTGCATGAAGTTCAAAAGAGTTAGAGATATATTCCTCGTAGGAAGGCGATAGAAAAGATGCACATTTCTTACTAAATAGTTTGCCCGATGTACGTGAAAAGAAAATAAGTGAGTGAACCCTTAAGCTCCACCTGTCATAGTTCAACGCGATAACGATATTATTCTGGTGAAGCAGCGCACAGAACTGTAAAAAAATAAACACATAGACAGATAAAGGACGCAAATGTAAGTACTTTATTGCAACGCTTGTGACATCTTGTCCTTAGTACGTACTTCGAGCACTTGGCGCTTTATTGTATGGTATTGCTCAATATGTTTAGGTTGTGGATTACAAAAATATAATCAATAAAGTTCAAAGTAGCTTGTGCTACTGAAACTTGCTCATCCTGTGTGATGGGTAGCGTCCTTTACGCCACGACTAATTACGTGCCGGGCATTTTTTCGAACATGATATGCACCCACTGCGTGGGCCTGAAGGAATTCCCGCAGCAACGGTTCTACCTTTTATAATGGGTGGCCAGCTGCAAACCTCGATGCCGCATTGAGAATGACGTGTTGTGACGCCCGATGGCAATGTGCGCTGAACCACGCAACATTACTGCAGTATTACTTCTCCTATTTTGAAACCTCTATATAAGACGCATATGTTTGCGAAGCGTAAAAGTTAGTTTCACAGCCTGTCTTAATATAGTCAAATATTTACATTGTATTTCTAAGCAGGGATGTGGCTGTGTCGTACAACAATTGATTGCGACGCTCATGACCGTGGTTTCATCCTCACTCGCACTCAAAACTAGTTTCAGTAATTATATTTGCGCTTGTCTCACTTTTTCAATCACTAAAGAGATGACTACCTTTCGCTCTTACCCAATGACGCTGACGCCAATCTTTTTCTTTTTTTTGCGAGATGAGCTTTTTAACGTTTTCACGTTGAAACTTCACACAAGGCCTAGAGTGTGCTAGAGAAAACGGCAGCAAGAAGGCTTTACTGCAATAAAGTTCAAATTATGCAGGTTATTTTTCATAGCAGCTGCACCGTGGTTTTCGTCTGTTTCTCTAGCCTTCAACAAAGCACGTCTCTTCACTAGAGTATAAAGTTGGGCATGCTGGTATGACATACCTAATATACGTAGCGCGTTTTGAAACATAGGACAAGGGAAGGGACAGAAGGGAGCGCTTCTGCCGTCACAGCTTGCCTCAAAGGCGAAGCAAAGAGCATGATAGCAACAAACTAGAAAGTCACGCGAAGAACCACAAGCAGCTCTAAACATTCCCGCGTTTTTCACACACAAATTATGCACAAAACGTACTCACAAGTAGAGATGAACGCGAATAAACGAATCAGTTGTTACTTCGCTGCGTATGAAAAGCACGCCTCTTTCGCAAACACAGACTGTGCAACGAGTGCAGTGACCTTTGTGCACCTGGTATCTACAACATAATCCTTCCGGTGAAAGCCCAAAGGGTGTGATTGTCCCCACCGCGCGATAAAAGAGTGTACCAGTAAGCGTGCCCTCTCCGTGGGGCAGAGTACACGTGCGAGATGATAGCATGGGCCGCCACGTCCTGACGATCTGGTAACGCTAAGGTCCCTAAATGAAACAAGTTTTCAAGGTAGCGACATTTTTCCCTTTCCTCCTTGCCTATGTTCCTGGAGTGTCCTATAGAAGGTTCGAAATTTTCATGAAAAATCGAATGTTTGGGTTCAATTCATACGGTGAATAGATGTAAATAAAACAGAATGAAACGAATAAGCCGTAGAACAAAGGGTTACCTTTAGGAACATAAATGGTACAACACAAAAGCAAGCGGGATGTGCGTTACTCAACTGGCAACGTTGTGCAGTTCTATATTTTAACCCACTAGGCACCGCGCCTCACGTCGTACATCGTAGTTCGTTCAGCAATAACTATAGCCTACTTCCACGATGGTGTTTTGTTCGTTCTGTGACACAGTGAACGCGCTTCTTGCTGGATCCTTCCAGTGACCACAGGGGCGTGACGTTGTGACGAGTGATTACAGCCGGCGTGTACACACGCAAGAAGAAACTACTGCCAGACTGGTACTATTGCTAGAGCATGCCTGCGATGGCTTTTTTTTTTTTCAAATGTGCCGATTTGGACAATCGTGAGGCCAGGTATTCTGAAGCGGTGCTGTTGTGTTTGGCGAGCCACCCTTATGCAGCGGCCGCCAGAAAGGAAGAAAAGCAGCCGCCTCGTCATTTTGTGGAGATTAGGAGCAGTGCCAAGACGCCCTGCTGTTTCCATGTGCTGGGTGCGCCGTGGCTTAAATTACTTTGCGGAGCACCGCTATCCTTCGAGTCCGCGCAAAGGTGCGACACGTGGCGTTTTTGTGCTCCGGTAAAAGGCACAATGCCGAGCTTCCACCGAATACAGACGTCGGACTATCATGCTGTGCGTCTCTGACTGATGAGCCGCAGACGCTCAAATCAGCACCAGATCTCCAGGCATGGCCTTCAGTGGCGCCTAGACCGTGACTGCGGTTCGACAAGGCATTGGTGGTCGGCCCGAGCGGCGAGGTGAGAGTCGTTTCACCTCGCTCAAACAAGATTCGCCGAAGGAGGCAGCATCGCCGGGACTATACACGTGTTCGGTTTGTGTATTTGTGTATGTGTGTTTGTTGGCGGTAGTGGCGGCATAATGACACTCGTGTGTTCTGCGGGACATGTTATTGCACAGTGCAGTATGGACCTATTCCCCGATCTAGGGATCTGGGGAAACGGGACTGCATTTAATCGGCCCTAGCGGGCTGCTTAGTGTGGTTCACGGAGCTTGTTCAAGAGACAGCCTTTTTCAATGTAGAGCTCTCAAAATGAATACTATGTAAATAGGTTCTCTTCAAGTCTCCCTTCCTCCTGCCGAAATGTATACTACGTAAATAAACTCTCTTCAAGTCTCCCTTCCTCCTGTTTTGGCGTCTTCATCCCGGATCTCCGGTGTCGCAAGGGCCAGTCGCAACAGTGCTCAGAACTTCCTGAAAAGTGAAAGTTCTACTGCTGAGGTGTCTCGAAGCAGTGCGTTTCGGCTCAAGCGTGAACTGTTCAAGCCTGAAATGTTTCTGAACGTGCATTGATTACACCCTCCAGCGGCTCTGTATACGTGCATACGCACAAGTATTTGTACAAACTGACATGCACTAGATGCACATTAGACGTGCACCTGACGTTTCAATAAAAACCCACAAGTGAACTCGCTTCGCAGATCCGCGTCGACGAACGTCGACGGAGTTACACGAAAGCATTCGCGTGAAATGTTTCATAGCTACACTTAATCGTGTGCTTCCTCTCAGAAAGTACGAGGTAAGTTGAAGAGAGCGAAACCGTTTTCTGTTGTTTTACGGCAACGCAGCATTGATAAAAAACGCTGATGTTGCATTGAATGAGCACTGCGAAACAATCTTGGTCCACTTGGTGCCCACTGAAACGCTCCTCCTCTTCAGTTTATGTCCTGGCTACGATTTCGTCTTTGGTCACTGCGAGAATCCGGCTGGAGTTATATGCGCATGCGCACTCGTTTTGAACCTTTTGCAAATAATAACACCACCAGCCATTCACAAGATCACGTGCAAGTAATGCACCAAAACAGACGCGGATAGCAGAGAAAAAGATCGGTAATCGAGAGAGTTAGAAGGACGGCTCGAAAAGAGTGAGTGACGCTACCTTGAAAACTTGTTTCATCTGGGACCTTAGGCGACACCCGCTCATTGCCCCATCTCGCTGCTAATTCTAAAAACACGATAGTTCCCCCGCAAGCGGTAAGTGGTAGGTCTAAATGGCTTGCCGTTTCAACGTTGGTGGTGGTGGGGAAAACATTTAATAACCATTTAATGGTTACAGAGAGGTGATTGGGTTGGGGCCTTAGTTGCCTCCTACCCTCACAGCACTAGGTGGAACCCCTATTCCCGGGCTCCATTGGCAAGCAACGCCGCCCGCGCCCGTTGTTGTTGAAGGAGGTGCTCGTGGCTTGGGGGCTGACACCTCGCAGTCACATTTAGAAGGTTGAACGCGAAATTCCGCGTACTGGAGTCTTTTTTTTAATTATTTTTCTTTCTTGCGCTTTGGAAAATATAGATAGGCATACATACACGGTGAATGACGGGGACGCCGGCGTTGACGCCGGCAGCAAAATCTGGTCAAGAGTGCCCATATAGTTTAAGTTTCAGTTTATTGAGCGTATTTGAGTGGGGGGGGGGGGCTTACATATAGGGAGAGATATACAGAAAGAGGTTCCTCAGTGTGAACGCTACAAAGAGACCTTTTGTTATAAAATGCACAAAGAAAAAATAAAACAGGGGCAGGATCACGTAAAGGAAGCGTGAATATGCGTACGAAACAACAAAATGGGCATTATGGTATACAATGCCATAGAGAATATGTGACATTGAAATATACAAAAAGTGAATTAAAAAGTGAAGCTAATACAGTGCATAAGAAGCGATCGCTAAGAATATACACAAATAAATATTTCAGAAAAAAGAGAAAGTATTGGCAATGGATAAAAAAGACACGAAAATGTGTGACAACAAAAAAGATGCATCGACAGTAACTACACATAAGTCAGAACTTTAAAGAAAGGTTGAGGTAAAGGCGTACTGAGGCATTTAATGAGGGAGAGATTTCAGTCTCTAAAGGCAAAGTGATCCATACTTTGATGGTGGAGAAACTCACTGTTTTTGGTCCGTAATTTGTGCGCGCCTTGGGCAATAAGATTTTGTGTTGAAAGGAGAAACGTGTGTTACTAGAGGAAGTTGTAATTTTATTGCTTACAATACACTAAAGGTCTGGATTGTGTACCAGGTGGTTCGCAATTACAGCTAAGTTACACGATCACATTTGTAGTAGGAAGAATATTTAAAAAAGAAAATAGTGAAGGAGAATGAGCATGCTAATCACTGCGCGTTATTATGCGGAGAGCCTGTTTCTGAATATGTGCTGATGAGCTTACGTAAGTTGGATATGTGAGTACTCAAGATTAAATAGAGCAGTTGAAATGACTATGAAGGAAGGCAATTTAGAGAACATATTGTAGGAAGCGTAAAAAATTGGTGGGCTCTGAGCAGAACACGAATACCATAGGCAGTTTCTTTTTTTATTAACTGAATATGATGGTTGAAGTTCAAAAAACAATAAAGTTCTACACCGGGAAATGTGCATTTTCAGAAGGAAATATTTCATGGTTATTAAAATACACCGGGAGTGCGTTATCTCGCTTTTTTGACCTAGAGCTGAAAATAACAAATTTTGTGTTAAAGGGATTGATAACAAGCTTGTTGTTAAGACACCAATTAATCAGGCTCTGAAGATCGCTGTTTAACCGGGAGGTTAGGGCAGGAATGGAGTCGTGAACACTAAATATGGTGGTGTCGTCTGCGTAAAGCAAGGACTCTGTGTGAGAAGGTAAACAGTCTGTCAGGTCATTTATGTGAACGAGAAATAGAAGAGGACATAATATTGTTATGACCGGCGCCAGAGCTGATGGGGGAGCAGCGCTCTTTTAATCCTCAAACAAGTAGCCGACCGGCCGGCTGCCTACGCCCGCCAGGTACTGTTCCTGCTAGCCGGAGGATGAGACGTCGTGTCGCCACGACGCCGTAAGCCGTTCCAGAGAGAACCACAAAGACAGCATCTTCCTTGGAAGAAACCGCGGCGGTTGCCGCAAATCGCTCTGCTAATTGAGCTAACAGATCGGCTGACCGTTTGATGTATGCTGTCAGGAGCTTAGGACCCCTCGACCAGCGGCACACACACGATGAGGAAGAGCCTCGCTGGCGCCACCTTGGAGTGCAGTGATCACGACTCAATAATAAACGTTCACGTGGGCCGTGCATGCTCGTACCCCTCGCCTATTGTGTGTGTGATTGGTGTTCCACTCAAGAAGGAAGAGCCCTACAGGGCTTAAAACGACGCCGCAGAGTGCTGGACGTCGCTCTGAACCATGTAACGGTTCAACCACCACGCCCGTGGTTTGGAAACCCCTAACCTTTCTATGATGTAAATAAGTGTAAATAGTGCCATAAACCTGTTTGTTTTTCGTATCCTAATCTTGTCGGCGTTCGTTTCGTCCACCCGAAGTTACACCACGCTACCACAAATGACCGGGTAGACCCCGGTCCGCAACAGCTGGTTGGCAGCGGTCGGATACGACTCGGCACTGGGATTCGCAACAACTGGTGGCAGCGGTGGGATCCACAACAACTGGTTGGCGGCGGTCGTATACGAAGCTACAAGTGGCAACAGCTGGCCCAAGAGAAGCAGCTGGCCGAGACATGGATCAAGTATGGGTGAGTGCTTGGCTTTTCCCTTGAGTGAACCAGGTTCTAAAAGAGGGTTAAAATTTAGAACTGGTAGTTAACTTTGCCGAAAGACTCAGTTTCGCCGTTTCGGAAAGTGGTTTTGGATGTAGCGAGCACTCAATACGATCATGGACTTACGGGAGCTGCTGAAGCAAGACTTGTTGCTGTTGTGTGAGGAATTGGGGATCGATACAAAGGGGTTGGCACGAAAACCTATAATCATTCAAGTGATTTATGATTTGGGGGCTGATGATGAGGAACTCAGTGAAGCATGGGACCTAATCAGTCAAAGAAAGAGACAGCAGAAGGAGGAGGAAGAGAGGCGTGAGCGTGAAAAAGAAGAGTGTCGCTTAGAAAGAAAGCGTGAAATAGAAAGACTGGCGCACGAGATTGCGATCCGCAAACGAGAACTCGAGTTGAGAAATAAGTCGGGCAGTTGTCCCCAGCAAGTGGTACCTTATCGCAACTTAAAGGCCGAGTTCTGGATGTCTAGGTACATGCAGCCGTATACAGATTCAGGGGATATATGCTTGTACTTTATGATATCTGACCGGAAGTGTGAGGAACTGTCATTTGAGCGAGACACATCCTTATTGAAAAAAACGAATGGTGGGCATGGTGTAAACCGCCACCCACCATTATAGTGGATTAATGTAGTGGGTGAATGGTGGGAAACGCCCACCATGGCGCATGGTGGGTATGGTGGCTGCTGCAGTGCCGGCAACACTTGAGCGCGAAATGACGTCAGAATCACCGTGACGAGCTGCCACAAAAAATAAAAAGAATTCTATAAAAACGGTATAAAAAACACCCGTCCCGTAAAAAAAAAAAACCAAGGCGCCACGGATGATTGAACGTGCAACCTGCGCATTCCCATTCGAAGCCGCTAACCACTGTGCCACACCTTTTTTTTTCTTTTTTTATTGCCTGTGTGCATAAAACATTCACAAACATATATACATCAAACAAAGCAGAAGCATGAAACAAAAAAATAGGTAAAAAGCATCATATTTAACAGGCTTTTTAAAATTTCTTCATCTGTAGAAGGCTTTCTCCTTGATGAAGCCACTCGGGCACCTCTTGTTGAACCTTTTGTGGTTCCGCAAACGAACTGACAGATTGAAAGAAATATTGCCTAACTGGACGTGCATTAACATCAGCATGGCGTACCGCCATTCTAAATTGCCATATACTGTGCAGGCACAGTAACGTAACCAGGTCGAAAGGTATTCCTTCTTCATTTGATACTGGTAGAAATTAGATGCCCTAGGCATCGAGAGGCAGATCCTTTTTCAAAGGCCTTCGTTGAACATCCCAGAAAAAGACTGCATCCCAGCAGTCCGGGAAAACATGTTCATTTGTTTCCGGCTTTTTGCAGAGAAGGCAATAAACACCCCAAGGAACGAATAAGCCTTTTTCTTGCATCCATGTTTCCACGGGCAAGGTCCCAGTGTGCAACTTAAAGAAAAAGAATTTCGCTCCAGGTGATACCTTCATTTTTTTACACGGCTTAAGACATTTTGGCCTGGGCCTACACGGTATAATGCTCTATATGAGGGAACAGGAAGAACTGTTTCCACTAAATTTTTGTATAACTTTTTACCCGAAACCGTACTGGGGTATTACAATGAAAAACGCGTTTTTAGAAAGAGACATGAATCAACAACTGTTTTTAGGAAACCTCTAATACTTGCCTTCATGTGAACAGATGCTACCACAAATTCTGGCAACCGTCTTCCAAGCCTAAGCTGTATAACAGTACGTATGAATGGGTCTCGATTATTTCGGAAAAACATAAACCGATTAACTAACTGACGAAGGTACAAATGACACAGACCATGTCCTCCAGAGCGAACCCGTCTGAATAAGTTAGTTCTACTTGTTCGCTCCCAGGAAGAACCCCACAAGAAAACAGCAAATATTAGATGAAGCTTCTGTAGATTCACACGTGAACAATGCATTACCTGAAGGACATACCCGAGCTTACTGACTAAAAATACGTTACAAAAGGTCGCTCTAGCGAAAATTGATAGCTGGAAACCATTGAGTTGTTCAGCTTTTTCTCGTAGCTTCACGGCCTGACGCTGCCAGTACGGTTCACTGTCACAATAATATTCTAATGGCACACGTAGGTATCGTACCGGAGTAGTAGTCCATGAAATACCAGCCACAAATTGTGGAGTCACAGGCCATTCGCCGTGCCAGTAACCCAGGCACTTGCTCCAGTTTACCAAACTACCACTTGCATTACAATAAAGGTTCACAATTTTTATGATTTCAGCGATACTATCATAATCTTTACAAAACACAGCTATATCATATGCGTATGCCAGTACCCGTACTTCAGCTTCTTGTAGTTTGTACCCCACCATGTTATTGCTTTTCATGACTTTTTGGCAAAATGACTCTATATAAATTGAAAATAGGAGGGAAGACAAAGGGCAGCCTTGTCGTACAAAACTTCTGACATTAATTTGTTTCCCAAGAACTTTGTTGATGATTAGCCGAGTTTTACATCCAGTATAAGCCATTCAAACTGTATCTCGAATTACTTTGCCAACATTGACATTGTCTAACAAAAGATAAAGAATTTCGTGCGGTACTCGTTCAAATGCTTTTTCTAAATCTATCTGGTTCATCGCGATGTGATCGTTCGTGGCATCGCAGCACCTTAATACACTTCGTGCCTTGTGAATGTTTGTGAATATAGTGCGCCTTTCAATCCCACATGTCTGGTGGTCGCCTACAATGTTATTAATAACTGTCTGCAGTCTCCTTGCTAGCACTTTCATCAAAATCTTGTAGTCGATATTTGATAGACTGATTGGCCTGTACAGTTTCACTTCACGTAATTTACCTGCGTTTTCAGTTTTTGGAATTGAAATAGTATGAGGTAGCAGAAAGGAAGGTGGCGGAGTCTTTATGTCTAAGGCTTCGTTAAAAACCGCGGCCAGGATCGGTGCTAGTTCGTGTTTGAATGCCTTATAAAATGCGGCTGTTAAGCCATCAGGTCCTGGGGACTTTCCCAAATGGAGGGCAATGATTGCTTTTGTCACTTCCGGTTCAGAAATAGGACATTCTAGGCTGTCTTTCCTGCAGTCCTCAACCTTTGGCATTAATTTTAAAAAGTTATTCTTGAATTCATCTACATTTACTTTACATTTATCAAATAAAGTGGTGTAGTACTCGTTGAAAGCATCCTCTATATATCTTTGTTCACTTGTAACGTTACCCATGTATTCAATCTGATGTATAACATTCCGCTGAGCGTTTCGTTTTTCGAGGGCAAGCATTCGTTTGGTCGGTTTCTCTCCTACGGTCATTTTCTCTGCCCTTACCCTTACTTGCGTGCCACGATACTTCTCCTCATCAATTTGTTCCAATTTGGACTTTACTGACCTTATATCATTTGTCAATAAGCCTGGCGTTTTGCTGTCCTCTGCTAGCAGTTCTTTGAGATTTAAGCGTAGGGTTCTTTCTTCTTCATTCTTTTAAACTGAGCGTCCTATAGCTATCAACTTTATATTCTCTTTAAATTTTTCCCACTTCACTCCGTATTTTCGGTCTCCACTATCTATGTTTACCAATGACTCTCGAACACTGTTCATATATTTTTCATCTTCCAAGAGATTAGAATTCAGCTTCCACGTGTCCCAGTTAAATACTGGTCTACGTCTATTTCTTTTACCTATTACAAATGATACTAAGCGATGATCAATAATTAAAATAGGGAGGACATTGTACTCACTGATAATCGGAATTAAATCCAGTGACACATAGGCCCTATCTAGGCGCACTTGACTGGAGCCTTGGAATTGCGTATACAGTGTTGGTCCTTTACCAATACACTCTGCAACATCCTCAAGGTCTAAGTCAGAAATTAGATTCGTTAACGTGACTGTGCTTGAGTCGTTGAAATGGGATGTACTTGTTTTATCATCGGCACTGATCACACAATTAAAATCTCCCATAAGGATGACTATGCGATCGCATTCCCAATAAGACGAATTTCGTTGAATGTTACACACCGTTCATCAACTTTAAGAGGTGCATATAAACAAATCACTCGCCAATTAAGAGAAAAGGTCAAATCACATACAACAAACTTTCCAGATGAGTCATACGTGACGTTTTTGACACTGGCACCTAAACTATTCCGCACAAAGATCACACACCCTGCCGACCTACCAACTGCATGACTGACGCTGGCGGTGTAGCGTCCGGTGAAACGTTGCAGTAGGCTCTCGGTGGCGTCCACGCTCACCACTTTGGTTTCCTGAACTGCAGAACTGCAATAATGTCCAGGTCTTGGTCCATGGCTAGTCTGTAGAGCTGAGTCTGTTTCTTTCTGGAAGCCAGTCCTCGTACATCGAGCGTCGCTGCTTTCACGAACCCGCTCAGCGACGTGATCGGTGAGCAGGTCCAAGCTGAGAGCCCTGCACGTTCACTTATTGGGCTCTTGTCGTCCAGGGTGGATGCATGTTGTTCACCTTTATTTGAGCGACCATCGTCGCGTTTGAGCGACGACGACCGTTGTCGGGCAGCGTTTCGTTTCTTGCCTCCACTGACCACCTTCCACTGCACTTCCGACTTTACTTGCGTTTCGTCTACTTGAGCACCGTCGTCTGAATCGCGACGGCGTTTTGCAGACGACGATTCTAATTCCATGCTTAAGGTACCCAGGTCACTAGGCAAATACTCATTTTCGTGTGTTTTGTTCGCCAAAGAGTGCTGTGAAGCCGAGTTTAGAGGAGTCGAAGCAGCGTTGGCCTGGGACGCCGGCGTTTCAGGGCGCGTTGCTTGCAGCTGCGACGCGGCGTGCATCGCAGGCGCAGGACGCGTCTGTTCGCTAGTCATTGGGGCCACTTGACTTCCCATCTTCCGCCCGGCGTTCGTGTCCAGGGCTGAAGAAACTTGCTTGCTTTTCTTCAGCACCGGCGTGTCGTCCGATGTCGTCTGCTTCTGTGGTGTCACAGGCAAAGACGCTTGTTCAGACTCCTCCTCATCCATGAGAAGTTCATTCTGTTGAGTCTCTGATCGTCGCCCTGCAGCTCGTGCGCATGACCGGTTGCACTCGTCCTGCCTGCTCACGACCGAAAGAGTGGCATTCGCTGCACCTTCGGACCTTACAATCGCGTCGCATATGCCCCGTACTTCGGCACCGCAAGCACAAAGGCGGTCTTCCCGGCACCACGACCAGTGTCGTACTGCTGCCAATACGCACCTGATGGGGCAGTTGATCCACAGAAACGCCATCTCGTAGTTGCATGCGTATTACACGAGTGGTTGATTCAACTCCTTCAAAATCCTCGACTCTCCATCGGTCATCGGTCACCTCCTTGATGTCGCCGTATTCATAGAAGGCACGTCGAATAGCGTCTTTCGTAACATCGAATGCTAGCCAGTGCAATTTCATTTTAACCTTTTACCACGTCGGGTCAATGACGAGACATGCCCGGTCTTTCACTTTAAGAACACCTGCGTCTGTCAGCGCTTTCTTTGCTTCCACGGTATTCATGTTCAATAGCCACACGTGCGACATCTGATATGCTCCAGTGCCACTTACTTGCTGTATGACGCCTAAATTTTTGAGAGGTTTCCTGAAGTCGTCGATGCGGTACGGTCGGCCGCTGACGTCGCAGTGTAGAGCTACTGCTCGACGCATCGCTTCACCTGATGGCAACGAAGACAGAATAATCCGGTAGTCCTTTGGAACGAGGGGAGACGCTGTACCGCGGCCGGCGTCGGCCGCTGTCGCTGCTCGGGATGAGCTTTCTATCCTGCGTCTGCACCAACCGGCGTCCAGAAACAGAATGGCTGCGCAACACCAACATGACGTTGATTGTGTGTTAAATACTTAGTTGGCATACAAACTTAATGTTCAACTTAAGTTATGTTTGCCGTGTACACAACATAGACAAGATCTACACCTGCTACTGAAAATTGCACATTTATTAAACACAAGCAACTGCGGCATGTAACGATTGCCACTATGTTAATGGCACTAGTGCTATTTTTTTACAATTCACAACTTCAAGGAAAAAAACCAAGTGGACTGGGGAGCAGCTACAGTTTACCGGCGGGGTCTGCCAAGTTTAATATCCGTTTCGCGCTCGTTCTAAAGGGTGACATCTGCTCACGCTTTATGACGCTTCTAGGCTTTTTCCATAGATACGCCCGCCTTATTTATTTTATTGAGTATTGGGATGCTTTTCGTGCAATGTAGAGGGCGGTCGCGCCAGCGCAATGCTGTAGCTCTTTCACTAAAGCCACAACTACATAACGGCTTGGCCAAAACGAATGCAGTGTGCCGGAAACAATACGCTATCATATTGGTTCACCAAGCATACGAATTGCCACGTCTGAGTTCTCGTACAAAAGCTAGAGAAGTGCCGGCGAGTGCGACCGGCGGCTGTCGGTGAGAAGACACTTAATTACGTTCTCTGGGAGTGCTTTAATTGCGTCGCATGGATGTTTTTTGCTTCTTGAGCGGACACCAGACACAATGAAGAATACTTCATTTAGGTTAATTGATGCCATGGCTGCACTGTATTGTCATACTTAATCGTCGAAATCGTGTATTCTGAAACCCGGAAGCACGGATAACACAAGTGTACGGGCTCGGTCGGTAGGCCTAACCTTTGGTGCAAATCATGGTGGTAGAACATGTAGTGTACAGATCCCAGCTTGGTACATTATATAAATTGCCCGCCATTACAAGCCCACCCATCATCTGCTTACCGCTTCCCAGCATTATCGCGATGGTGGGCAGAGTGTCCCATTATTGCCCACTATCTAGCCTCTGCTTTCCACCATGATTTCCACTTTACCCATCATCTGTACACCATACCACCCAGTATGTCCCGGCATAACCACCATATTTTCCACTACGTCCCACCATAGCCGTCATAATTTCCACCATGCCCACTATTATTTCCACCATGCCCACTAATATTTTCACTACGCCCACCATGTTTTCCAGTATCCACCATGGCAATTTTTCCGATAGGGATGGTGTCAAAGGCTACTCACGGTTCTGCCCTGCGAGGCAGATGATGATGTTGCGTGACTCAGTGAGCACGACGCGAACAACTACGAGGTAGTTAAGGCAGAGATGTTCCGCATATTCGAAACTTCTGTCTGGAGAAAAGAAGAGCAGCTCAGACAAGAGTCTGAAAGAAAGCGTGAAGCAGAAAGACGCGAGTCTGAAAGCGAGACGCGTTGGAAAGCTTTGGACGTTGAAGCGCGTCATGAAGTGCGAGAACCAGAGATGGCACTAAAAAGGGCCTGCATAGTCTCGAATGCATCAATGTAGAGCATGTAGAGATTCTAGAATGCATCAATGTAGAGCATGTAGAGAACGAGACCTTGGCCGGTCTCGAGGTAGAGACGGTATCAAAAGACGGTCCTTGCGGGGATGAGATTTGTGCCAGCAGCCCTAATGGGCTCAGTAAGGAGCTGGGAACTATCCTCATGCCTCGAGAGGACGTCTCGAGATTGTCACATGCAGATAAGGTTAGCACAGGGGCTAATCAGAGCAAGGACACGACGCTTCAGGAGTGCAGGGATGCCATCGGAAAGGACCCAGTTAATGGCTTCATCAGTGTTGACAAAGCTAATTTGGCCCGACAGTCCATCGTGACGCAGAGTTCGAAAAGCGTTAGTGGAGGGAAGACCCCAGCTCCAACGAACTTCCCAACTTCTGAGGTTTCGACGCGACATGATGGTGGCATCGAGAGGAAGGAGGTACACAAACATCGCCAAAAAAGGAAGAAGCCGAAGCGTACCGCACTGCGTAAGCCTAGGGCAGGTCCCACTCCGTCCCGACAAAGATGAAAGGCTGGGCCATTAATCCCTTTCAAGAAACGTCAATGGTGGCGTTCATGGAGGTACAAGCGGCAAGACAGGTGTAGAGGGGGAAAACAAGGGACGTCACCCCAACGAAGCGCGCGGTTCATTTCGATGGCTTCGGGAAAGCAGCTTTGCCCGAAGGGTCTAAGTCGAAAGGGCAGCGTGGCTAAATACCGCGTAGGGGTGAACACAAAGAGAAAATGGCCTAGACTTCCTGCCTGTTTCTGGCATTCCTTCTGAGGGGAGCCGGCCGAAATGCAGAATGAGGCGTGACAGCAGGACACAGCCTAATGTTCCTGCGTTTTGCAGCCTTTGGCGTGTTCGAAAACCATCGGGACCGCGACCCATCGTGTATGACTCAAAAGAATCTAGTCGAGAAAAGCGGAACGGTCAGTGTGAGTAACTTTTGCACAGTCGTGTTAAATATGGTTACTCAGTGTTGCTTTGTATAAGCAGACTTCGGTCATTTAAATTTTGTAAGTTACGTGATGCGGTGTTAATTTTTCAGAAGGAAAACCGCCGTAATACAGGCTGAAGGTTAGCATGAAAGCAAGTTTATCTTAGTGCGAAAATTTGCATAAGGTAAAAATCAAGCCAATATGTTGTTTTTCTAGTGTTTCAAAGGTTTTGTGCAATGTCGTATGCCTTCACTGCCATGGGGATGTGGCGTGAATGAGCATTTGAAGGAAGATGTTAGCATAAACCAAATAATTTTGTCAAACGATTAAGCTTGGCGCGACACGGTGTAGTTGTCGTTACGAACTATGAGAATAGAGAGTCATCGGTGCATGGTTTTAGCATAAAACCTGGGTAATTGTTGTGAGGTGTTTTAATGAGTTTTGCACCTAGGATTGTTTTTGCGTTGTACACAGTGTGTTACAACGTAACGTGAGAATGATTGTTTAGACCAACTGTGAAGGCTTCAGCGTTTGGTTAGTGGTGCCGTGCATTTTGCAGCGCGGCAGGAATAAGAATAATTGAAAACGTTCAGGAGAGCTCAGTGGTTTATTTCCTTTTTTCCTCAGAGGCGTTAGCATATAGGCAGGTAACTTTAACCAAATCAACCTTCTAGAAAGCAGTGTTCGTCTCTATGCTTTGTTGGTTTTCATTGAAGACGATTGATTAAGTGATCATTTGAGTGAACAGTAAGCTTTTTTCTAATGTTGAGCAACAAAGACTTTTTCGGCCACAGCGTAGGCCAAAGTCCAAAGCTAGGTAGCTTACTGTATCAGTAGTAGACAATTATTCGCGACCGTAAACAAAGATGGACTTTAGAACAATTTTAGCGCTCACTGAATTCGAGTTCCGGGCCGATGCTCTCAGCGGGACAAAACTGATGAAAGTAGTCAGCGACGAAAAGGAGGAGGCTGCCGTTCTGTGTCTCGACGACAGTGGCAACGAGTATGATGCGCTCTACTTGAGCCAGAATTTGGGCTCTCGTGAGATAACGTACTGCGCTTCAGGAAATGAATGCGCTTGCCTTGTGTAGGCCATTCATCAGTTGCAGTGTTATCTCAAAGGTGCTAAATTTAAAGTAGAGATAGACCAGTGTGTCTTTACTTGGCTGCAAACCGTGACATTGAGGTACATTCGCCTTATGAGGTGCAGTTTGACTCTTCAAGAATATCATTTTGACATTCGGTATAACGGCAAATTGAAGGGAAACGTTGACGCGCGCAGCCGCTCTTTCTAAGCCATTCTGGGGTTCTCTTGATGTATCACAATTGAGATTTTAGTTTTTTTCGTGCATCCTATTATGTGAATGTGTAAGGTAGCACGTTTGGTTTCTCAGCACAAGTGAGTCCTGACAGCTCTGAGTGTGAGCTTTTGTTTAAAGCTAGTAAATAAAATTGGTTTACCATCCCTCTTTTGGCTTGGTTTGTTCGAAAGGGGCCGAGTGCTTGCTTGTGCATGTGGTCGAGTTTAAGAGACGCTGTAGAAGTTTTCAGCAATTACCCAGTCCATGCGGCAAGCGAAGGCGAGTTCCTAGCATTATACTACGGACTATTTTGTCGTCCCTTCGAGCAGCAGAGGTGACTGCTGCCCTCCGTGACTCATCTGGCGAGGGGGAAGCTGTTATGACCGGCGCCAGAGCTGACGGGGGAGCAGCGCTCTTTTAATCCTCAAACAAATAGCCGACTGGCCGGCTGCCTATGCCCGCCAGGTATTGTCCCTGCTAGCGGGAGGATGAGACGTCGTGTCGCCACGACGCCATAAGTCGTTCCAGAGAGGACCACAAAGACAGCATCTTCCTTGGAAGAAACCATGGCGGCCGCCGCAAATCACTCTGCTAATTGAGCGTACAGATCGGCGGACCGTTTGATGTATGCTGTCAAGAGCTTGGGACCCCTCGACCAGCGGCACACACACGACGAGGAAGAGCCCCACTGGCGCCACCTTGGAGTTCAGTGATCAAGACTCAATATTGGACGTTCACGTGGGCCGTGCATGCTCGTACCCCTCGCCTAATGTTTGTGTGTGATTGGTGTTCCATTCAAGAAGGAGGAGCCCGACAGGGCTTAAAACGACGCCGCAGAGTGCTGGACGTCGCTCTGAACCATGCAATGGTTCAACCACCACGCTCGTTGTGTGTGAAACCCCTAACCTTTCTATGATGTAAATGAGTGTAAATAGTGCCATAAACTTGTTTGTTTTTCGTATCCTCATTTTGTCAGCGTTCGTTTCCTCCACCGGAAGTTACACCACGCTACCACAAAAGACCGGGTAGACCCCGGTCCGCAACGACTGGTTGGCAGCAGTGAAATACAACTCAGGTGAGATCCACGACAATATTAATCCTTGTGGGACCCCTATATGGGTAGTTTTGGAGCCCGACAGTACGCCTGACAGGGATAGGACTTATGTACGATTCAGTAAATAACTAGAAATGAAATCATGGGTGGACCAGTTATGCCATAGGAATAGAGCTTGTTCAAAAAAATAGCATGATTGATAAAATAAAAGGCTTGACTGTAATCAATGAAGACTGATCCAATGAATTTTTCGTCATCAATTGTGTTTCTGATATTTTCAGTAAAAGCAACTAATGCTAGATTTGTGAAAAGCCCTTGGGGAAACACAAACTGATGGGACGCAAAGGCTGAAATTTGTCGAGATATTTTGTAAAGTGGACGGAATATAATTTTTCAACAACCTTACTGAAAAAAAGAATAATAGCAATCGACCTATAGTTGCTTATGAGTGACCTATCACATTTCTTGTAAAGAGGCACTATCTTGCTTCTCTTCAGTTCAGAAAGAAAGGCAGAGTGCTTAAAGATTAAGTTAACGATAAGGGCGAAAATAGGGGCATTGACATCAATAATGTCCTTCATGTATCTGGCAAAAATAATGTCAAGTCCAGCACTAGTTGTTTTTAAACTTAAAATAGTGTTGCGAACTGCAGCTGGGCAGGTTGGAAAAAGATAAAAAGATTGCAATGCGCAGCGTTTGTCGTTGGGCCGGATTGACCAGATTTAGCACTGATACTGGAAAAGTACTGGCTGAAAGCATTAGCAATGGCATCGGAAGTTTGTAAGGTCTTTCCGTCATGACGTATTTAATTGATACAAGCTGCAGCTTTATTTTTACCTAGAAAGGAGTCAAGTATACGCCACTGCTTTCCCGTATTCTTACAAGCTTGCATTATTATAATTTCATGATAAATTTGTTTCGCTTTCTTTAGTGTTTCTTTCTTTCTTCAATATATAGTTTACATTTCAATAAAAAAAACGTGGTTAATTCCCTTTCTTTAGGAATATGTTTAAAAAAAACAATAAACGGGTCCTCACTGAGGTAGTTGAGCGTCTATTAGGTTTTGTGTCACTACGAAGGCGAAGGAAAAGATGCTACAGCAACAAACAGCTTGTCACGCGTAGAACGGGAAGCAGCTCGAAACTTGCAGCGCGCACCTTAAGCAACAAGTGCACATGAAATGAGCTTACACTGGATTAGTGCAGACAAAGAACTGTCGCAGCTTGACATTTATAGCATGCTGCTCAAACAGAAAAAAAACGCACGACTATAACGTAGGCGTATACACAGGAAGAGCACTAACTGTCACAATTCTTACTTTTGGTACGTCAGCAGCGGGCTCTTTTCATAAATACGCCTGCTGCAGCAATCAGAGGGGCCTTCCTGTTTCTGAATCACGAGTTTGATAAGAGCGCGCGCAGGAGAGACCGCACTTCGAGGAGTCGGCGCTTGCCGATACGTGCAAAGCGATGGCCTTAATAGCGCGCTACTGATGACGAAAACACGCTGACGTTACGGAGCTCAGAGAAATGTCAAACGGTGTGCGGTGTTTATAAATAGCTTGCCGCTGGCAAGTTAGAAAATGTTCGTTCTGTGGCGTAGTGGTTAGCATCACGCGCTAGGAGCGTGTGGTGGCAGGTTTGACGCGCTGCTGTGGAACTATGGCTTCACATTTTCTTTCTTTGCAATCTGTCAGTACATATTTTACAATGTCATATTCGTGGTGGAAATACGCCAGCGGAGCCTTTATGGACCCCGGCATAGAACACTATCATGTTAAAATAGAATATACGTTTCCCTCTCTCTAAAATGCGCGTCCAACAAAAAGTACTCTTTTCTATGACATAATTGTTAACAAAAATAATCAAAATTCTAACATTGAGGAGTTCACTGTGACGAGAGGTGAGGCACCCCTGTTTTCTGACTTCTCTCTATACTTGTTTCTTTCAAAAGAAGGTCTCCGCGCATGGATGCCATGTTAGATGACTCCATTGAGCTGACACCTGCAAATTTTTTTACTCTCATACTACCGCTTTTGAACGAACATATCGTACGAAAAGCTCATGTCCAGCCTTCACCGCGTGCTGCGTCCCACTGTTTACAACGAAACGTGGCATGACGTAAAAGGTGGTTGAGAAAGTTTCACGTTATCGTCAAACAGGAGATGCCTTCTTTCATTTATTTGTCATTTGACTGGTACAGAAGTAAACCCCGGTAGGAAAAGTGTCAAAAACCTTTACTAGTAATATTTTTAGATGTGTGGACTGTTTGAATTCATTGTACAGCGTTTGATTTCTGCACTAACGCAGCTTTCAGAATACAATACTTCAGCTACTTTGATTAGCTTCGACCTAACTCCTTAAAACACAGCGGATTCAGCTAAACGCTCAGGCGGCGTGTGTAATCATCATGGTAAGCCTTTACAGTCCAGCGCAATGCTCGGCAAGGTACGATGAAGTGATCATAGAGTAGTATGGTCATGAATTCACCTAGACTTGAAGAAGGAACGACAGAAACTAATACACAAGAAGCCAATCAATATGATAGTACTGAGAGCGAAAGTACTGGAATTGAGAGTATTCCTTCAGAACAAGTATTCGGCTCTTATTGAGAAAAACAGTCTTAACACTGAAGCAATGAATGATAATCTGACGAGTATCATTACTGTTTGTGCAGTGAAAATTTCAGGTACTATTGCTAGACAGGACACTGGCAAGCTGTGCCAGGAAACAAAGAATCTCATTTAAAGGCGTCAAAGAATGAAATCCTCAAGTACAACAGACAAAATAGAGTTGGTAGAGCTTTCGAAGTTGATTAAAAGCGTAAGATATCCGATACAAGAAAATGTAACATGGAGAGAATTGAACACGCTCTACAGAACGGAGGAAGTGTCAAAACAGTGAATAGAAAACTTGGGATAGGCAAAAACCAGATGTATGCACTAAGGGACAAAGAAGGCAAAGTAACTACCGATGAGGATAGGACAGTAAAATTAGTAGAGGAGTTTTATAAAGATGTGTACAGCAGCCAGCACAACCACAACCTTATTATAAGAACTCGCAGTAACTCAGATGACACCCCACCAGTAATCATAGAAGAAGACAGAAAAACCAGGGAGAGAATGCAGAGAGGCAAAGCTGCTGGTGAGGATCAGGTAACATCAGATCTGCTGAAAGATAGAAGACAGATTGTGTTAGAAAAACCAGCGACCTTGTTTACGACGTGTCTCCTCATGGGGAGAGTACCAAAATTTTGGAAGAATACTAGCATCATCATAATACATAAAAGTAAGGAGATAACAAGGAATTGAAGAATTACAGGCTGATCAGCTTGCTCTTCGTAGTATACACGCTATTTACAAAGGTAATTGCTAGCAGAATTAAGACAGCACTCGAATTCAATCCACCAAAGAAACAAGCAGAATTTCGAACAGGCTACACAACAATCGACCGCATTCATACTATCAATCAGGTAATAAAGAAATGCTCAGAACATAGCCAACCACTATACATAGCCTTCATAGATTACGAGGAGGCGTTTGATTCAGTAGAAATATCACCAGTCATGCAGACACTGGGGAATCAGTGCGTCGACGAACAATATATAAACATCCTGGAAGAAATCTCCACGGGATCAACTCATACCATAGAGATCAACTGATACCACAGAAGACCAATCAAGAAGGGTGTAAGGCTGGGGGATACAATCTCCTCGATGCTATTTACCGCGTGCCTACAGAAGGTTTACAGAGGCCTAGAATAGGAAACGTTAGGCGTAACAGGTAATGAAGAGTACCTTAGTAACCTGTGCTTCGCCGATGACATTGCATTGCTGAGTAACTCAGCGGATGAACGGCAACTCATGATTACGGAGTTAGACAACGAGAGCAGAAAAGTAGAGCAGATGAAGTATATATAGACATTCTGGAAGAAATCTACAGGGGATGAACTGCTACCATAGTGCTTCATAAAGAAAGCAACAGAATACCAATCAAGAAGGGTGTAAGGCAGGGGGACACAATCTCCCTAATGCTATTTACCGCGTGCTTAAAGGAGGTTTTCAGAAGCCTAGAATGGGAACAGTTAGGGATAAGAGTTAATGGAGAATACCTTAGTAACTTGCGCTTCGGCGATGACATTGCATTGCTGAGTGACTCAGATACGAATTGCAACTCATGATTACGGAGTTAGACAAGGAGAGCAGAAAGGTGGGTGTTAAAATTAATCTGCAGAAAACGGAAGTAATGTACAACAACCTCGGAAAGGAGCAGCGCTTCGAGATAGGCAATAGTGCACTTGCAGTTGTAAAAGACTACGTCTACCTAGGACAGGTAATAACCGTGGAGCCGAACCACGAGTCTGAAGTAGCTAGAATAAAAAAAATTGGGTGGAGCATATTTGGCAAGCACTCTCAATTCATGACAGGTAGATTGCCACTATCCTTCAAGAGGAAAGTATATAACAGCTGCATCTTACCGGAACTTGGCTACGGAGCAAAAACCTGGAGATTTACAAGAAGGGTTCAGCTTAAACTGACGACGACGCAGCGAACAATGAAAAGGACAATGGCAGGTGTAACCTTAAGAGACAAGAAGAGCGCAGAGTGGATTAGGGAACAAACCGGGGTTAAGGATATCATAGTTGAAATCGAGAAGAGGAAATAGACATGGGCCGGGCGTGTAGCACGTAGACAAAGGATGACCGCTGGTCATTAAGGGTAACTAACTGGATTCTTAGAGAAGGCAAGGGGGTTAGGGGGAGACAGAAGGTTTTGTGGTCAGATTAGATTAAGAAATTTGCGGGTATAAATTAACTGCAGCTAGTACCAGACCGAGTTGCATGGCGGAACATGGGAGAGGCGTTTGTTCTGCAGTGGACGTAGTCAGGCTGATGATGATGATGATGAATGATGATGATGATGCATTGCTCGACCAGCGTTTGTCCTTGTTGTGCTCTTTATCTGCTCACTCCCCAGACACGCGTGCCTGGCTGATTAGCTAATGGCGCCTTTCATTGGTGGATTCGGAGTGACCCACGAACTCTGCTCTGAAGCAATCCACTCTCGTGGAGGCAAACAGAAGGGAATCTACCATTGAAACACACGCGCTCTCTCTGGAGCAAACAGCCGTGCCAGAATGGAACGCGATGCGCATGTGTTTCTTCTTTCTTAAGTGGGCACGCTGGGTACTGCGACGCTATGCTAGGAAAACATAAGCTTCGACGCGAGGTCTAACTGACGCGACCAGCGTCCGTTGACGCGCCGAAAATTCACACCATTTCAAAGCATGGGGCACTTGCGACTTTCCGTCAAATCCGCCGATTTTAGCATAGTAGAAAAAAAATGGCAGCATATCCGTTGGGTGTACGATGGAGAGTGAAGCGAAGCATCCGTCCGTCCATTCGTTCTTGCTTCCGTCAGTCCACAGTCCATGCGTTCGTCTTTGTGACCGTCCGTGCGTCCATACGCCCGTCCGTGCGTGCGTCTGTTCGTGCTTCCGCACGTCCCTCCGTACGTCCGTCCATGCGTTCGTCCATGCATCCACTCCTGCGTCCGTCTATCTGCCCATCTGTCTTTGCAGCCATCCGTGCGTCAGTTCATGCATAGCCATCCGTGCGTCAGTTCATGCATCTGTCTGTGTGTCCATTCATCCCACTAGTCAACACTCCAAGTACCGCCATCTCGCATCTTTTCATCATACATGCGTCCACCTGTGAGACCATTGGTGCGTCCATGCGGCCGTCCTTGCATGCGTCTGTTCATGCACCTGCACGTCCATCCGTGCGTCCGTCTCTGCGTTCGTTCATCCATCTGCCCCTGCGTCCGTCCATGCGTCCATCCGTCCGTACAGCCATCCGTGTGTCCATGCATGCGTCCGTCTGTGTGTCCGTTCGTCTATATAGTCAACACTTCAAATACTACTATCTCGCCTCTTTTCACCATATATTCCGCATGGAGAAGCACCACCATCCAGTGGACGTTCCAAGGACTAAACGAGAGGTAACACACGCACACTTTCTTACGGCTTGCGCTTCGTGTCTACTTCCCACCTTTAAGCACCTCGAGTTCATGGTATATACTAGTTCACCGTATTCATGGCACTGCGGCCCAATGCTTGGTAAACCTTTCTAAAACCAAGAAGGTTACGCCCAGCGAGTATAACCTATCAACCCTTTCTTGTCAAATAGTGATTAGTCTACATGCCAATGGCTGTTAATTGAAAATGAGAGACAGGAGAATTGGCTATTAGTTAACGCGCACGCTGCGAATTTTTTATTGTTCAACAACACACAGGAGAAATCTCCCACCGGCACCACCTTGCAGGTCAAAGCGTAAGGTTCGTTACGTACTACGAGTACGACGATGGACGAACGGGTGCCGTTTAAAGGAGCTTCGTCCCTAAAAGTTACTCCGTAAGTAGATCTCCCGACGGAGCTGCTCCTGATCTGCCAATAGAACATATAGGGAATACTCGCAATCTGCCAATGAAACAGACTTAATCCGTATGGAGAAGAACACAGTATTACCACGAGTGCTCCGAATCTGTCGATGGATGGCGCAATTATTGACTGGGTGAAAATCTTAGCTAATTAGGTCATAACTTGCAGTGATGAACTTAATTGAGCAAAGGCGGGCCAATTCAACCAGGGTGTATTCAAGCTGGCAGTTAGGCAGAAGTGGAGGGGGTGTTAAAACCGGCAGAGCAGGGAGATGGCCTCCAAGGAATGCTCATAAGTGTACCGTCCAAACGCGGTACGCGTCCTGCAGGAACGCAAGCGGTGTCCATGTGTGCCATATGAAATGCGCGTGGGTCTCACTGGGACACGCTAGGTAAGTATGACAACAAGCACGCGCATGGACTGGGCGATAGAAAAGGAGCGCATCAAGAGGGCGCTGGTGCTCTCTCGCTGGCCTTCGTTACGGCCGGTCGCGTCTTGTGTAAACGCGGCCCCACCGCGGTTCTCTTGTGGTTAAGGTAGTCGGCTAGTGGCCAGCAGGTCATGGCATCAAATCTCGGCTGTGGTGGCTGAAATTTCGATTGAGGCAAAAATGCCGCAGGCCTGTGTGCTCAGATTGGGGTGAGAACCCTATGTGGTTGAAATTTCCAGAACCCTCCACTTTCCAGAACCCTCCACTACGGCGTCTCTCATATTCACAGGGAAGTTTTGGGACATTAAACCTCACATACCAATCGTGTGAAAGTGGGCCTCGATGCCTAGTTTATTGAACACCTGTAAATATGTAAATGAATTGTGTGTTTTTTTATGTCGTCAAGAAACCTTGCAAGAGTTGTTTCTCCCCGGCACCTGGGGGAATGCCTGTGCCCCGCTCCTCGGTCCCTTCAATTGGTTCGCAACGGCGGAATTCGGTTAGAATCGATGGTCTTTCCTGTTACTGATACTGGGGAGTGCTCGCTTTCCGAGGATATTTCAGCAGGTGTTTTGGATAGATGATAAGGTGTAGATTGGTTGCTGCTTCGTTAAGTATGTGTTTTATAGAGGTACCTTCACAGCAGCTGGAGCCACGGAAGTCTGCGCGGGGTGACTATGGACTTGAACACGCTGACAAAACCGGATTTAGTACTCTTGGTCGAAGAGATGGGGCTTGATGTGGCGATGTTACGTAGGAAGCCACATTTTATTGAGGCAATCGATAATTCCGGAATGGTTGAGAAGAGGCTTTGTGATTGTTGGGAGGTCAGACGCAAGGAAGCTAAAGAACGAGAACGGCTTGCGTTAGCGAGAGACCACCAGGCGTTAACTAGAGCTGCAGCTCATGAAAGAGAAATGAAACGATTGAAGCTTGAGCTTCGAATTGTCCCGGCTAAACATGAAGGTGGTCAGGTCACAGTAAATGCAGAGATTCATGATACCCCAGACATGATAAACAACAAAGGCACGGTGGAAATAGCTGGTAAGTGCAGCGTCCACCGCCAGAGAGAACAGGCGTCACAAGTATGGTCGAAACTCAAGATGTGTCGCTCGTTGATATAGGTTTTCGTCTGCCTAGGGTAGATGTAGTATCTTCAACTAAGCGAAAAGAGTGCGCAGACGCACTCGTCAAACCAGAAAGCATGCAGCCGAAGGTGCTATCGTTAGTATATAGATAGAAATGCGGACGGGCAGGATGGTGAAAACGGAAGGGACACTTGCGTTCAGTTCAGCGATGAACGTAGAGAAAGATGCAAAGCATATAAGAAAAAAATTTAAAAATACATGACTCTCTAAGTGGCAGGGACGTCGATCCACTTTCAGAAGCGTCCAAGGTAACAGCAGGCACTTACTCAAAGATCATTAGTACGTTAGACCATGAGCCAAAGGAAGGTGTTCGCACGCAAGCGGAGGTCGTCCAAACTACTTTTTCTCCGTGCGCGCACAGAAAGGTCTTTTTGTTTCAACCCGGTCTTTACTGCAACAGAGAGGGAAATTCGTAGCGTCGAGGTGGTATAACCCGAGGTTTTCGACACTCGTCTAAAAGAACGCGCTTCAAAGAAGGTTTTTGCGTATGGTTCATTGAGCTTGTTAAAAGTTTGGTTTCAGATGCTTTCACGCAATTGCCAAGTTAAATAACTGGTCACCACCTTGGTGTAGATTTCTGTTGTACAAAAATGTTAAAACAGGAAGCAATGTAGTAGCTTACACGGGGTTGATCTGTGGAGGGCAGAGCGCTCTACGTGTCGGTGTCCTATTTGTGTGTGCCCTTCCCTGCTAAAGCCAGGCAGAAAGGAAGCCCCACTATGTTTACTGGTTCATGATGAACCAGCCAGTGCGGAGTGAGGTCATTCTGCGGTGGTTCAAAGCACTTTTGACCTCTATATAACTAGGCAGCGGTGGCTGGGCCTCTACTGCTGTGGACGGTCGCATGCAGCGTTCTAGTGAATGTTGAACTGTGCGATGGGAAGGTGTGCGGTGTGGTGTGCGTTTTTGAGTAGTCGTTGACAATCAGTGGGGCTCCCGAGAGTACGCACAATGGACCATTCAGGGAGAAGAGGCACTGCGACCCTACGTGACCTCTTCGCGCGGCAGACGGGATGTTACGACCAGCACAGCAAGGACATTGCCTCCAAGGGACGCTCATTTGTGTACCGTTCAAACACGGTACACGTCTAGCAGAAGCGCAAGCACTTTCCGTGCGTGCCCTAAAGAATTCTCTTAGGTGTTGTTGGGACGCGCAGGGCACGTTTGATAAGAAGTGCGTGCATGGACAGGGCGTTAGACAAAGAGCGCATAGAGAGTGCACTGGTGCTCTCTTTCTGGCCTTTACTTGGGCATGTCGTGTCTCATGGAAGGGTGCATCTGGACGCCTATTCTATTGAACACCTGTAAATGTGTAAGGGCGAAGCTCCCTAAGCCGTGGGTCGTGCATTCGTGATGTATGTAGCAGTAGTAGTCGTCGTCGTAGTAGGGAGCCACCTCCATGGCCGCAATCAAAAAGGAGCACGCGCGTGCTCTTTTTAACTGGGGAGGAAACCCGTGCACTTTAATCAATAATATAAGATAGTTGTTTCTAAAGAACTAACCTACAGAGACGAGTATCGGTGACTTAACCTCCAACAAAACTTTTCTTGACTTTGATACTTACTAAAACAATAGCAACAGAAGAACAAACTTTGAGCACTATATGACAAAAAAACGTTGCCACGTTCAACTTGCTGGGCTTAACCACTTTGGTTTTAGCAAGGCTTAGCGTGGTTGGGCCCCAGTGTTATCAAATAGAGGTTGTGGCAGGTGAGAACTAGACTTGAAAGGCAGGCCGTGAGACAGTGAGCGCGTGCTGCTCCTCTATTCCGGCTCTGCCACATATCGTTTAGCTCTTAGAATGCCCGCTGATTGGCGGTACTTTTGTATGATGAATATATCATGAAAAGATGTGAAATGAGGGTACTTATATATGTGTTCACTACATGGACGGATGGATGGACAGACGGACAGACACAGACGAATGCACGGAGACACGGATGGATGGATGGACGGATGGACGCATGAATGAACGAACGCACAGATGGATGCACGTATGGACGCACGGACAGACGAACGAATACCCGGACAGACGGGTAGACGCAAGGACGTTCACACACATGGATGCACGCACAAACGGAAGGAAAAACGAACTGACTGACGGACGCATGGCCCTCTCATCGTCATGCCCTCCGTGGATATACTGCGACTTTTTGTCATCAAGAAGTCTCGCAAGAGTTCATCCTTCTCCGATGCCTCGGTGAACTCTTGTGCCCCGCTCCTCATTCACACCGCGGGGTTGTGGAATGAACGTTTATTGATCAAAGTGGTACAACGGTGCAAGTTTTGCTTCTATCCTAGTTTGGAGGCATCCCCATTCCAGGACCTTTCTGGCCTTCACTGTAACCTTGGCCCTGAAGATGGTATGTGGTTCTTGGTCCAGGTTTTTTGAGGCGAGCTTGTCCTCCCATATTTTGAAAAGGTCTTTGTTTTGTTGACCAGCGTCGCAGGCATTCGGTGGAGGCCATAGGTCTACATGTGTATTGCATAGGTACGCGAGGATCATCCCGCGTCCAGCGCTTGGCTGCGCTGACTACAGGCGAAGTGGGGAAAGGCCACGTGCTGGACTCTTTCTGTTAACCATGCCAATTGACAATGCTGACTGCTGTACCGTGCAAAGTCATGAAGCAAGCGCCTCTAGTGGCACTTGCAGCTAGAAATTTTACTATTTGCTTGTTTTAGAAGATCGATTGGTAACTGCACAGAAAAGTCTTCAGACACAACGTGTAAGTAGCAGTGACCTGTCTGTATATATATACCTGTCATGTTGGATAGAACCGAGGCGAGCTGCATTAGAGCGCAGCTTGTACGCCCTTGTTACCTTCAAGAGAGGGAATTTATTCACTGCGAGTGGAACCAAAGAAGTTGCCCGAATGATGGGAATCGCCTACGAACATGCTTGTTAGAGAAGCGATGTTCGCCTGGCGAAAAAAAAAGGAATATCACAATAGTCAGACGGGGTCATTGCACTGTCTAAAGGCTGAGTGAGTGGCCGCACTGACGCACTTGCACTTAGCGTTCTCTTGAACACCACCGTCAATGACGGACGTGAGTTTGTGATGCCATGCTCGTTCTTGTAGCCGTTTTTGCGAATGCTGCCATCACGCACTCCGGCCTGTCTTCCTGTCATGACCAAAGCTGTGCGAACACGGAGCAAGCTCATCTGCCCATGAAGCTCGGGCCATCCTGCATAGCACCCCTGTTATTCGCAGCATCTCAACGTCACACTCTCTAGTTGTCATTCGATGGAGTAGACGCTTGCCATAGTGCAGCTTCTTAAAGGGCCCCTCAGGCCTCTCTCTGGAAGTAGAGTTATTCTCTGTCGGCGTTGCTCTTTTTTGCTGCAATTTTTGCAGCATCTTTGGAGAAGTTTGCTCACGTAATTCCAAGATGAAATAATCTGTTGAATGGTCAGTATACGAGAGATATCGATTGTGAATAAACCATCTACCCTACTTTGTCATGCAGTAGCACGGCCGCCCTAAAAGGAAAGGTTGGACTAGTTGGTGGCTCATACTTGTGATGCAAAAACATGGCGTGGCTTGCATTAAAAATTTAGTTGCGAGATCAGCGCCAATGTCATGCCTTTTTTTAGTCCTCGTGTTTTTAGCGTTGCTTTTACAGTAAAAGTCGCAAGGCTGTTTTGCATTGTCTCGCATGACTACGATGGGCGCGATAAATTGATATCACTTTGTTTTCCGCGTTTGCGACTGCGCAAGTAAAGTCAGAAGCATGCAGTCGTAAAAGGCTAGATGCTCACTGGGTCCATCTATGCTTCGTGCTGACTTTTCAGGTGCTTTTTAAAAGAGCAAGTGGTCACGAGAAGATGTCGCTACCACGAAGAGTAGTGAAGGCGAGAAAGAATTAAATCTGGCAACGTGAAAAAGTTTTTGTTCATAATTTCAATATTCAAGCCTTTTAAAGTAAGAAACTCGAAACAAATGCAAAATATGTTTATTAGTTCAATTTTTGCTCAGCGTTCACATTTGTGGACATTTCGCCTCAAAGCATTAATATTTGTGAAAGGCGACAAAGAAGAAAACACGCTTTCCATTTAAATTCAAAATAACTTCTTTCAAAGTAATGTTGGGAGAAGTTACCAGAAAAAGTCTATTTAGTGTGAAAAAGGCAGAAGCAGTCATTCTGCGATGTCAGGCAAAGAAAAATGTCACACTTCCTGCAGCGGAAGCGGCTCTTGGATGAGCATCCCTCCCTTCTGCAGCGTTGTGCGTTGGGTATGTTCATTTGCTGTGGCTAGTGGTGGATGCCGTCATAGCGAAGAGTGCTCACTGGCAGGGGTGACGCATTCGGTGCCTTCCTTTTCATCATCTGGGGGTTCTCACTGCTTGGACATTCTCACTGCTTGGACATTCGATGTCGACGTGGGCCTTTGAAGCTTCGCTCCATCTTCTTACCGCGCCAACGTTTCCGACTCTTAGGTGAGTAGAGGCCATGTTGACTACGCCATTGTCTTGCCAACGAACAAGAGCAACGTCGCCGTCCACGGAAACCCTTTCATCGTAGCTTTCACGTCCTTCCTTCTTCATTTCTTTGTCGGTTTTCAGAACGCAACCTGCCAAGCGCTTTCCTCTAATTGTGCCACTAGCCAAAATACCAATCTCTTTCAACTCCAGAAGCAGTTTCACTGATGTAAAATAGTTATCCATGTAGCACTTAATGTTCTGTGCCTTCGGGAGGTGTTCAACAAGGCGCATTACGACAGAACCGCCAAGTTCAAGGTGAGAATGCTCTTTACTCAGCCCTGTTCCCTTCCCTTGGTAAAGCTTAAAATCATGTGCTAGCCCATCAAAGCTGCAGCGCACGAAAACCTTCACTCATTCAGGGTTTGGTTTTCCCTCTACAAATTGCTTTGCAGCAATACGCCCCGTAAATGGCACCATCTGCTCATTGATGCTATTTTTTTCCAAGTGAACAAGCTGTAAGCATCGGCCTCTCACAACTTCTAACAAGGGCCTAACTTTTCAAAACTTGCCGAGGCTGTTTGGGTCCCGTTCTGCATTAGCGTTAGTTATGTGAAAGGCGCCTCTGATTTTGAAGAACCTCTTCACACCCATCGCACCCTCTATTGCGGGAATTCTCGTGGCAGCTTGCCAGTACATTCTGACGTGGGGGTACTTCAGAACACCCATTAGCATGAGAATCCCAAAGAACACTTTGATCTCCTCTTTTGTTGTGGCTAACACGGTGCCGTCTCTCTGCAGGACATACCTGTTCGTCAAATCAGCAAAATCTTGAAAAAGGTCATCGGTGAAATACTTGCTGAAATACACCACTGGCTGCTCAGGCGCTGACGCTGTTTCCGGATTGTAGTCGCACTCAACATCCCTTGGGGCAAACTCTTTCTTTGTCCACTCGATCTCAAACTTCACTGAATGCCGCAGGCTCTTTTAAATTTGTGACTGGGGTTTGTGATGTTGAAGGCTGTGCTGAGGAGGACATCGATGCGCTCACCTGGCCATTGGCAGGCTGAAACCAACAGTTAAACATAGAAACAATGTCCCCTTAGATATTTGTGCAAGAAATACGACACTTTGGCAGTGTAATGCAAACTTACTATGTTCTCTTTATTCTCTTCCTCCTTTTCGTCGTCCGAAAATTCTCCATCGGAAACATCTGCATTGGCTATTTGATTAAGTACGTCTTCTGCTGCTTCATCGTCGACTTTTTGTCGTCTCTTGAACTCCTGGTGACAAAAATTATTAACGTAAACATAATTTGATGCTGGCGGAAGTGAAACACAGAGAAATAGCAGCCTTTCAACAAAGGCGGCACTGAAGCGCAGTGTCTACGTTCGTGGACGCGAAATTTAGCTGAACCTTTCCGTCATTTCAAATAATTTCCTATTGCCAAGATATTGTTAAAAGGCATGCGGGATATCTTAGTTATTACTGACAAATGCAAAATTTCATGCCTGCTAAAAAGGTACGAAGTAAACGATAAAAACATCAGAGCCACTTACGCGTCCCGCCATAGAAAGTGGAGGCGTCCATTTTGACTTCTGTTTACGATGTTATTTTGAACAAGGTGCAAGAGATGGCGCTACGCGTCCTTGCAGCAAAATGCAGAGGTTGCGGCAGCCTTGTTTGCGCGCGAGATTCAAGACCTATTTTCGAAACACCTAGGTGTGAACTTGGCGTCCACAAATGTGGACGTTGCGCCTGAAGGGGATATGAACTCAGTGTGGTTTAAGGAACCTGTAGGTGCACTCAAGTGGCAGGCTCTCGAAGTATTTATTGCATATCGCTATTTAGGCAGAGGTAAGCATCAACTTAGCGTTTGCTTCTAGCAGCGCTCGGATACATCATGCATATCGCTTGGTTACCAACACGCAAATTTTGCGAACTATACTATTTTTGCAGGCACTGTAGCACGCAAAAATCACAGTGCGTCGTTCCTCATGGCGAAGCTCAATTGTTCAGTAGTTCACACTGCTTGCGCGTGCAGGTGAGTGCATACTTCGACTGTTGCGACCGCGAAATCCCCAACCGTCGCCGAACGGACGCTGTACGACGCTTCGACATGGGCTACCTGAACAACGTGCACCACGCGCAGACGCTGCAGGCCATGGACCCGTTATCGCAAGAGGGTCAGTATCTGCGCTTGGATCGCTTCAGCTGGGACTTCGCCAATTCCGCCGAGGAAAGCCGCAAGGAGATTGATCACTACGCCTGCCTCTATGCCTACCCCTTTGAACCGAACGAGGTCCTGCCGTCTGGTGCGTGTGCAGTAGTTTGCACTGAACAACCCCCATAGTATAGAGCAACAACCAGGAGTTCTATGTATTAAATGCGGAGCAATTCTTAGCGAACTCCGGTGCCTTTGAGCGTATCTATCTATCTATCTATCTATCTATCTATCTATCTATCTATCTATCTATCTATCTATCTATCTATCTATCTATCTATCTATCTATCTATCTATCTATCTATCTAGCCATCTACTTTAACTTTCCCGGCCGTTTGGATAATAGCATAAATACCAAACTTGGTATGGCATAACATGACTGTATGAGGAGCGTATTTGACTAGTCATAACATGAAATTATGACATGCATATTATGAATGTCATGATTTACATTTCATGATCTTGCTGCTCTTGCGGTGGTTTCATTCACATGACATGTTGCAAAAGTGGTATGGTATGACATGAATAAATGGCGAACCCAAGTGACAGAACCTAACATAAAAATTATAACATGTGTGTCATGTCACAACATGACTACATGCCACCCTCATGGTGCGCTCGCGGCCATTTCGCTATAGCGTCACCCATACAAAATTTCGTATCACGGTACGTGAATGAATGAAGAAGGTAGGTGACAGGTGCAAACATGATAATCATGAGATACATGTCATGTAAAACAAAGAATACATGCTACGCTCATGATGCGCTGGTGGTCGTTTCGCTAGCTTCACTTATACAAAATTTGGTATTATGGGACGTGAATTGATGATGAAGGTATGACACTGGTGCAAACATGATAAACAAAAAATGCGTGTCATGTAACAACATAACTACATGCTATCCTCATGATGTGCTCGCGGCCGTTCCGCTAGCTTGACACATGCCAAATTTGGTATTACATGACATCAATAGATGACGAAGCTATGTGACGAGTACAAACATGATAAACAGGAGAAGCGTGTCATGTGACAACATGACATGCCACAGTCATGGCACCAACACACTTCGACGTGACAGGGCGTGCGTGCGCACCGGCGTTCGTTTCGTGGCGTCACGCCGCCGTGGCCACGCCTGGCGCCACTCCTGCCATATACTCGCATGCGCGCGCCGCGCAGCGTTGCTTTCACGCATGCGCGTTTCAGCGCGTCCGGCGTCCCTCCGTCATGAAAAAAGGCGGACGCAGTGATGTATGAAACGCATCGGCGTGAAATGCAGCATGTCGTGTTTCGCTCCGGTTACCATCAGGCCATGCAGATGGACGCTGGTTGCGCCTAGCGTGAGACTATATAGCTCTCGCGTTTGGGTAACATAGCGTCGCTGTGCCCAGCGTGTGCGTGCGTCGACGCTACATAGGAGAGCATTGGGCCCTTCATGATGTGGTCACGGTCGTTTTGCTTGTTCCACATATACCAAGTTTGGTGTTACGTGACATCAATGGACGATGAAATATATGGCTGGTGCAAACGGGATAATCCTGACACGCGTGTCATGTTTAGAACGTGACAACCTACGACAATAATAGCATGTTCGCGGCCGCTTCGCTAGCTCCACATATACTAAATTTGGTATTATGTGATGTGAATAGATGATGAAGGTAAACGACACATCCGTACATGATAATAATGACATGGCAGTCATGTACTTCCACCTCGCAAAGTTGTGCTGACTTTAAAGTGACATATACCTATCTTATTCTTCGCATATCGTCGATTCCCACTGTACGTGCGATCTGCCTATTTTTCTTTTTGCGAAGCATTTTAGGGAACTTCGGCGACATTGAGCGTGTCTATCTATCTATCTATCTATCTATCTATCTATCTATCTATCTATCTATCTATCTATCTATCTATCTATGTGGACGCCTATGACTTTTATCTGTCCTGGCTGTTCCGGTAATGGTATTGATACCAAACTTGGTATGGCATGACAAGGATGTATGAAGAACGTTTGACTATTCATAACATCGAAATCATGATGTGTATGTCATGATTGTCATGACTTACATTTCATGGTCCTGCAGCTCTTGTGCTGGTTTCGTTCACAAGGCATGTTGCAAAACTTGTATTGCATGGCATGATTGCATGGCGAACACAAGCGACAAACGCTAACATGAAAATCATAATCTGCGTGTCATGTAACAACATGACTACATGCCGCGCTGAAGATACGCTCACGGCCGTTTCGCTAGCACCACATATACCAAATTTTTTACAGTACGTGAAAGGATGACGAAGGTATGTGACTGGTGCAAACATGATAATTATGAGATGCTTGTCATGTAACAACATGACTACATGACACACTGATTATGCGCTGGCAGCTATTTTTCTAGCTTCATTTGTACCAAATTTGGTATTACAGCACGTTGTAACGAAAGACGGCGACGCCAACACGGTCTCGAAGGCACCCCTGCTCCGATCTCCGCCGACACGGTCACCAGCTGTTTGGTAGCGTAGGTTTCTCAGCTCGCGACTGCTTCTGCGCAGAGCTGATAGACGAGCGGACGAGACGACGGTGATTTAAACAAGGTTTATGTACAGCATATATACACAGAGGCGTTACAAATTCAGCACTGGGGCCGACAGCTTAGAGACCCGAAGAGCCGAGCTCTCCTCTCTAACATATAGGTCTGCTCTCAAATGGGTCTGCTAACACATAGCTCAACTGTCTATCACATAGCTCTTTTCTCTGACACACAGCTCAACTATCTATCACATAGCTCTCTTCTCTGACACACATGTCTGCTCTCCAACAGGTTTGCTGTCAAAGGGATCTGCTGCTCGCGACGCACCGCAGGGCGTCTTTTATATGCACCGGATCCAACCCAAATGTCCAACGAGAAGCGCCGCTGGTCGTGAGGTCAGAATCCTCCTATGGGGTTGCCGCTGAGCCGCGTCATTCTTTCTCATCGAATCTGGAGAGGCTGCGCTGCAGGTGGCTGCACCCAAGGACGAGTGACGTCGCCCGGCATTGCGTCACCCCCCCCCCCCAGACAGGAAGGCGCCGGTTGTTTTTATTCGACGGGCTCGCTGGCTGAGACGACTCACTGCACGTGCGCGCCAGAAAGGCGCCGTCACGTGATGACGCCGTTGAGTTGTTGATCGCATCAGGCGGGCTCACGTGCTGGCCTTGACACAGATTTCCTTTTTCCGAGGCATGGACGTTCGCTGCGGACTCGCAGGCATAACAGCCCCCCCCCCCCCCGCCGCCAGACAATGCACCGGAAAGACGAGCTACTTCCACGTGGCTCGGATGACAGGCGCGCTCGTTCGCCAGGTCCCTCCAGGTTCGCCTCCAGGGCCATGGGAAGAATGCAGCTCCAGACTCCGTTCCGGGAACACATCCCATTCTTGAGGACGGATCCCAGCTCCACTGGCTTGTCGCCACAACTTGCCGATTAGCTTCGGTCGTCTCTTCTGACGATGCTTGGTTTCAGCACTTGTCGATGGTTCTGCAACTTGTCAAGAACGGTTCGACAACAGACAACACACGACACAAGCAAGTGCCCTCGGTCACCCGACAGAACACCAGACAAAGTATAGTACAACATATACCTAGCTACGTGTCTATCGGAATTTAGTTCCCTCTACATCAAGAGGCACATGTGGGACACAAGACTCTTAAAATGAGAGCTCAATTTTTTTTACACTTACAACAACGTGACGAATTAGAATAGAACATAAAGTTGGCTCATTGAGCTTACTCTGGACGAGAGCGCTCAGCTAAGGTCGTGATGAGGTCAAAATTTTGCCCCGAATCGCCAGCGAGAAACCGAAAGGTGGAGAAGGTACTAACTAAACGCATGGCTCAATGCGTCTGCATCAGCAATTAGCTTTCCTTTTTTGAGCGAACGTCAAATATGCGCTTTCGGAGTATCACGCTCCATCTCAGTAACCGGCCACATTTAGGCCACGATACCTATGTGGTACTAAGGGCAGCTCGTACTTGCGACGTTGCACATCTGTGTAACTACAGTATGGGAGTCCAGATTTGTCATTAAAAAAAACATCCTTCTCTGGTCCTCCTTCTGGACTTCACTTAACCTAGGCTCTAGGTTTAACTGCACCAAGATCACCTCCGATCCCCTTTCGATTACATCACTAGAACTCCAAATTTCTGCTCCCTCTTCCTCTGAAACATTCAACAGCAGATTTACGACCGCTTGACGTAGAAGGTATGGTTTCATCAATTTACTGTGGTAATTTTTTCTTCGGCAGCCTTCCTGATTTCACTTCAAAATTCGTATCAGAAAGCTTCATGGGTGCCTTCCACTTGTGCGCGGATTTCCCCGCTTTCTGACAAGTCTCGCATGGACGTACAAAGTATTCGATATCCTTCCAGCATTTCGGCCAATAAAACTCAAGGGAAACTCTAGCCTTGGTCTTTTTTATGCCGAGATGCCCTGCCCATGTGATTTCATGTGCCAGTGCCAATAGTTGACGACGATACTGATGTGGCACCAAGAGCTGCTAATACTTGCGACCTTGCGCATTTGTGTAGCTCCGATACAAAAGCCCTGCTTTCTCAAAAAAAAGAAACATTCTTTTTCTTTTTTCCCAAGTTTACGCTTTCCATTAGCGCTTTAACCGAGAGGTCCTCACGCTGCTCTCGAATGAGCGTTTCTCGATCGACCCTCGACAGCTCACTCCAACTTTCCGCTACAGGCGAGAGCGTTGCAGCCCTCTCGCTCTGATTCAATGGCACCATGTCGTCTACCCCTTCCACGGAAACCGCGCCGGCCGCTTCGGCGACGGGCCGCTCGAGTGACTGCTCACATGACTCACACGAAAAATTTTCTCTCTGAGTTTCCGTCGACTCGCCGCCAAGGTCACTTGAAAGTTCACCGCATTGAACAAGATCAAGCTCCTGCGAAAGCCTCCGCGCTTGCGATCGCGTGAGGGCCATGTAAGCTAAGTTGGGGAAGAACGATTTTCCCTGCTCTTTGAGAAGCTGCTCTGAGTTGTTAGAGAAAAGATAAGGAAAACTATCGGGAAGCGCGGCAGACACAGCCGCTTCGGTGCGAAGCTTACCGAACGGGCCTTCAATGACAACCGTAGCGATTGGTAAGCAAGCACTCTGCTCCTCGGCGACTTGCCTGATCCACGCGCGTTCTCCTCTAAAGTCATCCGGAAACACCAATAAAGGATAGACAACATCCATGGTTGCCGCTGAGTCACGAAGTGCTTGACACGTTTTCCCATTCACACTAATTTCTTGAATATACGGCTCCAACAACCACATGTTCTTTTCCAGTTCTCGAATTGTTGCAAAAACAAACTTTTGCTTACAGTTTATCGCGATACGCCCTCTCTTTTTGCAGTTGTAGCAGATCGGCGGCTTCCGTGATTCACACGACCGTGTGGTATCAGTGCGTTGTTTAGGAACCTCACTCAATTTCTCCGCTTCCGTTTGCCCTTCCCCTACAGTGTCCTTCGTAAGAGACGGGTCCTTCTTGAAATTACGGTGTGGAGCGGGTTTCCATTGATCAGGTTTCTTTGAAAAGCCCTCTTTCCTTTCATCCTTTTCAACGCGCACTGCCCTGCTATGCAACTTTCGGCGAGTATATTATTCCTTAGCTAACTCTGCTGCCTTGTTTAGCTGTACTTCACCAAGTTTGTCCTGCAGCCAAATTTTGACATCGTCCTCGATGCAGCGGTAGAATTTCTCTAATGCAACGCATTCCACCACTTTATCGCGGTCATCATAAACACCTTCGCCCTTGAGCCATTCAATTAAATCGGCTTTAAGACGAAACGTGAAGTCAACGTGTGACTCATTCCCCTTTTTAGCATACCGGAACCTTTGCCTGAAAGCCTCGGGTTACAACTTATAACGTCTCAAGAGAACTTCCTGAACCTCAGCATAGCTCTCAAACGCTTCCCTCGACAAGAAAGTTATCGCATCGGACACTTCGCCGGGAAGAAGAGCTAACAGGTTCTGCGCCCAAAGAGACCGCTCCAAAGCATTTCGCTCACAGACGTGTTGAAACTTGACGAGATACTTCACCATGCCCTCGCCTACTACGAACGGTGGCAGTTGGTCCCGAATTCCATAACCGCTGACCTGAATCGTCGAAGAAGCTACGCTAGGCGCCTGCGAACACTGTAGGATTGCCAATTCTATTCGTTTCAACTCGAGTCGTACCTGTCTCTCGGCCTCCTTGCGCTCGCGACGTTCGCGCCTTTCAGCTTCTTCACGTTCGCGAACTTCTCGCCTTTCAGCTTCTTCGCGTTCGCGAACTTCTCGCCTTACAGCTTCTTCACGTTCGCGAGCTTCTCGCCTTTCAGCTTCTTCACGTTCGCGAGCTTCTACTTTTCACCTTTCAGCCTCCTTGCGGCCTGCTATGATATCCGCTCACGCCTCATCAACTTCCTCAGCCGACACTCCTTCATCCCTCATGATCTCAAGGATCGCTTGCTTTCGTTTCGCACGACCCAAAGTAATGCCGAGTTCCTCAAAAATTTCGATGAGTTCCTTCACTTTAAGGTTTTCCATCGTTCACACTAGCCTCTTGCTGTTTGCCCCTGTTAAGAATTTACTTGCCGTACCCACTATAAGTCAACTAGCAAGACGCGCAAGCAATTTTCACACTCCCGTGTTCACCCCCTCCGCATTAACTTTGGTTTCAAAGCACTTCGACTTTGCTTGAAACGATGAAAGGTCACTTCAATGCTTCTCACAGCCCTTCTCTAAACTACTACAACCTGAGCTAGAGTAGTCTGGTGAACTGAGGGGAAAACATCAGGCACTCACCGCATCGATGTCGCTGACGCCGGCCGATCCCGCAGCTGCCAACCACTGTAACGAAGCGCACCTCCGACGACGTTACGAAGGGCGCCACGAATCCCACCGCTGCCACCACTGTAACGAAAGACGGCGATCTCCGCCGACACGGTCACCAACTGTTTGGTAGCGTAGGTTTCTCAGCTCACGACTGCTTCTGCGCAGAGCTGATAGACGAGCGGACGAGACGACGGTGATTCAAACAAGGTTTATATACAGCATATATATACAGAGGCGTTACAAATTCGGCACTGGAGCCGACAGCTTAGAGACCCAAAGAGCCGAGCTCTCCTCTCTAACACATAGGTCTGCTCTTCAATGGGTCTGCTAACACATAGCTCTGCTCTCTATCACATAGCTCTCTTCTCTGACACACAGCTCCACTATCTATCACATAGCTCTCTTCTCTGACACACATGTCTGCTCTCTAACAGGTCTGCTGTCAAAGGGGTCTGCTGCTCGCGACGCGCCGCAGGGCTTTTTTTATATGCACCGGGTCCAACCCAAATGTCCAACCAGAAGCGCCGCTGGTCGTGAGGTCAGAATCCTCCAATGGGGTTGCCGCTGGGCTGCCTCATTCTTTCTCATCGAATCTGGAGAGGCTGCGCTGCAGGTGGCTGCACCCAAGGACGATTGACGTCGCCAGGCATTGCGCCACCCACTCCAGACAGGAAGGCGCCGGTTGTTTTTATTCGACGGGCTTGCTGTCTGAGATGACTCACTGGACGTGCGCGCCAGAAAGGCGCCGTCGCGTGATGACGCCGTTGAGTTGTTAATCTCGTCAGGCGGGCTCGCGTGCTGGCCTTGACAAAGATTTCCTTTTTCTGAGGCATGGACGTTCGCTGCGGACTCGCACGCATAACAACGTAAAAGGATGACGAAGGTATGTGACTGGTGCAAACATGATAATCATGAGATACGTGTCATGTAACAACATGACTACATGCCACACTCATTATGCGCTCGCGGCCGTGTTGCTAGCTTCACAAGTACCAAACTGGGCATTACGTGACGCGATCCGACGACATAGCTAAATGACACATGCAACATGATAATCACGACATTCATGTCTAGTAACAACATGACTACATGCCACACTAATGACGTGCTCGCGCCCATTTCGCTAGCTTCACTTATGCCAAATTTGGTATGACGTGACGCCAATGGATTACATACGTATTCGACTAGTGCAAACCCGATAATCATGAGATGCGTGTCATGTGAGAACATGACTACATCCCACAGTCAAGACACCGTACATTTCAACGTGACGCGGTGCACGTGCTCGCCGGCGTTCATTTCGTCGCGTCAAGCTGGCGTTGCCACGCCAGGCGTCGCTCCTGCCATATATTCGCAGCCATACTGCGTTGCTTTGACGCATGCGCGTTGCAGCGTATCCGGCGTCCCTCGTCACAAAAAGGGGGAGGCGCTGTGTTGTCTAGGTAACGCATCGGCTCGAAACGCAGCATGTCGCATTTCGCGACGGTTGCCGCCGGGCCGTGCTACCGGACGCTGGTCGCGCCTGGCGTCAGACTATTCGAGTGCTCGCGTTTTGCTAACGTAGAGTAGCTGTGCCCTGCGCGTGCGCGCGCGTCAACGCTACATTGGAGTTTAATGGGCCCTTCATAATACGCCCGCGGCCATTTTGCTAGCTCCACATATACTAAATTTGTTGTTACATGACGTCAATGGATCACTAAATATATGACTGGTGCAAACGTGATAATCCTGACACGCACGTCACGTAATAACATGACAACATGACCGACTTTAATATTAACATGACCGAGTTTCACCACGTGCGCAAATCTGGTCCTGGTGGCGTGGCTGCTCCAATCAGCCTCGCTAGAGATAGTCCTGGCCTGTTCGTTTCCTCGTCAGCTGGTGTTCTACGTGCCATCATCTATAATGACGACATCCTGGTTCTTTCAATCGTAGACCAGCCTGGCTCGGTTACATCTTCGACAAGGCATAAAAGGACATCAACGACGCCTGCCTTCTTCAGTGGACGAGTTCACAGTAGCGCTGGCAGAATACTGAATCGTTTTCTGCTTTTTACGCAGGTATGTTACTTTAAGAATGGCAAGTGTATTCGTTCATTTATTCGCTTCCTGCTGCTGTTGTCTCTTCCTCACAGTTTGACATGTACCTCTGATATTTTGTCATTATGCTCTGACCTTATTGTCTGTGTTAGCAGGATTCTCTTGTGCGGTGATGTAGAATTGAAACCGGGGCCTCCTAAGTTAAACAAGGCTAACACTCGTTTACGTGGTTCATCTTTTGCTGGTGAGATGGTTGATTTTGATGCAGCGGATGCTGACGTGTTCAATGACTCAATCGCTTACTGAGTTTATTAAGGGTCAGAAACGTATACGCAAGATATAGCTGATATGAAGGAGTATCATGAAGTTGTCAATTCTAGGTTTGATGCTTTGGAGAATCGTGTCTCTGCATTAAAATCTTTTCCTGTCATGCCTTCTACAGGTGCCGGTAACAAAATGAACAGCGATATTCAGCTGCTACAAATCGAAATCAAGCAACTTGCTGTGCGGAACGATGATCTAGAAAACCGATCTCGTCGCAATAGTTTGCTGCTGCTTGGCCTCGCTGAGAGACCAGATGAATCATCTGACCTCCTTCTGTATAACCTTTCTGAATGGTTCAAAGGAAATCTGCCAATTGATTGCCCTAATATAGAAAGGTGTCACAGGATCAGACGTAGGCAAGCCGATCGTCCGCGTGCCATTATCACAAAGCTGCTCGACGATTGCGAAAAAACATCTGTCCTTAAAAACGGCTACAAACTTAAAGGGTCTAACTTTTGCGTTTTGAAGACTATTCATTGCGCGTATGAACAATCAGAAAGAGGTTATGGGAAGCATTACAACTCTTTCGGGATAAGGGCTCCATTGTACGTATACGTTTTGATCATGTGTTTATAGATCCAGTTAGGTACAACTGGAACGATGACACTAACACCATCATTAGGATTCATTCTCGCCCAGCAAAAGCTTCTTCTATTGTCACCACTAAAGCTCCTTGACGCCTCAGTAATGATACTAACGAGCCCCTGCGCATCTTAAATGTTTATAGCATAAGCCTAGTCAACAAGTTCCCAAATTTTCTTTCACTTATCACAGCCCATTCACCACATATAGCTAGCGTAAAAGAAACTTCGTTAAATGAACATGTCTACGATAGCGAAGTAACACCCCCCCAGTTTTACAATTATCAGAACTGACAGATGTCCTGGCAGGGGAGGAGGTGTCGCACTATTTTTACGGTCTGATCTTGAATTTTCAGTTATCCCCAGTCCACCTGATACCGCATCTGTTTGGTGCAAGGTCTTTTTTGGAAGCTGTTACAAGCTGCCACTCTAGCGTCGCCAGCGCGAAGTCGGCGACTGGAATGACAGCAGGTTGGTTCGTTCCGTACGCAAGCAGAGACAGTGAAGAGATCAGAGACGAGAGAAAACAAAACAAACTTTACTCTTGTGATATTGCAGCACACGCGATCTAATACAACACTTCAATTACAACTAACAAAATACCTCAACACTTGATACAACTAAAAATACATATAAAAACAATAAATCAGCTTACGCGAGGGAACTATTACAAACTACACAAACTAACACCAATAGACTACGGGGGAGAAAGTTCGAAGATATAAACAGGTGAAGGCATACGTGTGATGACCGGCAGCGTTGCGTCCCCGACGATCGGATGCGAGAAGTCGAAGAGAGTTCTGGCACGACTGCGATGTCGGCGGTGTTGCAACGCTGGTGGCTCCGGGAGGCTAGTGCTTGCAGGTGACTTTGAGCAGGTTGAGCTAACTCGAGGCGAAGTCCCGATGTCTACGTTACAGACGTTAATATCGCGTCACAACTAGACGAACGGCTAAGTTTAGGTGGCCAGCCGATACAGAGCCACACTAAAAACTTCTAGAAGAGATGCTTGTTGATCTGTTTTTACACCATGTTGGTCAGCGACTAGTCTGCCTAGCAGGGCAAAATCCTGCACTTAAATCCCCCTCGTGTCTCCTTGCTCTCTTCCTTGGGGACAAGAGACCTCTACCTGGGTCCAATCAAGCGCGTTTAATTGATAGAAACGCCGCCCCAAAAATATTTTGACTCCACCCTTTTTTATTTGGGAGAGGACCCTCAACTAGCGAGAGTGACAACCTGTCGGGTTGTTGTCATACGGCTTGGCCACCAGAGCGTTTCCCACGCTTTTCCCCGTGGGAACGGTCAGCCGTTTGGCTCTTAGCCGATGCGTCTCGTAGTCTAATCCTTGTTCGGGGTATACCGCGGCCTTCTACGACCTTGCAGACGCTGCCGCAGTTACAAAAGGGTCGACTGTCTGCGGCGACGTTCTAAGAAGAGCACCCCATTCTGCACTTCTCGGCTCCCTTTCATGCGCCGCCGTTCTCACGGTCAGTCGGGGAGTACGGCGCCCGTTAATTGCCGTGACGCGGTGTCGCCAAAAATGGCCGTCCGTGACAGAAGCCTTTCCATAGTTTTTGCGTAATCTACTGCTCGCGGTCATCAAACATAGATCAGCTGCTCGCTTTAACAACTTTTATGCACGAGCGTTTCTTATCTACTTCCAAATTGATCTGCCTGGGTGATTTAAAAACTCCAGGTATTTTGTGGCCATCTCTATTGCTTGCAGGCTATGACGTATAAATTTGCAAATTTCTGTTAGACTTCTCGCTCTATTTTTTTAAACAAATTGTTAAAACTAACGCACGAGGGAATGAAGTTTTAGATTTAGTTTTTATTCGTCCTTTCCTCTGAGACCACGGTTATCAATGCGAAGTTGCTGATTCTATTTCAGACCACAAGGCCGTTCTAGTATCAATTTCTGTTCCTGTACATACCTACGAATTTGTCTGTTCTACATTTCCCGATTTTTTCACTAGCCTATGCCGCGTATGTTTTTGATCTTTTGTCACATTCTTTTGATGATTTCGAACGCCTGAGCGAATGTATTCATGTGAATTCCTTGCTGGCTTCTTTTGGAAAGACTGTGGCAACTTGTAATGAGCGCTTCGTTCCAATAAAAACGAAAAAGGAAAACCCCCACCTTCGCTGGATAACGCGTGATATACTTCACCTGTCACGTCGGGTTGCCAGACTGAGACGTCTAAAAAGAACTGGTGACCCCCTTAAAATGCAGGAATTTAACCTCACCAAAGAAGAACTTCGGATCAAATATAATTCGTCGAAGGACTTCTATTTCAAAGTTACGTTGCAAGATTGAAAAGCAACCCTAAAAAATTGTGGGCTTCTATTTTACCTACCTCAGCTGCCACAAATACAGTTGTTATAAATACCGTCCCCTGCAGTGACCCCTCAACCATTTCTAACGCGTTCAACGAATACTTCCAATCGGTGTTCACAAGCGACAACTTAGACATCCCAAGCTTTCTCCATGGTTCAAATAACTCAATCAGTGACATTTCCTTATCTCGCGACGGTGTTTTGAACCTAATTTTGCACCTGGGAAATAAGAAATCTCTTGGTCCTGACGGCATTCCTAATATTTATCTTCTTAGACATTGTGAGTGGAGCAGCCGCTACTTGACCATAATTTTTCAAAAGCCCTTACACTTCAACTATTCCTTCAGCTTGAAAGTTAGCGAAAATTCTTCCTATGCATAAATCTGGCGGCAAACAGTCACCATTAAACCATCGCCCGATTTCATTAACGTCTCAATCAAGTAAACTTTTATAACACACAATCTTTAGGCATATCGTAGGGTTTTTTGAAAATAATAACATCCTAAGTAATGCCCAGCGTGGTTTTAGCCAAGGTTTTAGTACAACCTAGCTTGTAGAATTTTCTCACGACATTTCGAATGCTCTAGACTCTGGTTACCAAATTGATGCAATTTTCATCAACTTTGCAAAAGCATTTGACACTGTTACACATTCTTAACTTCTGCACAAATTTCACGCTGTTCTTAACAATTACTCTTTAGTTGACTGGATTGCTAGCTTTTTAAACAACCGTTCTCAGTTTGTTTCTTTTAATTCCTCAAACTCGTCCGTTGTGAATGTTTCATCCGGAGTGCCCCACGGTTGAGTCCTGGGACCACTTTTGTTCCTATTGTACATAAATGATTTGCCCAAGTATATGTCTCCGAAAATCTGCCCTTACGCTGATGACTGTGTCCTATATATTGTGAAACGGGTTGTTGAACAAGCAGGGGTTGACTCGGTAGTCATCTCTGAAGGGTCCGGTCGGTAAGGAAGAATGGTATCCATTGTTAATGATGGCTCGCGTCCATAAAGAAGGAAGAAAGGCGAAAATCCAGTGGTGCTTTGCATTGCAGTGTTGTAAGCATATGTCACAAAAGGGAGTATGCTATCCCAATTTGACTGGTTGGATGAAGCGTACTTGGCCAGCATATCCCCGAGTGTACGATTAAAACGCTCTGTCATCCCATTAGTTTGCGGGTGATAAGCTGTGGTAGTGCGGTGTATGATGCGACACTCGTTCAACAACGCTTTGATGGCATCGGAGAGAAAAAAGCGGCCACGGTCGCTTAGTAACTCCCGAGGTGCTCCATGCCTTAAAACCAGGCTTTGCAGTATAAAACACGCAACGTCTTTTGCGGTAGCAGAAGGTAACGCAGCTGTTTCAGCGTACCGCGTTAGGTGGTCGATAGCGACAATGACCCAGCGGTTGCTATTCGAAGTATAGGGAAGCGGACCGTAAAGGTCGATTGCGACACGATCGAAAGCTCGTGCTGGACATGGCAACGGCTGTAAGGGACCTGTGGCATGTTGAGTGGGCATTTTGCGTCGCTGGCACGTAAGGCAAGACCTTACGTAACGGCGAACGAAGCGGTACATACCGCGCCAGTAGTACCGCAGCTGCAAGCGGGTGTATGTTTTTAACACACCAGCGTGACCACATTGCGGATCATCGTAAAACGTGGCACAGATGTCAGAGCGCAGATGTCAGGGGATGACGAGCAACCACTTACGGCCTATCGAGCTGTAGTTTCGGCGGTAAAGCAGATTATCCCGAATAGCGAAGTGTCCTGCTTGACGGTGAAGCGTCCTGGAAACTGGAGCGGGCGTCCGGTTTGAGAGAAAGTCCAAAAGAGAAGAAATCCAAGCAACTTTGCGTTGCTCTGAAGGCATGTCCGAGATGCTGATGGCCAAGGCAGCATTAGTGGAGATAGGCGAGCCGATAGGCTCTGAAGCCAATGGCTAACGTGACAGGACATCAGCGTCGGAATGCTTCCGGCCAGAACGGTAGATAACACGGATATCGAACTCCTGTAACCGCAATGCCCAACGAGCGAGCCGAACAATAGGATCTTTTAGTGAAGATAACCAGCAAAGCGCATAGTGGTCTGTTACAATATCAAATGGACGTCCATATAAATGAGGCCGAAATTTTCCGATTGCCCAAATAATGGCGAGGCACTCCTTTTCAGTTACACTGTAATTCTTCTCGGCTTTACTGAGGGTGCGGCTGGCATAGGCAACGACGTACTCGTCAAAGCCCTCCTTGCGTTGGGCCAGTATGGCCCCTAGCCCGACACCACTAGCGTCCTTATGAAGCTCCGTTGGAGCAGACGGATCGAAATGTCGGAGTATGGGAGGCATGGTGAGGAGCCGTTGGAGTTCCTGAAATGCATCATCACACGCCGGCGACCACGCTGACAAATCAGAACTTCCGGCAAAGAAGATTGGTCAAGGGGGCGATAATGGAGGTGAAATTGCGGACGTAGCGCCGGAAGTAAGAACATAGGTCGATGAAGCTTCGAAGCTCTTTGATGGTGGTTGGCTTTGCGAACGCCGCGACTGCATTAAGTTTCGTAGGGTCCGGGAGAATGCCGTCCTTAGAAACCACATGGCCGAGAATTACAAGCTTGCGAGCGCCGAAGTGGCATTTCTACAAGTTAATTTCAAGTCTCGCCGTGGAAAGGCACGTAAGAACTTGCTCCAGGCGGCTGAGGTGGGTCGCAAAGTCGCTTGAAAATATCACAATGTCATCCAAATAACAGAGGCACGTTTTCAATTTCAGACCTCGCAAGACGGTATCCATCATTCTTTCGAAAATGGCAGGCGCATTCCAGAGGCCAAAGGGCATAACGGTGAATTCATATAGTCCATCTGGTGTTACAAAGGCTGTCTTCGGGCGGTCACCCTCTGCCATGGGCACCTGCCAGTAGCCAGAGCGTAAATCTAACGAAGAAAAGAACTCTGCTCCTTGTAGGCAGTCCAAAGCATCATCGATGCGCGGCAGAGGGTATACGTCTTTGCGCGTTATCTTGTTGAGTCGCCGGTATTCAACGCAGAACCGGACGGATCCGTCTGTTTTCCTGACGAGAACAACCGGTTAAGCCCAGGGACTGTTGGAGGGCTCGATGATGCCACGTTTCAACATGTCGTCCACTTGTTCGTCGATGACACGGCGTTCAGCAGATGACACACGGTACGGACGCTGCCTTAGCGGGGCTTGTTGACCGGTGTAAATACGGTGAACCACCGCAGAGTTTCGGCTTAAGCCTGACTGGTCACGATCGAATGAAGAACGAAAGCGGAGAAGAAGATTTATAATCTCTTCGCGCTCAGAGTCGATGGCATCCGAGAATACGTCCAGAGCATCATTAGGCGCGTTGGTAGGAGTGACAGCACCAATTGGGGGCGAAACCGCAGAATCGGGTATAGTAGCCGGAAGAATGCACTCGTAAGGTTCGTAGCTTCCCAGGCATTCTCCACGTAGTAGGGATGACGGGCTGTCCGATGGATTGCACACATAAATGGCAGCGTGACCATTGCGAAAAATGACGACGGCAAACGGAAGCATGATATTTCGACGGCGCGCAGATGGGACCGATGGCACAAACAACACAGGCGATTTCGGAGGGGAGGCACACGACACCGAGACAACAGCTGAGAAAGGCGCAATGTCAACGTCAGAAGCAGCAAACACTCCACACGAAGCACCATCGTCGGGGTCATAGCACGGCACAGATAACGCGAGTTCAGAACGAGCACAGTTGACCAAAGCAGAATGTGACGAAAGAAAGTCCCACCCAAGGATGACGTCATGCGAAGAACGGAATAAAACTACAAATGTGACGACGTACATCGCACCTTGATTGACGACTCGTGCAGTGCACAAAGCTGAAGGCTGAATATGATGGGACGTAGCTGTCTGCAAAGATAGGTCGGTAAGTTGTGTGGTCACTTTCTTCAAGTTTCGGCACAGTTTCTCGCTAATTACAGATACGGCAGCTCCAGTGTCAGCAAGTCCATGCACCTCAATGCCATCAATATAGAGTTCGATTTCGCTCGGGGGACAGCAGTTAGGTCTTGAAATTTTCGCTGCCAACGCCGTTCTTGCCTCCGGAACTGCGCCCGTCAGTTTTACCCTCGCGGTGGGCTGTTGCGACGTAACATCGGAGAAATATATCGACGACGAGGAGAAGGTGAACGGCTTGCGCCGAATGGTCGGCGACCAGGACTAGAGGTGCATCGGCAGGAACGGGATATCGCGGCTGAGTGGGCATGGTGGGCATGTAATGTGAGGCCCCTGCAATGTCGTGAGAAGGGAAGCTGCGACGACGGCAGTGACGAGCTACGTGGCCTGAGATGCCACATGAAAAACATATCGGCCGATTATCTGGAGTGCGTCATTGACTGACGATAGGGGCACTGTTCGCTAAATAAGGTACCGTAAATGGTCGTGCAGGCGGCGGCGTCATACAAACGTTCTGACCTGTTTCATATAGAGCCGGAGACGGGACGGTCAGCGAGCGGTAAGGTGGCGTCGACGAATAAACGTGGCGAGTAGCTTCGTTGATGGCCGGAGACGCTGGCGCACGTGGCCGAGCAACTGCGGCTGCATACGTTAGTGGTGCGGTAACAGTTGGGGGAGCCTGAGCTGGCGGCAATGCTTCGGCAACTTGCGAGTGAATGACCTGGCGAAGCGAAGGCGACAAGGGTGCCATCGGCTCGGTAGTTCTTGTGATTATAGATAACTGCCGGGTGACCTCCTCGCGTATGAATTGCTTTATGACTGGCATCAACGCAGAGTGGTCGGCGGTGTCATGGTGATAGTCGAGGGATGAGATGTCCGCGGTGTCTTGAGCAGCGCAACGCGTAGAAGCGCGCTGCCTACGCAGCTCATCATAGCTTTGGCAGAGCTGAATCACCTCGGCGACCGTCTGGGGACTCTTCGCAGCCAGCATTTGGAATGCACCGTCGTCGATTCCTTTCATGATGTTCTTGATCTTGCCTGCCTCGTGCAGAGTCGAATCGACGAGCTTGCAGAGAAATAGCACATCTTCGATGTAGCTCGTGAAAGTTTCATCTGCTCTCTGTACTCTGCCCCGCAAGCGCTGTTCAGCAAGAAGGCGGTGGACAGCAGGACGGCCAAAGACTTCCGCGAGGGTTTTCGCCAATTCCGACCAGGTACTGAAATCACTTTGATGATTTCTGTACCATAGTTTTGCCACGTCGGTCAGGTAAAAACTCACATTTGTGAGCTTATCGGCTGCGTTCCACTTATTGACGGCGCTCACCAGTTCATACTCGGCAATCCAGCTGTCCACATCTTAGTCCTCTGTGCCACCAAATATGGGGGGGGGGTCGCGCTGCTGGAAAGCGCCAGTGCAGAAGACAGGCACAGGTGCGAGATCTAGAGTAGCAGCATGAGATGGCCCCGGATCAGTCATTGTAGGAGGTCATTGGAGTGTGCGGCTGCGAAGTTTCAGGGTGAGGACCAGATGTACCCAGCACTTCCACCACTTGAAACGGGTTGTTGAACAAGCAGGGGTTGAGTCGGTGAAGGAGAGCTTTATTTAGCGCAAGGGCTACCTGAACGCAAGCCTGCGATCACAGCAAGTCTTCTTCTTTTTCTATCCTCGAGCTCCATGCCCACTGCCCTCGTTACAATTGTAATTAATACCAATGATGGCCACCACTTACTTAATGATTGTTTTGCACAATTTTGCAGATGGTGTGACACATGGGAAATGGAAATAAACTACTTAAACAGTTGCTCCTTCCTTCTGTAAACGCAGCTCCGTTACGTTGATCGATTACTCCTTTAATGGCTCCTCTCCGTCACGTGTGTTCGAATATAAGTACCTAGGCCTCATCTTCACACCCAATATGTCTTGGTCTAAACATATCGAATACTCTTGCAATAAAGCTCTAAGGAAACTAGGCTACCTAAATCGTACACAAAGGTGCTCCACCCGAAACAAGGTTGCCAACGTATAAATCGCTGATCCGTCCCATCCTCGAATATGGCTGCTCAGTATGGAACCCTCATAAAAATACGGACATCAGCACACTAGAATCCGTTCAGAAGAAAGCCATTCGTTTCAATTTCTGCCGTTACGACTGAAATTTCTCACCCTCCTCTCAACTTGCTACGCTAGGTCTGCAAACACTGTCTGAGCAACGGGAGCTCGTATGCCTAAAGTTGCGGCATATTCTTATTAATACCCCACGCCACGCATTACCTAACGAATATCTTTCTCCTGATAAACCAAAACCCATAAGGAATAGCCACAAACTCAATCTGACACGATTCCATCCACGTACTAACCTATTTAAATTCAGCTTTTTTCCGCACATTTAGAAAAATGAAATGTATTGCCTGGGTCAACTAGATCTCTGCATTTAGAAGATTTCTTGCATGAATGTATTGACTTGCGATTTGTTTATTAAGAGTTGTAATTTCTTGCTTGAATTTAATGATTCGGAATTTGTTTATTAAGAGTTCTATTCCTGTTTGTTAAGAGCTGTATTCTTGTGTGTGCTGATGTATAGCAAACCCACTGCTGCGGTTACGCAATTCGGGCTGCAGTATGTAAAAATAAAATAAAAATAAACATACCAGCCTCATAGCGTGCTCGCGGCCGTTTCACTAACTCCTCATATACAAACTTTGATATCACGTGACGTGATTAGATGACAAAGGTAAACGACACATTTAAACATGATAATCATGACACGGAAGTCATGTACGGCATCATTTACCTCCAACTCGTAACGTTGGCTGAGTGTAAAGTGACCTATCACGCTTCCTCATTCGTGCTTCGCATATCATCGATTCCCACTGTGCGTGGGTTCTGAACATTTTTTTTTGTATTGGTGTCGTTCAGTGAGCTGCTATTTTCACCGCCACTGAACTATGCTGCCTTATTGTGACATGCTCAACTCCCGTTCACTTTTGTGAAGGTGAGTTGATTCATGTCATATTAAAGTTGATCCCTTCCATTTCTTCTTAGGAGTCTTGCAGAAGCCACCTGACGGCTCATTGGGCTTTGCGGCACATAAGGGACAAAAAAATTATGTTGAGGCAGTGATAAAAGAACATAAAATAATGTGCCTCTGCCCGTGCCACCGTGGTATAACAGGCTTAAAATATATTGTCAGAATAAGGGACAGTGTGAAAAAGAACTCTCCACGTCTGCCTCATCGGTCTCTGTCGCTTATCAACCGCGCCCACCAACGCAGACAGTATGCGCTGTCACCGCGCAGAGTACGCACACCGCGCGAGCCGAGTGCGATCAGCAAAGCTAGGCAAGGTCATTTCAGCTCCACTAACGTTAAGCCTGGGTAGGAGCGATGGATGCAGTCTGGTTTTAGGTAACGCGAACACTGCGAACTCCTAATGTTCAACTGCACACAAAAGAAATTTCCCTTCGGCACTATAATGGAGGTTAATATCCAGTGTAGTGCATATGGCGTGGCCGGCAAACGCTTATGCAGCGCGCTGTATCTCGCGGGCGAGGAAGCGTTTACAAAATCAACGCGTGCGGTACGGGCTCTCCCAGCGCCCTGCGAGCGCTGAGGAGAAGGCGAGATCTGCTCAAGCGAATCTGCCATCACGACAGCAGTAGCAGCAGACGACCTATGATGCGCACCGGCACGCTGAGACTCTGAGGTGCTTGCCCTTGAAGTGGCCTATCGAATGCAGCTACACGTGAGCAGAAACTATAGACCCTTTCACTGTTTACAACCACACGCCCTTGATGGCTTTCTCTTTCTTACATTGATGTGCCTTAACAGCATCGGTGGGCAAAAAGAGCTTTAGACAATAGTCCGGTTATTTTCTACACCTTTAGTCCCTTATTTGGCAAAATTTTCTTTATTAATTTATTTATAATTCTGTCAACCCTTGCTTGAGGGCCGTAACAAGGAGGGAGTACAATAGTAAGTACAAACAGAAAAACAAAACAACTGGCTTTCATATAGCAATTCACACAAGGAAGCAAAATCGGCGAGTAATTCAATTCAACCTTGACCAAAATTAGCATCAATTTCTCCATCAAAAGATTGCACATCGGTACTATTAACAACATGATGGGGTAAAAGATCTTATTGTTCAATTGCATTCGGAAAAAATCACCATCGAAAGAGGTCAGTGCGAGCGTTGAAAGGTTTGATGGCGGTATCATGATTCAATCTGGCGCTACGTTTTCCCGGAAGACGTATGTACTCGTCTTTAACTATTTTTAATGTCCCTTGCATTATAAGATAGAACGTTTTAGGTTTTTATTTTTGTCTTCAAATTTACAGTGGTTCTAAATTGCATGAATTGAACATGTCAGGTACTGAATCCCGCCTACTATATCTAGAGCACACAAACCGTACTGCACGCCTCTAAATGCGTTCTAACTTGGTAACTAAGTGTTTTTGGTGAGGGCTCCAAACCACGGAGGCGTACTCTAGTCTAGGTATAATATATGTTTGGTATGCAAGCAGCTTAACGTGTTTCGGTGTTTTATCTAACTTCGCTCAAAGATAATTAAGTTTTTTAAATGACTCAGGACAAACAGATTCAGTATGAAGGTGCCAAGTTAAGTTGTTTGTAATTGTCACCGGTAAGTATTTAAAATATGTTGTTTCATAGAGGGTGTTGCTCACGATGCTATACTGAAATTTGAGAACATTTTTCTAATTGGTAATGTGTACAAAGGTTGTTTTTTAGGGTGATTTGCATATCCCATTCGCGACACCACAATTCCAAATCTTCAATATACTTGCTACTTGCTCAACTCAAGCTGATTTTCTGTACAGCTTACAAGCATATAAATCAAACAATCATCAGCACAAAATTTCATCTTAACAGGTGGCTTTACAATAGTACTTATATCGTTGATGTACAATAAGAACAACGGCGGGCCAAGAACGGACCCTTTAGGCACACCTGAAAACACATCTAGTGTAGCTGAAAGACAACCATCAATCCTCACCGCTTGCTTGCGGTAACTCAATTAAGCACCATTCCAATTTATAATTTCATCACTGAACCCCATTTTTCTCAATTTAAAAAGCAGCTTTGTGTAGTTGACGATTTCAAAAGCTTTAGCAAAATCAATGCAAATTACATCAACCTGTTTGCGTTCCTCTATAGCCAAATTGAAATCATGAATCGTTTGAATCAGCTGTGTCACTGTGGACTTGCCGCTTCCAAATTCATGCTGACAGTCAATATGTAATTAATTGACCTCCAAATGAACAATCATATGCTTTGCTATATTATGCTATAAAACTTTGCAGCAAGGCGACGTAAGTGAAACAGGACGATAGTTGCTAATAACCATTCGGTTGCCGGCTTTAAACAAAGGTACAATAATTGCACAGAGCCAATCCTGTGGAATAGAGTAAGTTTCTGAATGTTTGTTGTGGTACCTTGAGAGTATCTTGCATTCATGAAAGAGCGGGGCGCAGCCGCACAAGTAGCAATAGGCTGCCAAGGTGCTGCTTGTTGAAGTTCTGAGATTATTTGCGTGCTATCTGGGGTAATCGTTCAAACAGCGACTGGTGTGTTCAGTATGGGAGAGGACACAGGACAATAGAAGGTCCTACTCTACGTTGTTCACACTCAACCTACTGTGTCCTGTGTTTCTTGACGTGCGCATGCTCCTTGGGATTGTCATCATTCACTTTCTCGCAACGGCGGTCGAGCTTACGGGGAGCCGAGAACACGAGTCTCACGCCTTCCTTGCCAACAATCTTCTTGAGTGCATGGCTCACACCGTGTACGTAAGGGATGACAGAAATTTTCTGTCTTTCCTGCGTTGTGCGTGTCCTGGAGCCACGTTTCGAAAGCTCGCTCAGTAGAATTGTTGCCAAGGCGCTGGGTAGTTCGTTCGGGTAGCCAACACGTTTCAGACGCTCGACCTGGGCGCCAAAGGTACCTTGCACTTGGAGAGGGCAGGACCTCTTCAGAGCACTCCTGAAAACACCTAAGGCAACTCCGCGCTTCGCTTGTGAATAGGATATACGTATTACGACTCACGCGTGGATGCATGGACCGCGCATGTTTAGTACAACTGTAACGGCCGACTATCGCGGTTCAAACAGACGTGAATGGCGCGGAAAGCATGGCTTTCGACTCGGTCGAACTGTTACATGCCTTGGCTGTTGTTAGGTGAATCTACGTGTGCCTACGGCCGGCGTCACCACAGCATTTATTCATCTTGTTCTGGCTGGCACTTTTGCACCGCGTGTGTGTTCCGAGTGCCCAGCAGGACTGGCAATTGATAAACACGTGCGGTGCATGAGCGTATATCGGAGCCAGATTCTAGCGCTACGTTGACGCTGGCTTACAAATTTTGTCTTGTCACAGCCAAGGCATGCCGCAGTTCGACTGAGTCGAAATCAGTACTTTCCGCTGTTCGCGTTTTTTTGAGTCGGATAATACGTACCTGATGAAGTTGCTTCCGCAGTCTGCAATGGACCTGCTGCAGACATTCCCGACTGGCAAGGAAGGTCACCTTGACGTTTCAGATGAAAACAGCATAAAAAAGCGTTTGCAAAGTAAAAAAAATATGGCGTCAGTTTCGATGTTCCGGTCAATATTTGTGTGCAAGTCATGCATGAAAGCGTTTGACAAGTCATGCAAGTCATGCAGTTTGGCAAGTCATGCAGTTGCGTTTGACACAACAGGCCTTTTCAACAACCATGTTGGAAAGGGTAAATGAAGTTGTGCTGTTACAGGTGATGATTAATGTTCGTAAATAAATTGTGCTCCATCATTTTGGATGAGACACTTGTAAGCGATATGGGCCGGTAGGTATATGGGGATGTTTTGTTGCCATTTGTGCACATTGCAGTGATTTTACCGAGTTTCGAATCACTTGGCACCTGACCCTGTCAAAGTGATTGAGAGAAGAGCAGCTGAAATGCTGCGCTAATTATCATTTGTGTATTCTTTATTATTTTGCCGTCGATGTTATCAATTCCACTTGCAGATGAGAGTTTCATTTTCTAATTACATTACTTATTCCATTCGCACATATTTCAATAGGCGACATTTGCTCACTTATAATAGACTCAAGGTTCTCTCCGGAGTTCGCAAAATAGCTATGTTCACGCGTGAAAGCACAACAAAAGTCAAAGTTGAAAGCATTGGCCGAATTCACGTCACTGAGCGGTTCGTCATTAGTATCGGATTAGGTTATTGGTGAGATGTTTATTGAGTTTATTGTTTGCCAAAATTTCTTAAGGTTATTTTTGAGCATGTCTGGTAATGTTGTTCGGAAAAAAATCGCGCTTCGCATTTTGAACGTAACGTAAATCGAGAGGCATCGCACAGAGTCAGAATATTCTTTCCATAAGGACGGGTGGTTCTGTTTTTTGGCACGTCTGAACAGGCGTTTTTTCCACTGTATCAGTTTTTAATCGTGTTGTTAAACCTAGGGGCGGATGTTTTGTTTTTAATTTTTATGCTTGGTGTATAAGCATCAGTTGGTTATTTGAGTTTTTTTTACTAATAACTTCAAATTGTTTTCTATGGTCCGCTTGTTAAATCCCTGTTCGTATGAAATGTAAAATTGTTTAAGTTCGGTGTTAATCTTTTCATAAATGTCCCGACCGTAGAGTTTTATCTGCCTTGGGGTAGGTTTATTTTCTGGAGAAGTAAAACTGAAAGAGGCAAGAATGATATCGTGATATATTATTTTTTGGGGTAATGGAGAGAATGCAGGCTACATGGATCCGACATTAGAAAAAGGTTTAATATATTAGAGCTGTGTATTGTTTCTCTGGTAGCATGGGTTATTACTTGTGTTAGTTGGTAGTTTTCTAAACAGGCTAGGAAATCGCCGCATTCACCACTGCGAAGGGAAACGTTGTTTGACCCTTCTATGGACGGATAATTGAAGTCCCCGCAAATTATAAACATTGCACGGGGATACATTTTGTGTAGTTTGTCAAGGGTGTCGTTAAAGTTGACGTTAAAGTTGGGCTTTGATTAGGGGGGGGGGGCGGTAACAGACACCTAGTATGATCAGCCCATGGGAACTTTCACAAGCTACCCAAAGGGCTTCCAGTAGACTGGTAATGCTAATAATGAAGTGACGGATTGTATGTTTAACAGCTATGAGCACGCCGCCACCTTGACCGGATAAACGGTCCTGGCAATACATTGCGAAATTGGTTAAGTATGAAAAAACTTCAGAATCTTTGATGGAAGGTGAAAGCCATGTTTCTCTCAGCATCACGACGTCACAATAAAATGATTCAATTGTACATATTTTGTCACGTTTCGGCATGATACTTCTTATGTTTGTGTAGAGAATAGAAAAGGTGACGTCATTTGCAAGTTTAGCGGGGTGATTCAGAATATGGTGAGAGGGTGAGGTAACTGGCGATACAATTACTGGGTTGCGAAATTGCTAGCTGTCGTGTGGCGAAATTTCTTTGACTTGTTGTCTGGTTGCATTAGAGTGGTACGATATTTTTTGATAACTACCTTCTTGTAACGAAGCTTGAAAAGGCCGCTGTGCTCACGTGCGAAGCGTAGAAGCTCTCCCTGGGCAGTGCTGGTAGCAAAACAATATTCCTGACCTACACTGTACGGCGTATCTTTCAGTTTAAAACAGTTAGATATGATTGCTTCTTTTATTTTGTATAGGGAGAACTTAACAATTACCGGGCGTGGTTTTTCTGGTTGACGTTTTTTGATTCTGTGCGCTCTTTTAATATCGTTCGGCACAAGGTTAATTTTGAGGTGCTTTTTTTAAATGTAAGCAACAAACCCTTTACTGTCAGCCAAAGTATCTTCTTCTTTTTGGGGGACTCCATAGAAAAAAAGATTGCACCGACGCGACATATATTCGGCATCGTTCAGCGTGCCCTCCATGTTAGAGAGCCAGATTGTTGCGTCGGCTGACAATTTTCTTGAAGATCCTATGTTGGAAAGAAGTTCCGGTTAGATGCGCACGTTTCTTCAGATTTTGTGATGCGAGTTGCAATGCCTAATAATGTTTCTTCCCTTGATGTTAGTCATTCATTTATCGTTTTCAGTTCAGAAAGAATTTGAGCTTTGCCTTCATCTAGTTTTTGTTAGAAGTGCCTGGATACTTTGGTCGGTTTGACTGTTTGCGCCACGCGTGGTAGGGCCTGGATTAAGCTCTACGTCACCTGATAACAGTAGCAGTTTTAAGACAATGTTCGCACATGTAAAGGTAATCATAACAAAACACAAGAAGTACTGTGGACATGGCAGTTGTACTGAAAAACGGCTGCCAGTTTTTTTTTTGCATAAAGGGAGACGGGCGAACGTACCTGCACAATAAATCCGAAGGGCGTGAAGGGATGCCGCATGTCCGCACAATGGTCAAGTCCATGAATGTCGGCTGCAGAGTGCTGTCTTTTATGCCTGGGCAGGCAGCTGATGTCGCTGAGGGTGGCGCTGTTGAAAATTCCAGGAGTACGGGCCATTTTTCTGTGCTGGCTAGAATGGTGCTGGAGCGTCATGCAGGAGAATGGGGCGTTGTCCGGATCGGCTTCTGCCGACAGCGTCGAAGGGCTCGACATGGTATGCAGCAGCGAGCACCTGCACAATTAATGAGAAGGGCATGAAGGGATACCGCATGTCGGCGCAACTGTCAAGTCCACGAAGTGTCAGCTGCGGAGCGCTGTCTTTTATGCCTGGTCGGGCAGCTGATGTCGCTGAGGGTGGCACTGTTAAAAATTCCAGGAGTACGGTGACGGGGTCGATGCAGGGGCCATCTTTCTGTGCTGGCTGGAATGGTGCTGGAGCGTCATGCAGGATAACGGGGCGTTACCCAGATGGGCTACTGCCAACAGCGTCGAAGGGCTCGACATGTGATGCAGCAGCGAGCACCTGCACAATAAATGCGAAGGGCGTGAAGGAATACCGCATCTCGGCACAACTGTCAAGCCCACCATTCATGATCCTGCAGCTCTTGCGGTGGCTTAGTTCACATGGCATGTTGCAAAATTGGCATGGCATGACATGATTTCATGGCAAACACAAGCGACAGACCCTAACGTGAAAATCATGACATGCGTGTCATGTAACATTAAGACTACATGCCACGCTCATGATGTGCTCGCGGCCGTTTCGTTAGCGTGACATATACCAAATTTGGTAATATGGTACATGACTTGATGACAAAAGTATGTGGCTGGCCGGTGCAAACAAGATTATCATGAGATGCGTGACATGTAAAAACATGACTACATGCCACACTGATGATGCGTCGCGGCTGTTTCGCTAGCTTCACTATGCCAAACTCGGTATTACACGACGCGGATGGGCGACATAGGTAAATGACGCATTCAAACGTGATAATCACGACATGCGTGTCATGTAACAACATGACTACATGCCACACTCATGATGCGCTCTCGGTGGTTTCGCTTCTTCACATATGCCAAATTTGGTGTTACGAGACGTGAATAGATGACGAAGGTATGTGACTGGTGCAAACATGATAATCATGAGATGCGTGTCATGTGGAACATCACTACATGCCACAGTCAAGGCGCCAATTCATTTTGACGTGACGCGGTGCACGTGCTCGCCAGAATTCGTTTCGTCGCGTAAGCCGGCGTTGCCACGCCAGGCGCCTGTCCTGTCATATACTCGCAGGCGCGCGCCCCACTGCATTGCTTTAACGCATGCACGTTTGAGCGCATCCGGAGTTCCTCCGTCACGAAAAGAGGGAGACGCAGTGTTGTCGGGGTAATGCATCGGCGCTGAATGCAGCATGTCGCATTTTGCGCAGGTTGCCATCGGGCCGCGCTGACGGACACTCGTCGTGCTGGTCGCGCCAGGCGTGAGACTATAGAGTGTTCGGGTTTCGCTAACGTAGCGTCACCGTGCCCAGCGTGCGCGCGCGTCCATGGTATATTGGAGTATATTGTTTTCTTCATGATGCACTCGCGGCCGCTTTGCTAGCTCCACATATATCAATTGGGGTGTTACGTGACGTCAATGGATGACGAAATATATTACTAGTGCAAACTTGCTAATACTGACAAGCGTGTCATGTAAGATCATGACAACATACCACGCTAATAGCGCGCTCGCCGACATTTCACTAACTCCACATGTACTAAATTTGGTATCACGTGAATTGAATAGATGACAAAGGTAAATGACTGTCACGGACGGCCATTATTAGGCAGCCCCGCGTCGCGGCAATTAACGGGCGCTGTACTTCCCCACTGACCGTGGGAACGGTGGGCGCATGAAAGGGAGCCGAGAAGTGCAGAATGGGGTGCTCTTCTTGAAACGTCGCCGTCGACGATTGATCCTTTTGTAACTGCGGCGGCGTCTGCAAGGTCGTGGAAGGCGGCGATGTACCACGAACAAGGATTAGGCTACGGGACGCACCGGCTGAGAGCCAAACAGTCTAACCGTTTCCCACGGGGAAAAGCGTGGGAAACCCTCTGGTGGCCAAGCCGTATGACAACCCAACATGTTGTCACTCTCGCTAGTAGAGGGCCCTCTCCCAAATAAAAATGGGTGGGGTCAAAATATATTTGGGGCGGAGTTTCCATCAAATAAATGCGCATGATTGGACCGATGTAGAGGTCTCTTGTCCCCAAGGAAGAGGGCGAAGAGACACGAGGGGGATTTAAGTGCAGGATTTTGCCCTGCTAGGCAGACTAGTCGCTGACCAACATGGTGTAAAAACAGATCAACAAGCATCTCTTTTAGAAGTTTTTAGTGTGGCTCTGTATCAGTTGGCCACCTAAACTTAGCCATTCGTCTAATTGTGACGCGATATTAACGTCTGCAACGTAGACATCGAGACTTCGCCTCGAGTTAGCTCAACCAGCTCGAAGTCAGCTGCAAGCACTAGCCTCCCGGAGCCACCAGCGTTGCAACACCGCCGACATCGCAGTCGTGCCAGAACTCTCTTCGACTTCTCGCATGCGATCGTCGGGGACGCAACGCTGCCGGTCATCACACGTATGCCTTCACCTGTTTATATCTTCGAACTTTCTCCCCCGTAGTCTATTGGTGTTAGTTTGTGTAGTTTGTAATAGTTCCCTCGCGTAAGCTGATTTATTGTTTTTATATGTATTTTTAGTTGTATCAAGTGTTGAGGTATTTTGTTAGTTGTAATTGAAGTGTTGTATTAGATCCCGTGTGCTGAAGTATCACTAAAGTGAAGTTTGTTTTGTTTTCTCACGTCTCTGATCTCTTCACTGTCTCTGCTTGCGTACGGAACGAACCAACCTGCTGTCATTCCCGTCACGACTTCGCGCTGGCGACGCTAGAGTGGCAGCTTGTAACAATGACACATACAGACATGATAATCATGACACAGAAATCGTGTACGGCATCATTTACCTCCACCTCGTAACGTTTTGTTGATTTTAAAGTGATATATCAACATTTTTTGTTTCGTGCTTCGCATATCATCGATTCCCACTGTACGTAGAATCTGCCTTATTTTTGCCGAAATAAACTTAAACACACAAACATGAGTTGTAAAATTTCGTAACGCACAATAAGGTTTTTCTTATAAGAATTTAGAGTACCAGTAAATAATGACACTCGAGACTCTTGATGTAATCAGGCTTATTCTAAAATGTCGCGCTAGTGGCGCATATCGTGTTTCACAATTACCTTATTTCCGCGATTAGTGGGGTTCTTCAAACTTAGTGTTTTAGGTGTTCCCAAACATTCATATTGTAGCCTGACAAATTTTTCTTTGCCTTAAGTGTACGTCGAGATTGGAAGATCAGTGCTTCGAAGACGTTGGTTTATTACCGATTCCCCAATAGCACTCCCCAAAACTGGTGCTTCCGAGCTGCTGTGCAAGTGCTGTATTCGGTTCATGCAGCAGAAATGAGTCTTCAAATAGGCCGTAGGTGGCACTTTCAGCGCCACCTACTGCCAGAACTGTAAGTAGGTATGAATAATAAATTAAGGCTATCGAGGAGACTGTCTGTGGCAATATCTTTTTTTTTAAACTTGAATAATGTGTGTAGCGGTCATGAACTTTTTTCACATAAGCTGATTTTACTGGTTGATATGTGGGGTTCAACGTCTTAAAACTGCCATATGAATATGAGAGACGCCGCAGTGGAGGGCTCTGAATACTTGACGTGAAAAAGTGATCACAAATTTGAGCACACGGACATACAGCATTTTCGCCTTCTCCGAAAATGCAGTCACCGCAGCCGGGATTCGATCCCGTGACCTGCGGGTCCGCATTCGGTACACCACGGCCATTAGACCAACGCGGCAGGCTTTCATATAACCTGCTGTCATCAGCAAAGACAACGGAAATTTGAATCAATGTGTGCTTCGAGCCCATACAGGTTCCCAAATCCACAAACGATCTTTAAAACATTGGCTATGCTGCGTCGTTCTTTGTTGCTTGTGTAAGCTACGTGAAAATGCGTCTCTGGCAGCATTCTGAAATTCACAGCCTCCTCTATTTCTGATCGATTGAGTGAGTTTTGTCTTTGTCTTGACCTACAGCTGTCCTTTCATTGGGCGCTGCCATGTTTCGAATTGAAAATTTGGGGGCAAAATTTTGGGCTTCCCGTTCTATAGGAGAAAGTATCCATCGTGAACTTACAGCTCAACACCAGAAAAAATACAGGACAGGGAAGGAGCAAAAGAGAAAAAAAAAGACGGCGCTGCTCTGAAAAATGGGACGACAACCGCATGACCTGCAATGTTCCGGCAGATGAAGTCGCGCGATCCCTTGAAGAGATAACTCATGCTCGCTTAAACGAACATTCACACATCGTTTCATTTGTCCCACGTACTCCCTACCATACGATAATGGAGTTAAATACACAGCTTTTTTTTCGCATGCGATGTACTTGTTCTTATGATTCAGAGCGCATCTCCCTGTCCTGTATTTTTTCTGGTGTTGCGCTGTAAGTAAGTTCACGATGGATTCTAACCAACTGGCCCAACTTACCGTCTTAATACAATAGGAGAAAGGCCGTGCCTGACGCAAAACTATGCATTGTTCGGGCCTCGAGCATGCTCAGTGGCTTTGATACTATTAGGGCGACTTGCACTCGTATCGACTGTCCGTCGGTCTATGCCCTGAAACAGTGCAAACTGTGACATCTTCCCATAGCACTCTCTCAGAAATCAAGTGATGGCACAGCATCACGTCTGGTAAGGCTTCTTTGTCAGGCGGTTTGTCGAAGTAGTCGGGTTACTTTCAGTGGCACAAGCTTTCACAAAACACGTGTTTGGAATTTACAAATTATCCCCTAATTCTTTTTCCTCGGGGCCTCTATTAGACAACTCCTTACTGACGCTGCAGGCAGCATCACGGCGGCCTCCCTGGTGTGCATGGTGAGCGTGGTGGACTTCCGTGGCTCGTGGAAGCAGGCGTTCGACGACCGCACCGCGACACGCGAGCTCTTCCACGAGTCAGACAGCCGTTCAACCTCCGTGATCATGGTTCACCAAACGGGACGCTTCCGGTTCGCAAAGTGTCCCGACCTGCGCGCCATGGTAGTGGAGCTGCCTTACGAAAAGCCGGGACGGGCATCGATGTCGGCGGCTTCTGTGTCACTGTCAGGCATTTGCACGCCTGCATCAGGATGTGTGACACCAGCCATGTAAGTGACTAGTAACGCGCAGCAATGTACGTTGTTTTACAGATTAGGTGCAATGCTTTGGAGGCTAGCGAAGCTTCACGTAGTAACCAATCGCTTTAACCAGTCAGGGGAGGCCAGAAAAGACATCAGCAAATATTTACACCCAGTCTTATCACCCGTTTTTCCGTTGGGCTGGTAGGCTGAATTCAAATAGCAACGAGCGTGTTCCTCCTACTACCATGGCCACCACAGAGTATTCGGCTCGGTGGCGGAGCGCAGCAGCTTTAACAATGTGTTGAATGTTCGGGGCCGCAACCGCCGGAAGCTCAACGTCTTCGAAAGAGAAAATATCAAGGCAAGTCCACGGAGTGAATGATGAGAAGTGGGGCGAAGTGTCCGCACGTCCAACAGTGATTCTGTCCATCTATCTGTTCATTCGTCTATGCGTCCGTCCATGTGTTGACCTTTGCGTCCGTCCATGCATTTGTCCATACGTGCATTTCTTCATCTTTCTGTCTGACTGTTTGTCTGTACGTCCGTCTGTCTGTCTTTCTGTCTGCCTGTGACAGTGTTCCAATTGTGTTAGACAGCACGTGGACAGTCTACGCATACTGCTTAGAAGACAGCACCGAGCCCAGGCTGTGAGAGATTCGGAACACTTCTGGACGGCTTTTACGCGACGATGCGTCACCTCACGTCGAGAAGTAAAAGCTAAAGTAAACAAACGTAACAATTGTACTTTCTAGCTTATTTCGCGTTGAAGTCAAGAACAAATAAACGTTACTCACAGTGAGCTTCTCGGAAAGCATCTGCGTGTGTGCAGACGACCATTCCTGCAAGATTTGATCTATCTGAGTTATCTGAGGCATGGAGGGCCGTGTTCTGAGCGATTCGCTGAGCCGCCATCTTGTTTAGACAGCAAAGTAGCCCGCATCGTATTTGTCTACGATGCGGTCTTCTCGGAGCTGTTTATTTTGCAGGCTACGTGAAAATCGGAGTGGGACTTAAGATGGCCACCGATCATTTACCTGTATATTTAACCGTCTACGGTGTGTATTAGAACACAGCCTGTATGTCCATTTGTCCACCCGTCCATTCTTCCGTCCATGCATGCGTCAATGCGTTCGATCACGTTAGAGAGTACAGATGGCGCGCGGATAACACCAACACGAATGCAAGCCACGTAACACCAACATGAGCCACGGAAGCCGAGCGTAAGAATCTTCAATGCACCAGTCATTCTGCTTCGTCCCTGCCCCACCAATGACCCGCCACGTACGGCGAGACTGAGTGAGGTACTCCTCGCACACCCAAGCACCACCTACGCTGCAGCCAGTCAGCGAGTAGATGTACAGCGCCATTACAAATATCCGCACTCGACTGCATTTTTCATGTAATTCTGTGAGACAGCGTCGTCTGTTACATTGATCGAGAGATACTGTCTTCCTTTCTTGGGGTGAACCTTCTCATTCCCTGGGTCATGCATCCCCGATGTATGTAGTAGGGATAGGAGGAGTAGTAGTAGCAGTCGTATTAGTTTTAAGAGGTAGCCATCTCTCGTTTAGTCCTTGGAATGTCCACTGTATGGCGGTACTTGTATATCATGGATATATAATCAAAATATGTGAGATAGTGGTACTTGCAGCGTCACTATATTAACGTACGGACGAATGGACGCACGCATGGATAGGCAGAGAAGCAAACAGATGGACAGGCAGACGGGCAGCCAGACAGACGCATGAAAGGATGGAGACAAAGTCGGACGTACTAACGAACGCGCCAACAGATGGACAGACGGAAGGATGGACGCACGGAAGGGCACACAGATGGACGGATGGACGCACGCACGAACGCGGTGACGGACGAACGGATGCAAGCACGGACGGAAGCGTGGACGAACTAATGGACACTTCGCCACAATCATCATCACTCATACTGTGGATATGCTGTGATTTTTGTTTAAAACGAGCGTTAAACAGGCGTGCTGCTGCATCCAGACGACCACTTCAAGGCACCACGCCCACAGTTCCCCCTAGAGTGCCTCGAGTGCCTTAACAAACATGCGCAACAGAAAAAAAAGCACACCATATCCACAGAGTGCATGATGATGAGTAGGGCGATGCATCGGTCAGTCCATCTGCTCTTCCGTTCTTCTGTTCGTTCCTGCTTCCTTCCGTCCGTGTGCCAGTCTGTGCAACCGTTCATGTGTGCGTCCGTCCCTGCGATCGTGCCTGCATTCGTCCGTCCGCGCTTCGGCCTGTCCTGCCATTCATGCGTTTGTCTACGCGTCCGTCCCTGTGTTCGCCCGTCCATGCGTCCGTACATCCATGCGTTCGTCTGGCTGTCCGTCCGTCCGTGCATCTGTCCATCCGACCGTCCATCTAACGAACACTCCAAGTACCGCCATCTCATCATATAGAAGTACCGCCATCCAGTAGATATTCCAAGGACTAAACAAGACGTGGCACGGCTGGACTAGGGGGCACGCACGCACTCTCTCACAGCCTGCGCTTTGTATCTAGATCTGGACCTTTCGCCACCGCTAGTTCATGACACTGCGGCCCAACCCTCGCTAAACCTGTAGGTTCAGAAAAAGGAGGTAACGATCTAGAGCACAGGATACTCTACTAAGGGAGAGCTTAAAGCCGTCCCACTCATCTCGCTAGCTAATGCACGTGTATCCATTATGCTGAAACCAAGAAGATTACATGCAGCGAGTTTAACGTGGCACCCTTTGCTCGTCACATAGTGCTCAGAGTGCGTCCTTCTGTTACTAGATTGTTTTTAGTAAGCATCGAATTCGAGGCAAACTTCATTCGAGGTTAGGTGATCGATACTCGTCTCTGTAGGTTAGTTCATCAGAAACAACTATTTTTTCACTTAAGATTAATGTGCGTGGGTTTCCTCCTCAACTCCAGACTGTGTGCGTAAGCCACTCCTTTAGTCTGGCCGTGGAGGTCGCTACCTACTACTACAACGATGACTATTACTACTATTACTTATTACTCGGCACCACTACAAACATCGCTGATGCGTGAACCACAGCTTAAGGAGCAAAACGGAGAGGCGAGCGACTTGTTACTTATCCATAACAACGTAAATGTAGCGCAAAAAAAACATGGACAAAAAAGGGTACACCGCAAGCACGTACTCAGAACTGAAAGCTTTAATGCTTGAACCGAAAATATATAACGCTTATACTAGGCACCCAAAAAAATCCTGCGCATGCGCATCGTAGGTGAAACAAAAGTCAATATTACAAACCAAGACCACACCTCCTGCTCCCCCCTCCCCAGCAGTCCAACCCATTTCCATAAGTAGCGCGACTTTCTTGTCAGATAAGGCCAAAGAAAGATTGCTAACGCACGTGGGAGCCCTCGCGGCAATATGGTAGGCCTTAACAAGTTCTCGTGTCGTGTGTTCGTTGAGTCTAAACAATACCTCTGTGGCGGAGAATTGCGCTTCACAATGGCACTCAGCGCAGTGTATGGCCAGGTGCGTAGGAGGTATTTTTCTGCAAGAAAGAGTGATGCTTCCTAAGACGGATGTTTAAACATCGGCCTGTCTGGCCCACGTAGACAAGACCACACGACAGAGGGATGCAATAGACGACGTTGGCCCTACATGACACGACCTTGTGGTTAATGGTGCAATCACAAGGTTGGGACGCCCGGTTGCTTCATTACCTTCCCGCATCATGCGTGTAATGCATGATCCCGTTATTTCAAATATCCTCTGTTTCATTTTGTGAGTTCTAATTGATACGTAACCAGTGTGAAAGATCATGTGACGCTTGCGCTGCCTGAACTGAGGATACAGTTTGTTTGTGTAGTAAACGCTTCGCTTTATCTTGGTCTTCAGACCACAACCGGCGTTTCTGCGCACTAAAAGGACCTATATTTGAACAGTGCGTGTTTTCGCGGTGCATTTCAGTGGACCTATACGTCTGCCCTCGGAAACTACTCAGCCTTTGCCTCGTAATGAACGGGATAAAAGACACATTTCGGTTGAGTGAAATGAGCAGCATTCAGGGAGAGTATTCAAGGCGACTATACGCCAGATTGGTACTACTTGGGCAAATTGTTTACCTTTGCGGTGCAACAGGTAATTCTAATACGTCTTTAGTGCCGAATCTGTGATGTGCAGCTGGAGGACGTGTTATTTACGGCCTGAGAAGATTCACTGATGCCCGTATGAATGTATGTGGAAGCGCTTTTCTCGGAACGAGCTTTGGCGCCGGAGCGCGGCTCAAAAATAAATGGGTCCCAGTGAGCGACTGTGTGAGTAACAACTTTATTTGAGTAACAACGTTAGTTAGGTCCGAGACGCCGCTTCAGTGGTATTCGAAAGACCACAACTTTTTTATTGAGCGGTTGTGTTAGCACCATAACAATCTCTTTTTTCTTACTCGAATCGAAGTCCACGACACTGATAGGAATGGTTCATTTCTTGCCGGGTATTGGAGCGAAAATATCTCCGTGCACAGATAAACGGGGTGAGTGACGCCATGGGGGTGTTGGCGTGATGAATGTCAACATGTGTACAAAACGTAGATGGTTTTGAACGCGCTGAGAGTATACTGTGACGATGAACGATCATCTGTTGGCTCACAAGCAGAGAGTTTTACTTCACGTTCCGTCATACGTTATGTGTTTTCACGCTCGTAAGTCACTGATTGTACTTATTCTATATTATCCTTCAGCGAGCTCAAAATAAAAGGATACTTCTCCTTGTGGATTGAATGTATCCCAACACAGTAGATATTAAAAAGCGCCGCTTGCCGCCAACATGCTCGAGCTCGACCAGCGAAGCGACATGGTTAGAGCAATAAACTGTGCAGTGACAACTACAGTCCACGCTTACTTCTGCACTTCACCGGTGCTGCAAAATGAGATTGTTGTTCGACAAATTCTCGCAATTATTACGTTGTGAAAGGTGTACGCGTGTCGATATCCTTCTTTAGATCACGCTGATGAAACATGCAACAGTTGAGTGAATGAAATTGCGCACTGGTAGAGTGTCATCATGGCTGCGACACAAGCGCTACACAATGGGAAGTTGAAGGCTTGTGTTCCGTTGACGAAGCAGCTGCATGCTGCTTACAGAGCAAGTAATGACGACGGCGTATTATGTTTTCAAACCATGTCTACGTTAAATATTCGGTCCTGTGCAGCCCCGACAGCACTCTACTCGCTAGTGGCCTACTACTGCGGCAAATCCGCCCGACAGGCTCGGCACAAATGATATCGGAGTGCCGTTCAGTTCATACGTTCATACGTTAATTCTAGTTGGTGCAGTTTTTTGTAGCACACACAGAACTACGCAAAACATCATTGATAAACGGTCAATCAGCTGACACCACCACCCTTTGCACTGCGGCAAGAAATGAGGTAGCGAGCATTCGGCAGTTCCTATTGGTTGGAAAAGTACTTTGGGTCGACATCTTTTCATTTGACCATCAAGAGTTAATCCAGTGAAAGCTGCATGAGGAGTACTTCCGTGCGTCCTATCTTTTTATACTAGTTCACGGCTTGGTCATTCTTCCGCAGCCATATTGGATAGCACGGCGCGCCACCTATAAGCCATGGACCTCATGAATACTAAATGGAGGAAGTGAACTCAAAAACCGCCAAGCAAGTATTTAGACAAAAGCAGAGCACCAAGCCAAAAAGACACATCGGTTAAGAAGAAGGTGAAGGAAACCAAGAGGGACATGTTGAAGATTCGATTGCTTACAAAATAATCGCTGGAGACATACCGAACTTTCAAGCATGAAATTGCAAGGGAAGAGATCTACGATAATTTTCAGGGTAGTTCGCTGCTGTTCGAGGCCAGAACGGGAGTATTGCGGACTAAGACCCACCGAGCCAAATACGAAGGCACAGACATGGTATGTTGTGCGTGTGGAGAGGAGGAGGAAACGGCTGAACATTTATAATGTTCTGTGAATGGCTCTACACTAGAGTCTATGATAATAGCGCGACATTGTGCAGTGCATAGGGGATTAGGAACAGTGAAGGCAAAGTAGACTCAAAACGAGCAGAAATAACCAGGAGGAGGCAACTGATTGGGGGCTACAATCAAGGCACCAGTGAAATTCAATCCTTTAACATATAGTGATAGTACCTAACTTTGTTGCTAGGTGGCGTGAGCCAACGCCCATTCTAATGGGCACAGCCGGATACATCCATCGTAGGGAGCCTACATGAGCAGTCATGTAGGCTCCCTAAGACTACGCAAAGCTGGCTGTTAACACCCATGCGTATTAGGAAGCTCACAAATTTGTGTTTTCATGCGAGTTAATTTGCATTTGTGCTTTTCGCAGCCTTTCTGGGGTACAGTGGGGATGAAAATTAACACAAACACAGCGGCGCGCTGTGTGTCTCACCGGGATCTAACCGTGGTGGCAGCCAAAAGACGCTATATAAGGTCTTTGTAACATGTATGACTGTTTTTTCTTACTCATCGAAGCTAAAAACGCTTAGAAATAATTGAGAAACAAAAAAAGGACGCACATACAGCCTCTCCGTGTTCCTTTCCGTGCGCACTGTACGTATTCCGCAAGATTTCTGTTAGGCCGTGCTACCATTTTGATATTTCTTTTCAAGTTTTACTGCATTCATGTTTTATTTTCTCTTTGAAGGGGTAGTAACCTCAACGTTTCCATGCCTAATTATATAATACTGCTGCGTAGCACTCTGGATATACGAAGAAAAGAAATCAGAGTGTTTCTTTTTTTCTTTATCACTAATAAGAAATCAATGGAGAACTCACACATTTCCTTACGGATTTAGCTGAGACGACTGAAAGGCAATAAACAGCTTCGTTTTTTTCCTATCTAATGCATCTGATTTGATTTCATATGTGGGGTTTGATGCCCCAAAACTACCATATGATTATGAGAGACGCCGCTGTGGAGGACTCCGGAAATTTCCAACACCTGCGGTTTTTTATCGTGCTCCCAAATCTCAGCACACGGGCCTACAACATTTCCGCCTGCATCGAAAATACAGCCGCTGCAATCGAGATTCGATCCCGTGACCTGCGGGTCAGCAGCTGAGTATACCTTAGCCACTAGACCACCGCGGGGGGGCGTGATCGGCTCGTTTCAACCATGCGAAGTTGTAATGTGATGCTGTCTATATATGTGATGCTCCGTTCCGTCACAAAATTCTATGATCTGTGACATCATATGATGATGATGTCTTCACGTCATAGTTATTATTTGCATCACTAGTATTGACGGCACCGGCGCGGAAAGACCCCGGACCCCGCCGACAATCAATTTTTGCTTTAAAAGAGGAATTTAAGGATTTCTTCCTAACAAACTGTACGGCTCTCATTCCGTGAAAGTGCAGCTACCACTGGTATTCGGCCGAAGGTGCTTATAGTTCTAATGCGGCGTAATTGCTCTTCTAATTGTCAATATTATGTGAACGACACTCGAATATGTAGCTGTCATTTACAGCCCGAATACATTATAAAGAATAAGAAGTATCGGCTCAAAACTACCCTTCGCATTTGAAAGCAAGACGATAGGTATCACTAAACGTTACCGCGCTTCGTTCGAACAGCCAACAAATGAGTCTATCAGTAGCAGCGCTGGCTCGCGATCACAGCTCTGTGCAACGCTAATATTACGTTCCGAAACTGAGTGAGTTCTCATGGGCACTGTTGAGACGCCATGCTCATTTCGGAAACCCTCCCACTCACCTCTTCTCTATGCCAAATGCACTGGTCCTATCCGCGATAATTATAATGTCGCTACTCGTCCTCTACACAATTTTAAAACATGCACTACATGAGTTCTTGGCGAAACAAACGACAATAATCATGTCCTGTGTCGTCATGAATGCCTGCTTTTAAGGTAGAGCAGGGTGCCCCATTCGAGAAACGCGTCCATGTCGACAGCCATTCGGCTCTACTCTGCTCGCAACCAGAGAGAAGAAAAAGAAACAGAGCTCAGTAGCCGATTATTCAACCTAATAAATTCTATCCACAATTGCGAAGACGAGCTCGAACAACCGACAACAGGCCGCATTTTTCAGACCTGTCACCCTCGATAAATTTCAGAGTCAGCATTACATTTTAGGCTTTAGCAACTCTTGTTCAAAACATTGCATTGTTGCAGGAATCACGCCACATATGGAGCTGTTTTGCTTGTTTCACCACGTTCTCATTGTTTACGCTAGCAAATAGCTGAATCATCTGCCATAGTTCATAATTTTCTGGCACATGCTTTCTTTCGGCGGCAGCACATGTAGTACTCAAAAACTTTGCTAAGGCAACCGATGATACCTATAACCCTGGAAGCAATCCAGTGGCATTTCGTTCTATTTAGCGCATGAACTCCAGGCTTTCGTGTTGTTACGTCTTTACAGCTGCTTGTGGCTCTAGCCACTTATTAGTACACGAAACGTAAAGTTCAGAAGTCAACAAGCTCAGGTGGTGGAGTCTCTCTTGGCCAACGTTCGACACAAAGCTCGCACTCGTGCCACAGCGCCAGTCCAGTCGCGTGCGCACTTCGTTGTCGTCTTCCAAGGCGACATGATACTCTTCTTCCATAGTCTCCATGGTGGTCTGGAGGACGCCTAACTTCTGGCGGTCACATTTGCCGAGAGGTCACTAAGTGTGACGTCGACAATTGCGAGGGAGTGTCATCCTGCGTCTTGGTCGAGTCGGGCGGTTGAGCAGTTGAGCTCGACGGTGTCTCTTCAAGCGTCACGTCCACATTCTCAGCTACGCTCCAACTTGTCGGTGATTGGTTAGTTTGTCTGGTCTGACCTGTTTTCCTCATGTAATTTAGATGACGTCAAAGCTTTCTGTGGTCACTTTTTACAAGCCAGGATCGTGGTGTGACGTGACGCATTATGTCACCTGCAACTCAACCTGTTTTTTTTTCAAAAACTCTCAGATATGCACTCTATTCACCACGGCGAAGTGGCGTGATATTGGCGATGCCTCCTGGATTTCGGGGATTCGCTCATTCACCTCCCACTTGAGGAGATTGAAAGCGCAGAGTGACTCTCGTCCGAACATCACTCTCGCAGGTGTCATTCCAGTGGCTGTATGTATCTTTGTGATGTTGCCGATACAGAAATTTTGAAAGTCGGCACTGTATAGACTTGTTTGCACCTTATGGCGTTTTGTCTGGCCATTTGTTGCAGGCTGGCACACTGATGAGGTTGCAGCTTGTATGCCACTCGACATATCTGGAGAACTGCTTCATCTCGTTCGAGAAAAATTCTTTTTTGTTGTCGGAGATGACCTTTCGGGGAACGCCGAACGTTGCAAGGAGGCTTCGCAGCACCTCAATAACAGCCGCGGATGTTTCTTGTGCCACGTGCGAGACTACCACCCACTTTTTGTATGCGCCCACAACAACCAAGTAGGTGCTCCCGAGTAGTAGTCTTGCAAAGTCAACGTGAACCGTGGTCCATGGTGTCTGGAGACGGTCCCATTTATGAATAGGAGCCTTGGATGGGCTCTTCTGCTTTGATTGGCATTCCCGGCATGGTCGCCCCGTTCGGTCGGTCATTTTGTCAATTCCTAGCCACCAAATGAAGCCTTGCACACTTTTTTATGGCTACCTTGTCACTGCGAGCAGACTGCAGAAGTGCCAGAACATAGGATCGTGCTTAGCTTGTTATGATCACTCGGAATCCAGATGTGATGCACTTGTGACAAAATCCTAAACTCGGCGAAAACCTTTCTTGGCACTGAGGGGAAAGCTATGGAGGCAGAGCTTCTACACACGTAGCACTACGCGAAGTATTACCGTCTGGCGTGCGTCTTGTAACGCTACGGAAAGTGACGGGGGCCAACATTAAGCGTTTCCGATGTTGACGCAGACGCCGCTTAGTGTTTGAGGTGCACGTGAAAAGGTGGCACTTTCTCGCGCGTTAAAAAAGGCGAAGTCGCAACGAATAACCTAATGTAAATACGGCTATCTTAATGACGGGAACTGTCTGCTGTCTCAAATAGCGCCACGTAGAAAATAAAGGAGGGACTTCTATATTTCCCGCCAAAAATATGGGCGCTGTTGTGGAACTAGATTCACTGGTGGTAGAATGCTCGCAATTGGGCTCTAGACTTGCAATTGGATCTTTCGCTCCCATGCCAAAGAAAGTTCTCGCCGAGTATAGTGTGGTCGCTCGTCGTCGGTAAGGAGCAAACCCATCCCCAGTGACTTTCTTTACATTGCCATCTTGCACTGATCTGTAGAATTTCTGCAGAATCATAATTATATGGTGGTTTTGGGATATTAAATCCCACATATCAATCATACGTAACCCCACATTTTACTTAACAATATCAATGAATTCTGCAGGATGCTGTGTTAATGTGTCAGGCGTGCTATCTCGTTAGAAGGCAATGGTGGTCTCGATAAAGCTTCGAACAATAGTACGTCATCGCTTGGAGGCCAGGATTCATCGAGACGTCATTGTAATGATGTTCAACTCAATGCATTCTCGTTTTCATGGTTCTTGCCATGCCTGTAGATTAGAAAGTGTTGTTGCTCGGGCGAGATGGTTATCCAAACTCGGCTTGTGTTAGCGCGGCACATTTAAAAGTGAAAAGGAAAAGACGACTGGGACGTCTACAAAGGTAGGCGCTAAACTTCCAACTGCTTATTTCATGCCCTTCACAATCTTATACATGCGTAAAAATACAACTCATCATGCTCGTAGTGTCATTTCAAGAAACGTCATTTCTTTATCCGTCTGTGCAATTGATGGTAAACTCATACACAAGTTTCTCATTTCTGCTATAGCGTCAGCTTCTTTGATTTCACGAGTCAGTTGATTGCGAGACCAGCCGATAACAATGCATCTGTAGAGATAGGGGAGCACCCACAACCTTTGCAGTGCGCTGCTAGGATACCTCCCGCTGAAAGTTTATTTCTTGCGTTGTAGTCATGTTCACGCAGTCTAGGACACCGCTTGATTTGCCCTTTGTGATACTTTCACACGATTGCGAAAACGTGTACACAACGCAGCACACACAATTTACATATCTAACCTGGTCTCTTGTCACAAACCGAGCGAATGACATTTGTCATTTGTTGGGCAGGTTAGGTTGCAAACTCCTCTAGTTTTTGGGGGGCCGAAAACACCACAGCGTTAGCAAAAGAGCATGTTCCTTCGATGCGTCTGTTTTCGTTAGCCTTGAAGAAGAACTGTAGCTTCCCATACCATGCAGGATTTCCAGGAGCCAGAGCTGCCGCTGAATTCTGGTAGCCGACGAGAGTCGAACGTCGCCCTGTTGTTTTCTTGAAGTCGGTGGAGTGCCATTTAGTCCAGTCTTCCTCGTGGCCAGCGTTTAGCTCTGCACTGCCGATTGTGGATGTAGACGATTTATTAAAGTACTGGAAACATTAACAAGTTCAGAAGCGTAGCTCCGGCGTTGGAGTCACTCCTGGCCAACGGTCGACACAAGGCTCGCTTTCGTGCAACCACGTCAGTCCAGTCACTCGCGCACTTCTTTGCGTCTTTTAAGGCGACATGTTACTTGTAATGTACATCACCACAAGACAGTAGCAAGCTTCAGGAAATATTAGGTACTTTAGCTTGTATTATATGCTCCTGGCGATTGCAAGCTCTAAAAATTCGACTTGCAGTGAGTAAAAAAAAAAGCAACTCTCAGTGAAGAGAACAAAACGGTGACAAGAATATCTTGCGCAGATTACTGACATGAGCTATCTGGCATCAGCCTAGCAAACGATACGCCAGCGCCTTGAATAAGTAGTCGCGAATGACACATGCCTTTGAAATGAGCTGGGTTCCCAGAACAAGTGCTTCACGATTCTGTTTTACAAATTTAAAATATGCTTTAAACAATGCGAATGCTGCGGAAAGCCGAACCCTATAACATAATCAAAAGCAGCCGTGGCATTCGTTTTCGCGAGAGACGACGCGGTTAGGGTAGCTAGAATGGGGAGGTGTGATGAGCGCGGCGCTTTTTGCTTGCCGGAGAAGGCCCTTTGGCGCGCCGATGCCTCTAGGGACGCAGATGGCAGCGGTGTAGGTAGTGAGCGGCGCGCTTCTCAGAGTTTTCCTCGGGCGCGATGCTTTTTTTTTCATGGGTGGTAGCTGCTATACAAGTAATTCGTCAATCGGTGATTTGGCTGGGTTTCTCTGAAATGCTTGAAGGCGTCAACGACAAAAAAAGTAGATTTAGCGTTGCTGCATTATGCTTGTCCGCAAAACTTAAGGCTTCAGTTCAGCCTCTTGAAGAGCCCCAAGGTTGGCAACGTGAATCACTTAGTGAAGTAGTCTCTCTGTCTGTAGAAAAAAATGCTGCATGAGATGGATTAAAATGATAAAGTATACAAAAGACTTCAATCTGATGCACTAGCAGTGTCTGTCGCCCATGAATTGTACACCGCTGAGCGGCGGATGATCGCCCTGTATATTATGTAGCAAGCTATGCTGTGAGAAATCTGGTACTTCGTAATTATCGTGATGAGTGCTATAACGCCCGCCTTTTTTCCAGTGTTGTTGGTTACGCGTTATAAGTAACACAGTTGCTGGTATAGCACGTTACTTTGGCAATTAGTATTTGACGCACTCGTTATGCATGTCGAAATAGAGCTGCTGCTTAAATTGTGCGAGTTGTAGTTGTCAGCAAGTCGTTCCTGCAACACGGTAGCGCTATTTGTCAGTTCTGTTTCCAAAATATTGCAACAAGGCAGTAGTGGGATTGAGGCATAAAGCGGTAGAGGTTCTATGCTTGGAAGAAAAGGCTACGAAGTGGATAAAGGCTGGTCCCAACCCGCCAGTGTGTTAGCCATTGCCATCGCAAGTAAACATCGTAAATATCCGCCATTATACATTTCCTTGTAAGATTATTGTGGAGGTGCTGGGTAGGTTTACCTGGCTCTCCTGGCAAACTAACACACAACTTCAGAGTGGTCGCTACCTTAATTTTCCTGCAATGGCTCGACAGGCCTACCCACAAAAGGAACAGCAGCCGCAGTAGCAACAGCAGCTGCCTTCCTTGATACTGCCGCCTCCACGAGACCCCGGAACTTTCTCGGGCACAGACAAGGACAAGGTGAATGTCGACGTTCCCCGTTCGCCTCCGCTACATGCTCGAGACACTCTAACGCAGCGCCTCCAGAATAATATTCACCGATTTTCTTGCGCAAAACATCAAATAAGTGTTTTGTTCACTCTCTTCAGACGCAAAACTATCGTCCTTAGATGACATTTGCACTGTAACATGCTGATTCGGACCTATTTTTAACAATAAAATGTTCAATTATGCAACAAAATATGCTTTTATCCATACTGCCACCTACTTCTGGTAGTGGGTCGTATGCCAAGGCGAAGGCTCACACCACTAAAGAAAAGTGCGCGCGTGCGCCCGCCATCGCGAGCAAGCCCAAACGACACACTTCGTAAGAGCTCTGTCAATGAAGTAGTCCTCAATGTCCCGGGGTCACTGGCCATACCGAGGAGGCGCTGAATATACTGAAAAGCCACGCAGCCCGAGGCGCCGGTATGGACACTGGCGGCACAAATGGTCCGCTTCACCGCAGTGCAAGCACGAAGGTCGGCGATCAGGAGTGCGCCAAACATCAGATTTCCGAGGCGAAGCACGTCTGTCGTCAAGGAAGTGTGCTGGTTGTGCCGCAAGATGCACAGGGCTGGCGTAAACGAAGGGTGGGGGCGTGCGTGTGTTCTCGTAGTACCGTAGGGGCTGCGTCGACTGAAGTGAAACCGTGGGAGGTGCCTGAAAAAACAGCGGGGAAGAGGAAGCTGGGCGCTTCAAGGCTTCCGCATAGGTCGAACGCTGGTAGCCAGCCGGGGCGGGTGTGGTGTTATCCAGACTCACAGGGTCACGAAGGGCATGATGCAGATCGTCCTTGACGATGCTTGCAATGGAACTCACCGTAGGTAGTGTTGGTATGGCAGCCTTCTGCAGCTCCTCGCGTACTATAGAGCGCATAAGGTCGCGGCGACACTCGGTGTTGCTCCCAAAAGTCGTGAGAACTTGAGCAGTGGACGTGTTCACTTGCCGCTCATACAGGGTTGATCGATGCTGAAGCATCTTTTCCATCGTGACGGCTTCGGACGAAAACTCGGCGACCGTGTTCGGAGGGCTCCGTACAAGGCCAGCGAAAAGCTGCTCCTTAACTCCCTGCATCAGGTGACACAACTTCTTTTCTTCTGTCATACTCGGATCAGCCCATCGGAACAGGCGCGTCATATCTTCCACATAGGTCATGACAGTTTCATTGGGCATCTGGAGGCGGGCCTGGATCGCTCGCTGCGCTCGTTCATGGCGATCAGCACTTCTGTAAGTATCCAACAGCCGGCGCGCGTTGCTCGTGATTCATGTACCAGGTACGTGCTCCATCCTCCAAATAGAAGTACACACGCCGTAGTTTGGCCGCGTCGTTCAAGTCGTTCAAAGCAGCCACACGTTCGAAGTCGAGCAACCAGTCCTCGACGTCTTCGAGCTCGGTGCCAAGAAACGGTGTCGGAACCTGTGGACTTACGAGGGTGTACCGAGTCACCGAGGGGGTTTTCCGTACCTGTTAAAGTGGTTTGAACGGACGTGCTCATCATACTGGTGTGAACTGCAGGGTCACCTTCGGGTTCATCGGACAAGCCGTTCATCGACAACACTTCCGTTCATCGGACAAGCCGCTGGATCCCCTGATCCTGCGGCTTGTCCGATGAACGGGAGTGTGGACTCGCACTGGGCTTGTGGTGCCGCTTCCAGGAGGGGTCTGAAACATCCGTGAGGGGCTACCCAGCACCTCCACCAATTGTCACGTCGCTCCAGGGGGGTCGACCAGGTTTATCGACGTCTGAGCAACAGGGCTCTAACCAAGCGCATCGGTTGGGCTTGTTTGCCAGAGCGGGGGCCCACGCGCACTTCATTCTTCTTTGTGGTGTGAGCCTTCACTTTGGCATACGACCCACTACTAGAAGTAGGTGGCAATATAATGAAATGCCAACCAACACTGAATGAGGTAGCTCATGGAAACAGGTGACTTTGGACCATATTGCAAGGTACACTGAACATTTAATGTACATAGGGTATATTCACATCACGGACATCCATCTATGTTGAAACACGTGCAGGCTCTTATCGCAAATAAACAAAACATTACCGACAAAAGTATACGAAATCACTTGTGTCTCACAAAAAATCAAGCAATGTTTTGCCGCCTGGCACGAGCAGTGAAGCTGCACCTCGGGTATGATTTCCTTTGTGTGAATGCAATGGTTTTGTGCAGCTTTTGTTATTTTTGATACCGTTGTTGGGCTATTTATCTTCAAAATTTATATTCCTATTTACTTTGTTTTGAATATTTTTGCATATATATCATTTTTGTTGCACCAGTTGCCAACAAAATTTACACAGTTGTCATAATTTTATTCATTATAAATATTTTCTTGCTCTGCAACAGATATTTAAAAAAGTATTTCATAGTAAAAAAATTTGGTTGCTCCAGTGCGTGCTAGAGTACTATTCGAACTTGAAAAAAAAATAACTAATCTCTCGAGACATATGAAAAACAACCGTTTTCGTGCGGTAGCGACGAATAAAGCTGCTACGGCCAACGTATTCGTGCCCATTGTGCAGTGTTTTTGAGAGCGGTACTGAAATAATTGATGCTGTACGCTTATGAAGAGGAGATGGGCATTTTCGTTATCTCGGAGGATGTAGATTGCAGGTTGATTACTTGTTTCTAAGTTTTCATTGCAAGAGTCACTTGATCTCGCGGCAGCTTGAAGGTACGTTTGGTTTTACGTCATGATTTTTCGATTACTGGAGAGACTGAACAATCTGTTGACTGCTGCAACCATCCCTGGCAAGGACATGGACGACTACCGGACTTCTTACGCAAACACCACGGAGTAAACAGCAAGCAGCACGAAGCAGCTCGTGGTAGACGCATACGACGCGGTGCGCCGGCGTAGCTCTTACGTCGATGATTGGCCGCGTCACTCTTCGACAACTAGAGAAGGTCGCCAAAAATAGTCCCCGATCTATTCTCCGAAAGGCAAAAAGGTCTGAGGTGCGCGAGTACAACCGCTTTTGCACTACAGCCTGAGAATAGCGAATGGGGAGCCACCGCGCCGATAGCGTGAGTGGGCCATAAAGTAGAAGGACGCGAGCTTCGTATGCAAGAGTGACAGCGTAATTGTGGGAGCGTCATCGAGGCCTGTCTGTATCGCTTTCTTGATTTGTAGCCTAGCTTCATTTGTAGGTGTATGTCTCAAGTGTTCGTTGTCTGCTGCAACACTATTAGCTGTCCACTACGCCACAATTATTCCTTTTGCGAATCAGCCTAGAGCATACGCATCCGTAAAGTAAGATGCGAACCTACGCAGCTGTTCACTTTGTTGGTGCTTTCGCGGCTCATGATTCTTTGTGCCCGAGCACTTTGTAATAGGTAGGCATCGAAAGCACCCACTTGTTGCACAATTGTGATGTTTTGACACCGGGTGCGATTCTACAGTTCAGCCTCAAAGTATTAAGCGCATGACGATAGTTAAGCGCGAGAACAAAACGACGACACAGAGAAAAGAAGGACACGAAAGCCGTTTTCGTTCTCGCGCTATAACTATTGTCATGCCATACCAGCTAGCCCAAGCTGCCACACTTCTAAGTTATAAACGCATTACGAAGAGACCTACGTCAACTAGAAAACTAGAAATTTAGGTTTTTTTGGCAGTTTCAGCCAATAACGTGGCTTTAAAATACAATGCTTGTTTGCAAAGCAGACTTCTAGGGTTCTATTCTAACCCGAATAAAGATTTTAATATTTAGTTTATGTGAATATCTCTAAATTTCCGGTAGCGGAAAAACATTACACCAGTGCTGGCACTGACACTGCAATTTCCACGAAATGAGCTGCGTCTAACAGCAGGCAGGTAAAACTCAGAACCACAGTACTTTATTTCGACAATTGATATGTCACGCAGATTGCCACGGCATTTATAACTTCGGCGAATATTTCCAGTTAAACTGCGTTCGGCATAGCATGGTTTGTAAAATTTGATATACTTGTGGTGAGGGAGCAACCACTAATGGTTGCCGTTTTCTCCTTCTCAACTGCAGTGAGTTGACTGGCTCCGAGTTCTCGCTCGTGGTGTTGCTTCCAGACGACAGGAACGGGCTCGCCTCTTTGGAATCCAAGCTGACAGCGTTGACGGCACTGCGCTGTTTCAGCCGCCTCCGAAAGCATGGCCAAGTTCGCGTCAGCCTGCCCCTCTTCAAGGTAAAGCAGGTAGGCACACTGGACACCAATTACCGTTGACGTTATATAGCCAGTCAGCAGGCTCCAACTTTTTTTACATCCCCCCCCCCCCGAAAAATCTCGGCAATTCGTAGAGTACACCATGGTGGTCACGTTTTTCGATTCCTAAAGCGCTGTCAACTGCGCAGAGCCTCCATTTTGAAAAACAATTCCTGTGCTTCTTTCCTACACCTGACCAATCCTCCTTTAAGGCGCAGTGACCACAGTCACCCATCAGGGGCACGCAGCTCGACGATTGGTCTAAACTAACACGACGACTCACTATATGTTCCCCTCCCTGTGAGGGAGAAGATTGGCGAGACCACGCGAAAATCTGAAACCAGCTGAGACGAATTCGATAACCCTGACAACTTCCTTATTATAATACTTACTCGCAAAATTTTTTCGGCAGTATATTCCCGCAGCAAACGTGCACATATTTCTCTCTTACAGCAATTTTCGGACATAGTGGTTGTTTTAATGGCAGATTAAGCTTCATCTTGAATTGCTACCGGGTTAACTGGCGGAACATGGGAGAGGCTTTTGTCCTGCAGTGGACGTAGTTAGGCTGATGATGATCATCATCATGATGATGATGATGATGAATTGCTTTACTTCATCATCATTATCATCATCAGCCTGACTACATCCACTGCATGACAAATACCTATGCCATGATCCGCCAGCCAACTCTATCCTCTGCTTGCTGCTGCCAATTTATACCCGCAAACTTCTTAATCTCATCTGCCCACCTAACCTTCTCACTCCCCCTCACCCGCTTGCCTTCTCTGGGAATCCAGTTACTTACCCTTAATGACTAGTCGTTATCCTGTATACATGCTACATGCCCAGCCCATGTCCATTCCCTCTTCTTGAGTTCAACTATGATATCCTTAACCCCGGTTTATCCCCTAATTCACTCTGCTTTCATCTTGTCTCTTAAGGTTACACCTACCATTTTCTCTTCCATCACTCTCTGCGTCCTCCTCAATTTAGTTCATAGTTGGTGATATTGCCATGTACGAGGGAATGCCTGAGCGTTAGCTTGTTTTTAGGCCATGTAAGCTGACAAATCTACGTGTTTAAGAAGAAAGCTTTACATTCACTGAGAAAATAGCTGATGAAATCGACAAGCTGCTCCTCAGCGGCGACAATCTAAATTTGGTGTACAATGCCATGCGGCATCGCCACACCTTCAAAAATGCATAATGCAACAAATATAAACTTTAGAATGTAAATGCGAGCTGGTCGTTTCTATTTCCTATTTAATCAATGCTTCAATCTATGGGTAAGGCAACGCTCAGATTTGCGTGCAGGGAGGTCGAAATTTCCGGAGCCCTCCACTACGGCGTCTCTCATAATCATAGGGTGATTTTGGGGCATTGAACCTCACATATCAATCAATCAACAAGCAAGGCAGCGTTCGTTTGCACTGGTTGTTTTACGCTCGCTCGTGAGTGTCTCTTCGTTTTTTTTGCTATTGTTTTTTTTGCGAGGAGCTTTTCAATTTCAAGCACCGCCCCTGCAGCAGTTAATTAAGCAGGTGTGGAAGTTGTGGACAGTTAGCTGCAGAACTTACTGTAAAATCAGAAGCATTTCTTTGTGTACTGCAGGGACTTTAGGTATCTATCTATCTATCTATCTATCTATCTATCTATCTATCTATCTATCTATCTATCTATCTATCTATCTATCTATCTATCTATCTATCTATCTATCTATCTGTCTGTCTGTCTGTCTGTCTGTCTGTCTGCCTGCCTGCCTGCCTGCCTGCCTGCCTGCCTGCCTGCCTGCCTGCCTGCCTGCCTGTCTGTCTGTCTGTCTGTCTGTCTCTCTGTCTGTCTGTCTGTCCGTCCGTCCGTCTGTCTGTCTGTCCGTCTGTCCGTCTGTTCGTCTGTCTGTCTGTCTGTCTGTCTGTCTCTCTGTCTGTCGGTCTGTCTGTACTCGTACGTGCATGTGTACTCATATGATACAAAGGTAACGTCGAGTTAGCTTCAATTGCAGTTAGGCGCCATCCACTGAAGTTGATTTATGTAGCAGTGTGCGCGAGCACAAGTGCTTCATACTATCTTACCGCTTCTGGTGTTGCTAATATCCATATTGCTAATGGCGTCGTTACGCAAATATAATAACCTGGTTATATAAAAGAGGCGCAGCCGTTTAACGTACATCTGTGTGTGCATTTGTACTCATATTTAGCGTCACTTCACATAGCGCTCAGTATAAAAACATCCAACACAGCCGCCTTCCATCGGCATGCTTCACCCAACATCAATTAAGAAGGTACGTAGGATATGCCAAATTTTTTTTTCTTTGGAGGCACTGCTAAGTAGACTCCGAAATCTCCACTATTCAAATAGAGTTCCCATTCCACGGAAACTCAATCTGACTTACCGTAAAAAAGCGTCTGGCACTCTTTTCCTTTACAGATGAAGGGCGAAGAAGCGCGAACTTCCAGCCTACAACACACAGTGATACCCAACCGTCCCTTAAAACATATTGCCTCAGTCTAGGCGCCACAGAAGCCGCTTTAATGAAGAAGTTAATGGCATACCGCTTTGTGATAGCAAAACAAAGTTCTTGTGATCGCCATGCCCGGAATCATGAAACTCAATCCGAGTCATTTGAATCCTTCAAAAGTGACAACATCTAAAACATCGTCAAAACTGCAACAAAGGCTAGAGCAACAACAAACAGTAACAACAACCAGTAGAAATTTTATGCCCAGTCACGTATCTAGATAAGAAGCAAGTATATCGTTCATAGTCGCGTAACAACGGCACCACTAACATTTGGAATACCAGCACCAGCAGTGGTAAGCATGTAAATTATGACATACATGGCTTCTATGTTTTCATCATGATGTTTTGTCTTCGAATTTGTATTTGCCTATAATTGGCGTCACGGTATTCCTAGTTCACTATGTGTGAGGCTTGCAAAATGGCCGGGAGCACGCTTTGAGCATAGCATGTAGTCATGTATTACATGACACACATGTCATGATTGTCATGTTTGGACATGTAATTTACCTTTGTCATTCGTTCGCGTCACGTAATAACAAATTTGGTATAAGTGCAGATAGTGAAACAGCCGCGAGCACGCTATGAGCTTAGCAAGTAGTCATTATTAACATGAAACGCATGTTATGATGCATGTTATGCAATACTAATTACGGTATAGATCCAATCACTCAAAAAATTTACAGAAATTTTCTTGCAGAACGAACTTGTGCATCTGCTCTTTTTTCACACGAACTGTACGCGAGTGGAATCGCCTCCCTGGTGGGATTGTGGAGGCGGCGACAGTGGCGTCATTCTTACCGGAGCTAAAACACTTATTGCATGTCTTCCTGCCATATTTGTACTCTTTGTTTTGTGACGTTGCGTTGTTAGTACACAAGTGATGTTAGTGCGCACTTATATAGGTAATATGCGCAATTGCATGTCATGCTTTGTATATTTTTTCTTTTTACCGCATTATAACCTGTGTGTCCGCGGCATTCTATGTGCATAATATATTGTGAAAATGTTCAGTGTGCTATGTTTATATGTTACCCACTCCTGCTTAAGGCTTCACTCTGAAGCCAGCAGAAATCCTGTAAATAAATAAATAAATAAATAAATAAATAAATAAATAAATTACCGAAATGGCCAGGGGAGCTAAACGTCGTAGGCGGCTAGATAGACAGCTAGATAGAAAGATATGGTCATAGTCGCCGAAGCTCGCAAGGAAAGTTTTTTTTTTAATCCAAAGTCGTTGGCAGGTGGCAGCACAGTGTAGTTTTAAGAAAGAGTAGAAAACACCTGCTTTTGCTTTCCTACCGTCGCGTTTTCAGCGCAGTGCATTAAGCCCTATGATCTCTAGAATTAGGTATTTATGCAGTTAAAAATAAAGTAACAGCCTTAATATTACGAGCCTGTTGATGTTGCGCCCACACATGCGTAATGTTTGCCCGTTGAATAGAAGTGTTCACTTGTCTGAACGCAACCAGGGTATCTCTTTGGTGGTTGCTCGTCAAAGCACTGAACTCCTGCTCTAGTAAGTGAATCGAGTGAGAGACAAAATCAAAGAGGTAGGCAGACCAAAATTTCACTTTGACGTTCCCCGGGGCATCAGCTTTCTTCCCGTTATATTATACATATATTACACAACATTATTCATAATTATACCACATCTACTTTGGAATCAATAATTGCCACTGGTGCCAGCTTGTCACTTATTTGGAAAGTTACTGCAACGTTGCTACTCCTTACGATGAATATATAAGTTGATCATTGCTCAAGGGGACGTCATTTGACCACCCGCGCTGTGCACACTTCGTGTCTTAGTGGTGGGAACGCCATCCGACATTCTGGAGTAGTCACTGGAGCAGGCAAAATCTACTTTTAGAGCAGCTACCTGTGTGTTCAGATAACACAATGCGAAATTCTGCACTTTCTAGATTTCTGCACACTCGTCATCACACTCAGTTCCGGAATCATGATTGTCATTAGTCTTCTTCAGGGTCTCTGGCATGAGTAATCTCAAGTTCAGGAGCCGCAGCAGCTTCATTGCTCTTGGTTCGGGTGCGTCGTGTGAAATTAGATACTCTCATTGTGTTCTGGTGTCTGGAGCTTATGCGTCAGGTAACTGAGCATTTCAAGGTGGGCCTGATTAGTGAGAAGCAGAGACAAGGCGGCAGCAGATGGCGCTCTGATGTGTGAGTTTACAGCAACCGAAAAAGTTTCACCTGACAGCAGACGACGTAGGACAGCCTCGCACAGCGAAAACTTGGCACTGGCCGCGCAAAACTCGCTTGACACTCTGCTTGTAATCCCAGTGCTTGGAGATTGAGGAAGCTCCCAGCACTTCTCGGCGAGGGTTCTGATCGTTGGGCAATAAGAAAAAGGAACATGATACGCCATCGATCACCCGCTCACGAGCACTCCATCTCCGTTCCGTATCGGAGCCCGTAATCCACACCTTCTGCGCCCATCGCTGGAATATCAGCTGAGGACCAAGGGAGCTTGTGAAGCGTTCTCACGGAAATTTAAAAAAAATTCCTTCTGAGAAAAAGATTGCTCACGAGTAACGCAGTACACACCGTGAAATGGTGGCTGTGGCTACCATCTTAGTAGAGGCATGATTAGCTGTTGGCGTTCGGCAATTGAGAAGGAGCGTTTTCCTCGCAGGCCTAGCGAGTTTAATGTGGCAACGTTTTCGGGCCAGATAGTGCTTACAGTGCGCCTCATATTACTTTTTTTAATAATGCCTGATTTTAAGGTAAACTGTATTAGAAATTAGGTCACCGATACTTGACTCTGTCGGTTATTTCATCAGAAACAACTATCTATAGGTTATAATTAACCTAGCCTTTAGACTAACAGATCAAAGCCATTTGGTGTCTAAATTCGCACCACCAGAAAATAGCATGTTTCTGAAATCCTCGGAAAGCAAAAGCTCAGCTTCACTATTGCTGGCAAAGCATTGCGGGAGCTTCCACTTCAGCAATTTTTTTAACTTCTTTGGACGTTCTATCGTCTTTAGAAAGGCTCTAAAAGGTCTTTCTTCAAGATTTCGCTGTGACTGTGCTACGCGTTTTACACAGGCTTGGCGGTTTTTTTTCGTATATACTGTTGCATTCTCAACGCATTGTAATAAACACTGCGGTCTTCAGAATTACATATATATGCATTTTCTCAAATAAAAGACTACACTGCGCAATACTTGAATATAATGTTCCACGTCAGATATGCTTAATATTCGCTTTTTGATTGACAAGTTTCTTACATATTAACGCGAAAAGCAGATAAAAATGGCTGGTCGTTGAGGAAAGAGTTAAACTTTCCCCATTCTCCTGAATCGGTTTGCAGACGCAGAGAAAGAAACACTCAGACAGACCAAAAAACACAAATTTTTGCGTTGAAATATCGCAAGAAGGAATACCGCCTTTAAATTTTCTCTGTCTAGAAATCATTATAACATGAAAGTGAAACGCCTATTCACTAAGGTGGTTGAGCCACAGCGAAATATACTTTCGTAATGAGTAATATACTCGAGCCTTTTCGTGGCCGAGCAAGGAAGGACCCAACCAGCCGATAGATGGCGTACGAGTGTTTACTTCTGCTCGTTAGTGAACACATATAATAGCCGCCTCAGGAATACCCTGAAGACGCATGTTTTGCATTCCTTTTTTTTTTCGAATAGAAAATTTATTCATTTGTGGAATTCCTCCTATCTGCTCTGCATTGTATGACGCTGAAAACGTTTAATGCGTTACAACAAGAATCAGTAACGTTTGAATAGAAAGTTTTGACGCTTTGTAAATGTTTTGCACAAAGGGTGGACATTCAGGTGGTTTATATGTACTGTTCATGCATTCCCTTTGTGGAAGCATGAGTGTGTAGCCTAGAGGTCAAGACACTTGGCTTAAGGGTATGGATTAAACTCCTAGCATTGGAGAGAAACATTTTTGTTTTTATTCATGCTAAAAGTATTATCATCTCTGACCAGCCGCTCATGGCGCTGAACGCAGCGCATTAGCTCAGCCGAAGGGTCCCACGGGAGCACCTGCTATTACCGTAAGAATGTTTCTGCATGATTTAGTGTTCATTGTGCATTATTTTGCCAGAAGGGTGAAAGAATGAGTGCTACAGAAAGAAATTGCAAAGACACGCGAAGTATGAGAAGAAGATCAGTACTTGCAGGGCGCACCTCATACGGACAGCTCGCACAAAATGAGCATACACAGGACGTGCACGGGCTGCCAACTCCCACAACTTCGCGAAGCACTTTGGGCGAGTAAGGGAGTTTCCCTAGAGGCTCCATGGAAATAATACGCCACTAGCCTTCATGAAATGAATGTGCAGAGTGATTGCATTTTACTTGAAAAAAGGGTGGTTGTGCCCGCATCAACGCAGGTTGACGTGCTGTGACTTCTACATCAAGGGCATTCAGAAGTGGTGAAAATGAAAGCGGTGGCCCGTAGCCATGTTTGGTGGGAGCCATGAACGCTGACGTCACGCCAACGGTGCAAGCACGCCACACCTGCCAAGAAAATCGGCGAGTACCGAGACGGGTGCCAATCAAGCCATGGCTATTTTCGGAGAGACCGTAGTCCCGGATTCATGTGAACTGTGCTGGCCCATTAAGGAATGCCTACTTGTTTATAGCAGTCGACGCATATTCGAAGTTTATAAAAGTATGAAGTCTGTTTACTGCAGCCACTTGTAGTTGCCTGCGAAAAATGTTCGCTATGCCTGGAATCTTTGATGTAGTCGTATCGGACAATGACCCAGCGTTCGCGAGTGAAGAATACAAAACCTTCTTGCGTAAAACTGGCATCCTACAAATTCTAGTACCACAGTACCACCCAACCTTTAAGGTAGCAGCGTAGCGCGCCGTACAGACCATTAAACAGCAGCTGAAAAAAAAGCGCAGCCACGGGATTATTTGCACCTACTGATAGCGAGAATTTCACTCACATACGGGACCCCTTCGCGTGAAGTAGCAGGTTGTAGTCCCACTGAACGTCCCGTGGGCTCAATGTGGAAAACAGCATTAGAGTTATTACGGCCTCACTTACGGCCGCGTTGATGTCTCAACAGATCTCTCAGTCTCCGGGTCAACACAGGATTGGCAGGAGCCGTAGCCACACCACCAGGAACGACTGTTTTTGTTAGTAATTTTCGTTCAGGTCCTCCCTGGGTACTGACAATGGTAGAAGCGGACAACGAGTTTAAGGCAGTGCTAATACTACCAGATGGCTGCCAATAGACACAGCACCCTGATCATCTGCTGACGGTGCCGTGGCAGCCTGAGCAGTGAGTGTATTCTGGCCGCTCCCATACAGGCCCTCTAGATGCTCCAAGCATGAAACCAGCTGTGCCTCTGAATGCTGCGGGTGCTGCCTCGTCCTACGTACCAACAGAGAACACTCATACCGCTGCAACTATGGTTGCTTCGTCTGGGCAATTTAAGGGCACATGTGTCACCAATGATCCGAGTGGCCCCGCCGGGTTGGTCTAGTGGTTAAGGTAGTCAGCTGCTGACCCGGAAGTCGTGGGATCGAATCAAGACAGCGGTGGCTGCATTTTCGATGGAAGCGTGAATGTTGTAGGCCCGTGTGCTCAGAATTAGGTGCACGTTAAAGAACCCCAGGTGGCCGACATTTCAGGAGCACTCCACTATGGCGCCTCTATTCATATGGTTTTGGCACGTTAAACCCCACATATCAGTCAATGATCCGGGTGGTGGTGCCAGTGCGCCGGTAGATGCCCCGAAGCCAAGGGCCCTTTTTGAGACTCCACTTCACCGCAGCTCGTCAGTGCGGAAACTATTTATGCGTCAGGTGCCCCATTAATCAAGTGGAACTCTGTACTGGCCTATAGTAGCACTCATTGATTTTTTGTCTAGCTTCTTGTAGTTTTTTAAGGGAGGAAGGAATGTTATGTTACTGCCATCAGCCATGGTCTCTGAGATGGCTGGTGCGCAGCGAGTTTTTCTACAGCCGTCCCAAACGCACGGAGAAAGCTTGTTTCCAGAGGTGGGCGTGACCTCCTCTCCACTCTTTTTTCCGCACCACGGCACTGCTTTATAATGCAGAAAAGGCTGCCGCGCTGGTGGCGAAGCTTGCATGTGACGAGAAAAAATGGTTTTCCGCTTTCATATAACTCCGCACTCAATTGGGAATGTCGGGCCGAGATGTATGAGAGGCTATGTCAATGCTCGAGGGTATAGAGAGTGGTCCACATAACTTGAGGCTAGAAATTGAAAATTAAATTGTAGTATAGGCATGGCGTGCGCATACCAGCGCCGGACCAGCAACATACTAACGTAGTCAGCAGAAGGGAAAAAACGTTTATTCAGAAGTGTAGAACGTATTTATAGAAAGCTTAGTGGTAGACTGATAACGATGAATACGTGGTAGTAGCAATAATCTGATGAGATGCAGGCTGCCAGCTGAAGCGTCAATGTGTGCGCTGTAGCGGATTCCGGTGCTGTTCAGCAGTTGTCACTTCGAATCCCAGCGCTGATCACCAGTTGTTGCCGACCGAGGTCTGCCCGGTTTTTTGAGGTAGCGTGGTGTAACTTCGGGTGGAGGAAACGAACAATGACAACATGGGGATAGGAAAAACAAACTGGTTTATGGCACTATTTACAATTATTTACAGCATGAGGTTAGAAGTTCACAAACCACTAGGGGGGGGGTTGAACCGTCACATGGTTCAGAGCGACGTCTAGTACTCTGCGGCATCGTTTTAAGCCCTGTGGGGCTCCTCCTTTTTGAGTGGAACACCAATCACACACACACAACAGGCGATGGGTACGAGCATGCACGGCCCACGTGAACGTCCAATATTGAGTCGTGATTACTGCACTGCAAGGTGGCGCCAGCGGGGCTCTTCCTCGTCGTGTGTGTGTGCCGCTGGTCGAGGGGTCCCAAGCTCCTGACAGCATACATCAAACGGTCCGCCGATCTGTTCGCTCAATTAGCAGAGCGATTTGCGGCGGCCGCCGCGGTTTCTTCCAAGGAAGATGCTGTCTTTGTGGTCCTTTCTGGAGCGGCTTACGACGTCGTGGCGACACGACATCTCATCCTCCCTCCGGCTAGCAGGGACAATACCTGGCGGCATAGGCAGCCGGCCGGTCGGCTACTTGTTTGACGAGTAATAGAGCGCTGCTCCCCCGTCAGCTCTGGCGCCGGTCATAACAGCTTACCCCTCGCCAGATGAGTCACGAAGTGCAGCAGTCACCTTTGCTGCTCGAAGGAACGACGAAATGGTCCGTAGTATCATGCCAGGAACTCGCCTTCGCTTGCCGCATGGTCTGGGTAATTGCTGAAAACTTCGACAGCATCTCTGAAACTCGACCACAAGCACAAGCAAGCACTCGGCCCCCTTCGAACAAACCAAGCCAAAAGAGGGATGGCAAACCAATTTTCTTCACTAGCTCTTAACAAAAAGCTCACACTCAAAACTCTCAGGACTCACTTGCGCTGAGAAACCAGACGTGCTACCTTACACAATTCACATAATAAGATACACGAAAAAAAAAAACTAAAATATCAATTTTCGTACATCAAGAGCACCCGTAGATAGTTTAGAAAGAGCGACTGAGTGCGTCAGCTTTTCTATTCAAATGGCCCTTATACATAATGTCAAAAGGATGTTTTTGAAGAGTCAAGCTCTACCTCAAGAGGCGACTATTCTTCGATGTCACGGTTTGCAGCCACGTAAGGGGACAATGGTCTGTCTCTACTGTATATTCAGCACTTATGTGATAACACTGCAACTGATGAATGGCCTACACAATGCAAGCGCACTCTTTATGTGAAGCGCAGTAAGTTATTTCTCGAGAACCCAAATTGTGGCTCAAGTAGAGCACATCATACTCGTTGCCACTGTCGTCCCGACATATAACGGCTGCCTCCTTTTTTCATCGCTGGCCACTTTAATCGGTTCTGTCCCGCGGAGAGCATCGATCAAGCACGCGGATGTGGAACAAACTCGGATCGAGCGAGCACTGCAATTGTTCTAACATCCATCTTTGTTTACAGCCGCCAATAATCACCTACTACGGAGACATTAGGCTCACCAGCCTCTCAAAAGCTTAACCGAAACTGTGACCTAACGGTCTAACTCAAAGGTTCGGGAAAGCCTGATGATCTGCCCATGATCACTCGATCAATCTATCTTCAAAGACTTCAACAACAAAAAGAAAGAAACACTGCCTTCTAGCAGGTTTGTTCGGTTAAACTTACCTGCCTGTGCTAACGCCTAATATTTCACAGTCTTTCTAAACGCTCATGCCTACAATACGTTGTAACTCACCATGTACAACACAAAAGTGATCTTATGTGAAACACTCATAAAAAGCACCCCACAACACTTGCACTGGTTTATGCTAAAACCGTGCACCGATGGCTCTCAATTATCATTCTGCGTAACGACAACTGTACCATGTCGCGCCAATCTTAATCATTTTACGAAATCAATGGGTCTATGTTAACTATTTTCCTCAAATGCTCGTTCACTCCAAATCAATAAGGCAGTGAAGGCATACGATATGACACTAAACCTTTGAAAAAAAGCTAGGAAAATTACGCATTTTCTCAGTTTTTACCTTATGCAAATTTTCGCACTCATGATTAAACTTCAATTTTCAGTCTTTAGTTCGGTGGTTTTCTTTTTGAAAAATTTACTCTGCATCACGTAACTTACAAAATTAAATTTGCTGAAACCGGCATCTCCAGTGCAACACTGAGTAAACACATTTAACACGCACGTGCAACAATTGTTCAAACTTACCGTGCTGCTTTTCTGCACTAGATTCGCCTGAATCGCACACGGTGGGATCGCGGTCCTGGCGGTTTTCGAACACGCTAGAGGCTACAAAACGCACGAATGCTAGGCTGTGTCCTGCTGTCACGCCTCATTCTGCACTTCAGCCGGCTTTCCTCAGGAATGTGAAAGGAACGCCCAGAAGCAGAGGGGAAGCCTAAGTAACAGTGTCTTTGTGGTCGCCCCCACGCAGTAGTTAGCCGTTGTGCCTTTTCGACTTTGACCCTTCGGGCAAGGCCGCTTTCTCGAAGTCGTTGAACAGAACCGCGCGTTTCGTTGGGGTGACACACCTCGTTTTCCCCCTCTACACCTGGCTGGCCGCTTGTGCCTCCATGCACGCCACCATTGACGTTCCCTGAAACGGATTAACGGCCTAGCCTGTCGTCTTTGTTAGGAAGAAGTGGGACCTGCCCTAGGCTTACGCAGTGCCGAACGCCTCCACTTCTTTCTTTTTCTGCGATGTTTGCAAACCAGCTCGCTATTATTGCTGCACTGATGAAGCGTGGCGTTCTTGCTCTCATCAGCCACTGCGCTAACTGTGCCTACATTTGACGGTGTCGAAACGTCCTCTAGAGGCACGAAGAAGTTTTTCAGACTCTTACTGGGCCCATTAGGACTGCTTGCACCTTCCTCATCCACGCAAGGAACGTCTTTAGACATCGTCCCTACCTCCAGACCGGCCACGGCCTCATTCTCGGCATAGTCTACCTTGATGGATTCTAGAATACGCGGGCCCCTCTCTGGCGCCATCTCTGTTTTTAGCGCTTCATGACGCGTCTCAACTTCCATCGCTTCGTGACGCGCCGCGCTTTCAAACTCCGTTGCGAGTCTTTTTTTTTCTTTTGGCTAACAGAACTTCCAAATCTTCTGAATAGCTCTGCTTTCAACACTTCGTAGTTGTTCGCGTGCTGCTCCCTGAGTCGCGCAACAGCATCCGGTGCCTCGCATGGCAGAACCGTGCGTAGCTTCTGAGACCAGGTGTCTCGCTCACACTTCAGTTGACTACACTTTTGTTCAAAGGGTCTAAGATACAAGCCCATATCCCATTATGCGTCATATGGCTGCACATACCTAGACATGTCGAACTCTGCATCGCTGTGGAGTAAAAGTGCTCCTCGCTGGGGTCCCAAACTCTTATTCAACTCGTTATCTTGTTTGAAAAACTCCAACACGAGGTCTAGTTTTTCTTCTCCCTTTCCTTTCATCTGAGCTGCTCTTAACAATCTTTCAATGATGAGGTCCTATTCTCCACTTAGTTCCTCATCATCAGCCCTCAAATCTTTAATCACTTATATGATTATGGCTTTTCATGCCCAACCATTTGTATCAATCCCCGATTCCTCACAAAACACCAACAATCTGACTTCTGCAACTCCCGTAAGTTCATGATCGTACTGAGTGCTCGCTACTTCCAAAAAAAAAACTTCCCGAAAAAGCGAAACTGAGTCTTTCGGCAAATTTAACTACCAGTTATAAAATTTACCCTCGTTTAGAACTTAGTTCACTCGAAGGAAAAGCCAAGCACTCACTCAAACGTGATCCATGTCTCGAGCCAGCTGCTTCTCGTGGGCCGACTGTTGTTGCCACTTGTAGCTTCATATCCGACCGCTGCCAACCATTGTTGCGACTTGTAGCTTCGTATCCCACCGCTTCCATCAGTTGTTGCGGATCCCAGCGCTGTGCTCCAGTTGTGGCTTCGAATCCGAGCGCTGATCACCAGTTGTTGCCGAGCGGGGTCTGCCCGGTCTTTTGTGGTAGCGTCGTGTAACTTCGGGTGGAGGAAACGAACGCTGACAACATGGGGATACGAACAACAAACAGGTTTATGACACTATTTACAATTAATTACAGCATGAGGTTAGGAGTTCACAAACCACTAGCGTGGTGGTTGAACCATTACATGGTTCAGAGTGACGTCCAGCACTCTGTGGCGTCATTTTAAGCCCTGTCGGGCTCCTCCTTCTTGAGTGGAACACCAATCACACACAAACAACAGGCGAGGCCCCACGTGAACGTCCAATATTGAGTCATGATCACTTCACTGCAGGGTGGCGCCAGTGGGGCTCTTCCTCGTTGTGTGTGTGCCGCTAGTCGAGGGGTCCCAAGCTTCTGACAGCATACACCAAACAAACAGTCCGCAGATCTATTCACTCAATTAGCAGAGCCATTTGCGGCGGCCGCCGCGGTTTCTTCCAAGGAAGATGATGTCTTTGTTGTCCTCTCTGGAACGGCTTACGGCGTCGTGGCGACACGACGTCTGATCCTCCGGCTAGCAGGGACAATACCTGGCGGGCGTAGGCAGCCGGCCGGTCGGCTACTTGTTTGAGGATTAAAAGAGCGCTGCTCCCCCATAAGCTCTGGCACCGGTCATAACAGCGCGCGCACTGACACAACAATACGTGAAGGCACAAAATTCCTCCCACCTTGGAAACAAAAGCGCTGTACTGGCTGGCGTTCTCTTGTTGAGCGCCTGAGAGCTTGTTGGGTGACACCGGAATTTCTTAGACTCGCTTTGACCTTTGGTGATGCCCGCTGTGCAGAAGCGGCCTCTTTCGGTATGGGCGGAGCACACATGCTTTCATCTCGATTTACCTCTTCCGGATGCGATCGATCTCTTGCTTGGTCTGGCTCGATGCAACTTTTGCCGGTGGTTAATGGTGCCTGATCCTTCGGAGCGTCCTGTCGCGGGCGAATCTGATTTACGTGCCCCTGCCCGACACCATCCAATGTTTCCATGGTCACCATTCTCTCTCCGGGCGTCACCTTTACATTGCCGGGCGTCCATTTCAGTTCAGTTCAGCTTATTACCTTCAAGGCCCCCTTGTCTAGGTGGGGCATTACATAAGGGGTGGGGTTTCATTTAGGTTAACAATAAGCAGTAAAAGTTGTTTTAGTATTGAAGATGATCAATAATACGGTCTTGAAAGGCAGATGATGAGGAGGTGTTGGCGATGTCCCGGGGAGGCCGTTCCAGTCCGTGGCTGCTCGAAAAAAGAACGAGGCAGAAAAAGCAGTGGTGCGCGATGATGGGCGGGAAACCTAAAATAGATGACTGGTTCGATGAGATATGCGTGCTGCGGCTGCTATATAAGGTGGCTGATTGAGGGAAGAATGAAAAAATTTGTGATAAAGCACGAGATTTGCAGTGCGACGGCGCAAAGAAAGGGGTGGCAGTCTAGATTTCACTTTCAAAGATGAAATACCGATATCGTATGAGTAAGATGAGTGAATGAATCTGGCAGCGAGGTTTTATACCGCTTCTAATGATTTGATTAAATACGCTTGATGTGGGCTCCATAGGGCACATGCATATTCTAATTTAGGTCTGATTAAATATTTGTACGCAAGTAATTTTGCTTGTAAGGGGGGCTAGGCGGAGATGGCGTTTGAGAAAACGAATTGCTTTATTAGATGCTGAAACTGTTTCAGCGATGTGGGTGCGCCATAATAAATCATAAGAGATTTATAAGATGGTACTGATTCAATCGCGGTGTTAACGATAGATTATTGGAAGCGATATGGGCTGCGGCGACAGGAAAAGGACACAAGTTCACATTTAGAAGGATTAGGGGTCATTAACCATGTGTCACACCAATTAAGCACGTTGTTAAGATTGGTTTGGAGATACAGGTGATCATGCTGGTTACTCATAGTGTGATAAATCGCACAGTGCTGTAGGATACATGATCGGGCAATTCATTATTATATATTAGGAATAGAAGGGGACAAAGGACAGATCCTTGAGGAACGCCTGATGTGACTGGGAGAGAGTTAGATAGGTGACCAATAACAAAGACTGCCTGAGATGGTTAGTGAGAAACCGTACAATCGAACGAAGAATATTAGGGTCTAGGAGCAGGTGTGAAAGTTTTAGCAAAAGGCGGTGGTGCGGAACTTTATCGAAAGTTTTCGCATACTCTAGAAAAATTACATCAGTATACATGTTATGGTCTAGGGTAGTGTGCAAGTCATTAGGAAAGAGCGCTAATTGTGTTTTGCAGGAGAGACCTTTACAAAATCCGTGTTGTGATCGATGAAAAAATTGACATGAGTCCAAGAAACTTGTGATTTGAGAGTAAATGACGTGTTCCATGATTTTACAGGGTACACTAGGTAATGAAATGGGGTGTAGTTCAAGGGTGAGTCTCTGTTACCTGATTTGTACACTGGAACGACCTTCCCCATTTTCTAGTCATCTGGAATGATTCTTGAGGTGAGTGACTGTGAAAAATCAAAGATAAATAGGTGGCACAAATTGATTTACCATTCTTTAGTAGCTTAGAATGAATTGAGTTCATACCGGCTGATGATGACAGCTTCATATTATCGATTACGGGCGAAATGCCTTTTTCGTAAAACGAGATAGTTGGCATGAATGCTTCGATGTTAACTGATGGTGACTGTGAAGGTGCGTCAAGTTCTTGAGTAAAGACAGATGCGAATGCGGTGTTAAATATTTCCACACATTCATGGTTTGTCACTGTTTGGTGCGCGTCGTTAGTCAGTGTGATGTCGTGAGTCTGCTTTGGATTTAAAAGTTGCCAAAATTTCCTAGGGTTCCTTGTTAATAGTTTTAGTAAGTCATCGTGATAAATTGTATGCTTGGCGTTCCGGATCTCAACTAGGTATGATTTTTCAACTTCGAAGTATTTATCTCAGTCACTCCAGGTGTCACGGCGTTTGGTCGAACGGAACAGCCGTTTCTTTTTATTTTCCAGCCGCGTTAAACGTACAGAAAACCATAGCTTATTGTGACTAGTATGAAAGGTAACCCTCGGAATGAACATGTTAGTGAGCACACTTAATTTATTTTTGAATATTGACCAGTTTTCATGTAGTGTGCGAGTGGGAAACCCTGATTTGTACTCAGAAAAAAAAGGTGTTCAGGTCTTCAGTTATTGCATTGTAGTTTCTCCGGTCGTGAAGGCATATTGTTTTTGCGGATGTGTACTTTGGAGCTGAACTGAATGAGAATAGAGCATGTATGATTTTATGGTCGCTGATTTCTGGAGATAACTGACAGATGAAAGGTTCTCAGGACTGTTAGTATTAGGTCTAGGATTTTTGCTGTTTCTTGCGTAACGCGTGTTGGTTTTGAGACTAACTGACTCACGTTAAAATTTAAACATACGTCAATGAAATTTTTAGCCTCTGCATGACCAAATAATCACGAAATGCCTAGGTTATGCCATTCAATGTTTGGGTAATTGAAGTCACCGAAGAGAAGGAAGCGAGTATTTGGGTAAGTGGCAACAAGTTGCCTTAGGCTATTGTTTAAATGCCTACAGAAGTCTGGATTAGTATGCGGTAGCCTATAGCAAACGCCAAGAAGTACTGTTAGCGGAACAGCGTGACAAATGGGCCGTAATGATTCAATGTCGGAGGTGACGTGTACAACGAAACATAATATACCTTGGTGAATTGCGACCAGAACAGCACCCCCTCGAGTACATTTTCGGTCTCTACGATACTCGCGGAATACAGATAAGTCAGTCAGAATTTTAGCGTCCGAAACGTTATTGTTTAGCAGAGTTTCAGTTAGTACCAGTATATTGCTTCTTGATGACAACACAATGTTCGATACGAGTTCGTGCTTTGGAAGGAAACTGCAGATGTTAGTAAATATCACGGAAAAGAGTGGTTTAGCAAGTGCCGGGCGTTGTCGGTTTGTAGGTACATGGTGACAGGACGATTGCTATGTGATTTTTTAACTGTGCTAGACAATTTTTCAAAAATATAACGTTTCGAACCGATGTGCAAGGTTTTATATCACAAGGAGAACTTAGCAGATTTAGCCTTGGCAAATGCTATGAATTGTTTTCGCGCGTGTCGAACGGAGAGCGAAAAGTCCTCTATAATGCTAAAGTTAATATTTTTGATTTCTTGCCATTTGATAGGATCGAGTCCTTTGTTTTGTAACATCAGAATTTTACGATTATGGGACGATTTCCACCGAGTGAATGACGACCAAGGCGATGAGCTCTCTTGAAGTCATGAGGTCCTACGGTTATTCCGAGATTATTATGGCAGAAATCGATAACTATTTTTTCTGAATCATTCCATGTTTCACCCACAGTAGGGCAGGAGATGACATTAAAGACGAGGTTATTTCGACGTGATCGATTTTCGGCGTCGTCTAGGTGGTCGTCTAACTCCTCGATCTTTCGAGACATGCTGCTTGTGTCTGGCTGCATATTTTGGATGTCGTTTCGGATAGGAATAGGGGCCTGGTAGTGTGCTTCTAGGTCGGTCATCCGTTCGCATAAATACGTTGGTGTTCTATTAGTAGTGTTTAGCTGAGAGTTGAGGCTCTGTACTTCGGTAATTACTTTGGATTAGCCTGCAGCTATTGTCTGAAGTTCTGTTAACACGGCATCGTTTCCGCAAGGGCCAGGGTTAGTTTCTACATCTCCTGACAACATCAACAAGGAATGAATAACGGAAACACATTCGGCGGCAATGGCGAGACAGCACTTTGGGCTCGGCAACTGCACACAGACGTAATTGCTAGATTTTTTTGCAAACAGCGCGTAGGATTTACTAACCTGCATCGCAAAGATTAGCGGGTGTGATGGCTGCGTTGAGGAGCAGTCACAGAGCCCATGGGGTGGTCCCGGCGGCGGCTGCGCTTTTATATGCAGCGGAGCTGTTGACGTCGATGATGATGTGGCCGTCCACACTGCTTTGAGTTCCAGTAGCCATGCCCCCCTGGCGGCCAGGTCATCCCGGGTTGACTGTTGACGAGCGACAGGTGGTAGCATCCTAACGCTGCTGCGAAGCACGGCAGTGCGCACCCCGGTGACGCACCGGCAAAGATGCGTACCAAGGTCAGCAGTAGCTGACTGGTGATCATACGGAAGATTGTCTGCATCGCAAAGATTAGCGGGTTAGATGGCTGCGTTGAGGTGCAGTCACAGAGCCCACAAGGCGTCCCGGCGGCGGGTGTGCTTTCATATGCAGCGGAGCTGTTGACGTCTATGATGATGTGGCCGTCCAGAATGCTTTGGGTTCCGGTAGCCACTGCCCCCCTGGCGGCAGGGTCATCCCGGGTCGACTGTTGACGACCGACAGGTGGTAGATATCCTGACGCCGCTGCGAAGCACGGCAGTGCACACCCCGGTGACGCACCAGCAAAGATGCGCACTGAGGTCAGCAGTAGCTGGCTGGTGATCATACGGAAGATCGCCTCCATCGCAAAGATTAGCGGGTTAGATGGCTGCGTTGAGGTGCAGTCACAGAGCCCACGGGGCGGTGCCGGCAGCGCGTGCGTTTTTACTTGCAGCGGAGCTGTTGCCGTCGATGGTGATGTGGCCGTCCACAATGCTTTGGGTTCCCGGTAGCCACTACACCCCTGGCGGCACGGTCATCCCCGGTCGACTGTTGACGAGCGACGGGTGGTAACATCCTGACGCTGCTGCGAAGCACCGCAGTGAGCACCTCGGTCACGCACCGGCAAAGATGCGTACCGAAGTCAGCAGTAACTGGCTGATGATCATGCGGAAGATCGTCTGCATCGCAAAGATTGGCTGGTTAGATGGCTGCGTTGAGGTGCAGTCACAGAGCCCACGGGGCGGTGCCCGCGGTGGGTGCGCTTTTATTTGCAGCGGAGCTGTTGATGTCGATGATGATGTGGCCGCGTCCACACTGCTTCGAGTTCCAGTAGCCATGCCCCCCTGGCGGCCTGGTCATCCCGGGTCGACTGTTGACGAGCGACAGGTGGTAGCATCCTGACGCTGCTGCGAAGCACGGCAGTACCCACCCCGGTCACGCACCGGCAAAGATGCGTACCGAGGTCAGCAGTAGCTGACTGGTGATCATACGGAAGATTGTCTGCATCGCAAAGGTTAGCGGGTTAGATGGCTGCGTTGAGGTGCAGTCACAGAGCCCACGGGGCAGTCCCGGCGGCGGGTGCGCTTTTATTTGCAGCGGAGCTGTTGACGTCGATGATGATGTGGCAGTCCAGAATTCTTTGGGTTCCGGTAGCCACTGCCCCCCTGGCGGCCCAGTCATCCCCGGTCGACTGTTGACGAGCGACGGGTGGTAGCATCCTGACGCTGCTGCGAAGCACCGCAGTGTGCACCCCGGTCACGCACCGGCAAAGATGCGTACCGAGGTCAGCAGTAGCTGGCTGATGATCATACAGAAGATCATCTGCATCGCAAAGATTGGCGGGTTAGATGGCTGCGTTGCGGTGCAGTCACAGAGCCCACGGGGCGGTCCCGGCGGTGGGTGCGCTTTTATTTGCCGCGGAGCTGTTGACGTCGATGATGATGTGGCCGTCCAGAATGCTTTGGGTTCCGGTAGCCACTGCCCCCCTGGCGGCACGGTCATCCCCGGTCGACTGTTGACGAGCGACAGGTGGTAGCATCCTGACGGCGCTGCGAAGCACGGCAGTGCACACCCCGGTGACGCACCAGCAAAGATGCGCACCGAGGTCAGCAGCAGCTGGCTGGTGATCATACGGAAGATCGCCTGCATCGCAAAGATTAGCGGGTTAGATGGCTGCGTTGAGGTGTAGTCACAGAGCCCATGGGGTGGTGCTGGCGGCGGGTGCGCTTTATATGCAGTGGAGCTGTTGACGTCGATGATGATGTGGCCGTCCAGAATGCTTTGCGTTCCGGTAGCCACTGCCCCCTGGCGGCACGGTCATCTCGGGTCGACTGTTGACGAGCGACAGGCAGCAGCATCCTGACGCTGCTGCGAAGCACGGCAGTGCGCACCCCGGTGACGCACCGGCAAAGATGCGTACCGAGGTCAGCAGTAGCTGGCTGGTGATCATACGGAAGATCGTCTGCATCGCAAAGATTCGCGGGTTAGATGGCTGCGTTGAGGTGCCATGACAGAGCCCAGGGTGCAGTGCCGGCGGTTGGTGCGCTTTTATATGCAGCGGGGCTGTTGAAGTCGATGATGATGTGGCCGTCCGCAATGCTTTGGGTTCCGGTAGCCACTACACCCCTGGCGGCACGGTCATCCCGGGTCGACTGTTGACGAGCGACAGGTGGTAGCATCCTGACGCTGCTGCGAAGCACGGCCGTGCCCACCCCGGTGACGCACCAGCAAAGATGCGTACTAAGGTCAGCAGTAGCTGGCTGGTGTTAATACGGAAGATTATCTGCATCGCAAAGATTAGCGGGTTAGATGGCTGCGTTGAGGTGCAGTCACAGAGCCCACGGGGCGTCCCGGAGGCGGGTGCGCTTTTATATGCAGTGGAGCTGCTGACGTCGATGATGATGTGGCCGACCACAATGCTTTGCGTTACGGTAGCCACTGCCCCCCTTGCGGCACGGTCATCTCGGGTCGACTGTTGACGAGCGACAGGCGGCAGCATCCTGACGCTGCTGCGAAGCATGGCACTGCGCACCCCGGTGACGCACCGGAAAAGATGCGCACCGAGGTCAGCAATAGCTGGCTGGTGATCATACGGAAGGTCGTCTGCATTGCAAAGATTACAGGGTTAGATGGCTGCGTTGAGGTGCAGTCACAGAGCCCACGCCTCCGTGTTCCCCACGCCGAAAATCAGGAGTATAATTCACTACTCGCTAACGGCAACACGTTCTCTTCTTTTTTTTGGTCCTGTAAGTGCCGGAGGAAAGCCTATGTTCAACCGTGAGCGTATTTGGTAGCCTAAGAGCAACTCTGCCTGAGATTTACAGCAGTTTCGCGGCGTCCTTTGATAGTTAACAGCAACCACATCAGACTCTCCTCCAGCTCCCCTGCGAAGGCCGTGTTTTTTTTTTTTTTGAAGGCCGTGTTTTATAGTTCGCACTGCCCTTTCAGCTGCGCCAGTAGACTTTGGGTGGTATGGAGCACATTGGATGTGCAATATGTTGTTGTTTGCCACAAATTTCTCAAAATCATGGCTGTAAAACTGAGACCCGTTGTCAGAAACGATTGTGCGAGGTATCCCGAACCCGAAGAAAATGCCACGCAAACAATTATAGGTAGTTTCTGTTGAAGCATATGACATAGGTACAGCTTCGAGCCATTTCGTGTGGGCGTCAAATACGACAAGTATCATTTCGCCGCAGATGAGCCCTGCATAGTTAATGTTATTGCGGGACCACCTTCACCTGTGTCCGGCCAACTGACAATAGGCGCCGCGGTTGGCATTGGCAAATTTTGAACACAGTTCTGGCACTGAGCACACACTTCCAATATTTCTGTCTAAGCCTGGCCACCAAAACAAAGAGTACGCGAGAGATTTCATAGCTGATGAACTCTGGTGAGTTTCATGTAGAAGTTGTAGAACGCATACTCCAGCTTCTGCTAGTATTACGACCCTATAGCCCTGGTAAACAATGTCATGGGCCACAGATAGCTCGAGCTTGCGGTCAAAAAATGGCAGTATGTTTTTTTTTTCAGCCCGTTTGCGTGTCTGGGCCACCCATATTGTATGAGCCCTTTGAATTTTCCAGGACAGGATCTGAATCGGTGAAAGCCTTTAGCTCGCACGTTGTCACGACGCCATTGCTCAGCTGTTTTAGCGAGAGTACGTATTCAGGTGGCTCACCATCATCGTCAGTTTCCGTTTCTGTGGGTTGCAGTGGCAGTCGGCTTAGGGCATCTGCGTTCTCCATATGTCGTCCTGGGACGTACTGTAGTTGGTACCGATAGGCCCCCAGCTGAATCGCCCATCATTGTAACCGGGCAGCGGCCATTGGGAGCGTCTGCCTGTCTTACCTAAACAGGCCCAGCAACGGCTGGTGGTCTATCACCAAGGTAATTTCCCGACCTAGAAGGTAGTCACGGAAAATTTAGTTACGCCAAATACGAGTGTCAGTGCCTCTCGCTCGAGCTGTGAATGGTTAGGCTCTGCATGCGTTAACGTTTGCGAGCGAAACCCGATCAGCCTGTGAGTGGTACCAATCGTATGAAACAAGACAGCGCCCACACCGTAATGCTGATGCGTCACACTCAAGCCTTAGTTTCACCGAAGGGTGTAAATGGACGAGAACTTTGGCTACCTTAAGGCTTTGCTTAGCAAACGCGAGCTTTTGAGGCTGTTCCAAGCGCCAGCGCGCATTCTTTTACAACGGCAGATACAAAGGAAAAGTGAAGTAGACATGTTCGGCAGAAGCCTCGCGTAAAACATAATCATTCCCAAAAAAGAACGCAGTTCAGTGACATTGCGGGGGCTTGGAGCTTGCATGATAGCATCGAGGTTTTTTTTTTGTTAGATGAAGCCCTCGCGATCAATGTGATGCCCGCGATAGGTAACTGCTGGGCTGCGCAGCCTGCACTTATCGTATCGGCACTTGGTGGCTCTCTCTCGAAACCGCTCCAAAACACTTTTCAGCCTTTTTCCACTGTCATTTGATTTTTCAGAAATATGCACGTCGTCCAGATATGCCTGCGCCCCCCCCCCCCCAAGACCAGTCAGCACCTCATCCAGTTTTCTTTGCAATATCGCCGGTGTGGAAAATAGTTTTTTTTTGCAATATCGCCTATTCCGAAAGGCATTCGGTTATAGTAGAAAAGCCCTTTTGGTGTGTTAATGAAGCAAACGTTATTCGCGGAATCCTCCAGTGCCACGTGATTGTATGCGTCCCGTAATTCCAGGGTGCTGAAATAATCACCGTCGTACAGTTGTGCAAACATATCCTCAATGATGGGCAAATGGTATTGTTCAGTGGCGCATACAGGATTTACTCTGGCCTCGAAATCGCCACAAATTTTCACTGCGCCGTCCTTCTTAAGCGCTATGACTATGGGGGACGCCCATTCCGAGTGTGCCACCGGCAACAACACGCCAAATGAAACTAACCAATCCAGTTCAAGTCACACGTGGTCATGTAGCACATATGAAATGGGTCTGGACTTACTGGACTTAGGCATGGCGCCTTCCTTTAGGTGTAGACTGACCGGAGGGCTCGTGATGAGCCCCTGTTCCTCAGAAAACACGTCGTGGTAGTCGATGAATACGCTGTTTGCACTGAACTGGCCCGGTTGTTCTCTAGGCTTCGAGTCTTCAACGCGAACCACAGGAACACCAGCGCCGTTCAACAGCTGGAGTAAATCACGACCGCAGAGGCTCGGTCCCGCACAGTCTAACATGGTCAGTGTGCACTTCACCACCGCTCCTTTAAGGGAAACCCTGAGTGCCAGCTCTCCAAGCACTGGCAGTCGTCCTTTGTAGCAGGATAATTTCATACTAGATGGTCTCAGTTTCAGCCATTGGTCGAGGTGCTTCTCGTACAGTTTACGTGGGATGACACAAATGGGCGACCTAGTATCGACTTCCATGGAAAGCTGCAGACCACACCAAAAGAACGTTCGGCGAATCGGTGGCTCTAGACAGGTCTTTCGTTCTGAAGTCCAGATGCGTGTTGCTTCCTGGTGGTCGTCTGTCGGTTCCTCCGTTCTCGTGAGAATGTTGGTTTGTGTTTTTCTTGCTATTCCTCGCTCGCGAGCACCATGGCTTCGGAGTGTTCTTGCAAGGTGACCCCGTCTTCCACAGCAGTAACAGCGAGCGTTAGACCAGATGCAACCGGTTTTATTATGCTTTGCACAACTGCACCTTGAGCATTCTCGATGTGCAGCACCCCACCACTCATCTTGCGGTGTTTCCCGCTGGTCCGCTTGTGCTTTCAACACTGGTGTCAAGGGCAATCCGTTCATATTTTTCACCTCAATATCAGCAGCTTCAGCTGAAAGGACCATCGCTTCAGCCTCTTCTAAGGTTAGGTCCTTCTTCGCAAGCAGTTGCTTCTTCAGTGCACTTGACCAGGCACCACATACTATGCGATCTCGCAGCATGCGGTTTAAAGCATTGCCGAAATTGCAATTATCAGCAATTCGCCGAATGTCGAATTCAAATTAATTGATGGCGTCATCATCTGCTTGACATCGACAAAAAACTTGTAACTCAGCAATTTCATGTCGCTTGGGACCATAGTGCTCGCTCAAAACTGCAACAACTTCATAAGTAAATTATTACAGCTTGCGTGGAGCTACCTTCCCTGCCGGAACTTGGATTGTGTGCGTGCTGAAAACAGCAACCAGCAATGCTCTTTTCTTTGTCGAGTTCTAAAATGCATTCGCTTCTAAGTGTGCTTCCACTTTAACAAGGTATGGCCTCCAGTTATCTTTGCCTTCTTCGAATTCTGGGAGCAGGTGGTGAGCCATGATCGCCTTGGTTCCTTGGTTTTTCGAAGGTTCAGGTTCAGGGTAGTTTTTCACTACATGCGTGGTGTCCATCTCTGTCGCCACTGTAGCATAGCCATGGCGTGCGCATAGCAGCGCCGGACAGGCAAGATACCAACTTAGTCAGCAGAACGAAAGAATGCTTATGCAGAAGCGTAGAACGTATTTACATGCAGCTGAGCGGTAGACCGATAACGATGAACACGTGGTAGTAGAAATATTCTGATAAAGTACAGGCTGCCAGCTGAGGCGTCACTGTGTGCGCGCCCACCCACGCAACAACACGGGAAGACACAAGAAAAATACACTTCAGTGGTGAACTGAACCAAACGCGTACTACTCGCACTAGCCTTTAGGTGCTCGGGGTATTTTTTATTTCTCCCCATACAAATTAATCATTAATTTTTATTCACCTGTTTTTTTTTTAATTGTGAACAGTAATTTAAAAACTTCAGCACTGAGATCTAGAGCACATACAGAAACCACCGACAAAGTTGTTTCTTGTACGATACGTCTAGCACTGTTATTTTTTCCGCGTTGTTAAAAAAAGCCTACAGCAGAGCTACAGCAGTGCGCTCGTGGTCCGTCACATAGCTTCTTTTCACGTTTCGCGGGATTCTTTACAACGTTGAATAACAAACAGCGCGAGACGTTTCGCACATAAAACCATTTAGTCGATGCTTTTTGAAAGTGCTCTGAATCTCAGTGCTCATACTTTGGGTTTCCAGCCCCTAATTAAACATTGGGTAAATAACATTATTATTAATTACAATGGGGAGACATAAGAACTTGCCTGAGTACCCACAGGCGGGTGCGAATAGTACACGTATGATTCAATTCGCCTCCTAATTGCCTTTTTTGAATTCTTGACTCAAGGTATGTGGGACACCCTGTACATTCGCCAATGAACTTTTTTGCTGCAGATTTGCGCCACCAATATTGGAGCACATATAATTGATATGCATCTGCAAGAGATCCACATGTGCTGGAATAAACTTTACTTCGAAGTTTGCAGGCTGTATAGTATGAAGGGTACTGGCGAAGAAAAAAAGAATGACAACCCGATCAACAAGCGAAGTAAGAAGAGTGCCGCGTACTATACTCATGGGTTTCACTTGAAAAAAAAAAGGTTGATTTTTCTTTTCTTTCAAGGAGCTTGCGCTGTTTTTCATTGTAACGCCGTTTTAAGAACCTTCCCGTGGAGCCGCAGAGGCAGGATACAGGGAGGAGGATGCAGGTGGTCGCCATGCGTGTATAGACTATCTCTACACTATAGCAACGATCATTTGCTGTTTTTTAACTGCGCTTCAGTTAACCACCTAACAAATATATAATAGTAAAATATATAATAGTAAAATATATAATAGTAAAATTAGGTGTTAGGATAGGAGAGAAATACCAATCAACGGCGATATTTAGTCCGGTTTTTCCCCGTAGAAGTCTCCAGAGGAAAGGAGGAATACTTCAATGCCTCTATATTTCTCAAATTGAGGTATTTAGCACCGGGACAAAACGGAAGGTATTGAAAAAAAGAAACATAATACTGCCACAGACCGATTGATACCTCCTTACAATCGCTTATTAAGAGAATGCAGCAGTCGTCGTGCTTTCCTTCGCAAATTGGACCGCAGTAATTGTAGTAACACAAAAAGATGCTTTTCTTCAGTTCACCCAGAAGATCTTCGTGGTGACTCTAGCTCGTAGGTGAAAAAAAAAACATGCATAAGCTGGAATTCCGTGCGCCCTGCTGTATGCCATGATTTCGGCTTCCGCCGGAACCCTCACTCTAGGCATCCTCTCATGGTAGCCGGGCGCGAGAGGCGATGCTCGTTTGTTTTGCTGGGGAGCGTGGCGATTAGCATGGCCGAAGAGAAACAGGCTGCGCGCTCGCCATCTCGGGGGCCGTGCATCAGCCTGGACAGTTTCGCACAGCACCACAAGATGACGCTTTTTATATCTCTTTTTTTTATCGCTCATGGCTTCTGGTCTGACGTTCGGCAATGCGGTCTTGTGCATGAGATCAGAAGTTCAAGCAAGATTAGAAATTAGGCAACGTGGAATAGGTAGTCTTGCCTTAGGAGCTCACAGGAATACGCCAAATCAGGGAGCACAAAGTGATATGAGATGGACATCAGTTGAGGGCAGGGGAGCTAGCAGCAAGATGAAATTTGAGAAGCAATTGAGAGAAATGGGGGAGGAGCGTTGGCCTAGGAAGGTATTCAGCTACTTGTACATGAAGAATGTCGATACAAAATTGAGGAAGCGAACCAGAAAATTGACTGGTAAATACTTAGAAAACAGCAGGGGCCAAACCAAAAAAGAATATTGGTTAAGAAGAAAGTCAAGGAAGCTGAGACCAATATGTGGAGAATAGGCATGATTAAGAAGTCCGCACTAGAGATCTATCAATCTTTTAAGCAGGAAATTGCCAAGAAAAGGATCTATGATAATACTCGGGGTAGTTCAATCAATCAATCAATCAATCAATCAACTTTTATTTCTCATAGAGAAATATGGGGGTGACGGAAAAAAAGCCGCAGTACTGCGGCTTGACAAAGCTCCGGCCCCCTACAAAGTCCAGCATTAACAATGATCAACCACACAAAAATTGATTTTGCTGGAAAATAAAACATTTGATTTGAATGCACATTGACAGGAAGAGGCAAATGTAGCGATTTCTAGGAGAAACATGGGAGGACTTGGTCTTTATACATCATTATACATAGTAATACACATTCATAAGACTTATGGAAAAAAGGACAAAAAAGAAAAACACGAACAGTTGTAGGTAATGATTACGTGTACAACAGAAGTTGATAAATAATCCAACAAAAAAACTGCAAAGGCAGTAAATCAGTATTACACTGAGAACATAAAAAAACGTTAAAAAAAACATGCCGTAGTCATTGGTAAACGACATGAACGTAACAGTCATTTGAACGAAATCTAAAACAGGTAATAGTTACCAACACTGAGCACATTTCTCTAGTATGAGAAATGTTATAGCCTCGGTTTATTATGTGGACCATGATAATAAGTCCTATTGGTGAAAAGAAGATTACAATTTCAACGCACAGTACAAAAAATTCGTATGCAAAAAAAAAAAAAACAAAAAAAAGTAAACAATTTCCGAAAGAGAATGAGCAAGCCAAACGCACACAGACAAAAAGAGAAAAAAAACGCCATGTACAAACAGATGAACCGTGCGTATCATTCTGCGACTGATGAATACGACTAGATGTTAGTGTGAAACGAAGTCTGAACTTCACCCGATAAGAATGAGCGAAAGGTGCGTGCTGAGGCCGACTCAGTGGCTATGCCATGTTTTGCATATTTGTTTAAGATTACGGCTAGTTGATACGATACAGACTGATTGCCATAGTTTGTGCGGCATATTGGCTGGATCCAGTCATCCTGACTTCTTGTGTCGTATGTATAGTGACGTCTTGCTAGGCGAAACGAACTGATGAATTCGGTGTTATTAGTCCTCATGGCGAGACGGTATGTACAGGAAAGACGGAATGCGTAGACGAATTTAACTTTGAGTATATTATATGCTTCAAAATAAGGGGCAGTATGAGTAGCATACGGAACGTTGGCTATTGCACGAATTGCGCGCTTTTGGCATATACCGAGTTTTTTCAAGTTGTCAGAGGATGTAGTACCCCATACAAGATGACAATAATTTAATGTCGATAAAAATAATCAATTATATATCAGACGTTTAGCTTTTACTGGTAATATTTGACGGTTTTTATTAATTAATGCAGTGACGGAGTTTAACTTGTTGCAAACATTTTGCACATGCTTATTCCACGACAATGTTTCTGTGAAAGTGACACCCAAAGCTTTGATCTCTCTAACAACACTAATTTCGTCATTATCAAGATACAACTTTTTTGTCAGTTCAATAACTCTGTTTCTAGTGCGGAAAATTATGGCTTGAGTCTTTTTTGTGTTAATTTTCAAGGAATTTCTTTTTGACCACGCTGATACTTCTGCAAGCGCATCATTAGCTAAAGATACCAACCCATCCGGCTTTACTGTTTCTCTACTGTTTGAGACCAGGACGGGAGTATTGCGAACCAAGACATATCGGGCCAAATACGAAGGCGTAGACACGGTATGCAGTGCGTGTGGAGAAGAAGAGGAAAGTGCCAAACACTTGATAATGTTTTGTAAAGAGCTTCACCCTATAGTTCAGGATTATGGCGCAGAGTTTTTCAAAGCACTGGGGTTTAGGGACCGGGAGGGCAAGATAGACTTTAAGCGGGTAGAATTAACTAGAAGTAGGTTATGCTGTTGGTGGCTAAAGTCAAGGCACGAATGAAATTAAACACTTCACTGCAGAGCACCAATGCTCAACCTTACTATTTAAAGGAAAAAAAATAAATAGTTTTTTGTTCTGTAAGTATTACGGCTTGTTGGTGCTAGCCACCGCCCGATCAAAAGGGTACAGCCATACCCATCCATCCATCCATCCATCCATCCATCCATCCATCCATCCATCCATCCATCCATCCATCCATCCATCCATCCATCCATCCATCCATCCATCCATTCATCCATCCATCCATTCATCCATCCATCCTTCCATCCATCCATCCATCCATTCATTCATCCATCCATTCATCCATCCGTCCGTCCGTCCGTCCTTCTGTCCGTCCGTCCGTCCGTCCGTCCGTCCATCCATCCATCCATCCATACATGCATTCATCCATACATCTATCCATCCATTCATTCATATATCCATCCATCCATCCATCCATCCGTGATCATTGAAATAAACGTGCTACTGGCCGGATGGTGGTGGTGGTAAAAAACATTTATTTCAGAAGAAGTCTACTAGAGAGTGCCGACGTGGCCCATCGGCGTGCTAGAGTGGCAAGACCCTATTCCGGGACGCCAGTGGAGCTGAAAGCTGCCCGTGCGCGCTCCACCAAGGACCGTTGTGCAGCCAAGGTAGAGCAGCCGAGCAGGTGCTCCTCCCAAGCCTTTCTAGTTGGGATAGAAAAAGGAGATGAGAAAGGGACGGGATTAACTGGGCACGTTGCTACGACGTGATATGTGTCGGCGAGGACATGACAGGTCGAGCAGGTGCCATTGATTTCCGGCAAAAAGTGCCTGGCGACCGCCGGACTGATAAAGGTGTTCGTCTGCAGGCGGCGTAGCAGTCGTTCGTCCGCTTTCTCCAAACCGCGTGCGGGGTCCAGGTAGAGGCGGCGCGAAGCCCGGTAATAAGCCAAAATTTCGCGAAAGCGCGTAAGGTTGGTATTGCCAGATTCCGTCTCGGGACATGGAGGGGCAACGGCCCGGACAGGAGAAGCGCGGGCAGCGGCATTTGCCGCCTCGTTGCCGGGCAGGCCCGAGTGGCCTGGGGTTCAGACTATACGAATGGGATGAGGGTTAAAGCGCCAAGAGGCTGCCTGTAGCAGGCTAGCCGCCAGCGGGGCAATGGAACCCTGAAGGTACTGAGAACAGGCCGAGCACGAGTCCGTCAGGATGGTGCGTGAGGCAGGGTGAGATGCGGCCAAAGCTATGGCAAGCTCTTCAGCGTGCGTTACTGTGTCTGCTCGAAAGGAGAGGCCATCGGCGTGTTTGGCCTCTGTAATCACGGCAGCCGTGAAGTGACCCGAGGGGGAGGGACCCGAGACGTCCACGTAGAAAACACCAGGACGATCGGAGTGTCGCGTATGAAGGGCCGCGGCGCGTGCTAGTCTACGGCCAGGATGGAGGTCGGTGTTCATATTACGGGGTAGAGGTTCCACCCATAGCTTTTGACGCCAGAGCTCTGGTACCGGCTGCAGAGGGTCTTGGTCAGATATCGGGTTAAGGCCAAGTCTGTGTAGAAGACGGCGCCCTGAAGGCGTCTGCGACAGTCGATTGATTTGGTTAACGCGATGAGCTTCGCGCATCTCTGCAAAGGTGTTGTGTACCCCCAGAGCCACGAATCGGCTGTTGGAAGTTGCAATAGGTAGGTCCAGAGCGCATTTGTATACTGAACGAAGAAGGACGTCCAGCTGGTGCTCGTGTCGACGACGCAGGCGAAGGTAAGGCAAGGCGTAGAGGACGCGACTGGTCACAAACGCGTGGGCCAATCGGAGGGACTGAGACCCGCGGAGGCCGCCGCGCTTGGTAGAAACTTGCCGTATCATGCGGCTCACCTGTTCGCTGGTGCGTCTGAGGCCTGCAAATGTGCCCTTTGGATCCAAGGACGATGTGAGGTGAAGGCCAAGAACCCGAATATTTTGCACTGACGGGACGGGCCCGGACGGAAGAAAAATTTGAGGCGGCGGTAGCGGAGAGACTGTAAGAAGAGCCGATTTAGCTGGAGAGCACTCCAGGCCGCATGAACCTGCGTAGGTGTCCACCAGAAGGGCAGCCTTTTGCAGGCGTTCTTCGATTTGCGCTAAGGAGCCGGTGTTGGTCCAGATTGTGATATCGTCCGCATATAGTACGTGTTGTATTCCCTCGACCTCGCTTAGAAGAGAGGAGAGGTTCATCATCGCCAGGTTAAAAAGCAGAGGAGACAGGACTGCCCCTTGAGGTGTACCCCGCGTGCCTAATAAGTACGGGCCGTGTTCGGTAGAATTAAGGCGAATGAAAGCGGTGCGATGTGATATAAAGGCGCGAATGTAGTTGAAAGTCTTCTGCCCGCAGTTTGTGGTAGACAGGTTAGTGAGTATAGTGCTGTGTAACGCCCCGCGGAGATCGAGAGCGAGCACGGCTTTATCGTTATGACGCATAGTAGTCGGCTCTATGATATCGTGTTGAAGCTGGAGCAGGACGTCCTGCGCCGACAGATGCGGGCGAAAGCCAAACATCGTGTCGGCAAAGGTCCTCCTGGCCTCCAAGTAGGCGGAAAGGCGAACCATGGTTCGCCATGGTTCGCCATGGTTCGCGAACCACCATGGTTTCCATGAGTTTGCCTGCGCAAGACGTAAGTGAGATGGGTCTCAGTGCATCAATACTAACGGACTTTGCCGATTTGGGAATGAATGTCACGACCGATGTGGTCCATTCCGTTGGAAGCGGAGAACCGTCCCATATCGAATTTATAAGGTGGAGTAGCGAGAGGCGTGCTTGGTCGGGAAGATTTGCCAGGAGCGATACTGTGATTCCGTCGCGTCCAGGGGCCGTGCCCCGTCGCATTTTCGTGAGTGCAAATCGTAAATCAGAAAGCGTGTATGGGGCGTCGAGGTCGGTGTTAGGGGCGCCGGAATACGTATATGCTGGGCCTGCGGGATCAATTGTGCGGCAGATGTAGCGGTCACAAAGTTCTCGCGCGAGTTCATTCGTTGTGCCCTGAAAGGCATGCAGAACACGGTGGAGCTGGCGTTGCGTTTCTCCCCTGGTGGTAGAGGGATCGAGAAGGCTTCTAAAGAGTCGCCACGCACTCTCAGAGCTCATCTGGTTTGCAGCCTTCGAACAGGTGTCTGCCCAGTTAGCATCGGAAAGTTGTGCGGAGTATGCGGCCGCCTCTGCAGTGAGCGCCTCAATGCGAGCGCGAAGTTTCCGATTCAGTTTATTGCGTTTCCAGCGCCTTATGAGCCCACGGCGAGCGTGCCAAAGATGTAGGAGGTGTGGATCGATTGCAGGAGTCAAATTAGAGGTTGCAAGGGTGCGAGTGTTCGCTTGTTTCATATGAAGAGCGTATGATGCCCACGCTGCATATTCGGTCGAGGAGAGGCCGGCGGGGAATGGTTGCATTCTGAACTGAGTCCAATCGGTGAGACGGGCTTGGCCCCAGTGTTGGCGCATTTTCTGCCGCGGTGTGAACGAAATGCGGAGTAAAAAGTGAACGCTGCCTAGAGTTTCGCCTAAATTTTCCCATGTAGCATCGCGGATGGGACGGGTGAGGGAGAGGTCGGGGCATGTGTCTCGCGTGACCGAGTTGCCGGAACGTGTGGGTTGTGCCGGATCGGTAAGAAGCGTCAGGCTCAGCGAGGAAATGAGCTCCTTGAGCTCTCTGCCCCGGGCCTTCTCGTGGTGGTAACCCCAGTGAGGGCTGGGGGCCTGGCCGGATAACTCAGTCGGCAATTGAACCGAGCCTCGTCTGTGTTCTGCCTTGGGAGAAAATGACATTGGTATGTGGTGTATATCAACGTTACTAGGACCAGGTCAGTTTCACAGGCGGCTGGCGCGTGAACTAATAGCGCTGCTGTTCCGTTTTGCTTAGAGTTACTGTATATATAAAGGTAGCATATACCGCAACTCTTAGTTTTGCTTCACTTGCTGCGCTGCGTGTCTCGACACACGTGTTGCTGCTCAGACACATCCCGTCTTCGGCAATCGCTTTTTCTTCACGCCATTATTTACTAAACTGTCATCACTTACGAAAGAGTTCTAGCATGTGACGAGGGAAGCAAATAAACAGTGTTTTCTTGCTTCGCGCCGGGCTGCATAAGCGCCTACAGAAATGACACCGACCCTTTAAACCAACCCCAGATCCGATATGTTTAAATAATTGGGAGACTCTTGAAATTCATCATTAAAAGTTGAACGCGATAGCGATATTCTGTACCAGGTGCACAGTTTAAGCACTTACTGTATGAAATATTTTCTAATTTTCTATGCACCCACTATGTAGCCCTGATGAAATAGGCGTAGTAAAGTGTGTGCCTCTTGTAGTGGGTGACTGGCTTCAAACCCTCAAGCCATTGTGATAATCATATGTGGACCCCATGACAATGTACGCTTGTATCATGCATTATTACTGCAACAATTGATGTTCTATTGTGAAACAGCTATACAGGCCGCGTGTGTTCGTAAAGCATAAAAGTTACTTTCACTGCATTTCTAAGCAGAGCAGATTACTTTCACTGTATTCACAAGCAGATGTGTGCTTTGTACCAAGAAAAAAACTGTACAAAGACTTGATTGCTGTAATAATGACCACAGCAGTATAGAGATACATCGTGAACTTATTTACAGCGCAACACAGGGAAGGAGCGAAAGAAAAAAGGAAAGACAGCGCTGTCTGGTGTTCTCTTTTGCTGTTTGCCTGTCCTGTGTTTTTAGTATTGCGCTGTAAATAAGTTAACGACGAATTCTAATCAGCTGGCCCAACTTACCGTCTTACTGCAGTATAGATATATTTAAAGAATAACGCCCCCGGGCAAGATGTGTGAAAGAGAGCGAATGGACTGACAGGGAATCTATATAAACGTTTTCCTTCTAGTAATGCATGAGCACATTGCCTGTGAAAGCGTGGCTGAAAAAAAAGGCATATTTATACTATGAACGCATGAAGCTCCTTCATTTTGTGGAGGGACCCGCTTGAGATGGCGAGTTCTTGCTCTCTACGCCATGGCGAAAAAAGTTTCGGCAGGGGGTTGCGGCAAGGTCCCGGTGTTCTCCTCGCTCGCTACGCCCTTCCATGGAAGCAAACTGCACTCTGTAACAAACAGGAATTTATCTAACACGCCAACACTGACTTGTGGAATCCAATATTTTTTAGGATGTGTTAAAGAGAACCTTGAAGAAAGATCTGCCGATAACACCTCATGAGATATGTTATCTATAAATAAAGAGCGAGAGAGGTGTTGTTCCATATGATGTGATCTTAATACTGCGCCTTTAAAGTCTATCAATTACACGCATGGCCACGGGGCTTACGGATCCTAAAGGAAAATCGGCACAGGAAGCTTTCCTGAATGCGTAACACATGTGCGCGATATATCGAACGTTGAATGAACCTCCAGATTGTATGGAAGTGTTTGATGAATTAGCGGAAGTGGAGTATTTTTAAACCATCACAATGGTGGAGTGGACCAATGTGGGTTTATGAAGATAAGTTTCGTAATTTTGAAATAAAATTGTTATAAAAAAACAGGCCCGTTGATGTGTAGTAGAACACCCGCTTGCTGCACAAACGCCACGGGTTGGATCCTCACTCTGACACACAGTTTGTCATTTTTATTTTATTTGAATATTTCTGTATTTTTAGGTAACACCCTATATGATAATTGTTTTCCATTACAACCAACTACACGGACACCGACGCCAGAATTTCTGCGAAAAAAGCTCTTTCACGCTGTGGGTTTGGGAGTGGGAACGAATGCTGAGCAGCGAGAATAGGCAGCTCACTCAGAAGTCCAAGGTATGTGAGAGACATTTTGAGGTGAATGATATTGTAAAATATTGTCACGGTAATAAAATTATTGCAAGTAACAGTGTAGCAAACAGCGGAACAGCTTCGATAGAGCAGTGAAAGTTCGTCGTCGTCTTTCCACCAACCAAATCCTTCGACACGGGCAAGTAATGATGGCGCTAGCCACGCAAGAGCCAGAAACCAACTACATGTTCGCGTCATTACTCACCCTCTTGAAAAACATCCACTGGATGCGTTCAGATGTATAAAGGCAAAAGCAAGTCTTCAGCGTGAATAATATGGCTTCATCCTAGCCACGTGAACGATGTCCGGCTGGGCACCACTATGGGCAGACTGCACGCTGGGCACTGCGATAACTTCGTAGTCTCACGCGCTGAAGAACCCGGTAAGGGCCGAAATAACGACGCAAGAGCTTCTCAGAGCGACCGCGTTCGCGTACAGGACTCCAGAGCCATACTTTTTCTCCGGGGTGGTAGGTGACTTCTCTGTGCCGAAGTTTGTACCTATGAACATCGTGTTATTGCTGAAAGCGAATGCGCAAGCGAGCTAGTTGTCGAGCTTCTTCGGCGCGCTGCGCATACTGGTCAGAATTTTCAGTGGTGGTCGTAAATTTGTCAGATAATAGCATGGCGTCAAACATCGTAGTAACTTCGCGGCCGTGAAGCAGGCGGAAAGGTGTAAATCCTGTAGTTTCTTTGCACGGCGGTGTTATATGTCAAAGTTATGAAAGGGAGGACACTGTCCCAGTTAGTATGGTCTACGTCGACATACATGGAAATCATGTCTGTGATGGTCTTATTGAGCCGTTCTATTAATCCGTTAGCTTGTGGATGGTAAGCTGTCGTTCGGCGATGTACGGTGCTTCTGAGTGTCATCACTTAGTTGGGCAGTGAAGGCTGTGCCTCTGTCTGTTAGAACCACGGCCGGTGCACGATGGCGGAGGACGACAGCATGAGTGAAGAAATTTGCAACATCGCTTGCCGTACCGCGCTGGAGTTCTCGTGTTTCAAATTAACGGGTTAAATATTCAGTCGCAATTACTACCCAGCGATTCCCCGCTGAAGATTTCAGAAATGGACCTAGCAAGTCCATGCCAACTTGTTGAAATGGTTCTTGGGGTGGCTCCACAGGGTGTAAAAAGACCAGCTGGTTTCATGGGTGGAGTTTTGCGACGCTGACAGTCTCGGCAGGTTTTCACGTAGTGCTTGACCGTACGGGACAGTTTGGGCCAGTAGTGCGTGTGGCGGATACTTGCCAGAGTACGCGTGAACCCTAAATGCCCGGAAGATGGTTCGTCATGACACGCCTTAAGGATGTCGTCTCGCATCACAGATAGTACGGCCAGTAGGGCGGTTCAAGAGTTGGGATCAAAGCTCCGCTTGCACAGGACGTTGTCACGGAGGAAAATTGATGAAATCGTGTGCCTGAATGTTCGTGGTGGCTGTTCAAGCTTGTTCTCGAGATAGCCGATGATCGGGCGAATTTCTGTGTCATCACGCTGTTTTGAGCCAAGTCGGAGGTTGTGATGGCCATGAGGAAACATTCGTCGTCAGTTTGGTCAGGAGGAATCGACTCGACTGGAACACGTGATATGGTGTTTGGACGTTAAACCCTACAAATCAATCAATCAATCAATCAATCAATCAATCAATGGAACACGTGATAGGCAGTCAGCATCGGTGTGCTTGCGTGCTGACTTCTAAACTACCGTAACGTCAAATTCTTGTAAGCGGAGACTCCATCGAGCTAGGCAGCCTGAGGGTCTTTGAGGCCTGCAAGCCAGCACAAAGAATGGTGGTCGGTTACTACTTTGAGTGGTTGCCCGTACAAATACGATCAGAACTTGGCTATGGCCCACACAGCAGCTGGGAATTCCTTTTCTGTAGTGGAATAGTTTGTTTCAGCCGATGATAACGTACGACTTGCGTAGGTGATCACTCTCTCAATCCCTTCCTGCCATTGCACAAAGACGGCTCCGAGGCCGACATTACTGCATCTGTATTCACTCCATTATCGGCATTTTTGTCGAAATTATCCAAGATTGGAGGAGTCTCAAGGCGTCATCGTGGCTCGCAAATAGCTTCGTGTTGTTCTGGGGCCCACACAAAAGCAACGCTGTCTCTCGTGAGTTGATTTAAGGGTTCTGCTATTTTGGAAAAGTTCGGAACGAAGTGGCGATAGTACGCGCAAAGGCCCAGAAAACGGCATACGTCGTGTTTATTCGTAGGAGTTGGGGAGGCAACGACAGCCAGTGTTTTCTCGGGGTCTCGGCGAATTCCGTCGCTGTTGGCGACATGGCCGAGGAACTTGAGCTCTTCGTAGCCGAACTGGCATTTTTCTGGCTTGAGCGACAGGCCAGCTGTTTGTATCGCTTCAAGTACTGCACGAAGACGCTGAAGATGCTGCTCGAAAGTCGATGAAAAAACGGCAACGTCATTTAAATAGGCAAGACACGATTGCCACTTGAGACCGGGCAAAACTGTGTCTATCATTTGTTGAAAAGTCGCGGGAGCAGAACACAGTCGAAAAGGAAGCGCCTTGAATTCGAAGAGCCCGTCAGGAGTAATGAAGGCGATCTTTTCCCGGTCACGCTCATCGACCTCAAATTTTCCAGTAACCACTGCGTAGACCCATGGATGAAAAATATTGAGTGTTTCTAAGGCTGTCGAGTGAGTCATCGATGAGAGGAAGGGGATAAACGTCTTTTTTTGTCACGGTGTTTAGTTTGCGATAATCAACACAGAAACGCAATGTGCCGTCTTTTTTTTGCACCAACACAACAACTGATGCCCATGGGCTTGTAGATGGTGGAATGATGTCAGCAAGCATTTCTTGTACTTGGTCGTGGATGGCGTCTTGTTCTCTGTGGGAAACTCGATAAGCATGTTGGCTATTAGGCCTTTCGCTGGGCTCTGTTATGATTCCGTGTTTTGCGACGGGTGTCTGTTTGATATTGGACGTCGTGTAAAAGCAATCACTGAAGGAGGGAGCGAAGACTCTCTTGCTGTGAAGTCGACAGTGCGCAGTTCACATCAAGCTTAACTGGAGAGTGTTTGTCGTCGCGAGGACCAGAAAAGAGTTGCGCGAGTGAGAAGCTGGCTTTCGAGTTTCCGATTTTTTCGAAGTAAGTGATGGCACAGCGCCTCATGATGTGCTAGTGTTCGTGACTGAAATTTGTTAGTAGGATTTTCGCAGGCTCTTGTGTCAATTCTATGAGACCACGGGAGACACATACTTGACGAGACAAGAGCACGGACACGTTGCCTTCCACAACTTCAAGAGCCGTTCGGTTGATGTCACTCAGCACGTTAACCAGAACACTGTAACGAGGTGGTACTGTCACTGAATCATAGGATACACGCAGCACCATCATACGCGATTCACTATCCTGACAATGTTCGTTACGCGAAAACGTCACCAGCAATTCTCGGAAATTTATAATAGCCCCATATTCTCGAAGGAAGTCTAATCACAAGATGACATGCCTGGAGCATTCCCGCAGTACGACGAAAGTCCCGATGAAGGTCGAAGCGCCAATATGTACTCGTGGAGTGCATCTCCCAACCGGCGTCACCAGAAGGCTACCCGCGGTACGGAGCTGCGGACCGTTCCGCGGCGTCACCACTTTTTGGAGAGCAGCCGCGAAGTCACCACTCAAAACGAAGTAATCGGCGCCAGTATCCACGAGTGCAGTGGTCGAGTGATTGTCGATGGTTATAGAAATATCAACGGAAATTTCTGCATCATGTTCACAAAATTTCGTGACAGAAATATTGGTGTCGTCAACGTATCGTCGCGGAGGATGTTTGTCAGTTCGGTCAACAGCGGCCCTACCCCCAGAGGCCGCTGGCCTCAGTTTTCCTGGCATGGGCTAGGAGTTGGGGACCTGCTTCGTACACCAGAGAACGTTGCGTAACGACTAGGCGAGCCGAGGCGCCGAGGAGAAGGTGAGCGTGGCTGGTGGCTTTGTGCAGGAGGAAACGGCTGCTGCACTGCTAGGTATTGCTGAATCTCGCGAGGACGCCCCCCCTCTCCCCCCGTTGCTGCGTCGACGCGCGTTAGGGTGAAACTTCTGAAGGCCCATCCTGCGATACGCACACTAGCGGTACAGATGGCCCGCTTTGCCACAGTGGTAGCAAAGAGGCCTGTTGTCAGAGGTGCGCCATACGTCAGATTTGCGGGTGCCTTCACGTGGAACGTCATACTGGAAAGTGCTCTCGTAGTTATTTGCAGGTGCGAATTGACGGGACAATGTTGAAAAAGTAGAGGGTGGCCGGCGTCCGGCAGAAGGTTGAGGACTCCTCAATGCTTCAGCGTAAGACAGAGCAGGAGCTTCCACACGCATTGGGAGCAATGGTTGGGTCAATGGTTGGGAGCAATGGTTGGGGGCTTTGGGGTGCGTGCTGTGTAGACGACGCTTGGGGTGGATTCGAGTTGGTCTTCATTGCTCTCTTGCGTCTGACTTGCCGTTGTGGTGATCATCCTTCCCGAGCTCAAGGGTCCAAATTTAGGAGGTAGTCTCAGCAAGCGTCGGCTGAGGCGAAGTGCCAGGTTTTCCTCCGGAATTGTTGAAATGGTGGCAGAAGCTTGAAGTGGCTTGAGTTAAAACTAGCGAATTGGGATTGTACCCAGCACCTCCACCAGTTTGTCACGGTAATTAAATTATTGCAAGTAACAAGCACACAGCGGAAGAGCTTCGATCGAGCAGTGCGAGATCGTCGTCATCTTTTTCTGCCGACCAACTCCTTCGACACGCAAAAGTAATGATCACACTAGCCACGCAACAGCCAGAAACCCACTACATGCTCGTGTCGATAATATACGCACATAAATGGATATGAATTATTTTTACTGCAAGCAAAAGGGGTGCTAGGGGCACTGCTTCACCTTTTTCCGGGTTCGCTAGAGCGCATCTTGAAGCCACAAGTGATGACAACTACAAGCAGGTCGCAAAGAACAAAAAAAAAGACGCGCGTGGTTGATTTCATGCCAGAAAATGAAAGAGGGCTGTCATAGAATTGGTTGAGTGATTCTTGCGACAACGCAATGCCGGGTGTCTCAGACGCCACCTCAGCTACACCGTTCGTGTTCAATGAAGTAATGAACGTCTCGTTGCCTTCCACGTCTTCGCACAAAAAAATAAACAATGGTGCCATGTCAGGAATGGCGTGCGGTGTTTTATACCCGAGAACACTTGTGCCAGGAAAACTGGTAGTACAAAAAACTGTTACTCTTGAACGAGGTGGCAGCTGCACTAGTCACGGCTGCAACAAAGTTCACAAGCAGCCGTTGCGCACTCTGACCACTGTCACCCATTTGAGAAGTTCAGGTAGACAGTGTGAAGATCTGTGGATCCGAGAATGTGCCCACAACCAATATTGTTCTTCATAAACACTGCACAGTGTTTACAAAAAAGCGCGCTTGCTTTCTCTGCCTGTGCCTACGGAGACTATTGCGAACCTGCGAAGGTGGTGAAAACCAGAATACAAAAGGTTTGAAACCTCTCAAAGAGGCTTGGCTATGCGGCTCCCAAAAAAAGGAAAAAAAAATAGGAAATCTTGGCTCATAAGCGACACCTTTCCACAATTTCGAATTAGGGAATCGAAGGTGCCCTGGCACAGCTTCCTCATTTGCTAAGGCTATCATTTATGACATCGTTGAAGTAACGAGTGGTAGGTAATAAACAAGCAAACGTATGCGAGAGAGATGACAGACAACTGCACTCTCTCATTGCTCTGACCAGAGGATGATTTCCCGACAAAGATGATTAATATCTGTGCGTTCAAAAAAATGTGACTATGAGAAAACTGGTTTTATAAAGTGAACGTTTCTATGGTACCACAGCGGCCATTTAGTTGGGAATATTTACAGGCTGATTAACACCGGAAAGAACATGAAAGAGGCCCAGCTGATTTGAAAAATAAACTATGCTTCAGATGAGTCACCAGAATAGGAGGTCGACTGCGGACTAACAACTTGTTCTGGGCACTTTTATTTTTGTGTCTCGCTTTTAGCGCTGTTTAAATTCATAATTACGTCTCACTAACTAGCGCCCAACACAGGCTATTTGGGCCCAGCTGATTCCACTCTGAAACAGCGTTCTGGGAACTGTTGATAAATGAATAGGTAAAAAGTAAATAAATTAAAACAAGTTCCCCGATCAGGAAAAGTTCCTGAAACTTCGTGGTGATTGTGGATCAAAAGTTTTACAAATGTTGAGTTTTTGAAGCAGTAGAGACTACTGCGCAAGTGTCAATGGCGAATCTTGGCTCTCAAAACTGGCTGAAGCTGCGACGTCCACGCGGATTATTCGTGCTCTAGCATACGACGCTCGCGGCTTGATGCAAAATGGCACATAGCGCCACTAGTACTCGCGTCGGTCACCGCGGCCACTTCGAAAAGCGCTCACCTACAGAGAGCTGCGAAACATACCTGGTTGTAGTAACTTTGATGTATATTAATACCTTGTCGTTAGCAATCCTGACAACGGACGCTCGATGACCTGGTGGTTAGCGCAGTACGCCGCGAAGACAAAGGTCGCTGGTTGGACGCCCTGACTAGAAACCTTACCTTCTCGTTTTTCTTCTTTGCAGTTAGTATATATTTTAAAACGTCAACTGAGCCGTAGTGTACCTCGGCATAAACCACTTGCGTGTTAAAAAGACAAATAAAAAAATAGCTGACCATTGGGCTTCCTCCTTTCAGGTAGTATAATCAAGAAATATTCGATCTTGCTTTCTAAGTTTATTTCACGTCTTCATAACACTACTAAATGCACGCATATCCACGAAGTGAACGCTGGTGATGGGGCAAAGCAGTGTGCTTAACATCATTACCTATAGTATTATATTTCTTTTCGGTTAACAGTCTTTCATTTTGTTTTTGTTAACCCATTGTTATGTAGTATGATTTGACTGGTGCTTGGGTAAATGCCACCAAGCCATACCCTTCGAACGATTTATCATGATTTCATTATTTAGGTTAGTAAATCTATACAAAATAAAGCACTAAATTTGCACTAAAGAATTTCTCACAGCACTCCACATTTTTCTTCAACACACTAGTTACATAGTTTTTCCTCCCCCCTCTCTTGTATGAACGAGAGGATATGAAAAACAGGAGACTTGAAGAGAGAGTACGAAGCATATACACGCTCGCGTGAAGGCAATTGGTTCTAGCCTTGACCAAGACAAGTTGTTTGTCTTGTCACCTCGAGCACACAACAACCCCTGTTTTTGGACTTTGTTACATATGGTGATTTCATCATATTAGTAAAGAAATTACTACTCGCTGCTCAAAAAAAAGTTGCAGATCTCAAGTACAGTGGGAATTGATAATATGCGAAGCACGATTGAGGAACGTTGATAGGTCCCTTTAAAATCAGCACGATGTTACAAAGCGGGTGTAAACAATGCCGTATATGACACACATGACATGATTATCATGTTCGGACATGCCATTTACCTTCGTCGTCTGTTCACGTCGCGTAATACCAAATTTGGTATTTGTAAAGCTAGCGAAATGGCCACAAGCATGCTATGAGCGTAGCAAGTAGTCATGTTTTACATGACACGCATGTCCTGATTATCGTGTTTGAACACGTCATTTACCTTCTTCATCCGTTCGCGTCACGTGATACCCGATATGGTACGTGTGAAGCTAGCGAAACTGCCACGAGCGCACCATGTGCGTGGGATGTTGTCATGTTCTTACATCACACGCATCTCAAGATTATTATGTTTGCACCAGTGATATACCTTCTTAATTCATTGACGTTCCTTAACACCAATGTTTGTATATTGCCACGTTACTTTTCGCAAGTTTTGTTATCGCCCCAATACACTACGCGATGCTCAGCGCAAACCGCACCTGCAGTCGTCGAGAAGCTTCAGTACAGTAGTAGATCATTTCTATAAGATCACGTGCACTCCGCGAACTACACAGTTTATTCTGTAACTTGCGTCACCGCTAGCATTAACGCTAGAATATTCGATAGCAAGTGTATAAATGTCGACGCGATTCGCCCCTTGTTAGTTGATCGACGGCCGACGCTCCATTCACTGCTATCTGTGCAAGACTGCTACTGCAATTGGAATTTCCGCTTACCGGCCACGGGTTCACCAAAATAAACAGTTAAATCCCAACATAAAGTCTCCTATCTTCGGCCACGTCATCACCCCGTGACATCTGGAAGAAGTGCTGCTTCGTTCATGTACCGGACGCCCCCGTCAAGCTGTGAACCCAGCCCACGTCGCGAAGAAGACACCGACGTCAGCCAGAAGCAGCGAACAAGCCGCCCACAGCAAAGTTCACCACCAGAGTACGGGCTTCTAGAAGACAAGGCGCGGAAGACCAAGGCCATGACCTCGACTGCAGTGACAATGACAACGGCAGTGTCCCAGCCCACGATTGTGATGCATCAACCCAGTGAACCACCAACTTTCCATGGGTCATCGTTCGAAAACCCGGAGACCTGGCTAGGAACATGCAACCGTGTGGCCACCTTCAACCACTGGGACAATTAAGAAAAGCTCCTTCGTGTGTACTTCTACATGGAAGGCACCACAAGGGCCTGGTTCTAGAATCGGGAGTCCACGTTCCAAACGTGGGATGTCTTTTGCAGTGCATTCCTGCAAACGTTCTCGAGCGTCGCTCGCAAAGAAAGGGCTGCTGCTTTACTAGAGACACGGGTTCAGCTGCCAAATGAAAATTTTGCCATTTTCACAGAAGAGATGACTCGCCTATTCCATCAGGCTGACCCAGACATGCCTGAGGAGAAGAAAGTTCGTTTCCTCATGCCAGGGCTCAAATAGGAGCTCTTCGTGGGACTAATGAGGAATTCACCGAACACCGTCCAAGAATTTGTATCCGAGGCGACAACTATCGAAAAGACCCTGGACATGCGCACCAGACAGTATAATTGTCGCCTGACTCTAGAATACGCTGCTGCTTAAGCCAGTGACTCCCAAGACCTGCGTGAAACGATCCGAGCTGATCACGCGGGAGGAGCACGCTAGCTATTGCCTTCGGCGCAGCCTCAAGTGGACTCGATCACCGACATTGTGCGAGAAGTTCGGCAATCGCTTCGAATTCCTCAAGCGCCCCTGCCCGAGCCGGAAACTATAAGCTACGCCGCTGCAGTGCGCCACAATGCTCCTCCCCGTCTACGCCAAACCACTACCCCATCGCACTTTCATCGCCAGACGCCACAGCCGCCGCCACCCCCACCGACGTCCTACCGTTCGCCAACGGGCCAGCGCAGTGCGTCGAGGAAAACGGACGTTTGGCGTGACCCTGACAACCACCCGCTCTGCTACCACCACGGCGACGCTGGGCCCACATACCGCCGTTGCCAGTACCGACAGATGGGACTGCGTGGCTTCGCCGTCAATGCACCACATCCGCTGTCAGGGGAACGGCCCTGTGACATCACCGACTATCTGAAAGGAACTCAATGGACATCACGAAATCCATCACGTTCACCGTCGCCTCACCGCCGTCTGTCACCGCACCCCCGGCAGTACTCAGACCCAACGCGAGGCCGGTCTCCTAGCTCATATCCGGGAAACAAAGGGCTGCAATCGATGGAGGTGCGGTTGCTGTGCAACGAACTACCGAAGATCCTCCGATGACGACGATGACGCGACGAAGCTTTCCGAACACTACGCCCACCAGGCAAAGCCCTGACAAAGAAACCTCACTAACCAAAGGTGGCCTGACGACGCCACATAGAAGCAGCGGAACAAGCCGACGCAGCCGTGACCCTACGCCACGGCCTAACTGCAACGCGAGACGGCGATCTAGCGATCTCGACGTTCTTATCGACGGCCACGGTTTGACCGCACTCGTCGATACTGGAGCCGTCTATTCCGTCATCAGTAGGTCGTTCGCCGCGAAGCTGAAGAAATTAGGACAGCTTGAGAAGGCCCCAAAATTCGCACAGCCGGAGGTCATTTCGTAACGCCAGCAGGAATCTGCGCAGCAAGAGTCACCATTAACAGCCGTATTTATCCTGCAGACTTTGTAGTCCTACAGCGTAGCTCGAGAGATGTCATCCTTGGCATGAAGTTCTTATGCCTCCATGGCGCAGTCATCAACCTAAGAACAAATTCAATAACGTTATCTACAGATGAAGCACTACCACCACCGTCTGGGAACCACGCCTTGAATGTGCTGGAAGAACAAGTCACCATTCCACCTCGCTCCAGCGTCATTGTTTCAGTCGGCGCTCTGAGATCACCTGACTTCGAAGGTGTCGTTGAAAGCAGTCAGCATCTGTTGGTCACCCGCAATATCCGTGTCGCAAGATAAATTACAGAGCTGCGGGGAGGCAAAGCAACAGCTATGCTCACGAATTTCAGCAATAAATACAAACACGTGAACAAAGGATCGACGGTCGCATACATCAAAGAAATCGGGGAAGTCACGAGTGCTTTCGCCCTCGCCGATTCTGTGGAACCTGCTCAGAGGCACCAAGCCCCTCCCTCAGCCTTTGACGTCAATTCCATCCTTTCAAACCATAAGGAAGAACAGCTCAAGACCCTGCTCCTGCATTACAAAGATTGCTTTTTGTCGCCGTCAAAAATTCGGCAGACGCCAATCACGAAACATCTCATTATATACCCGAGAAAAATTCAAGACCATTCCGTTAGGGTCTGTACAGGGTTTCGAAGCGAGAACGTGAGGCCGTAAAAAGACAAGTTGATGAAAGGCTACGGGATGACATCATCCAGCCGTCCGAGAATTCTTGGGCGTCTCCCGTGGTGTTAGTGAAGAAAAAGGATGGAACCCTACGTTTCTGCGTCGATTATCGCCACCTGAACAAACTCACAAAGAAGGACGTGTATCCTCATCCACGAATAGACGACGCACTGGATCGGCTCCATAACGCCAAGTACTTTTCGTCAATGTACCTCAAGACTGGCTATTGGGAAGTCGAAGTCGACGACAGAGACCGAGAGAAGACTGCGTTTATAACACCAGATGGCCTCTTCGAGATTAAAGTAATGTCCTTTGGTCTTTGCTCAGCGCCTGCGGCTATTCAACGTGTTATGGATACAGTACTGGCAGGATTGAAGTGGAAGATATGTCTTGTGCACCTGGACGACGTCGTTGTGTTTCCTCGAGTTTCTACGAGCATCTTCGGCACATTGAAGCTGTACTTCAAGCCATAAAGACGTCCGGACTCGCCCTGAAGCCAGAAAAGTGTAGATTTGCGTACGAGGAGCTTTTGTTCCGGGGGCACGTGATTATCAAGTTTGGAGTACGTCCCAATCCGCGGAAAACAGCCGCCATAGCCGACTTCCCGCCACCCACTGACAAAAAGGCAGTGCGCCAATTTCTGGGCCTGTGCGCCCATTAATAGGCGCTTTGTCAGAAACTTCACGCGCATCGCTGATCCACTCACTAACCTTACCAGGACTGACGTGGAGTTCAAGTGGGAAACGCCACAGGAACACGCTTTCCAGGAGTTAAAACATCGCCTCCAGACGCCTCCGTTAATTGCGCATTTCGACGAATTCGCCGAGACAGAAATACACACTGACGCAAGCAGTGTAGTCTCGGCGCCGTTCTTGTGCAGAGGGCTGAAGGACTTGAAAGGGTTATCAGTTACGCCAGCCAATCGCTATCCAAAGCAGAAGCCAATTATTCCACAACAGAAAAGAAATTTCGTGCCATCATCTGGGCTACGTCAGAATTTCGCCCCTACTTCTATCGCAGGCCCTTCAAAGTTGTAAGCGACCACCACGCCTTGTGTTGGCTAGCTACCTTGAAGGACCCTTCAGGTCGCCTCGCATGATGGAGTCTGAGACTTCAATCATACGACATGACCATCGTTTACAAGTCTGGCAAGAAACACTCCGATGCCGACTGTCTTTCTCGTGCGCCTGTCGACCAACCACCGCCCGACGACCCGGATCACGACTAGTTCTTGGGGTTGCTAACTGTAAGCGACTTTGCTGAACGACAGCGGGCCGACCTGCACCCTAGGACCCTAATAGAATACCTCGAAGGAAAAACTGACGAAGTACCGAAGGTATTCAAGCGCGTACTTGCGTTATTCTTCCCGCGAAATATGAAGAACGACGCAAGTTTTAAAGAAGTTTTTCCAAAAGTACAACTTTTCACCACTCCGAGCCAGGTGCCTTCAGCTGTGCGACCAGAACTTCTGCAGGCCTTGCCCGACGATCCGACGACAGGGCATCTCGGTGCATTCCGCACTCTTGCGAGGATACAAGAAAGATACTACTGGTCACGCCTTACCACCGACGTCACTCGTTATGTGAGGACATGCTGGGACTACCAGCGATTCAAGACACCACCGACAATGCCAGCCGGATTTCTGCAGCCCATTTAACCACCTCGCCGACCATTTCAGCAGAGTGGCATGGACCTACTGGGGCCGTTCCCGACGTCCGCTTTCGGAAACAAGTGGATCGTGGTAGCTACCAACAACCTCACCCGCTACGCCGAGACAAAAGCCTTGCCCAAAGGCAGTGCGTCCGAAGTAGCTAAGTTTTTCGCCGAAGATATCGTCCTACGTCACGGTGCCCCAGTGGTCCTTATCACCGACAGAGGAACGGCATTTACTGCTGACTTAACTCAAGCGATTCTGGCATACAGCCAGACACACCACCGCCGGACCACAGCGTACCACCCACAGACCAATGGCCTCACCGAGCGGCTTAACAAGCCGATCGCCGACATGCTGGCAATGTACGTCGATGTCGACCACAAGACGTGGGATGCAATTCTTCCGTACGTGACCTTCGCATACTACACGGCGGTGCAGGAGACGACGAAGATATCTCCATACAAATTGGTCTACGGAAGGAGCCCGTTAACGAAGCTCGGTGCCATGTTACCCAACGTCACCGATGAAGGAAACTTCGATGTGAGTGAGTACCTTCAGCGCCGAAGAAGCCCGACAACTCGCGTCCCTCCGTATCAAGAACCAATAGGCGACCGACAGCCGCCGTTACAATCTCCGATGACGCTTCGTGGAATACCAGCTTGGCGAACGTGTTCGGGTGTGGACGCCAATACGCCCACGTGGGTTCAGTGAAAAGCTTTTGCGACGGTACTTCAGACCATACAAGGTGGTTCGACGTCTCGGTCCACTCGATTACGAGGTTGTACCCGACGGTATTAGAAACTCTTAACGACGCCGATCGCGACCTGAAGTCGTCCATATCGCGTGCCTAAAAACGTTTCATGCACGTTAACGAACTGAAATAGTGTTTTTTATGTATTATTGCGGTATCATAACCTACTCTGTGTACTTTCTTGCATTACTGTTGTACTTTCCATTTCAGTTAAAGCATCGGGACGATGCCTTTTTCAGAGGGGGGCAATGCCACGTTCCTTTTCGCATGTTTTGTTATCGCCAAAACACACTACGCAATTATCAGCGCAAACCGCACCTGCAACTTCGAGAAGTGTCAGGACTGTAGTAGATTATTTCGATAAGATCACGTGCATTCCGCGAACTACACAGATTATTCTGAAACCTATGTCACCACTAGCATTAACGCTAGAACATTCAATGGCAAATGTATAAATCCCGACGCGCTTCGCCGCTTGTCAGTTCATGGACAGTCGATGCTCCGTTCACTGCTATCTGTGCAAGACTGCTACTGTAATCGTACTTTCCGTTTAACGGGCACAGGTTCGCCCAAATAAACAGTTAAATCCCAACATGAAGTCTCCTGTCTTCGGCCACATCACGATCCAGTGACAATATGTTAAGCTTGGGAAACGACCGCGAGCGCACTATGAGCGTCGTCGTCATCATCATCATCATCATCATCATCATCATCATCATCATCATCAGCCTGGCTACGTCCACTGCAGGACAAAGGCCTCTCCCATGTTCCGCCAGTTAACCCGGTCTTGTGCTTGCTGCTGCCAATTTATACCCGCAAACTTCTTAATTTCATCTGCCCACCTAACCTTCTGTCTCCCCCTAACCCGCTTCCCTTCTCTGGGAATCCAGTAAGTTACCCTTAATGACCAGCGGTTATCCTGTCTACGCGCTACATGCCCTGCCCATGTCCATTTCTTCTTCTTGATTTCAGCTATGGTATCCTTAACCCCCGTTTGTTCCCTAATCCACTCTGCTCTCTTCTTGTCTCTTAAGGTTACACCTACCATTTTTTTTTCCATTGCTCGCTGCGTCGTCCTCAATTTAAGCTGAACCCTCTTTGTAAGTCTCCAGGTTTCTGCTCCGTAGCTAAGTACCGGCAAGATACAGCTGTTATATACCTTTCTCTTAAGGGATAATGGCAATCTACCTGTCATAATTTGAGAGTGCTTGCCGAATGTGCTCCACCCCATTCTTACTCTTCTAGTTACTTCAATCTCGTGGTTAGGCTCTGCGGTTATTACCTGCCCTAAGTAGACATAGTCTTTTACAACTTCAAGTGCACTATTACCTATCTCGAAGCGCTGTTCCTTTCCGAGGTTGTTGTACATTACTTTCGTTTTCTGCAGATTAATTTTAAGACCCACCTTTCTGCTCTCCCTGTGTAACTCCATAATCATGAGTTGCAATTCGTCCCCTGAGTTACTTAGCAATGCAATGTCATCGGCGAAGCGCAGGTTACTAAGGTATTCTCCATTAACTCTTATCCCTAACTGTTCCCATTCTAGGCCTCTGAAAACCTCCTATAAGCACGCGGTAAATAGCATTGGGGAGATTGTGTCCCCCTGCCTTACACCCTTCTTGATTGGTATTCTGTTGCTTTCTTTATGAAGCACTATGGTCGCAGTTGATCCCCTGTAGATTTCTTCCAGAATGTTTATATATACTTCATCTACGCCCTGATTCCACAGTGTCTGCATGACGGCTGATATTTCTACTGAATCAAATGCCTTCTCGTAATCTATGAAGGCTATGTAGCATGTATTTATGATTTTACTTGACACGCATATCATGGTTATAATTTACCTTTGTCGTCCGGTCACGTCACGTTATACCGAAGTTGGAATAGGTGAAGCTAGCCAAATGGCCGCGAGCGCATCATGAGCGTGGCATATAGTCATGTTCTTGCATGCCACGCATCTCATGATAATCCTGGTTGTACCACACACATACTTTCGTCATCCATTCACGTTTTGTAAAACCAAATTTGGTATATGTCAAGCTAGCTAAACGGTCACGATCGCATCATGAGCGTGGCATGTTGTCATGTTCCAACGTGACAAGGACCTCAATACTATCATTTTTGCACTAGTCGTATATCTTCGCCATGGATTCACGTCCCATAATACCAAATTTGGTATATGTGAAGATAGCGAAACGGCAACGAGCGCACCATGAGCGATTCATGACTTAATGACATGCATGTCATAATTTTCACGTTAGGGTTTGTCTTTTTTGTTCGTCATGCAGTCATGTCATCCCATGCCGGTTTTGCAACATGTTATGTGGACGAAAGCACTGCAAGAGTGGCAAGACCATGAAATATAAATCATGACATTCATAACATACATGACATGATAGTCATGTCATGACTAATCAATTATGCTTGTCATATAGTCATGTTATTTCCTTTCAAATGTGGTACCAATATCATTTACGAAACAGACAAAAGAGCTAAAAGTCGTAGGTGCCTAGATAGATAGATAGATAGATAGATAGATAGATAGATAGATAGATAGATAGATAGATAGATAGATAGATAGATAGATAGATAGATAGATAGATAGATAGATAGACAGACAGACAGACAGACAGACAGACAGACAGACAGACAGACAGACAGACAGACAGATAGATAGATAGATAGATAGATAGATAGATAGATAGATAGATAGATAGATAGATAGATAGATAGATAGATAGATAGATAGATAGATAGATAGATAGATAGATAGATAGATAGATAGATAGATAGATAGATAGATAGATAGATAGATAGATAGATACGCTCAATGTCGCCGAAGTTAGCTAAGAAACGTTTCACATTTAAAAGTGTCGGCAACCGTGTATATGCAGTTGCTCTTGTTTTAAACTTGGCGCCCAATAGCCCTCTATACTACGAAATTCGCGAAGCTTTCATATATTTATATTAGGTATACCTTTACTCCATGATGTTATCCTATGCTTGCGCCATAGGAAGATTGCATGTAGGGAAATATATTCATTGCGTTGGTATTTCATTGTTTTCTCTCTTTTTAGGTTGCAATTACGCGTGTAAAGCAGTTTTTTCAGTTTTTCTTCTATTTTTTTCTCTCCCTGACCTGGTTTCTTGAATGTGTTCCTGTAGTAAGTGTGATATCAAATAAAGTATGACTGAACACTGATTCGACGGCTTTCTTGCAGGTGACAGAGCTAACTCCGGCGCTCTCAGCTCTCGGAGTGCGCGACGTGTTTACCGAGCACGCCTTGCTTTGGGGCTCCAGTATGGGCGACAAGCGAGTGACCCAGATGCGCCACGCTGCGGCATTCGAGACCTCCCAGAATGGCGGTCGTCGACGCTCGCGCACCAAGCAGCGCCAGAGTCATTTAGCTCGGCTGACGCGCAGCTTGGGTGTCTTTCTCAGAATACCGCACTTCCGCACCGACGTCATCAGCGTGAACCGCCCGTTCGCGTTTTTCGTCACGTGTACTCGCCCAGATGCGATCATGTTACTGGGCTCCGTGCGCGAGATACGCTGGTGACTAGTTTGGCCCAGTGGAACAAACTAGCATGCTGTCTCACATTCAAGGCCACTCATTTATGCCATGCTATCCGCCTATGCATACGTTTTCCGGAAACAACTACATTTTGTTATAGTCTCGCATTCTGCATCACCTGTGTATTTTGTCAAGATTATAGAAAATAAATAACTGGAGCTTTATGAGCGAGTGGCCTCGCAAACGTTCTAGGAAACCTGCAGATCGCCGACATGCGCTTCCCTAAACGTCTTTAGGAGATGCCGTATTCAATTTATTTATTTATTTATTTATTTATTCATTCATCTATGCTACTCTGATCTGTTCCCAGATCTTAGCAAGGTGGTTATATATATAAAAAACACAAACAATTTAGCACACATAAATTGCAGGCTTTCATCAAAAACTTTAGGAAATTGGAAGGATAAAAAAACACTGGTAACGAACAAAATAATTCATACAAAAAATTCATATCATATTCAGATGTTTTTCAAACATGGCTAGAGACTTGTGAGTAACTACATTGGTATTAAAATTATTCCAGTCCGTTATAGTCCGCGGGAAAAAAGAATACCTAAAACAGTTATTCCATGTGGTAAAGGGAACTATGGTCGAAACCTGTCTTTGCCTTGTTTCATAACCTGTTGAGAAAAAATTAATGGCGCCTCTCATTATCATATCGTGGTTTTAGAAAGATAAATCCCTAAATATACTAATAATGCCTACAGTATACGGGCCGTGCAGGCGGATGAAGGAACTTCGTCCGGTATCCGTACGCTGTTAAATTTGTACATGGTGTCCTCGGCTGCTCAGAGCTTTAGGCCCAGCGGGCCTTGGTCCAGAGAGCCTGTACGGCGGCTTTAACCCATAGGGTCCAGACATAGATGCTCCACCTAGTCTCTAGGGTCATCTACAGAGGTCCTACAGCTCTTTTTTGTAAATAAATGCTTCTCACCACAATTTCATATGCACTGTTCGCGTGAGTCGTAATTGGCGTGCAGCTGGCGCAAGAATGAAACATGGTTTTTGTAGTGGCCGCGAATTAGATCCTGGGCCCAAAGCTTTACGAGAACTTACTATTTGAAAGTGCATTGTCTAAAAATTAGTTGACGCTTTGCGGATAGTTATGCGCAACGTATTTTGCTTTCATAAATGCTGCTACAAACATGCCTTTCTCACAAAAGCGTGCAGTCAGAGACAATATTTTTTTATTTATTTATTTATTCATTTACTATTTATTCATATTGTCAGCCAAAGGGCCAAAACAGGAGTTGTGGCTACATATCTGGCATGTACAAAGAGCATATGTGGAAACAAGTTTCACACTGTACGCTCAAGATGCACACTATATGGAAATAACAAAACCAAAAACGCAAAAACCATATCAGATTGCATCTCGCATAGATCCCGGATTAAAGAAACATGTTCAAATACATCTAGTACACGTCACCAAAAAGAGAAAAAAGATTTGAAGTGATATAGTACATATTGAACATATTGATATAGTACATTGAACACATTCAACCAACAAGGAACAAGCAATTTGGTTACAAATATTCTGACAAAGCCTTTTCGAACCTTTGTAAATCGCAACGTTTGACTATGTATTGAGATAATTGATTCCAGTCATCGATGCTCCGAAACAAAACCGAATACTTGAATTAATCTGTTCTGTACCTAAGTGGTGTGATATGTTTCGAGTGTTTTGTTCTGGATCTAGTAAATGGCTGTAGTGTGATGCGTTCCCTTAGGTGAACCTTGTAGTCTCCATTGAGTATGTGAAAAAAGAATATCAGTCGATTATGTTGCAGTATTCGTTTCACCGTCATTAAACTGGCTCTGTCTCTAAGCTCACTAATAGACTGAGTTCTGAAATAGAAGTTGAAGATGAACCGTAAGGCTTTGTTTTGTATACGCTCATATTTTAGTGCATTTGTGTTGGTGTATGGTTCACATAGATGATTTGCGTAGGTAAGTACTGGAAGAATAGTCATTTTATACGCCATTGTTTTAGCTTTTGGGGTGGCATCGTGAAGTTTTCACCGTAACGACAAAGTTTATGCATGGCTTTATTGCAAACACTGTCAACATGCATGGACCAGTTCAATTCATGTGTAAGATGAACACCTAGATACCTAATATTCTTTATTTCAGTCAGCACTGTGCCTTTAATGCTGTAAAAAAGGGATAGCGGGTCTTTTTTACGTGTCATGCGCATGAAGAGAGTTTTTTATGCATTCAGTTCCATTTGCCATTCGCCGCACCAAAGACTAATTTTTTGTAAATGGTTATCAAGATCCAGCTGATTGTCAGTGGAGCTTAATACCAGTCACCTGCAGTATCGTTGCTCGATCCCTTTTGGGAAGTACCTGCACAATTTGAATTTCGCAACTAATATGCTTTTCTGGTGAAACTGTGCTACTCGAGTTCAGCCGATACTGAAAAGATCGGCATCACACTTTGTCATCAAAAGTGCTCTCATCAACCATATGCAAAAAAAATGTAAAATGCTGTTTTAGCTAGCGGTATGCCTTCCCCTGCGGCTTAAGACAGTCGAAGTGGTAATGTAGTCTAGTTGGTTTGAATCACTTGGATTCATATTCGTAGCGCAGATTGGACGAGACGGAGACACAAAAGGAACACATATACAAGACAGGCGCTAGACATGTCATGATTTTTTATTGGAAGAGAGATTAAAAAGCCGAAAACAGTCGGACGCGAAGCCAAGTAAACCATCACACTCTGAGGTACGTGCTTTTTTTATAACTGCAAGGTCATGTGTTACCACCTTACATGTGCAAGATTTGCTTTCAAATACACATTACATTACTGGACAAGGCGCCCGACGCAACTTTGACACAGTTTTCTTCTTTTTTTGCGTTAGGACTGTGAATAACTACGAGAACTGCCGAAAGAGAGACAAGAAGCACAGAAGGCACACACACAAGCGCAGACTTATTATAAGTGTAGTTCACTGTCGCAAAACACCATAGGATTATTAGGGACACCGTGTTGGAGGGTGGCGGAAACTTCGACCTCCTGGGTTCTTTAACGTGCACCTAAATTGAGGCACATGGGCCAACATCAGTTCCACCTCCATCGAAAATGCAGCTGCCACAGACGGTATTCGATTCCGCGACCTACGGGTCCGCAGCCGAGTACCCGAGCCACTAGACCACTACGGCGGGGCACATACTGGAGGATCCCAATGAACTGAAATCTATGCGATTTCGTAAGAGGCACCGTTGGAGCTCTGGAAACGACGGTATACATGTCTGTGAGGGCGTGTTGACTGGTGTTGAGCGAGGCTTCGGCTGAAAAAAAAGTATGGTGTAGTGGAATGGGGCAGTGTGTATACTCCATTTTACAAGCTCTTGGCAGCGTTGTGGAAGGTAGGGCGCTCTCAGCCAATCACCAAAGAGCACACTTCATAAGCGCGTATCGGTGCGCGCTTATCGCGTCCTATAATTAAAATTACTGTATATGCTACCTCTTTAGGTAGCAGAGTTGTGCCACTGTTATAGAACTCGCTGCTCGCGCCCCCATTCGCCCAGCGCGTTCACGTGCACAAAAAGCGTCAATTTTAGTGAAAGCCAACTTTACGACCACGCGGGTTCCGGCGACCGCTGCCCCACTGGCGCCACACCAACCGCTACCCGACAAGTCCGGCGAGGATATCCCGCTGAGTAGTACTTCATTGCTGTTGTGATTGTGTCTTATGGTGTCCGTTTTTAGTGGACGTCAGTGTTAGAGGTGTCTGGGGAGCGCCCTGACTCAGTACTGCGTAGGTGCAACGCTCACAGGATACCACTACTACGTATAGATATGCTCAAAATTCTTGTTTGCTTGTGTCACTTGTAGAACACGGAAGGACAGCTCTAGCTATTGTTTTATTGAGCCACCTGCTCAATCGTTCAAAGTGGCGAAAAATTACGTGAAACGAGTGATTTGCGGAACTTAGGTTGTGGGAAATCGTCTACGCGATTTTCTACAAATCATGTCAAGGCTTTCTTGTTTGCTATTTCAAACAAAAATATCTCCCTATGGTGACTTCCATCGAACAAGCTGTAGTACTAGTGATATCTAAGACCACTATTTGTCTTTGCGCCAGTGGCAGGTTATGAGCGAGCGAGAAAACGCAGGGAGCTGCTGAGCTGCGTCGGCTCCTACATTCGCAATGCATCGGCGATGTCCGAAATGATCATCATCATCATCATCATCATCATCATCAGCCTGACTACGTCCACTGCAGGACAAAGGCCTCTCCCATGTACCGCCAGTAAACCCGGTCCTGTGCTTGCTGCTGCCAATTTATACCCGCAAACTTCTTAATCTCAACTGCCCACCTAACCTTCTCTCTCCCCCTAACCCGCTTCATTTCTCTGGGAATCCAGTTAGTTACCCTTAATGACCAGCGGTTATCCTGTCTACGCGCTACATGCCCGGCCCATGTCCATTTCCTCTTCTTTATTTCAACTATGATATCCTTTACCCCCGTTTGTCTCCTAATCCTCTCTGCTCTCTTCTTGTCTCTTAAGGTTACACCCACCATTTTTCTTTCCATTGCTCGCTTCGTCGTCCTCAATTTAAGCTGAACCCTCTTTGTAAGTCTCCAGGTTTCTGCTCCGTAGCTAAGTACCGGCAAGATACATCTGTTATATACCTTCCTCTTGAGGGATAGTGGCAATCTACCTGTCATAATTTGAGAGTGCTTGCCGAATGTGCTCCATCCATTCTTATTCTTCTAGTTACTTCAATCTCGTGGTTAAGCTCTGCGGTTATTACCTGCCCTAAGTAGACATAGTCTTTTACAACTTCAATCGCACTATTACCTATCTAGAAGGGCTGCTCCTTTCTGAGATTGTTGTACATTACTTTCGTTTTCTGCAGATTAATTTTAAGACCCACCTTTCTGCTCTCCTTGTCTAACTCCGTAATCATGAGTTGCAATTCGTCCCCTGAGTTACTCAGCAATGCAATGTCATCGGCGAAGCGCAGGTTACTAAGGTATTCTCGATTAACTCTTATCCCTAACTGTTCCCATTCTAGGCTTCTGAAAACCTCCTGTAAGCACGGGGTAAATAGCATTGGGGAGATTGTGTCCCCCTGCCTTACACCCTTCTTGATTGGTATTCTGTTGCTTTCTTTATGAAGCACTATGGTAGCAGTTGATCCCCTGTAGATTTCTTCCAGAATGTTTATATATACTTCATCTACGCCCTGATTCCGCAGTGTCTGCATGACGGCTGATATTTCTACTGAATCAAACGCCTTCTCGTAACCTATGAACGGTATGCATAGTGGTTGGTTATACTCTGAGCATTTCTCTATTACCTGATTGATAGTATGAATGTGGTCAATTGTTGAGTAGCCTGTTCGAAATCCTGCTTGTTCCTTTGGTTGATTGAATTCTAATGTTTTCTTTACTCTGTTAGCAATTACCTTTGTAAATAGCTTGTATACTACAGAGAGCAAGCTGATCGGCCTGTAATTCTTCAAGTCCTTGTCATCTCCTTTCTTATGTATTAAGATGATGTTAGCGTTCTTCCAAGACTCTGGTACCCTTCGCGTCAGGAGACACCTCGTAAACAGGGTGGCTAGTTTTTCTAACACAATCTGTCCTCCATCTTTCAGCAGATCTGATGTTACCTGATCCTCACCAGCAGCTTTGCCTCTTTGCATGCTCTCCAAAGCTTTTCTGATTTCTTCTATCATTACTGGTGGGGTTTCATCTGGGTTACTGCTAGTTCTTGTAGTATTAAGGTCGTGGTTGTCTCGGCTACTGTACAGATCTCTGTAAAACTCCTCCGCTATTTTAACTATCCTATCCATATTGGTAGTTGTTTTGCCTTCTTTGTCCCTTAGTGCATACATCCGACTTTTGCCTATCCCAAGTTTCCTCTTCACTGCTTTGACACTTCCTCCGTTTTTCAGAGCGTGTTCAATTCTGTGCATGTTATACCTTCGTACATCGCATACTTTACGTCTATTAACCAACTTCGAAAGCTCTGCCAGTTCTATTTTGTCTGTTGTATTTGACACTTTCATGATTTGGCGCTTCTTAATTAGGTTCTTCGTTTCCTGGGAAAGCTTGCTAGTGTTCTGTCTAACTACCCTGCCTCCAACTTCCACTGCACACTCCGTAATGATACTCGTAATGGTACTCACGGCCCTCAGTCCCCAGCAGCTGCGAAGCAACTGACCACGGCGGCGGTCAGATCTGCAACGCAGCAGAGGGTGCTAAGAATCTCTGGATCCGGACAGGCCGCCATTGGAACCTGAACTTGGCAACGTTTAACGCTAGAACCTTATCTAGTGAGGGAAGTCTAGCTGTACTATTCGAAGAGCTGGAGGGCATTAAATGGGATATAATAGGGCTCAGTGAGGATAGGAGGACTGATGAGGCCTATACTGTGCTACAGAATGGGCACGTCTTTTGCTGTCGGGGCTTGGCAGACAGAAGAGAACTGGGAGTGGGGTTCCTAATTCACAGAAACATATCTGGAAACATAGAGGAATACTATAGCATTAATGAAAGGGTGGTAGGTATTGTAATTAAACTGAATAAAAGATACAAGATGAAGGTAGTACAGGCTTACGCGCCTACATCCAGCCATGATGACGATTCACTTGAAAGCTTCTATGAAGACGTGGAATCGGCAATGAGTAAGGTAAAAACACAGTATACTATAGTGATGGGCGACTTTAATGCAAAGGTAGGGAAGAAGCAGGCTGGAGACCAGGCAGTAGGAGATTATGGCATCGGCACTAGAAACGCCAGAGGAGAGCTACTAGTAGAATTCGCAGAACGCAATAATTTGCGGATTTTGAATACCTTCTACCGAAAACGAGAAAACCGCAAGTGGACATGTAGGAGCCCTAATGGCGAAAATAAGAACGAAATCGACTTTATAATGACTGCACACCCAGAAATCGTGCAGGATGTGGAAGTGGTTGGCAAGGTACGATGCAGTGACCATAGAATGGTACGGTCTCGAATTCGCCTAGACTTGAAGAAGGAGCGACAGAAACTGATACGCAAGAAGCCAATCAATGAGCTAGCACTGAGAGGGAAAGTACAGGAATTCAGAGTGTCGCTGCAGAACAGGTACTCGGCTCTTAGTGAGGAGACCATCCTTAGCGTAGATACAATGAATGATAATCTGACGAGCAGCGTTTCTAGCTCTCTTTTGTATTGTTCTGGAAGCATTTATCGTGGATTTATTGAGCTGGGCTAGAAAAATGGAGCAGACCCAGGTGCTTGTGCGGTCTGTGGGCTCCAGAACGCATGGAACAAGCCGAGAGGGCCCCCAGTTCTTTATGCGCTGCCGCTTGCAGCTGAATGAATGATGCTCATGCTTAAAACTTTCTGCAGAGATGACAATGCTGGCCGAGCATCTGTTTGGTCATTACAGCCGCTGAGCTTACGCAAAGTGAAGAAGAGGACTTCCACAGGGTCGCTAGAGAACTTCGCTATGAGCACGTACAAGAAACTGGAACCCAGAAGGAACCCTGTGGACTTCACAGTGGACAGTGTGGTGATCTGAAGCGCCTCGTAGGTCTCTAGGGAAACAAAAGCGCGCTTGTGAGGTGCTGATTCCTTCCGGGCTGCAAAAAAAAACTACAGGAAGTCGTTCTCCAACCATAAGCCTATAAATGAATGTTTACAATTTGAAAATTAAGAACTATTGGTCCCTACGATTAGCCGGTAGATGTCCCAGTCGTCATCAGAGGAGCTGAATGGCATCCGATCTGGATCTTTGCTGATCATAAAAAGGTCGTACTTCTTATGTTGTGAATATTGAACCACTTGCGTATCATGCCCATGAAATGGATGGTTGGCAGGCTGTCCTCGAAGCCTAAAACACCGAATCGTCTTCCATACTGCTGCCGATAACGCATTGTAGATGTGACCAAGGAAAGGAAAAAAATAATACTGGTAATGCACTCCGTGAACTGTTGATATTTTCTAAGAACACACTAGTTGAGTCATACCTCAGTTGCAAACACATCGATGGCCCTTCCAACATGCATCTTTTCGAAGTTCGTGGGAAACACGTACTTCCTTGTAAGGCGCCGGACTAACCTGAAGGACTTTTGCCTTTCGTTGATGTCGAGCAGCATTCTCAGGTACTTAGGGCTATAATAGTCTCCCCTATTGCAAAGTAAGCGGTTCGGGCTCAGTAGCTGATTGCGCAAGTTTTTCAATATATCCCAGTGATCGAACGCCAGAAACAGCTTCCTGTCATTATTTATGGGGTGCCTCCGATAATTAAAAACATTCATGGAAGCCATTCATTGCGAAGTGATGTCTAAAACACATATTTGTATTGCTGATCGGCTCAGCTGCGTGTGAGTATGTGTATGCGTGCTATATACACATACGTGCTTGTGAAATGGGGGTAGCCACTTCCTGAAGTTACACAATGCAAACACAATTTCACACATAACAACTTTAAAAGAACGAAATAAGGACACTTACGGTACTACTTGTTGGATGGGGCCATTGCTCAGTATGGAAAACATCTTGCAGTTCGAAGAGTGGTTGTCTGCCACGAGTCTGACCACCTCAAAGACAACGTCTTCGACGTACTTTAGGACATGCATTGTCAAATGGTGAAGCTGCTATCCTGTTGTCGACCTCGGTAAGTAATACCCGACTGTAATTCTAAACATTACACAACGTAAAACACTTTAATAATGAGCCAATTCTAACAAAAAAAAACTGTAGCAGGTGAAAACTTACGTGTAGTGGTTGGAGAGGCCAACGAAAAATGAAGGCGAGAAGATGGGTAGCGAGTTCGTTTTCCGTTCCAAGCTCCTTTTCTAATCCTCCCAGCTCCACAAGACCGTGCACGCGATTAGCCTTCTTGTCATATGTTGCGACTTACTTAATTGCCATTTCGTCAAATATAAGAGACCCTTTCTTCTCCTAAAAGAAGATAGTATTACTGCCGGTATAGCAAACATTGTCACCGAAAAATTCCGCGTACGCGGTTGGTCAACGAGGCTGATTCTTGATGAAGTCGTTGTTTCATAAGTTAAGACACAACTTCGCCACTGCAGGCTCTTGTATACCTCTTTAAAGTAGATCGACTTGGCAACGTGAGGCACCCGGACTCGCGCAGCTTCTCATACCCACACGGAGATTTTGCATGCCATAACACGCGTCTTGTCGTATTGTAGTCTCAGACCACTGGTGGTGTTTTTTGCCCAAACAAGAAATTTGTTCGTTTAGAAAGAGTGCTTTTGGGTCGTTTGTCGGCAGGTTGTCCTAGAAACAGAAACAATACTGACAATCTTACCAAATTGTCAGGTAAGAGCGTACGTGTATCTAATTATTGCAAACATTGCGCATGCAAGCAACTTTACCTGCAAGACTGCAGCGTATGCTATTTTGGAGAGCAGCTTGACCTGTACAACCTCTTGGTTCAGCGTGGCTATTTGCGCTTTTGATTCAGCTGTTTTTTTTTTTTTGCCATGGTTTGGCATTTTTGGTGCAATGATTTTGCAGAAGTCATCACACGGCGCATCTTCTGGCTGGTTATAGTTGTTTGCGTTGTCAAAGAGCGTCGGTCGTTTTTGTCTTTCTCACCAAGTGCAGTTTCAGGCGATTCATTGTTCAAACTCGATGGGAGGGTGCATAACGTCTGAGGATGGTCCCGCAGTTGTGTTTGCGGATGGCATGTCGCTCGATGTCAAGCTCTGCTGCGCCGGGGCTGAGCCTGTTTTTTTTCCTGCATTAAAAATTGCGTTCTGGTATACGCTTTTCCTTGAAATTCGTTTTCATTGAGCCCATTTGTAAGCAAGAGCCGTGGGGAGACGTCAAGCATTAAACATTGCTAGTTGCCTTTTTTTCTTTGGGCAAGGTTCATGCTACTGAACACTTGAACGTTTCAAGGTGCGGCGGACTTTTGTTACAGGTGGCACCGTGTATTTTGGGTAGTGTGGAAACACTGACGGCACATCATCCGCTCTCAGTCTTTTTATCTTCAGTCTCGGCTTATAGTCGGTTGGAGCAAAGTGCACACCTTCGACCTGTCACTTGGGAGCCAAACGTCACTGCAGCACCTTGAAATGAACAAGTAGGATGAACACTCAGTGAATTATTGTGGATAAAATACAAAATTTCTTGTGCTTTTGTAAGGAGTATATCATGCAATCAGAAGTTTATACCATAGTGGCGAAGTGAACAAAACACAGTCATAAAGTTAGCGTATTACTTCACCTCGTTAACCATGTGACACACGTAACTGGCTGAGATACATTCGCACGAAATAAAATGGATGACCAACAGAAAGTTGACAAGTACACGCGCTCCTCACAACTTTTCATTAGGAAAAAAGGTTTCACGTATATGTCCTTTTGTCATGCATGCACGTAGACGGGTAAACTAACCGTTTATATCGGACGCGGTAGCGCATGAAATCAAGTGCGCGGCGAACTAGGTGACAGAGGATATACATTCACTTATGCAACAATCTCTGCTCTTTTTTGGTAACGTAATTAAGCTACCAAAGCAATCTCTAGGAAGTTGCCTCTTCCCACAATGAGTGTGTTTGAAAATATAGTTGCACAACCACATGTAGTGACATGGCTTCCATATGTGCACTCTTGTCATATTTCCTTTTTTTATGGTAATAAACAGTAGTGAGTATAGCGCGCCGTCGTTTCGTTTCTTGGAGTTGTCGGTTTAATATTCTTTTTTTGCGCTAATATGTGTCTCAGTCTGTCATGCACCACCAACCAGCCCAGCAGGTCACTCTTTTAGAGACACGTAGTCTTTTACAACACATTACATTTTCAGCATGCCAGACAACGCCTGATAGAGCAGACTTACCCTTTCTAGAAATCACCTTGATCAACTTTTTACGGACCTCGGTGACTGGGAACTTATGAAAAGTGACATCGGGAGTCTTCCTTTGCCTTGATTCGCATAAAGGCACGCAGCACACCACCATCGCGATGGTTCATTTGCACCAAGAAACCTCGCTTCGCTGGTGTACAAACTGCACCTACCGGCACGCATCTGTCGCAGCTCGGCACGAGCAGACGGTAGAAAAAGATCGTCATTATACTTTTCGTCATTATACCAAGTTTATTCAAAAAGAGGCTTTTATTCATTTTTTAATCGTTCAGAGTGTATGCACGCGTAAACATTGCTGCTTTTTTCCCAGCATCGCGCGAGCAGACGACAAAAAAAAAATTGCGGTGGCCCATGTTCCGGCCGCCAGCAACCGGTGCCGATGGGGTAGAGTAACTGTATATGCTATTTAAAGGTAGCATATACAAAAACTCTACAATGGGGTAAGTTGCAGCGCCACAGGACGCATAGTGGCAGGCGCCAATACCAGGAAGCGCATGCTGGCGCTTCACTCGCTGGGCAGCAAAAGTGAGCAGTGAAAGTGGGAAGGAGACAAGATGAGTAACTACAGGAAAATTTTTATTCAAAAAGGCAAATAAAAATAGCTACTAAAAATTGACAATGTAACCACTAAGGATAATAAAATAATGTATACATACACGAATCTAATTAGACTGTTTGAGCTAAAGCTTGCTAAGGCACGTGACAAGTCATCCCGGAAAAGGAGACACAAGCCCAAGAGTTGGTGGGATGAGGAAGTTAAGAGAGCCATAGCAAAGCGTCAGGAAGCCTCTAGGGAACACAGACATGCTAAGCAGCGGGATGAACCGACAGATGATGTTGAAAGAAAATGGGACATCTTTCTAAGCTGTAGAAAGGAAGCATCCTTTGTGATCAATGAAAAGATTAGAATAAATGGGGCTCAGTGGCAGGCAGAAGTACATAAAAAGGATAGAAAGCCAGCTGCAAAATTTTGGAGCCGTCTAAACTCCCTAAGAAAGGAGACGAGCCTAGAGCAGACGTTTATAACTACAGCTCAAGCTGCTATGCTAGGGGACGAATCTATTGAACCTATTTATTTATTTATTTATTTATTTATTTATTTATTCATTCAAAATACCTTACAGGATCACTGAAGGGCATTGAGTAAGGGGGGCATCAGTATACAGACGAAACAACAATACAAGAGAAAAGCAGACGAATATATATATATATATATATATATATATATATATATATATATATATATATATATATATAACATTACAAAAATCAAGGTGCAACAGCGTTATACAATATTAGAGTGACACGAAATCAGGTTATCACGAAAAGTTTTACGGTTAGAAATGGATACAACATGATCCGGAAGATCGTTCCAATATGCAATGGCTCGAGGTAGTGATGATAAGCTAAATGCCTGCGTGTGACCATGAATATAAGAACAAGGGTGACAGAAAATTTCAACAAAGAAGTGCTTTATGCACCACAATAGACAAGGATGAATTAAGTGGCGCAGTGGCTCCATTTTCACAAAGAGAGTGGGAAAGGGCTCAGAAGAGGGTTCGTAGTAGTACATCAACAGGTCTAGATGGATGGATAGATGAATGGATGGATGCAAAGTCCTTTATTGAAAAAAAAGGGAGGCACAGGAGCTGTGTGGGGATAAGTAGGACTTTCTAACTACACTACTAGTTCACAGTCTGACGGGTTTTACACTTATTGTATTCACCATCAATGGTACTGAGGAGGTATTGGTGTCTGAACTGTGGTTTGTCGGACCCCCTAAACCACTCTGATCAGGCCGCTCTGACTTCCATATTGGGCAAATAATAACTGCGTACCCGGGTCCGTAAGGAGCGCTTCGCGATAATTTGTGGTTTGCAAAGCTTGTATGGCCATTCGCCATTTTTTCAAATGCGCAACACTGCCACAGTAAGTGGTGAAGGTCTGCATGGCAGCGCAGCCCGCAGTGATTGCACATCACTGCCGCAATGTCCTGTTGTCGCCATTTTGCTAAGGAGTATCGTGTGTATGCATAATTTGCGTAGACCTTATTAATGAAGACTTCTTGGGAGCGTGAAAGCGGACATTTGCTGAAAAATAGCACTGGTGGGGTAACCTGCACAATGCGTTTTTTACTAGCATGACGCAGGGACGTGCGTTCGTAGTGCATTGTGACTACCGAGGGAGTCATTTGACTTAAGAGCTCATACGGGTTCACTCTGAGGGGTGGTGGAGAGAAAGATTGGCCGACCCACCTTCTGAAGCAGCAGCGGCGTGTGCCACCGTATTGCCCCCGGGCGCACCCGTATGCCCCGGCGTCCAAATAATTTCTACTTGCCTGTCGGCTTTTTCATGCCTACGAATGATGCTTTGAGTAGCAGCAGCTGTAACATCTTCCGACGCTGGGCGAAATATTTCCGAGTAGACAGCATGCGAGTCGGTGGAATTCCAATTATGCTGATAAAGACATTGGGTCCAAAGTCTAAGCAGACCTTGATAGAGGCAGTGAGCAAAAGAATAATCGATGGTGAAGTCCCCTATAGATGGAAACTTATAGAAGGATGAGCATGATCTAAAAAGAAAGGGGGACAAAGCTGACATGAACAACTGCCGTCCTATAACAGGGATATCAGTGGTCTACGGGCTGGCGATGCAGATTATAAAAGAAAGACTGCAAGCATGGATAGAAGATGAGGGGGTGCTGTGGGAACTTCAGAATGGGTTTCGGAAACACAGGAGGTTGGAAGACAATCTGTTCTCACTGGCGAAGTGCATCGAAATAGCAGAAAACGGACGCAGGCCCCTGTGGCTAGCATTTTTCGATATCAACGGAGCATACGATAGCGTGGTTCAAGAGGACTTGTGAGGAATACTGGACACACTAGGTGTGGAAGATGGAGTCACTAATCTATAAAAGTAACAAGGTAGTTATAAAGTTGGGAAAACAGGTATACAAGCCCGCAAAGGTGAAACGGGGGATTAAACAGGGGTGTCCTCTGTCACCCTCGTTATTCATGACGGACCTATCAGGATTACAGGCCAAATTAGAGGTAAGTGGACTTGGCTTCAACCTCTCTTTTGTAAAACAAGGAAAACTCGTTGATGAGGCACTACCAGTGTAAAGAGGTTTATTGGGCGAACCAAACGGGCAGGTGGAAGATTCAAGATAGCGACAAGACGAGGAAGATGGAGGAGCTCGAGCACCGATCTCGTGGTGCCTTACTCTGCGATGATGCTTGTTGTTCCCTTTTGTTGTCATTATTCCTTCATTATAATTGCCCCCGTCGGGAAAGATCGAGCCACCCTGGCGATCTAACAGGTGGGAACAAGCGGGTTGAAGTACGGCTTCAAGCGGTCCACGTGAACAATATCGTGTCCACGCCGACGATGGTCACCGAGTGGCGTAAGCGGTTCAATGGCGTAATTGACGGACGATGTGCGCTCTACCACGCGGTATGGACCACGGTAATTTGAAAGTAGCTTGGTAGACAAACCAGGTGCATAGGGTGGTACATACAGCCATACAAGGGTTCCAGGGGCGAACTTTGCGGCAGGAAGGTGGTCGTCATCGCGGGCCTTTTTCTGGCGTTAATGGTCAGCCGTAGTAAACTGCTTCGCTAGTTGGCGGCATTCTTTGGCGAGATGGGCGGCTTCAGACACGGTCGTGCACTCAGATACATCTAGTGCGTATGGCAGCAAAGTGTCCATTGTGTGTGATGGTTGACGTCCGTATAGAAGGTAGAATGAAAAAAAGCCGGTGGTGACTTGAGTAGCGGTGTTGTACGCGTAGGTCGCAAACGGAAGAACCAGGTCCCAGTTCGTTTGATCAGATGCCACATGCGTCGCGAGCATTTCACGCAGGGTCCGATTAAACCACTCAGTCAGGCCATTCGTATGAGGGTGGTAAGCAGTACTCATCCGGTGTACAATATGGCACTGACGGAGAAGTGCTTGGATTACGTCAGATAGAAATACACGGCCCCGGTCACTGAGGAGCTCGCGAGGAGGGCCGCGACGCAACACAAACCAATGGAGGATGAAAGATGCGACGTCCTGAGCGGTCGCCGTAGGAAGAGCAGCGGTTTCAGCGTACCGTGTCAGGTGATCTACAGCAACGATAGCCCGCCGGTTACCTGCAGTGGTCAATGGCAGTGGTCCATAAAGGTCAATTCCGACGCGATCGAATGGGCGGTCAGGGCACGCAAGCGGCTGTAGTGGAGCTGCTCCTGCATTCGGTGGCTGTTTTCGTCGCTGACAATCGTGGCAGCCGCGAATAAACTGTCGAACAAAAGTAAACATCCCACGCCAGTAGTAGCGCTTCCTTAAACGTTCGTAGGTCTGAAGACACCGGCGTAAGCGCATAGCGGGTCGGAGTCAAATGATGCACAGATTGTAGAGCGCAGCTTTCGGGGAATAACGAGCAGCCACTTCCTACCGTCTGTTGAGTAATTGCGCTGGTACAAGAGGCCACCTCGAATGGTGAAGTGCGAAGCCTGGCGTCGCATTGCTCGAGTGGAGGGAAGTGTCGGTACCCCAGGTAAGGCGACCAGAAGTGAAGTTATACATGGATCGTCGCGCTGTGCAGAGGTCATTGTGTCGATGCCAAGAGCGGACAGCGCGTGTTCTATAGAAGATATCGAGGCAGCCTCAGTGGATAGTGGTGATCGCGAGAGCGCATCAGCATCGCCATGTTGGCGGCCGGAACGGTACACGACGCGGATGTCATACTCTTGAAGTCGCAGAGCTCAACGAGCAAGACGACCTGATGGATCCTTCAGCGATGACAACCGACATAAGACATGATGGTCTGTAACTACAGCAAAGGTGCGGACATATAAGTATGGGCGAAATTTCACAATCGCCCAAAGTATGGCTAAGCACTCTTTTTTGGTAACACTGTAGTTTACCTCAGCCTTGTTGAGCGTTCTGCTAGCGTAGGCGATGACATACTCAGGGGATCCAGGCTTGCGTTGAGCGAGAACTGCACCGAGACCGACACCGCTGGCACCTGTATGGATTTCAGTTGCAGCCGTGGGATCATAGTGGCAGCAATATAGGCGGTGATGTTAGGAGACGGCGAAGAGTGGTAAATGTATGATCACATTTGGAAGACCATGATGAGATGTCGTTGGCACTGCCTAAAAGTTTAGTCAAAGGGGCAATAATGGAGGCAAAGTTGCGCACAAACCGACGAAAGTAGGAGCACAATCCTACGAAGCTGCGTAACTGTTTTACAGTCGTCGGTTTGGGGAATTCAGCGACAGCGCGTAGTTTAGCCGGGTAGGGAAGAATGCCATCCTTTGATACGACGTGACCGATAATGGTGAGCGTCCGAGCAGCGAAGTGGCATTTCTTGAAATTCAGTTGGAGCTGCGCATTCTTCAGACACGTGAGGACATGTTTCCGGCGTACAAGATAAGTTGAGAAATCGGGTGCGAAGACGACTATATCGTCGAGGTACCAGAGGCATATGTTCCATTTCAAACCCCGCCGAACCGAGTCCATCATGCGCTCGAATGTGGCCGGCACAATGCAGAGGCCGAAGGGCATGACATTGAACTCATATAGCCCGTCCGGTGTCACGAAGGCTGTTTTTGGACGATCACCATCTGCTAAGGCTACCTGCCCCGAACGCAAATCTAACGACGAAAAAAACTCGGCACCTTGTAAGCAATCAAGGGCGTCATCAATCCTGGGCAAAGGGTACACGTCTTTGCGAGTGATCTTATTTAATCGCCTGTAATCAACGCAGAAGCGAATTGTACCATCCTTCTTCTTAACGAGAACGACCGGTGATGTCCATGGACTTTGGGAAGGTCGGATAACGTCGCCCTTGAGCATATCGTCAACCTGTTCGGTGATAACCTGACGTTCCGTGGCGGAAACACGCTATGGTCGCTGTCGTACTGGCACGTTGGAACCTGTGTCAATGCAGTGAAAAAAACTTGGAGTTCGGCCAAGGGTAGGTTGAGCAACGTCAAAGGATTCACAAAACTGGTAGAGCAGCTGAAGGAGCTCAGAGCGCTCAGATGGCGATAGTCCGTCGGCAATCGATGAATCGAAAAGCTCGCAAGGTGGTATATTGGAAGGGTTGAGGGCACTGATGGCGTCGTAGTCACCGGAACAATCTGGCGGCATGGTAAAAATTTGTTCTTTATCAATGGCATGCACGTGTCCAAGAGATTCACCTTGAAACAGTTCGACGGGATACGGAAGGGGATTGATGAGGCAAAGAGCACTGTTTCCTTCAGACATAGAGAGGGTTGAATAAGGCAGAAGAAGCGATCTTCGACTAAGGAAGAGGCTTGATGGCTCAAAGAATGCAGCTTCGTTCCTAATGCCGTCACTGAACACGGGGAGCAACGCAGCTGCTGTCGGAGGAATTTCAGTGCCTTCTTTGACGACGAATTTGTGTACGGCGGGCTGAATGTGGCTGGTTGGTTGGTCGTAAAACGGGAAAAGTTCAAGCTCCGATCTTGCACAATCAATAACGGCATGGTTACGCGATAAAAAATCCCATCCAAGTATGATGTCGTGTGAGCATGACGACAGGACAATAAACTCAACAGTGTAGTGGTCATTCGCGATCATCAGTCGGACAGTACAGGCGGCTACAGGCTGAACCGGGTCCCCATTCGCTGTTTGCAAGGACATCATGTTAAGAGGCGTCGTCACTTTACGGAGCTTGCGGCAAAGTTTAGCGTCTATCACGGAAACAGCAGCACCGGTATCTACTAGAGCATATGCTCGAGTACCTTCTACAAAATTTTCGACAATATTCGACGGCAATGTGCGACAACTTGAGCATTTCGACAGCGCAGTTCTTGCCTCCCGAACTGCGGCGGTTAGTTTCCCTCGTGTTCAGGAGCTGGCCGACGACGCATGGGTGACAGGGAGCGACGACGGGGTGAAGGTGAGCGACCAGACATAGTACGCGGACATTCCCGTGAAGACGAGCTTAACTGAGGGCCAGAATTTTCCAGACGAGATGGAGGAAGGTCCATGAAGCTGTTCTGTGTCCGGGCGTCTGTGTTGCCCGGCACGCGACGACGGCAGTAACGGGCGATATGGCCAGGACCACCGCATGCAAAACAGATGGGCCTGTTGTCGCGCGTTCTCCAAGTATTGGCGACGAGGGGAGCAGCCCATGCGGCAGACGGGTGAGTTGAGGCTGTGGTGGCAATGGGAGGAACCCAGGCGGTGGACGGCTGAGTTGGGGCTGAGGTATACGGCAGTCCCTGGAACAACGGAGTGTGGTGTGGCTGCCGCTGTTTTAGTGCCTCAGCGTAAGTAAGAGGCGCGGTGACGGGGGGCTGCTGCAAGGGCACCGGCATAACCTCGGACATCTGCTCCTGGACCACACGTCCGAGCATGGGAGCCAATGGTGGTGGGTGTCGCAGTGGCTGTTGCTGCGAGAGCTCCTGGCGTTGAGCAAAAGGCAGCAGAGAAAGCTGCTGAGCCACTTCCTCTCGCACGAAGTGTTTCATTTGTGCGAGAAAGTTTGTCTGGTCAGTCATAACGTCCAGTGCCGTCACTGGTTGGATTGTCTGAAGTGAGCGTCGCGTCTGAGCTCGTTGCCTCCGCAATTCATCATAGCTTTGGCACAAAGTCACTACTTCTGCCACAGTGCTAGGAGACTTCGCGAGAAGCATCTGGCAAACGTCATCGTCGACGGTCTTCATAATGTGCTGTATCTTCGCACTCTCGCTCTAACAAGCATCAACGCGCCGGCAGAGATCGATCACATTTTCTATATCTGATGTGAAAGTTTCACCTGGCTCCTGTGCCCGTGTGCGCAGACGTTGTTCGGCGCGTTGCTTCCGTAAGGCAGGACGACCAAAAACGGCACATATCACCTCCTTCGAGGGTTTCGCTGATGAACCGGGCTGGGGCAACTAGCAGCCGCGAGAGGTATTGTTTGTTGGGCAGCGTCAGCTTGCATGGTCGACGGCAGGGTGCGGGATCGGAGTTCCAGGTTGTAGGCGATGTGGTTACCCAGCACGATTCACCAAATGTAAAGAGGTTTATTAAGCGAACCAAACGGGCAGGTGGAAGATTCGAAACAGCGACAGGACGAGGAAGATGGAGGAGCTCGAGCACCGATCTCGTGGTGCCTTACTTTGCGATGATGCTTGTTGTTTTCTTTTGTTGTCACCATTCCTTCATTATACGTTTAATTGACCATCTATTGAGTCAAAAAGGCCTCCGTACGTGGTCAACTGAAACACGAAGTCTATTTTTGTAAGGGCTGCAGAGCGCGTCCACTCGCTCTGTTGCCATGCGGCGTTGATGGGACGAACATTAATAAAGAACAAAAGTGAGCTCGTGAACCGAGAACGCGTAGCAGCCCATCGACAAAGATAGGACAGCGAGCTGAGACACGAGTGGCGTTGGACGCATCCGAGCGAGCTCCTGCACTGAACCGCGTTTCCTGCTACATGTACCGACCACAGATTCATTTGTAACTTCGATATAATATTGTTTGCTTTTTGAATCGAACATTTCCTCAACCTATCATTTCGGATACGAAGGAAACGAAGAACCTTATTAAGAAGCGTCAAATCATGAAAGTCTCAAGTACAACAGACAAAATAGAACTGGCAGAGCTTTCAAAGTTGATTAATAGGCGTAAGGTATGCTATGTAAGAAGGTATAACGTGGAGAGAACTGAACACGCTCTGAAAAACGGAGGAAGCGTCAAAGCAAAGAAGAGGAAACTTGTGATAGGCAAAAGTCGGATGTATGCAATAAGGGACAAAGAAGGCAAAATCAATACCAATATGGATAGGATAGTTAAAATAGCGGAGGACTTTTACAGAGATCTGTACAGTAGCCGAGACAACCACGACCTCAATACTATAACAACTAGCAGTAGCCCAGATGACACCTCACCAGTAATGATAGAAGAAGTCAGGAAAGCTATGGAGAGCATGCAAAGAGGCAAAGCTGCTGGTGAGGATCAGGTAACATCAGACCTGCTGAAAGATGGAGGACAGATTGTGTTAGAAAAACTAGCCACCCTGTTTACGAGGTGTCTCCTGACGGGAAGGGTACCAGAGTCTTGGAAGAACGCTAACATTATCTTAATACATAAGAAAGGAGATGACAAGGATTTGAAGAATTACAGGCCGATCAGCTTGCTCTCTGTAGTATGCAAGCTATTTACAAAGGTAACTGCTAACAGAGTAAAGAAAACATTTGAATTCAATCAACCAAAGGAACAAGCAGGATTTCGAACAGGCTACTCAACAATTGACCACATTCATACCATCAATCAGATAATAGAGAAATGCTCAGAGTATAACCAACCACTATACATAGCCTTCATAGATTACGAGAAGGCGTTTGATTCAGTAGAAATATCAGCCGTCATGCAAACACTGCGGAACCAGGGCGTAGATGAAGTATATATAAACATTCTGGAAGAAATCTACAGGGGATCAACTGCTACCATAGTGCTTCATGAAGAGAGCAACAGAATACCAATCAAGAAGGGTGTAAGGCAGGGTGTAAGGCAGGTAGGCATCTGATTGACACAATCTCCCTAATGCTATTTACCGCGTGCTTACAGGAGGTTTTTCAGAAGCCTAGAGTGGGAACAGTTAGGGATAAGAGGTAATGGAGAATACCTTAGTAACTTGCGCTTCGCCGAAGACATAGCATTGCTGGGTAACTCAGGGGACAAATTGCAACTCATGATTACGGAGTTAGACAAGGAGAGCAGAAAGGTGTGTCTTAAAATTATTCTGCAGAAAACGAAAGTAATGTACAACAACCTCGGAAAGGAGCAGCGCTTCGAGATAGGTAATAGTGCACTTGAAGTTGTAAAAGACTATGTCTACTTAGGGCAGGTAATAACCGCGAAGCCTAATCACGAGATTGAAGTAACTAGAAGAGTAAGAATGGGGTGGAGCACATTCGGCAAGCACTCTCAAATTATGATAGGTAGATTGCCACTATCCCTCAAGAGGAAGGCATATAACAGCTGTATCGTGCCGGTACTTAGCTACGGAGCAGAAACCTGGAGACTTACAAAGAGGGTTCAGCTTAAATTGAGGACGACGCAGCGAGCAATGGAAAGAAAAGTGGTAGGTGTAACCTTAAGAGACAAGAAGAGAGCAGAGTGGATTAGGGGACAAAAGAGGGTTAAGGATATCGTAGTTGAAATAAAGAAGAGGAAATGGACATGGGCCGGGCATGTAGCGCGTAGACAGGATAACCGCTGGTCATTAAGGGTAACTAACTGGATTCCCAGAGAAATGAAGCGGGTTAGGGGGAGAGAGAAGGTTAGGTGGGCAGATGAGATTAAGAAGTTTGCGGGTATAAATTGGCAGCAGCAAGCACAGGACCGGGTTTACTGGCGGTACATGGGAGAGGCCTTTGTCCTGCAGTGGACGTAGTCAGGCTGATGATGATGATGATGATGATGATGATGATGATCATTTCGGACATCGCCGATGCATTGCGAATGTAGGAGCCGACGCAGCTCAGCGGCTCCCTGCGTTTTCTCGCTCGCTCATAACCTGCCACTGGCGCAAAGACAAATAGTGGTCTTAGATATTACTAGTACTACAGCTTGTTCGATGGAAGTCACCATAGGGAGATATTTTTGTTTGAAATAGCAAACAAGAAAGCCTTGACATGATTTGTAGAAAATCGCGTAGACGATTTCCCACAACCTAAGTTCCGCAAATCACTCGTTTCACGTAATTTTTCGCCACTTTGAACGATTGAGCAGGTGGCTCAATAAAACAATAGCTAGAGCTGTCCTTCCGTGTTCTACAAGTGACACAAGCAAACAAGAATTTTGAGCATATCTATACGTAGTAGTGGTATCCTGTGAGCGTTGCACCTACGCAGTACTGAGTCAGGGCGCTCCCCAGACACCTCTAACACTGACGTCCACTAAAAACGGACACCATAAGACACAATCACAACAGCAATGAAGTACTACTCAGCGGGATATCCTCGCCGGACTTGTCGGGTAGCGGTTGGTGTGGCGCCAGTGGGGCAGCGGTCGCCGGAACCCGCGTGGTCGTAAAGTTGGCTTTCACTAAAATTGACGCTTTTTGTGCACGTGAACGCGCTGGGCGAATGGGGGCGCGAGCAGCGAGTTCTATAACAGTGGCACAACTCTGCTACCTAAAGAGGTAGCATATACAGTAATTTTAATTATAGGACGCGATAAGCGCGCACCGATACGCGCTTATGAAGTGCGCTCTTTGGTGATTGGCTGAGAGCGCCCTACCTTCCACAACGCTGCCAAGAGCTTGTGAAATGGAGTATACACACTGCCCCATTCCACTACACCATACTTTTTTTTCAGCCGAAGCCTCGCTCAACACCAGTCAACACGCCCTCACAGACATGTATACCGTCGTTTCCAGAGCTCCAACGGTGCCTCTTACGAAATCGCATAGATTTCAGTTCATTGGGATCCTCCAGTATGTGCCCCGCCGTAGTGGTGCCGTAGTGGTCTAGTGGCTCGGGTACTCGGCTGCGGACCCGTAGGTCGCGGAATCGAATACCGTCTGTGGCAGCTGCATTTTCGATGGAGGCGGAACTGATGTTGGCCCATGTGCCTCAATTTAGGTGCACGTTAAAGAACCCAGGAGGTCGAAGTTTCCGCCACCCTCCAACACGGTGTCCCTAATAATCCTATGGTGTTTTGCGACAGTGAACTACACTTATAATAAGTCTGCGCTTGTGTGTGTGCCTTCTGTGTTTCTTGTCTCTCTTTCGGCAGTTCTCGTAGTTATTCACAGTCCTAACGCAAAAAAAGAAGAAAACTGTGTCAAAGTTGCGTCGGGCGCCTTGTCCAGTAATGTAATGTGTATTTGAAAGCAAATCTTGCACATGTAAGGTGGTAACACATGACCTTGCAGTTATAAAAAAAGCACGTACCTCAGAGTGTGATGGTTTACTTGGCTTCGCGTCCGACTGTTTTCGGCTTTTTAATCTCTCTTCCAATAAAAAATCATGACATGTCTAGCGCCTGTCTTGTATATGTGTTCCTTTTGTGTCTCCGTCTCGTCCAATCTGCGCTACGAATATGAATCCAAGTGATTCAAACCAACTAGACTACATTACCACTTCGACTGTCTTAAGCCGCAGGGGAAGGCATACCGCTAGCTAAAACAGCATTTTACATTTTTTTGCATATGGTTGATGAGAGCACTTTTGATGACAAAGTGTGATGCCGATCTTTTCAGTATCGGCTGAACTCGAGTAGCACAGTTTCACCAGAAAAGCATATTAGTTGCGAAATTCAAATTGTGCAGGTACTTCCCAAAAGGGATCGAGCAACGATACTGCAGGTGACTGGTATTAAGCTCCACTGACAATCAGCTGGATCTTGATAACCATTTACAAAAAATTAGTCTTTGGTGCGGCGAATGGCAAATGGAACTGAATGCATAAAAAACTCTCTTCATGCGCATGACACGTAAAAAAGACCCGCTATCCCTTTTTTACAGCATTAAAGGCACAGTGCTGACTGAAATAAAGAATATTAAGTATCTAGGTGTTCATCTTACACATGAATTGAACTGGTCCATGCATGTTGACAGTGTTTGCAATAAAGCCATGCGTAAACTTTGTCGTTACGGCGAAAACTTCACGATGCCACCCCAAAAGCTAAAACAATGGCGTATAATGACTATTCTTCCAGTACTTACCTACGCAAATCATCTATGTGAACCATACACCAACACAAATGCTCTAAAATATGAGCGTATACAAAGCAAAGCCTTACGGTTCATCTTCAACTTCTATTTCAGAACTCAGTCTATTAGTGAGCTTAGAGACAGAGCCAGTTTAATGACGGTGAAACGAATACTGCAACATAATCGACTGATATTCTTTTTTCACATACTCAATGGAGACTACAAGGTTCACCTAAGGGAACGCATCACACTACAGCCATTTACTAGATCCAGAACAAAACACTCGAAACATATCACACCACTTAGGTACAGAACAGATTAATTCAAGTATTCGGTTTTGTTTCGGAGCATCGATGACTGGAATCAATTATCTCAATACATAGTCAAACGTTGCGATTTACAAAGGTTCGAAAAGGCTTTGTCAGAATATTTGTAACCAAATTGCTTGTTCCTTGTTGGTTGAATGTGTTCAATGTACTATATCAATATGTTCAGTATGTACTATATCACTTAAAATCTTTTTTCTCTTTTTGGTGACGTGTACTAGATGTATTCGAACATGTTTCTTTAATCCGGGATCTATGCGAGATGTAATCTGATATGGTTTTTGCGTTTTTGGTTTTGTTATTTCCATATAGTGTGCATCTTGAGCGTACAGTGTGAAACTTGTTTCCACATATGCTCTTTGTACATGCCAGATATGTAGCCCCAACTCCTGTTTTGGCGCTTTGGCTGACAATATGAATAAATAGTAAATGAATAAATAAATAAATAAAAAAATATTGTCTCTGACTGCACGCTTTTGTGAGAAAGGCATGTTTGTAGCAGCATTTATGAAAGCAAAATACGTTGCGCATAACTATCCGCAAAGCGTCAACTAATTTTTAGACAATGCACTTTCAAATAGTAAGTTCTCGTAAAGCTTTGGGCCCAGGATCTAATTCGCGGCCACTACAAAAACCATGTTTCATTCTTGCGCCAGCTGCACGCCAATTACGACTCACGCGAACAGTGCATATGAAATTGTGGTGAGAAGCATTTATTTACAAAAAAGAGCTGTAGGACCTCTGTAGATGACCCTAGAGACTAGGTGGAGCATCTATGCCTGGACCCTATGGGTTAAAGCCGCCGTACAGGCTCTCTGGACCAAGGCCCGCTGGGCCTAAAGCTCTGAGCAGCCGAGGACACCATGTACAAATTTAACAGCGTACGTATACCGGACGAAGTTCCTTCATCCGCCTGCACGGCCCGTATACTGTAGGCATTATTAGTATATTTAGGGATTTATCTTTCTAAAACCACGATATGATAATGAGAGGCGCCATTAATTTTTTCTCAACAGGTTATGAAACAAGGCAAAGACAGGTTTCGACCATAGTTCCCTTTACCACATGGAATAACTGTTTTAGGTATTCTTTTTTCTCCCGGACTATAACGGACTGGAATAATTTTAATACCAATGTAGTTACTCACAAGTCTCTAGCCATGTTTGAAAAACATCTGAATATGATATGAATTTTTTGTATTAATTATTTTGTTCGTTACCAGTGTTTTTTTATCCTTCCAATTTCCTAAAGTTTTTGATGAAAGCCTGCAATTTATGTGTGCTAAATTGTTTGTGTTTTTTATATATATAACCACCTTGCTAAGATCTGGGAACAGATCAGAGTAGCATAGATGAATGAATAAATAAATAAATAAATATTGTAGTAAATAAATACTGTAATAAATAAATAAATAAATAAATACTGATACTGTAGAAAATTCTGATACATGTGCTGATGTATCAGTGAAGAAAGCCCTACTGGACAATCGTACAACAAGCAAAACCGAAACTCGGTCGCCTTCCATCGGTCCAGCTCTGACAAGCTTCGTGGCCTTCTATTGAAGTCGCATGGTACATACATGGCAATCTTCAAGTTTTGCTCTGATAGCTCACTTTGCACTTTACTGCCAAGATTTGTTTCCTTGGGGCCCCGGAACCACAACACTAGGAGCTTGTGCACCACACCCAAACAGACAAGATGCATGTAGTCAAGAGGCACATCTTTCACAATGTCTATTGGTAGTTCCTCCAATATGGTATGTCCTGTGTGGTGTCGTTGTTGCACCTAAGAATGAAAAGTAGCATCACTCCTCAAGGCAGATAATACGGTATTTGCCGCCCGCAACGTCCACGATGTTCATCACTTTCCTTGGTGTCTGCAGGAGGGCTCGCGCTGATGAAGGAAGTGAAGCAAAACATTGAAGCGAACGCAGCACGTTTCGAAATGACGTCACTGCAGCATGAGACAACTGCGATTCAATCGCTCATGCTTGCAAACGTTCGCGAAAGTCCGAAACAGTCTACTCATTGCCACGTGTGTCGTACACAATGCAGTCATCAGTGTTAGAGGCTCCGTTCTGTGGACTCCACACGGTCATCGAGTCAACTTCTCCCGCTTCTGGCCATGCGTCAGACAAAGATGTTGATTTTTCGTTAATCATGTCGGCACCAGGCTACTCTGCAGCAGTACAGTTCACTACCATGCGTTCGACTGACGGAGATCTATTTAGAGGAGGGTCACTCATAACGTTGAGCACTCTTATAGAACCATCAACCCGGCGACTCACTTCCCTTCTACGCCTAGGACTTACAGCCTCACATGTGTCTAACTTTGTTTAACTATATACAAATATACATATAGACACAACTAACAAAGGAAATACGCTTCGTGGACTAACGTTGGCCGTGTGATCCCATCGTGACAATCAATTGCTTGACTCGGAGTGGCTTGGCTACTTGACTATCAAAAATGGCACCGCAAGGTCAATAATTGTCAGCATCGATCGAGTATGTTATTACGCGATACGTAAAAAGGCTGCTGCTTTTAGCAATTGACGAACGATTTTATATTAACATTTTGCCATAACTGTTTCAATACCTCATAGAAGAATTGACATGTGTTTTACAGAAGCGTAATTTATAACATCTTAACATAATTAGGGAGAATAAACCAGGCAAAATTAGGCCATAATTAACTATATGAAACGAACGTGCAAATAAGTTAATAATATGAACCTATTTCATGTAAAACAGTGCGAAAAAAATACGCCTAGTGCATTTTTTGTCCGTGAAAGAACCTTTTCTGGACAAATAGTTATCCTCAGAAGGCACTCAAAACGACGTCTCCGGATCGTGTCGTCCTGAGTGCGTACAAGGGTCGTCGAGAAATGTGCGAAGACGATCGTACCATTTGAGGATGACCCCAGGTTGTCGAGTGTTGTCTGGGTTATATTACAAATTATCGTCATAAATTTGCCCGCTTGCAATGACGTTACGCAAATTAAGTATTTGCAAAGCAGCACAATTTAGGCTTTCGATACAAAATGAGAACTGGTTACAATGAATTTACGCAGATTAACAGACGGATTATATATACAATTGGCACCTTTAATACATTTGTGTGTTGTTTTTGATGTGTTCATTATGTAATAGGCCTTTTAGAAAGCAATAATTATCTTCCGCAAAACTGGCACGATAAAAACAAGTCTTCACCGATATAGATGTTGTAACATCGTTAGTTATTCTCGGGTTTCTTGTGAAACAACCGAGTGCATGTAGGCTCATATGAGGAACACTGTGCTCTGTATATCGCAGAGACTGCTGACAAAATGAGCGTATGATTTAATCATGGTTTTGATACTTCTCCTCTCTTTGTAGTTTCGCCAGTAGCCACTTATGATGTAACGCTGCTCAAAGCGCTGATTGAGTAAGAAGTTTGGCGGATCCGTGCAAATTCCGATTGACATTTTTTGTGTTTGTTGGGGGGTGAGCAGTGTCCTTAAACAGTGAATGTATCGACGCAATTTCAGCGTGCCTGCTTATTCACTCGTGCACCTCGGCGCGTGGCAGATGCGTCAACTGATAAACGATTAAAAACGCATTTTTCACGCTGAAAATGAGCAATTACACGCTTTCGCAGGCACGACGGGCTCATGCGCTCCAAATGCAGGCGCTCCTGAGATCTTCGTACCATGAGACTACAGCGCCACCACTACTGTCAGCCGCCGGAGAATCAGCCTAAATGCGGCACGACCGCCTCGTTCATTCCACTGGCCCCTGCTAGCACAATGTACCCATACCAGTCAAAGTCCCCACAAGGTAGGTTACACACATCCCGTTCAGCTGCTCATTCGAAATATCGTTCCTGTGCACAGGACCAGGGCCTACCTCGGATGTCCTTGCTTCTGTACTCGTGAAGTCCTGCTCTTGTGGGCACACCGCGGTGACGTGTCCCCGTCATTGACACCTGCAGCACACTGCCCCGAGCTATCCTCTCCCCCACAAAATTAAACGAAAACGGTATGAGGGCGCTTCCCTATCCGACAGCGCAGCTGACGGACCACGGCGCACTTGTCGCCCCACCCACGCGCACAGTAAACGTCCGGTCGGTGAGGAAGGCCTGAGCGTAGTTCAAGGGTTTGCACTCGACACCGAGTGCTCGCACATACAAGTGGCCTATGGAAAGTTTCGCAACTCATATGAGTGAAAAACTCTGGTAGTTGCATAAGTCATATGCCAGACCAACAAGGGAGGAGGGGCAGTGTTGCCATACTGTTGCACAATCTGGCGGCTAAGTTTGGTCGTACAGTTCAAGCTTCTCTGTAATGTTTTTCCATGGGCTCTCACTGTTTTTGAAGTATACGTGGTGTGCCCTTGTCACTAGGGTGCCTACTTGCCACTTCAGGGTTCTCATATTTTGACAGCGTCCGTCATGACCATGATTCTCCTGAGTCACCGTGCAGCCATAACCACACGCACAGGTACGGAGGTATTCATATTCGGTGGCAAGGATATGTGCTGCCCACGCTGCGTGCGGACTTCGGTGACACTGTTTGGTTCCCCAGCTAAATCCGTTGCTGCGCATGGGTTCCTTACTTCAATTCCGTACTCGCGAATTACCTGCTTCCGAGGCACGAATCAAGTTCAATCTGTTAATAAGAGGATAGAATGTACAACGAAAAAAATGGAGCACAATTACTCAGCGCACACAGGTCACTAAATAAAAAAAATTGGCAGATCTCAGATACCGTGGGAATCGATGATATGCGAAGCACGAATTATAAATGTTAATATGCCACTTTAAAATCAGCAAAAACGTTATGAGGTGGAGGTAAATGATGCCGTACATGACTTCTGTGTCATGGTTGCCATGTTTGGATGTGTCGTTTACCTACATCTATCCACGTCACGTGATACCAAATTTAGTATATGTGGAGCTAGCGAAATGGCTGCAAGCACGACATGAATGTGGTTAGTTGTCATGTTCCTACATGACACGCGTGTCAGCATCATCATGTTTGCACCTGTCATATATTTTGTCATCCATTGACGTCACGTAACACCAAAATTGGTGTATGTGGAGCTGGCACAACGGCCGCGAGCGCATCATGGATGGCCCAATATACTCCTATGTAGTGTTGACGCGTTCGCACGCTGGGCACAGCGACGCTACGTTAACAAAACGGGAGCACTCTACAGTCTGACGCAAGGTGCGGCCAGCGTCCGTGGGCGCAGCCCGGATGGCAACCGGCACGAAATGCGATGGTGGTGGTGGAGGTAAAAAACATTTATTTCAGAAAGTCTACTAGAGAGTGCCGACGTGGCCCATCGGCGTGCTAGAATCCGTGGCAGTAGTCAATGACAGGGGAGAACTTGTCTCGGCAGCTTCAGTGAAGACCTCCTTGGTCGATGTAGCAGAACAGGCTGCTGTAGCGCTGGCATTACTGGACACGAAACGCACCACGGTGTACACCGATTCCCGAGCGGCCGTTAGGGCGTTCGCATCGGGATTGATAGCCACAGAGGCAGCCAGAATTCTCCACAGCAAACCCCCCTCAGACGTTATTCATCGCATAGTCTGGTTTCCCGCTCACATGGGACCAGACGTACTGCCGGGTCACCTGAACCCAAACGAGATAGCCCACGACTGTGCGCGAGGTTTCACAAGCCGCGACGGGGTGGTCTCTCGGGTGGGTTCGGGAGAGCTCGTCCACAGTGATCCTCTCGTTACTTTTCACGAGATAACATCTCATTACAGAGGAGAGCGACAGACTTTTCCCTTTCCCCATCATAACCTCCACAGATCACAAGCAAGCACGCTCCGCATGCTCCAGACGGGGTCTTACCCCTCTAGGGGCTTTCTGAGCATGCTTCATCCGGATATTGATCCACTTTGCCCAGATTGTGGTGAATTTTGCTCTTTGAGTCACATGCTCTGGCAGTGCCCTGCGTTACAGGATTTTAAAACAGAAGAAGACTGAACGACGGCAATCACAGACCCCAGACAAGACGTCCAGCTTCAGGCTGTCCAGAGGGCCCGTGAACGAGCGGAGAGGCATGGCCTCTCTGTTCCGACATGGGACTAGCCAACGGCTGGGTGGGGACCTACATAGTTGGCTCGCTGCCTTGCCTCTCAGGACCAAATAAAGTTGTTTGTCATGTCATGCTAGAGTGGCAAGACCCTATTCCGGGACGCCAGTGGAGCTGGAAGCTGCCCGTGCGCGCTCCACCAAGGAGCGTTGTGCAGCCGAATAGAGCAGCCGAGCAGGTGCTCCTCCCAAGCCTCTCTAGTTGGGATAGAAAAAGGGGATGAAAAAGGGACGGGATTAACTGGGCACGATGCTACGACGTCATATGTGTCGGCGAGGACATGACAGGTCGAGCAGGTGCCATTGATTTCCGGCAAAAAGTGCCTGGCGACCGCCGGACTGATAAAGGTGTTCGTCTGCAGGCGGCGTAGCAGTCGTTCGTCCGCTTTCTCCAAACCCCATGCGGGGTCTGGGTAGAGGTGGCGCGAAGCCCGGTAATAAGGCAAAATTTCGCGAAAGCGCGTCAGGTTGGTATTGCCAGATTCCGTCTCGGGACATGGAGGGGCAACGGCCCGGACAGGAGAAGCGCGGGCAGCGGCATTTGCCGCCTCGTTGCCGGGCAGGCCCGAGTGGCCTGGGGTTCAGACTATACGAATGGGATGAGGGTTAAAGCGCCAAGAGGCTGCCTGTAGCAGGCTAGCCGCCAGCGGGGCAATGGAACCCTGAAGGTACTGAGAACAGGCCGAGCGCGAGTCCGTCAGGATGGTGCGTGAGGCAGGGTGAGATGCGGCCAAAGCTATGGCAAGCTCTTCAGCGTGCGTTACTGTGTCTGCTCGAAAGGAGAGGCCATCGGCGTGTTTGGCCTGTGTAATCACGGCAGCCGCGAAGTGACCCGAGGGGGAGGGACCCGAGACGTCCACGTAGAAAACACCAGGACGATCGGAGTGTCGCGTATGAAGGGCCGCGGCGCGTGCTAGTCTACGGCCAGGATGGACGTCGGGGTTCATATTACGGGGTAGAGGTTCCACCCATAGCTTTTGACGCCAGAGCTCTGGCACCGGCTGCAGAGGGTCTTGGTCAGATATCGGGTTAATGCCAAGTCTGTGTAGAAGACGGCGCCCTGAAGGCATCTGCGAGAGTCGATTGATTTGGTTAACGCGATGAGCTTCGCGCATCTCTGCAACGAAATGCGACAAGCTGTATTTCACGCCGATGCGTTACCCAGACAACACTGCGTCTCCCTCTTTTCGTGACGGAGGAACGGCGGACGCGCTGAAACGCGCATGCGTCAAAGCAACGCAGCGCGGCGCGCACCTGCGAGTATATGGCCGGACCGGCGCCTGGCGTGGCAACGCCGGCGTGACGCGACGAAATGAACGCCGACAAGCACGCGCACGGCACCACGTCGAAATATATTGGTGCCTTGACTGTGGCATGCAGTCATGTTCTCACATGACACGCATCCTATAATTATCATGTTTGCACCAGTCACATAACTTCGTCATCCATTCGCGTGACGTAGTACGAAATTTGTCGTTTTTTAATCTAGCGAAATGGCCGAGAGTGTATCATCAGTGTGGCATGTAGTCATGTTGTTACATGACTCGCATGTCGTGATTAGCATGTTTGGATGTGTCATTTACCTACGTCGTCCGCTCGCTTCGCGTAATACTGAGTATGGTACATGTGAAGCTAGCGAAACGGCAGCGAGCGCATCATGATTATTATTATTATTATTATTATTATTATTATTATTATTATATTTGATTTGTATACACAGATACAAAACGACACAGAGGAAAGAGGGAGAGAGCAAGCTGGCAACAGCCACCTGGAGGGGCAAATGCCTTGTCATGTTGTTACATGACACGCAACTCCTATTTATCATGTTTGTACCATTATGTTATTACTATTAATATTATTGTTTTTATTAATATTATTATTAATATTATTATTATTATTATTATTATTATTATTATTATTATTATTATTATTATTATTATTATTATTATTATTATTATTATTATTATTATTATTATTATTATTATTATTATTATTATTATTACTATTATTATTATTATTATTATTATTATTATTATTATTATTATTATTATTATTATTATTATTATTATTATTATTATTATTATATTTGATTTGTATACACAGATACAAAACGACACAGAGGAAAGAGGGAGAGAGCAAGCTGGCAACAGCCACCTGGAGGGGCACATGCCTTCGTCATCCACTCACGTCCTGTAATACCAGATTTGGTATAAGTGAACCTAGCGAAACGGCCGCCAGAGCATCATGAGCGTGGCATGTAGTCATGTTTTGCCCCGCCGCGGTGGTCTATTGCCGAAGGTACTCGGCTGCTGACCCGCAGGTCGCGGGATCGAATCCCGGCTGCGGCGGCTGAATTTCCGATGGAGGCGGAAATGTAGGCCCGTGTGCTCAGATTTGAGTGCACGTTAAAGAACCCCAGGTGGTCGAAATTTCAGGAGCCCTCAACTACGGCATCTTTCATAATCATATGGTGGTTTTGGGACGTTAAACCCCACATATCAATCAAATCAATCAATCACGTAGTCATGTTACATGACACGCCTGTTCTGATTTTCATGTTAGGGTCTGTCGCTTGTGTTCACCATGCAGTCATACCATACCAGTTCTGCAACATGACATGTGAACAAAATCACTGCAAAAGCTGGAGGACCATTAAATGTAAACCATGGCATTTATGACATACTCGTCATGATTGTCATGATATGACTAGTCAAATATGTTCTTCACAAGGTCATGCTTTGTCACACTAAGTATGGTATCGATACAATTATCGAAATGGCCAGGAGAGCTAAAAGTCGTTGGCAGCTAGATAGATAGATAGATAGATACGCTCGAAGTCGCCGAAGTTCGCTAAGAAATGCTTTACGTTTAAAAACTGGTGCACCCAGACGACTAGCAGCGGTCGCGCGACCATTTGCGACTGGCGACCAAAAGCGACTGATGTTTATTTACCCCACCAGAGGCTGCGTGCGAGCGACCGGAAGTCACAATACCGGAGAGTCGCGTCCGGATCTCGTTATCAGCGAGAACTCTGGAGACCGGCGCCAACCAACTGATCGCCGCCAGCTGAGTGACGCGGCGGCGCAAACCGAGCGCGCCGCATTTCTTGTTTTTTTTTAAGTTCTCGCCAGCGCAATGAAAAAAACAAACAACAAAAAATGAGCATCGCTGATTGGTTTCAGCAGCTTTGTGACCGCACTCGCGCGACTGAAAAATCAGTCAGGTAGCGACTAGCCAAAGCAGTCGCTTTGCGGCCATATCGTACCGTTCGCGACTATATGCGACCAGTCGGAAATGGTCGCTCGACCGCTTCGAGTCGCCGGTGTGCACCAGCCTTAAGAGGCCGTGTCAACAGACAGCACAGGCTCAACAGATTGCACAACAACCATACGGGTAAGCCATAGCTGCAGGGGACATACCCCAAAGTCTTGCAACCGATATATGCGACGCCAAACGCAACCTTGCCCACCTTGACCGGCCTAACAAAGTGGCGAAAGAAAGAAAGAGGTGACCAACAGTGACATAGGGACAGCTTACTTTGCCGTCTGCCTGCCACGTTTAGCGGTCATTTGTTACTTTTTATGCTTCATAAAATTCTACATCGACCCAAATCTTTTAAGGGGCAAATAAAAGTCGTTTTACAGCGAAAGCTGGTTTGAGATCAAAGCTTGGGTCGCGTGCAGCGCCGTAGTTGTCCGCCGCCGCTGCCGCGAGGGTCCGTAACCACATTGCACAAAATTAGAAAAAAAGAACCCTTGTACCAATGACACTGGCGCTCGAACCACGGTTCAACGGGTCCAAACCACGGTCCAAGAGAGGCCGTTTTTTTTTCATGTATTTAGTACAAATGCCGCTTACGTATATACATAGCGTTTAACAAACATGAGGTCAAGTCGGCAAATGTGGCATGGACGTTACAAGGTGAAATCTCATACAACACAATGTCTAAAGGGGTATTTGAGTAGCACACTTCATGAACTCGGCATACCAGTGCGCTTCAAATTGTAGTTGGGCATAAACGTCCCTTACCCACACAGCCGTTTGCACAAAGTGGCATCGCGAAGATACCATCGGTTCCGCATACCTGTCCAACATGTGAGTTTTTCATAAACTATGCATGTCCAACATCAACAGCATGTCAACTGGCATTTCATTGCATTTGGTTGGTAGCAGATAACGGATGCTGTGAGAATTCAGATCTAGCCGTTTTTGAAAAGTCTTCTGCACAACGTCTAAAAAAAGTATGGCGTCCTAACAACTAATAAAGCAATGTTCTAATTATTATTTCTGGAACTGCACAGAGGCGGCAGTTAATTGACGATACAAATATGCCTTGAGTGTTTAACAAGGTTTTTACAGGTGTTGTTTCTGTATGTACTTTGTAAAAAAAATGTCTAGGGTATTTGTGAGATAGGTATTTTCGTTACACGTAATATCACGTCATGACCAGAAAATTCAATATATAGTGAATGGTACAGTGGGGCCGGAAATAACACATTCGATACAGCATAATGTAGGTCTTTTCTTGAGCAAGAGAACAAGTATTCGTTTGAAAATCTGGCAGTCAGAAAACGCACTGATTCGTATACTTCCTGCATGAACCCTTGCAGATAGGTAGGTGATGCAAAATTCTTATATACTACTAAATTCGCTTAAACATCTGCGAAATTCACGTGCAAGAGTGTTCGGAGCAGTGGATAGGCACAGTCACGAAAATAGGAAAAGCGCCACACCAGTTGTCTAATAAAGAGGCGCACAAACCCCCGACCACCTGCGCAGACAGGTGTAAAAACATTGTCTCGCCTCATCGGTTCATAGCTTGATGACGAAATAAAGGTAGCAAATATACGCTGAAATTTCTCTATATTGACCCACGAACAACAAATTATATGCAGTACGTAAAGTAGTTTCGTTACCAGAAACAGGTTGCATCCTTTAGCTCTACCAAAGATAAAGAAGTGCATGGCGCTAGTTGGCAAACTTGCCTATAGACAGGCTTGATGTCGGGAAAGCAATCGCGTTAACACGACTTATAAAGTGTTTTAAAACAGCGAAAGAACAACTTGTCGCACATAGCAAATAGTGTAACGAGTTGGTCGTCCAATGCCCCAACCCATTACAAAAGCTTGTTCTTGTTTACCTATTAATTGTGGCGCATACCAATTCAGGCGTAATTCCTCATCGTCATCAGCCACTGCAAGAAAAATTGGCACAAAATTCCTTGGAAGTGTTTAGCGGATACTACGCTTCTCAGAAAAGGGAAAAAATAGCACAGCGAATGCCGCCCTGTACTACTCAAATTTTTTATTACTAATGCCTTAGTGGGTAACATGCAAGTGTGATTGCAGCAATTACCCCATGGTTGTTTAGAAAGGGCTCTGAATGGCCACTTCTATAGGTTTCGCTGTGACTGTGATGCACCTTCCGCACAGGCCTTTTCTTTATTGATAATAAATTATCAGCTCACCAAGTGATCCTTAAGAAGGAATTTAACAATTTTGACGCAAGGAATGCGTTGAAGCTTGATGCGTATTCGTGGTGTATGGGCCTTACGTAAGTTATATAAGTTTCAATCAAGTTCGAAGCTCACATATCCAGGAATGCCCATGCGTTTCAATCTCGCAGCATCACAGTAAAATCAGGTTCTGTTCTCGATGTAGAAGAAACCACTTCTCCCCACTCGGCGCCCGAGGCGCACCACCCGCGGTGGTGTAGCAAAGTGGGAGAAGAAACGTACGCCGCTATCCCAATAGCGGCTATTGGCCTGCTGGTCGCTTGACGATGAAGCAGAAGCAACGCTGAAGAAGTTCTAAATGGCTGAGAAAACTTGTATTTACAGATTTTACAAAACAATGGACATCAATGTTACACAAAAAAAAAGAAAAGAAAAACAACTTGGAAATGAAGCGACTTCTGTAGGGCGACCCTACGGGGTTCAGCGGAGCCGATGGTGCCTAACACCGCAAGCTCGGTTCAGAACCTGATTTTACTATCACCATCCCCTTTAGGTAAGTGTAGGCAAAGCCTCCTCTAGAAAGATGCCTGCGACTTGAGCCGAAATTTTGGTTCCCGGCCCTTTCCTGTTCTCTCCTCCTCCACTGCCCAAAAGAATGCATGGATGAATGTATCTGGCTCTGCCCTTTAGATCGGGTGGTGGCTCATGCCACCTAGCCGTAAAATTAAGTACTATCAATGTGTGTTTAAGCACTGCTTTCTCTCACTCTTCGATTGTAGCCACAAATCAACTAGTCTACTCCTGGTTATTTCTACCCGTTTAAAGTCTATTTTGTCTTCACTCTCCCTAAACCCCAATGCTTTGAAAAATTCGGTGCCATTACCTTCGACCATAGGGCGGAGCCCTTTACAGAACATTATCAAATGTTCAGCCGTTTCATCCTCCTCTTTACACGCAACACATACCATGTCGGCGCCTTCGTATTTCGCTCGGTACGTCTTGGTCCGCAATACTCCCGTTCTATTCTCGAAGAACAGAGAACTACCCTGAGAATTATCGTAGATCTTTTCCCTTGAAATTTCCTGCTTAAAAGTTCGGTAGGTCTCGAGTATGATTTCGTATGCATTCCCAGCCATCTTCCACAACTCCGCCCTCTGTTTCCTTCACCTTCTTTCTAACCAATGTTTTCTTTTAGCTTGGTATTCTGTTGTTGTGTAAATCCTTGTTTGACAGTTTTTGAGTTCAGTTCCTCCATTCAGTATCAACATTCTGTATGCAGAAGTAGCTGAAAGCTTTCCTTGCCTAACGCTCCTCTCCCATTTTTCTCAATCGCTCCTCAAACTTTATCTTGTTGCTAGCTTCCCTGCACTCAAACGATGTCCATCCCTTGTCACCTTATACCACCTTATGTAGGGTATTCCTGTGTGCTCCCAAAGTAAGTCTACCTATGGCACGTTTTCTAATTTCGAATCTTGGTTGAACTTCAGATTTCATGCACAAGTCTGCATTGCCGAACGTCTAACACGGGACCATGACATCTTTCCGAATTCCTCTCACAACATCATGCTTATTGCAGTTCCACAGTGCCCTATTTTTCATTACAGCTGCATTCCTGGTGCCCTTAGTCATTGCGTATCTTTCGCGCTCGCTTAGATACTCAGCCCCGTTATTTATTCATATGCCCAAATATTTGTATTCATCCACTATTTCTAGCATGACTTCTGTATTTTATGCTCACTGTCTTTGTTATCATTAAAAATCATAATTGCCAATTTTTCCCTGATGAACTTAACTTAACCTATCTTGTTCATTACTGCAGATGTCTATCCATCCCTGCAGATCTTTCTTGTTGTCGGCTATGAATACTATATAATCTGCATACATCAATGCTGGTAATGACTGTTCATTGTGTTTTCGTTGCTTGGCAAAAAAGAGGCTGAAGCCAAGTCGGCTCCCCTCTAATTTGGCTTCTAGTGTCTGAAGATATAGCATAAATAACAAAGGTGACCAGGGACATCCCTGTTGAAGCCCGTGCTGTGTCTCTATAGGTTCAGATACCTGTTCTTCCTATTTGATAAATACCTTGTTACTTTTATAGATATCCTTTAGAAGATTTGTTTTTCCATCTCCCACATCTAGTGTGTCCAGCATTTCCCACAAGTCTTCTTGACTCAGGCTATCGTAAGCTCATGATGAGACAAGCGCAAAAAATACACACACTCAGAGAGGACAGGTCTGTGTCCTCTCTGAGTGTGTGTATTTTTTGCGCTTGTCTCATCATGAACCATTACCCACACGCCCAACTGGCAGTCATCCTATTGTAAGCTCCCTTGATATCTAGAAATGCCAACCACAGGGGCCTGTGTTCTTTTTACGCTATTTCAATACACTGCATCAATGAAAACAGATTGTCCTCCAAACTCCTTCGTATAAGGAACCCACTATAGTTCTCCCAAAACCCCTCATTCTCCACCCATGTCTGTAGTCTTTCCTTTACTATCTGAATCACAAGCCTGTAAACTGCTGATGTCACTGTTATAGGACGGTAGTTGTTTATATCGGCTTTGTCGCACTTTTCTTTATAGATAATGCTCATCCTGCTTAGTTTCCAGCCATTGGGAGCTTCAACACTCATTATTGCTTTGCTCGTTGCCTCTCTTTATGTTTGTTTAGGGTTTGGTCCTAGTTTCTTTATTATCATGATTGAGATGCCGTCAGGGCCTTTTGATGTGCTATTAAGAGCGTTTTCCTCCGCCCTTTCCCACTCTAATTGTCCTAATGGAGCCACTGAGCTAATTTGTCCATCCTCATCTGGTACGGTGCATGCAGCGTTTTCTTGATGTTTAATATTTTTCTATCATCATTGTTTTTATATATTCCATTGCCTCATTCCTTTCTAGTTCGGACCTTTGAACTGTAGTTATAAACTTCTGTTTCATGATTGTCTTATTACTCAGAGAATAGAGATGGTTTTGAAGTTTTGCAGCTGCCTTTCTATCCTGTTTGTTTACTTCCGCCATCCATTGAGCCCCCTTTCTTCAATTCTTGTCACTGAACAAATGGGACGCTTCCCTTCTGCAGCTCAAAGACTTATCCCATTTTCTTTTGAGATCATCTTCCGGTTCACCCCTCCGTTTAGCCTACCTGTATTCCCTGGAGGCTTCCTGACGTCTTACTATGGCTCTCTTAACTTCCTCATCCCACCAGCTCTTGGGCTTGTTTCTGCTTTTCGTGGTTGATTTGACTCATACCTTAGCAAGCTCTAACTCAAACAATCGAGTAAGATTTGTGTACGTCGTTCCTGTTTTAGTATCCTCGGTGATTGTTCTCTCAATTTCTTTAGTTGCTATTTCTATTTGCCTTTATGAAAATAGTACTACCGTGTGGTTGCTCGTAATGCCACATTTTAAATTTTATTTCTCTAGCAAAACTCAGCTTGATACGTTTGCGATCACTACCTATAAGCTTCTGCACACATATTCATCTATGTTCATCACCCTTAACCGATTGTACATACTATGTGACATTATTGTCTAATCTATCGTCGACTGCAGCCTTCCCACCTTCCATGTTATCTGCCCAACGCATTTCTAGGTGCTGTTGAAAATGATTAAATCATGCATTTCACACATATCCATTAGCATTCTGCCTGTTGGGTCAGTATATCTATCTATATCTTCTATGTGCGCATTCACATTTCCTGATATAATTATCTCGCACCCTACTCCAAGTTCGTCGACGTCACTTTCTATGCACTGCACCATTTGTTGGATTTCCTCTGGCTTTGGCTCCTGTCAACAACTATACAAAACCCAAGAGCGTCATTTGCTCTAGCACTTCTCTTTTAGCCATAAATGTTCCTTGCACTCCTGCTTGACCCTTTGCCAGTCTCTACTTTTATGAATGATTGCCCAATGCCACCCCCTTTTCTGCTGCCTTGTGTTCCATTTGAATAATCCCATGCAAAGTCCGGATTGTTAGGTGGTTGTTCCATGTCCCTAAGATGTGTTTCCACAAAACCATATACCATCCGCCTCTCTTCCCTTAGCTGTTCTTCTATATCTTCCCACTTCAGCCTATTCCTGCCACCCTGCATGTTAATATACTCTACGTCTGAATTGGCTCGGCCCTCGTGGCTACGTCGTTTTCTGCCCCGGACTCTACGTGTCTTTCATATTGGTGCCACTTTGAAATCGTATTCGTCTATACCACATGTGAAAGAGTCTTTCTGGTTGTTTTCCTCGTTACTAGCTATCCTGTACCTTGAAGGCCCCGCGTGCATTCCAAAAATCTACTGCGCGACCTGCAAGTCACCAACCCTCCTTATGACCTAGCCTCCCATCGAAGTGAATTCTGTCTCGTTAAAAACCACCCCGCCTATGCACCTATTTGTTTATTTCCACCACTTCAAAGCCATTCTCTCCACTCATCTGCCATATCTATTGGTTCACGTTGACAACCGCTCTTTTCTGGCCGCTGTAATGCACTGGTACCTCCGGTATCGTGCATATCACTACCTGTCCCTGAGGAGAAATGGCGCGCATGTCATCGACCCCTTTCCCCAGTGATGTCGCTAGTCCTGCCTTATCTTCATGTAGGACATCGTCCAAACCGCCCATAATTATCATGAGGTTTCGTCCATCAGCTGTAGTTTTGGGTTTTGGGCTCGCTTGTGTCATGACTGCTTCCAGCTTGTGTCCGTGGAACGCAACAATGTCGGTGTCGAGCGCTCGCTGCGGTGGCTGCTTTAAGCCTTGCCAAATCTGAGATTAAAGCAAAGTCAATTTTTTTTCTCGGAGGCAACACAATCATGTCGTTATGGCGTCACTTCTGAATCTAGCGGAAGTACTTGTGTCGGCTGCGAGTGCTCCTTGCGGAGAAAGCACTGAACCACGAGGAACCACCCGCCCCCATAGGAAAACGTGTGATATCACAGGCATCTTTCTAGAGGAGGCGTTCGTGTAGAAAACTATGAAGATATAGCTAGAGTATACTAAAAGCGTTGAGTGACGTGACCGCGCCTCGCTGCCTGATCTCTTCCGCCAGTCCGGAAGTGGTGGCGCTGCAGTCCAATAGTACTGAAGAGACGCGTGCCGCGTGGATCTTTCAGTACTATTGCTATGCGCTTCGTACTATTGCTATGTGCTTCGGCTCCTCCAGCACGCGTTTTTGATGCAGGTTTTTTGGTGCCTGCTCATCATTCATGTCTAGCACCTGATGTCATAGCCTTTGAAGTATATATCCCGCCACGGTGGTCTAGTGGCTAAGGTACTCGGCTGCTGACCCGCAGGTCACGGGATCAAATCCCAGCTGTGGCGGCTGTGTTTCCGATGGAGGCGGAAATGTTGTAGGCCCGTGTACTCAGATTTAGGTGCACGTTAAAGAACCCCAGGTGTTAGAAAATTCCGGAGCCCTCCACTACGGCGTCTCTAATAATCATATGGTGGTTTTGGGACGTTAAACACCAGAAATCAATCAAGCCTTTGAAGTATGACACATCAATCTACTGAGTTTGAGCTCCATAAAACACTTGAGAGACCAAAAATAATTCAGAAAGGGTGTGTCTTATTCCGATTTCTTCAGTCTTATCCTTTTTTTGTTGTTGAGGCATCTACAATAACCAGAATAACACAGCCAATTTACTGGAAGTAAGCTTTGCTAAAAACTTTGGGATTAAAAAACAAATACTGTGTCAAACGCACGCAGAACCAGGAAGCCACAAGGAAAGAGGGGAGAAGAAGGGACTCTGAACCCCGTACACCATGAAACGTTTTTGTAATTTAACTTTTCAGGGTATACTAAAAGATTTACACGTATTCACAGCGGCCACCAAATTCCAAAGTTTCTCGTTCTGTTACACTCCCCCCCCCCCTCAAAAAAAAAAAAAACTTCTGGGTAGCCTTGCGCCGAAGGTTTACAGTTGGCAAAGCTGAACATAGCGTGTCCCTGTACACATGTGCACTGTGAATTTCACCTTTTCGACAGTATGACGTCTTCAAACTTGTTCAAGTGTACCGTAGTCGTACGAGAAATGCACGGCCAAAAAATAGTAGCTGGGTATTGCATGCATATTGATAATGAGGCGTTGACGTGTTGCGGTCAGGATGACCGCTCTCATGCGCGGGGACTAGTGTTGATTGATGATTGATTGATATGTGGGGTTTAACGTCCCAAAACCACTATATGATTATGAGAGACGCCGTAGTGGAGGGCTCCGGAAATTTAGACCACCTGCGGGGACTAGTGTGGTGCGGGAATTCACAACACGCTTCCTCATTACCGTTACATAACTATCATCACATAGTGTCCCTCATATATATATATATATATACGGACGGTGGCCATGGAAGTCGGAATCCGCTAAGGAGTGTGTAACAACTCACCTGCCGAAGCAACTAGCCCCGAAAATGGATGGCGCTCTAGCGTCGCGCCTATCCCCGGCCGTCGCTGGCAGAAAAGCACGAAATGTGGGGGTGCTAAGCCGCGACGAGTAGGAGGGCCGCAGCGGTGTGCGTTGAAGGTGTCGGGCGTGAGCCCGCCTGGAGCCGCCGCTGGTGCAGATCTTGGTGGTAGTAGCAAATACTCAAGTGAGAACCTTGAGGACTGAAGTGGAGAAGGGTTCCATGTGAACAGCAGTTGAACATGGGTATATATATATATATATATATATATATATATATATATATATATATATATATATATATATATATATATATATATATATATATATATATATAACACATATATATATATATATATATATATATATATATATATATATATATATATATATGTGTGTGTGTGTGTGTGTGTGTGTGTGTGTGTGTGTGTGTGTGTGTGTGTGTGTGTTTACTGTGTGGATATACAAGTTAAATTTCTCAAAACAAGATGCACCACTGTCTGCCTACATATTTGCAAGATGTTTCAGCGCGCGAACAAAGGAAAAAGGACAGGGTAGACAGAAAGAGCGCTGACTTCCAACTAACTTTATTTCACAGAGTGGCAAGAATATATACTGCTAAAAAGCATAATAACAATGCATGCAAGGTAAAATGCAAGCCTAATCTACACATCAGTAACAAAACACGTGTGACGGGTCCTCTATTGCCTCAAAGCCCAGCCAGGTAATCAGGTTCAGCCTGTGATAAAGCAATCGATGATGTGTTTACACATTTATCTCCTAGCGAGTGTATTTTTTCGGCTTCGATAATTTCTCGGGTAAGCTGGTCCCTGTGCCTTGCCAATATTGAGCACTGATAAAAGAGAGGGGTGGACCCACAATCTCGGCAACGAATGCCAAGATGCCCTTGTACCACATTGTGCACATTGTTTCGGTGTTCTCGGAGGCAGCCATTTATACACCTGCCGGTTTGCCCGACATAGATGCACCCACACGTCAGTGGAATCAAGTATACGACTCCCACAGCGCATGGGACGTAGCGTGTCCTGTGGGCGACAAAGCACGAGGCAGAATTTGCACGAGGTGCATTGACCCGTTTGCAAAGCCTCTGCAATTTTTCTGGGGCAGAAAAAACCACGAAAACGTTGGCGTCTCGAGCAATCTTTTTTAGCCTGTGTGATACGTCGTGCACTTAAGGCAGTACAACAGGCCGGATCTTTATGACACTGTTTCGCTTATCCGGTTTGTCGCCTCGCTTCAAGACAGTGACCAGCTTTTCCGCCCCCGAAACGAGAACATGCGTGGGGTAACCAGCTTTGGTAAGCCGCTCTACTTTTAGAGCAAAGCTGTGGTGTACCATGGGGGGGGGGGGGGGGGGCAGGACTTCTTTAAGGCATTGACAAGGCAGAGGTTAGCGATGCGCCGCTTGACCAATTTAAAGTGAGCTGAGCTGAAAGGCAGAAGTGGCTTGCCGCTTCTTGGTTCATACATCCAGCAAACATGTCGGGGTTCTAGCAAAAGCTTCAAATCTAGAAACTTCAGGTTGTTATCAGTGGGTGATTCATGGGTTAGAACTAGTGGTTTCAGGCACTCTCGGAAAACAGTCAACACGTCAGAGGAAACGGTCTGAAAATTTTGACTATCACATTTCAACAGCACTAAGTAATCATCAACAAAACGGCAAACTTTAAAAACTACAGAGTCGTCATGCTTGTTTGACAAGACACGATCATGATGTGCTAAAGATATGTCACTAGAATGAGTGCCAAACTTGAACCAATACATATTCCACTTTTTTGTAAGTAGTTGTTGTCTTCCCATGATACAAAAGTGGCCTTCAAATAATAACTGAGTAATTCTAATAAGCTGCTGTTATGAATTCCAGTACGCGTTTGAAACGCTGGTGATCCTAACCTGTCTATGAATTCCTCTACACATTTAAGTAGTTGTTCATGCGGCAAAGAGTAATACAAGTCCTTAATATCCACAGACATTGCCTGGAGTCCTGTGTTAGCTCGCCCAATAATGTCAATAACAGCGTCAGAGTTCTTGACCAAAAAAAGGATCGTCTATTGTTATATGTTTTAGCTTTCACTGCAAGAAAAGTGCTACAGACTTTTGCCAGGTCCCCCTTTCTGTTACAATGACCCGCAATGGGCAGTCAATTTTGTGAGTTTTCGCAGAAAAGAGCAGGTCAAGGCTAAACTTTTTGCAACTATCTATCGACTTTGAAAGCTTTTGAAACCCTAGGGCCCCGGTAAGCGTTTTCGCACGCTTCTTAAGCTTATCCAGACCAATCTCATCATTCTCGTTGAAAAAAGACTGCATTGCCTGCATAGCTTTCCCCTTAAACATTGAACGAAGAAGAACCGCAAAACCACCTTCCTTGTCAGCCGGCAGACGTGACAAGGAATGTGCCTTTAGGTACGTGACAGTGCTTCCTGTATTGACAACTTTGTTTGAACGCTTACATTTCGAGAGCACATGCACGCCTTGGGCAGCACATCTATCACATTCAGAGTCAGGAGCACGACGGGCGACTTGCCTAACCAGAGTGAGGAGCTCGTGCGGTGTTCTTGAAGGTGCCACCGCGTACTTTGGTCCGAGGCATAGGGTGTGCTTAACGTTGTCGGGAAGAAAAGCATCCCCGAGAACATGCACACAGTCCTTAGCAGCTGGAGACTTCCTTGGTGTGATGGCCCGCAGGTAACTGAGCGACTGACGCCACATGAACTCGACGTTTCGGTGTACGAGGCTTGAGAGTTCACGACACTTCTGTTTAACTGTCGTACTGCCTTACGTGTGCGACGTATCACACAGGCTAAAAAGGATTGCTCGAGATGCCAACGTTTTTGTGGTTTCTTCTGCACCGGAAAAATTGCAGAGGCTTTGCAAACGGGTTAACGCACCCCGCGCAAATGCTGCCTCGTGCTCTGCCGTGCACAGGACACGCTACGTCCCATGCACAGTGGGAGTCGTATACTTGATTCCACTGACGTGTGGGTGCATCTATGTCGGGCAAACCGGCAGGTGCATAAATGACCACCTCCGAGAACACCGAAACAATGTGCACAATGTGGTACAAGGGCATCTTGGCATTCATTGTCGAGATTGTGGGTGCACCCCTCTCTTTGATCAGTGCTCAATATTGGCAAGGCACAGGGACCAGCTTACCCAAAAAATTATCGAAGCCGAAAAAAATACACTTGCTAGGAGATAAATGTGTAAGCACATCATCGATTGCTTTATCACAGGCTGAGCGTGATGACCTGGCTGGGCTTTGAGGCAATAGAGAACCCGTCACACGTGTTTTGTTACTGATGTGGAGATTAGGCTTGCATTTTACCTTCATGCATTGTTATCATCCTTTTTAGCAGTATGTATTCTTGCCACTCTGTGAAATAAAGTTCGTTGGAAGTCAGCGCTCTTTCTGTCTACCCTGTCCTTTTTCCTTTGTTCGCGTGCTGAAACATCTTGCAAATATGACTACGCACCAACTAGCCCAAGCTTCTACTCTTGTTTGCCTACACTTTTGACACTTAATAATAGAACTACGCTTACAATACAAAACGTCGTCAAGTTTGCTGGCTTCCAATGGCATTGGACCAATAGAATACTTGGAAAGCAGCCCAATTTAAGCTGTTGACACACAATGAGAACTGGTTACAATGAATTTACGCAGAATAACAGACGGGCTATACATACAGTTGGTACTTTTTAATATGCTTGTATGTTGTTTTTATTATGTTTGTTATGTAATAAGCCTTTCATAAAGCAATAATTTCTATGTTCCGCAAAACCATTATGATAAAATTGAATCGTCACCAATATAAATGTTGTGACAACGTCACCTATATCACTCACTTTTCTCGTGAAAGAATCAAGCGCATGTACTTTCATATGAGGAACAATGTGCTGTGGATATCGTAGAGACTGCCGACAAAATCAGCGCATGATTTAATCACGGTTTTGATACTTCTCCTCTCTTTGTAGTTCGTCAGTAGCCTCTTAAGATGTAGTGCATCTTGAGTGAGAAGCTAGGCAGACCCCTGGAAATTCCGATTGTCACTTTTTTCTGTGTGCGGGTCGGTAGGCTTTTGAAATAGTGAATTTTTCTACGCAATTTCGGCGTGTTTGCATATTCACTCGTGCATCGTGGCGCTTAGTAGTTGTGTATACAATGATAAAGGCTCAGAAACGCATTAAGCGCGCTAAAAATGAGCAAGTAAACGCCTTCGCAGGCTACGGCGCGCCCACTCCCAATGCAGACGCTCCTGAGATCATCAGTACCATGGGACAACAGCGCCGCCGCTACTGTCACCCACCGGAGAATCAGCCGAGATGCTGCGCAGCCGCCTCGTTTATTCCACTGCCCTTTTCTAGTTCAATGTAATAGAGCAATGCATTTTGCATGAAGAGAGAGACAGAAGGTTTATTTGCAACTAAGGAAGGAATGTCGGTGAGTAGGGTCCTTAGTCCGAGATCCCATTGGCACGGGCCGCTGTCCTCACTCGTCTCACTAAGGCCTCTTGGGTCTTCGGATCAGAGCTGGACAGAGCTGCCTCCCACTCTATAGTGTTGTGTTGTGCTCTGGGTTGTAGAGGTGGATTGTGTGGGCCTTCGCATACCATGTTGTGCAGGGTGGCTGTTTTATTGACGCAAAACCTGCACTGTGGTGCGTATGTGTGGTGATCTACCTTGGACAGTATGTATAAATTGGGGTAAGACAAGGTCTGCAGATGATGCCACGCTACCTGAGAGTTTTACTGAGCTTTGGCCCCGGGTTTAGAACTTTCCGTCTTTCGTGTTTTTGATGTTCTAGAATATCTGTGTATGTTAGGAGCGGGTCCATACACATAGCCGAAGGTGGGTGCGATATGCCGGGGTCGGAGGTCAGGAAGAGCGATTCTCGGGCTGAGTCATGGGCGAGCACATTGCCTCTAACTCCGCAGTGGCCGGGTATTTATATCAGCTGTTTCCATTCGCCTCCGGAGCGTGAGGACGAGAGTTGTGTAAGAAGTTGATGCACAATGGGGTCAGTGTAGCCTTTACAAAAAATTCAGAAGGCTGCTTTTGAATCTGTTAGAACGAAGGTTGACTTTGGTTTCGTATGGCGTTACTTCTTGCATACTAGTTATGTCTGTGTCTTGGGCTGATATACAATCAACCTCTTTTCCACGATGAATGACGATTGCTGTATATTTGCCGTTCACTGGTACAGCTACATTGACAAAGAAGGCGTCTTCAGTATATGAGCAGTTGTCGTGAACTTTTGCCCGTGCCCGACGTCGATGTTCGTGGAACTGAGGATGTATGTTGCGCGGTAGTGGTTTGATAATAAAGTCCTGCCTTCATTCATGAGGGATACGTTATTTTCCCTATTCTGCCAAGTTTTGATAGTGTTTTCCGTTCCGTTTTAGTGATGGCGAGGCGTAAGACTTGATTCGTGTGGTGCGCATGGAATAGTTTTGATACGGTATCGTGGAGCCCCATTTGAAGCAGACCTTCCGTGAGTTTCCTCGGTGGAAGGTTCAGAGCCTTTTTGAGAGTCACACGTATGACTCGGTCTATTTTGTGCTCGTCTGCTTTCAAGAGACCCTCAGGTAAGGAAAGCTATAGGTTCTGTGACTGATAACAAATGCCAGAATGAGTCGAAATCCCTCGTCGTCGGTTATCCACCCGACTAATCATGCGAGAGATTTGTAGGCGGGACGTTTTTAGTTTATGTAAAGCAAATGAGTTCTTGTCCCGATTATTGAAGTGGGCCTTGCAGGATTCAGATTGTTCCAACCTCTTCAGTTTGCGTAGCATCGTGTTGTACGTAGAGGGATGTATTGTCAGATACCTTATTTCTATATACTAGGATTTCTGATGTGGTGGGGGCCCGCTCCAGGCCACTCTTGCGTCCTATTTTTCTTCGACGGAGGCAGCCGCTTGCAAGGCTTCTTATATATGACCCATGTTGCCAGATCGGCTACAGATCGTGACGTCATCAGCATATGTGGCATGGCGTACTTGCGAAATTTAATTTAGGGCCTTCGGAAGGCGCATGAGGGTGATATTGAAGTGGAGCAAGGAAAGTACAGCCCCGTGGAGAGTACCGTAATCACCGATGGTGATTGGTTGAGATTTAAGATCCCCTATGCGGATAGTGACCTGTTCGTCTGTAAGGGAGTACCGTACATTTGCATATAATTTTGCATCGCACTTGAGTTCCCGAAAGTTTTCCAAGATAGTGAAGTGCCGAACCTTGTCAAAGACACCCTTCATACATTGAGTAGAGTTACTGAATATGCTACCTTTAGGTAGCAGAGTTGCGCCATTGTTTTCTGGGCACCGGTAGCTCCGCCTACTGGAGTTCAGCGCCCCTATTCGACGAGCGCAATCACGCGGTCATGGGTGGTTCATTTGCACTGCGGAGAAGTCAACGCTACGCAGATTCCAGGCAGATCAAGTGGGGTTAACAACGGCTGTTGCGACAGCAAATGCATTCTGTGTTGAATTGTACTACGTAGACCTCATGCGATTAGACGCGGGTGGAGCGGGTGTTGCTATGGAAAGATTAGGGTTCGGTCGGAAGGAAAAAACGCTTGAACATTGTAATCAGCAGGATTTTCTCCTGAAGGTGCAAACCATTGTTGCATCGCGGTTTAAGGAGAGCAAGAGCACTGGTCTAGCTTGTGTGAGGGCAAGTGCTGTTGTGGCTTGAGGGGGGCAAGTGCCCATTTTCCACTTCTCTGCTGACACCCATGCGCTTGTTTGTTTGTTTTTTTCTGTCCACGGCACCGCAAAACTTGCTCTATTTCTATTAACCACAAATACAGTAGTGAATACGTTACACATGCAGACTTGACCAGTGTGTGTCAGCTTCATACGTCCAAATCAGTCTGGTGGTTAAAACGCTAAAAATAAACTGAGAACTTAAACTATATATAAACAGCTATTCGATTCGGCAAGGTGTTGCTGTTAGTTCTTGAATTGCATGCAGTTTTGAAACCTTAAGTGAAAAGAATGTTGGACACGACAGGGTTGTTGAGCAACGATTCACATCAATTGTCGTGATCCGCGATTGTAATACGTGCGTAATACGAGCGCCGCTCGTAACGCGGGCGTCGCACGGCCACCCTCGATGGCTATCCAGCTCGATTCAGTTGAAGACTGCAAAGCTATAGTTGGCTAGTTCACATAGTTAACTAACGAGCCCAACGCAATGGAAATATTCCATATCTAACTGCCTCGATAGCAATCATGAGTGAAAAATACTTTTTACATGTAAATGGGAAAAACGGCACAAAAGAAGCCGAAGCTGATGTGTGGCCTACTATAAATATAAATATGTATCACTGGTTCAACGAGCTGACGCACGTTTTTTTTTCATTATTACAGGCCAAAAACGTAAACATAAAATCAAGTCTTTTAGGCGTGACCAGAGTGATATATCGCAGATTATCAGGTGCACGCGCCGAAGAACATACCGATAACACGTGCCTCCACCCCTCGCCACGGCGCATGCTCCGGCCTCGGGCCAGGGTATTAAAACCAAGACAGCAGCCTCGTGAAAAAACATTGTTCCTTCTTGTTCTGGCCATGCATCGTCTTCTTCATCGCCCTTACGATACTACAGTGGCGACGAGGATGGGATCCGGTTAATTGCACTCCGACGCTGAGACCAGAAGAATGGGATCCCGACCCCCTGCCTTCGACGACGCCGTGAGTAGCTGGAGCACGTATCGTGTCCGGTTGGAAGCCTACTTTGAGGGCAACAATATTACCGACGTAGCGAAACGCCGGGCCCTACTGGTTTCATCGTTGAGCGACAGTGTCGTCCGGATATTGCAAGGGCACCAGCCGGGGGTCGCCATCAACTCCTTGACGTACGATGACGTTGTGAAATGCTTGGAAGAACATTTCAACCCTCAGGCAAACGAAATAGCAGCAAGCTATTCTTTCTTTATGCGAAAACATGATGAGCAAGAAAGCGTCCGGGACTACATTGCTGAACTGAGAAGACTGGCCGGAAATTGTAATTTCGGGGCGACACTGGACCGTATGTTGCGGGACCGAATCGTTTGTGGGATTCGGGATGAGGAAACGCGCCGGTGCCTGCTGGGCCGCAAGAACTTGACTCGTGAAGAAGCCGAAGAATTCGCCTTAGCTTCTGAGAAAGCGAACGAAGACGCTCGGGGCATGCGTACTTCATACGCCCGGACCGAAGGTGGCGGCGTCAACGTGATACAGCAACAAGGCAGACAGTGGAGGAAGAATTGCAGCCTTTCATGCGACAGATGCAAAGGGGCGCATGCAACGGCGTCCTGTCGACATCGCAGTTCCATATGCCATCAATGTGGTAAAAGAGGGCATCTTGCTAGGGCTTGCAAAAGACCCCACACCCCCAGGTCAGGAACGTTCGCTGTCGACGGAACCGAATGTGAAAGCGAAGAAGAGAGGTTGTATGCTCTCGTTGCACACAGTTCCGCCAATAAGCACTTGGTGCAGCCAATCGAGCGCACCTTAACGTGGGAAGGCCGTAGGCTGCGAATGATTGTCGATACTGGATCACCAGTAAGCGTGATTCCCAAAAGCTTGTACAAGAAGCATCGCAAGTGGTGGCCGGCTCTGCAAAAAACTCCACTACGCCTTTCATGTTTCCTGGGACCGTTGCTGGTCGTTGGCAAGGTAGACATGCAGGTATAGCTTGGACCAGTAACGGTGAGCAGTTCGCTGATAGTAGTGGACCATCGAGGGCCCCTTTTGTGCGGAAGGGACACGATAGAGGAATTTCGCAAAGCAGGCATGTTGCTAGTAGAAGGCACGTCGTCTTCGGTGAATGTTGTTCACGCCGACAGCCAGCTAACCGCACTTCTTGACGAGTTTCCGGACCTCTTTGAGAACCTCGGATGCTGTAAGGAACCACCGGTGAAGCTGTACCTCAAGGAAAGTGCGCAACCTCGATTTCTGAAGGCTCGGACAGTCCCGTATGCCATGAGAGCGCAAGTCTACGCCGAAATTGACCGACTGGTGGAAGTGGGCGTGCTGTCCCCAGTGAGCGTGGCTGAATGGGCAACACCGGTCGTGCCCGTAGCAAAGAAGAACGGAGACATCCGGCTGTGTGGGGACTTTAAGCTAACAGTTAATCCAGCGACAACAACAGAGCAGTACCCGCTTCCGAAAATTGACGACATCTTTGCGGCGCTATCAGGAGGCGAAGTGTTCAGCACACTCGACTTACGAAACGCATACAACCAGCTTCCCCTGGATGATGATGCTAAGAAGATAACTGTGTTGAATACACACAAAGGCCTCTTCTGCTACAACCGCTTGGCTTTTGGCATTGCCTCAGCGCCTGCGCTGTTTCAGCGGCGCATAGAAGCCGTGCTGCAGGGTATACCAGGGGTGAAAGTTTACTTGGACGACATTATTGTAGCAGAAAAAGAGTATGACACAACGATACTGCGGCAAGTGTTCGAACGACTTCGGGCGAACGGCCTAACACTGAACAAGGAGAAGTGCCACTTCCGGGAGAAAGAAGTGGTATTTCTAGGGCACCGAATCGATCCAAAAGGCCTCCACCCACTGCAGGACAATTTGGAACCAGTGCTAGCGGCACCGCCACCGACTTCGGTAAGCCAGCTTAAATCATTCTTAGGACTGGTCACATACTATTCCAAATTTCTACCGAACTTGTCGTCCACTTTGGCCCCGTTACACCGACTCTTGTCTAAAGGAGCACTGTGGTGTTGGGGGCCCGCACAGAGAACAGCATTCCAAAAAACCAAGCGCGTCATGAGAAGGGCGAACTTTCTTGTGCACTACGACCCCCCAAAGACCCTTGCGGCTTGAGTGTGATGCGTCGGCCGAGGGTATAGGCGCAGTTTTGTCGCACCGCATACAAGGAGTGGATCATCCCATAGCGTTCCGCACGAGAACTCTAACGTCGGCCGAACGTAATTATCCACAATTGGAAAAGGAGGCACTAGCGCTTGTCTTCGGCGTGGTAAAATTTCGAGATTATTTGTTTGGCAACAAGTTCACTCTGGTGACCGATCACAAGCCTCTGACTGGTTTGCTAGGTCCAGATAAACCCATTCCGCAAATGGCAGCGGCCCGCATTCAACGTTGGGCGCTGCTCTTAGCAGCTTATCAATACGACTTGGAATACAGAAAAGGAGAGCTAAATGCAAATGCCGACGCTCTAAGCCGGTTGCCATTACCGGTTCGCGATAATGGCTGGGAAAATGAACTAGCCGAATATGTCCTGCATACGCAGGCTATGGATGATTTTGTTTTGTCTGCGCAGAGTATTTCAGACCACACCAGCAAAGATGACGTACTTCAGCAAGTGAAGACTTGGATCTTGCAAGGCTGGCCAAGGCGTCTCGGTTCAGAGGAACAGCAGTACCAACCGTATTTTGCACGGAGGCATGAATTGGCCGTGAGTAACGGGATACTCTACTGGGGCCACCGTGTGGTTCTGCCTAAAGCTGCCCGGCAATTTGTTTTGAAAGAGTTGCACGATACGCACCCAGGCATGACGGCAATGAAGAACCTCGCGCGCTCAATTTTCTGGTACCCAGGGCTAGACGGTGAAATTGAAATGCTTGCAAAACGGTGTCCCCAATGTGTGCAGTGTTTGCCCATGCCCCCAGCGCAGGTCCCGGCAAACTGGCCAAAGAACAACAGACGGTGGTACCGCCTACACGTGGATTTTGCTGGTCCCGTGGAAGGGCATATGATCTTCGTTCTCGTCGACGCCGAGACTAAGTGGATCGAAGCAGTGCCCTTGAAGACGGCGACAGCAGCGACTACGGTAGACACACTTAGGTGCATTTTCGCGCGATTTGGCATACCACGGACTGTCGTGTCGGATAACGGTCCGCAATTCACCAGTGCAGAGACAGCGCGGTTCTTCCGGGAAAATGGGGTGCGCCACGTAACGACGGCCCCATACTACCCGCAATCCTGGTAACACGCAGTCTCCTCTCAATTACAGACCAATTTCCCTGACCTTGTAAAATGTTAAAATGTTAGAACATATAATTTACTCCAACCTTGTCTCATTTCTAGAATCAAATTCTTTTTTTACTCCCTACCAGCACGGATTCCGAAAAAGTTACTCATGTGAAACCCAACTTCTTTATTTTACTAATGACATAGGATTGGCTTTAGATCGCGGCTCACTTGTGCATTGCATTTTTCTTGACTTTCAAAAAGCTTTCGATAAAGTACCTCACCAATTACTCCTCCTGAAAATTAGTGCCTTAAACATTGACCCGAACATTCTTAAATGGATTGAATGCTTTCTGACTAATCGCACTCAGTTTGTAACAACTAATGGCTATAACTCACCTCTTTCTAAAGTAACATCCGGCGTACCCCAAGGTTCCGTATTAGGCCCTTTACTCTTTCTTATATATATTAATGATCTCCCAGACAGCATTAACTCCGCTATAAGGTTATTTGCAGATGATTGTGTAATTTAGCGCGAAATAAACAATGAATATGATAACCAATTTCTACAGTCAGACCTTGACACTGTCTCAACCTGGTGCAATAAATGGCTTATGACTCTCAACTCTAACAAATCTAAATGCATGTCAATAACCCGGCGATCTATTTCTCCCCCCTGTACCTACAGAATTAACGCCGTTCCCCTCCAGCATGTCTCTTCATATAAGTACCTCGGCGTTTACATTACCAACAATCTATCTTGGCACACGCATGTTACCTACATCTGTAATAACGCTAACCGAACGCTAGGATACTTACGCCGCAACTTTTCTCGCGCTCCGCTGTCCCTCAAAATTCTATTATACCGATCACTAATTCGCCCAAAGCTTGAGTACGCGTCCGCTATATGGGATCCCGTGCAGCAAAATTTAATTAACGCGTTAGAATCTGTTCAGAAACGCTCAGTTCGGTTCATTTGTTCTAATTATTCCCGTACTGCTAGCATATCAGAAATGAAATCTAACCTTGACCTACCCAATTTAACTGTCCGGAGGAAACTGGCGCGACTGCATTTTTTTCATAAGATATTTTTTCACAATCCATCAATGAAGCGAGACCTCATTTCACAACCGTCATACCACTCATCGCGCATTGATCATCAGCATAAGGTTGCCTTTCCGTTTTGCCGCACCAAATTCTTTTCAGCAGCCTTCTTACCGAAAACAGCCGCCGATTGGAACCACCTTCCCTCTTCCGTTGTATCAATAACAGACCCTTTGTTATTCAAGACTGCAATTTCTCAGCAATGCTTGTAACTATACGCAGTTTCCATTATCTATCTTTGTCTTGTATGTGCTTGAATTCTTATACATTTTTAGTTGACTTATGTTGCCTTCCTGATTTGCGCATCTGATACTTGTTTCTTTATTTTGTCTTTTTTCTTGTGTGTTATATATGTTGTACCCACCCCCTCTGTAATGCCCTACGGGCCCTGAGGGTATTGTAATAAATAAATATATAAATCCAACGGTTTGGCGGAACGGGCAGTACGCACCATCAAGGAGGGCCTGAAGAAAAATCGGGTGGGAACGCTGCAAAGTCGGCTTGCCAAATTTTTGTTGCGTTACAGGACCACACCAACCCGAGAGGAGCAGTCGCCCGCGGAAAGGCTTTTTGGATTCCAACCACGAACCCGCCTGAGCACCTACCTGGCAGAGGAAGACGGGGCGAAGAGGGAGGCTACCGTCAACGGAGTTCCGAACTCTGGAAAGAAAGAGTTTGAACCAGGAAGGGAGGTGTGGAGTCGACAGTACAGTCAGCTAGGTCAAAGGTGGCTACCCGGAACCGGGACAACAGTCGAAGGCAAGCGATTGTTAACCGTTAACACGCCAAGGGGGGTGCAACGTAGACACGTCGATCAAGTACGACCACGCGACTCGTCGACACCGGTTAAGAAAGAACCGTGCGAAACGCCAATTGCCATGGAGCAATTGCCACTCTCATCCAGCGGCATCCAGTCAACTAGCAGCGAAGCCCTTCAGGCCGGTCTGTCCGAGCCTGGTGAGGAAGCGTCTGGCGGTGGCATCGAGCCAGCAAGTCCAAGGTCCACGGCAGAACCACTCCCACTCCGACGCTCGACCCGTGCCCGCAAGCCGCCGGATAGGTTCTAGCTCAGAGGGGAGGAAGTGATACATCGCAGATTATCAGGTGCACGCGCCGAAGAACATACCGATAACACGTGCCTCCACCCCTCGCCACGGCGCATGCTCCGGCCTCGGGCCAGGGTATTAAAACCAAGACAGCAGCCTCGTGAAAAAACATTGTTCCTTCTTGTTCTGGCCATGCATCGTCTTATTCATCGCCCTTACGATACTACACAGAGCAACTGAGTTTTTCTCGTACTCTCATTAAAAATAGAGAGAAAAGAAAGCGTAAAGAATAAATACAGCAAGGCTAGTACTCTGAAGCATGAGAGCTGCTCCTACGCGGGTGGTGAGTGGCTTTCCCGCAAGACATTTGAACCCAAGATGGCGTATTTTGGCGCAACTCTGCTACCCACGGTGTAACCGTGGGCACCTAATACCGCGCTGCTACCTAAAAACAACAAAAACAGGAACTCTAACTTTTTGAAACAACCGGCGTCATCTATTGAAAATAAGTAAAATCAGGCGTCAGTGCGTACGCGCTTTGCTCAATAGGTGGCAACACCGATTCGCAATGCTGCCATCGCTACTCTGCTTTTTAAAAACTTCGCCCAACTGGCCTTCCTCCGTGGCCCAACTCTTGTTGCTGGTTGATTTAGGGAAACGTCAATGGACTTCATTTGCAGCGGCCGTGTCTTTTCTTCTGTGTATTTAAATGAACGGTGGCAATAACAAAAGGCATCGAGGTGTTGCAGCTGTTCCTTCTGCAATACTACTGCGCCTGGTAGCGACTCGTAATTACAACGCTGTCTTTTACGTTATTATTGTAAGGGAACGGCGCTTTTTTTGGCAGTTTCCCGCATAGATATATTGCCCCAATTGACAGTTTGTGGAAATCGCATGGCAGCTTTTCTGCAAGGTAGTTTCCAACCAAGAACTTTCGCGCGCGGTCCATTTTTCCAGCTCATTGTGCTTTTACCGCTCCTAATTCCAACACATGCGAATACGACGAAACGACTTTTTCCCTCGACAAACTATGGGATCGCATGTACGAACCATCAGCCTCCGCATGGTGAATGATGAGGCACCTGTGGTTCATAACGAAGGGGGGGGGGGGGGGGTGTAGAGGTAGAAAGACAATAAGTGAGGAAAGCAGCGTGTGAACGAGAGGTTTCGGACGGAAAAGAACCTTTTTGGAAAGCCGCCTTCCATATTTTTGGAAATGGTCAATTGAAATTTTTCGCTGTTCCATGATTGTGTGATGCAGTAACTATGCTACACACGTTCAATATCTACATCGTGATCATACATCATGAGACCTGAATATAACTAGCATGACTATATGAGCCTCAATGAAGAGAGACTATCGATTTCTCTAGACATCGGGAGAAGCTTATGCGAAGTGGCGTGGGTAGGATACAAGGCATATTACTAAAGTAGCAATTACAGCACAGTTTGGAAGAATTAGCACACAGTCTCTTATCACCACATTGTTGTCGATTTACTAACAAATTAAAAGTTATACGCATGCATATTGCACTTCGTAGACCCATGATAAATCAGGTGGGCAGAGTTGGTTAGCTATCAGTTAATAATGATATCTTGTGTCCGAAGACCCTACTAGCACATTATTGTGACTCGCCGTTATAGTGGGCGTCATGTTTATATACTGGCTACCATTCAATTTCTGGTTTTGCTTATTCAAAATGGTTGTATTTATTCATTAATTGTATTATTACCTATCCTTTTCTATTTAGTGACGAATGTGACGAAAATAATAAATGACATAGCTACTATGGCTACATGCGCCTCGAATGCTGGCGCCGTTCCCATTCCACACGACGTCAACTCTGGCCAGGAATGAATTGCGGGATTGGGCTCGTTGGTATTCGATTATTAAACTACTTTGTACAGAAACTCACTTTGACGCTGTGCTGCTCTTCGTAGGCAATTACATGTTTTTTTTTTTGGGGGGGGGGGGGGGGTGCACTTTCAGAAAGCCTTGACAATCCCAGAAAAACACATATTTTCATTATTTACAACACATTCCTATAGCACACCTCGCCTACTCTTGCTATGGGCGTGGGTTGAAGTCTCTAGCCAATTTGGCGGGAAGTGGAACCACGACCATTTCAAGTGGGGACAACTGGCCCCAGTTGTAGTCAATAGCCGGCCCAAATGGTAGCAAACGATTCCAGTTGGGTTCCAACAGGAACTCTGAAGAGTTCTTCCAGCTTTCACGATTCGCTGGCTCGAGCTGAACAGTTAGTCCTTGCGTGCGCTGCCGTTCCCGGATAAGGAAAGCTTAAGAAGTGCTGACCTTCCAAACGTGCATTCCGCTGGCCTTCGGCGTACCAAGCGTGGGACCTGCATGACGTCAACACAACATATGAGACGACAGCATGGAGGTCCTTCAAACTACTCCATACTAAAGAAACTGAAGTGGATTACCTCACGTCAACGTGGCGATATTCAGTAGGAGAGTAGCGTTCCTTATCGCAAGCATGCAGAAACACCGTAATAATATACTAGGAGAAAACTTTCCTTAGAGCGTTGTGGAAGATAGAACCGTAAATGTCTGCTGCCGCGCTAAAAAATAGCACCTATGTTTACTGATAATCTTCTCGTTTTATCCTGCTGAAATAAATGCTGCTTGAGTTTTTATTAGACTTGAAAGCCATCGATAAAAAACACTTAATCACTTTTCAAGCATGCCTTCTTCATATTTCCATTTCTTAGACAGCACCGTCTTTCCAGCGCACCCGTTTTCCAAAGTAAGCATGGCGTTCATGACGTAGTGGGTCAGGGTACATCCGCGAAAGCGCTATTTAGTTTTCCAAGAAAAATATAGACGTAATACGGAACGAAAAAATGCCCTTTGGACCATTGAAATATTTTTTCCATTCCCTATTCGGTGTATATATTTCTCAAAATGCGCTAACGATGCGAGTGAACAAAACGAACATCAGCCGAAAGCAGTCTCACGGGCAAACACGGACGTGCGCAAGGCCCAACTCCGTAGTCTCCAGTCAAATATCAAGAAAAGTCGCCACCGAGTGTAGCTTTATGCAGCATGCACATTTGACTCGCCAAGTAAATTGGGCTTGAGACCTTGCGACACTTGTGCTACTCAGTGGTGAAGTTTTTTTTTTAAGCGGAACTTATAGAGATATTACTCATGTCACCCAAATTTCGCTAAATTAATGTTGCACAGTTTCATGCTTCGAAGTCCTATGATTTGCAAAAGCATGACAATTTTTCGACCATGACGACACGGATATACCATAAGTCATCGTGTGCGGAATGCGCTGCGCTGCTGTTCGTGAGCATGATTCATTGATTTAAAGGCAGATATTCTTAGAATGCTGACTGTTGTGTTTCTGAGAGTTGGACACACTCTACAATGCCAGACTTAATTGACGCCCTGTAAAGAGGTACTGTTAACAGTCACTTTCGATGCGGTGCTATAAAATTTGTATACATGAGAGTCTATGGATTCGCAGTTCTTGCAAAGTCATGACAATTGTTTAGTAACCTTTTGGCATTTGAAGCTTCTTGCTGAACTTGAGGTGGTGTTGGGCAGACCTCAACTGGTAAGCTTTCTTTCAAATGGTTCTTTGATCGTTTCATAAGTTTCACTATATCTGCTCCCATTATCCCATTCGAAGCCGGTACTTGAAATGGCCATCAAAAAATAGAACTTCGAGCCTTCTATTCAGTAGGGCAAGTTTAGCAGGAAAATAACTTTTATTAGGTTTGTTCAACTCATATAAAAAAGAGGTCGCCACGACAGGTAACAATGGCGCAATTTGTTTACGCGGCACTTTCATTTCTTCTACAAGGTGCCAAAAACTTTTACCGTCACGTCTGGTAGACACTTCAACAATGAATGTCCTGCGACACTTTCCACAATTGGCACATAATGTGCTGTTGTTTTTGACCTGCTGTGTGGTCCCCAATGGCACCGCAGGATAACTAGAAATACTTTAACCTGCTGTACGAAAAGTGTTCTAATGCATCCTGGTCACTCTCGAGGGCTACTTATACCTGAATGAAGGCTGACATGGACGAACGAATTCGCTAAATAAGTCATGTCTTGCACACTGTGCCCGACAAGAAGTCCGGGCGTTGGAGCACATTCTTATTTGAGCAACGAATGTTCAACCGGTGACAGACAGGCCCTGAATTTCAGTCTTCTTGAAGGTGACATGCATCGCCGAAATGCAAGCTCAGGACTAAAGGTCATAGCGGCTCTATTCTATTCCAAGACAATTATCAACGGCTAACATGGACAAAACTTTTTTGCTTCAAAAACTTCTAAGGATGAATAATGCATTGCCGGTGGTAGCTTCATTAGAGACGTGATTGGCACTCCGCAGTAGCGTGGCCTGTAAAAGCAGAAAGGCTTCAAACAGTCGTGGCATTGCATGCGGCAAAAGCTTATAAATGACAGCTGCAAGAGCCGCGCAGAATCCAATATTAAGGCTCACTTCAAGCAGACTTGTAAGTCTGCTTGAAGTGAGCGTTTATCTTCCTTTAATGTTTGAGGTCATAATAAACACCAGTTTCAGCACACCTTTAGAGGAAGTTGTAAAAAAGCAGCACACAAGATGTACAGGTGCACGCATCGAGCATTCGTGTTCAACAACCATTACTGCGTGCTTCGAAGATAAAGACTTCTCAGTGCTAATGGAAGTTCCGCACCGTGGTCGCCTGCTGTTGGTTGGCGTGTTGATGCAAGATTGATGGCTTCGCGCAAACGAACGTCATTTACTAGGAGTAAAATGGGATCCCATCAACTTGTGTTAATGCGATCCCGAAGCAACTTACGGGTGGCGAACTGTGCAAGGGACGTTTCCTGTCGCGTGGCTACCCGGGTGGGTGTAATGCTCCTGAAGGGATGCTTTGAAGGAGCATTCATATTTTTAAGGTGTGTTCCCATACTTATCGTAGATGGCTACATAGACAGTTAAGTAGAAATCGGTCATCTCATGTCCCATTCAATTTCTCACGTAGCCGGCAAATGGACAGCTTCAAGAAGATGGCATCGTAAACAAATACGATGCTGGCTACTTTGCTGCACAAAGAGAAGGGTTACTCAACGCATTGCTCGGATAGCTCAAATCGCACCGGAATAGTCATCTGCGCACAAACAGACGCTTCTTCAGACACTGAATGTGAGTAACATGTGTGAGACACTCATTGTGAGTGAACACGAAGTTTTTAAATATTTTAACACAAAATAAGCTAAAGAACAGGAGTTGTGTTTGTTTGTTTTAGTTCTCTCTTCTTGGCACGAGGTGGCGCCTCGTCGCGTAGACGGTTAGAGTATTGGTGGCAGAAAAGTAGAGATAAATGATAGAAATAGTGGAAAAAGGAGGTAACACTGCCTGAAGGGGCCGAGATGGAAGAAACTATTTTTGTTATAGTAAGAACGACTCACAATAATTATATAAGACACCAGGCCAACAAAAAAAAAGTAAGTTTTCAGTTTTGCTGTTGAGCCAGGTGGCACACATGACACCACCTAGACATAAAGGGGACGCTCATAGCATCCATCCATTCAGCCGTCCAGACATCTATCTTCTAATTATCAGACGGCAATAGCTGATCCTGTCTTCTAAGTTGTCTGCACAGAGTGTCTACGATAATGTTTTAGAATAAGAGCACAGCCTTACTGAAGGAAACACATTACCATAGTTTCCGGTTGATTTTCGCTATCCGTTCACGGTTCGTGTTCTTTAATTCCGCTTCTGTAAACCGAAGTGTTCTACAGCTGTCAAGCATTACCAGAGTTTTTTGCATACTTCTCTGTCGAACATAATAAGCATTCAGAATTGGCACTACGCTAAAATCTGAAGATTTTTGATAGCGTTTAGCACACCGAAGCAGCCGAGAACTATGCGCATTAGACACACACAGGGTTGGCTGTATTAGAAAGAAATGTATCTCAGACACGCTTTGCGTATCATGCAATGTGTATCATGACACCTGGGTTGGAGGAATATCACAATCTGCGTTTCCTATACGTCGTAAGCAGTATCGTCTGTTTTAAGGCAATTTGTGTATCTTTGGCAACACGGAACAAAGTTAAATTGCAATTTACATTCGTTCAAGGCTAATGCAAATCACTTGGTAAGTATATTTTTTATAAAGCACGAACACGAATCACTAGAGCAGATTTCTTTGATTATTTAATACAAATTATTTATTTATTTTAACTTTTATGTACAATAGAAAATATTTGACAAATCAAACCAGCCACTGCATACCCTTCTCCTTTATTTATGCTTACAAAACTACATTCTCAAAATGTGCCATTTAGTGTATTACGATCTAGCTAGCTGATTAATGTAAAATATGATCCACAATTCAGACAAGTATTACCAAGAGCAGCAAAGTTTAGTACCTGCGTTGGTACTCGGTTTTCCAGATGTGGAACATAACCACTTTCATGCACTTAATACGATTCTAAATTCAAAAGCAAGTTTAATGAAGAAAACTTAAGCAATGACTTTTGTGACACTCAAGCGAATGACAGCCGCACCTTCGTCCCCACTGTCGCATCTTTCTTAGCGGCATAATTCTGTTTTATATAAAGGGACTGAGTGAAAGCATTTTCTAAATTGTCTCATAAAAAGTCTCAATCAAATGCCTAGGAATTATTCTCACGTGTCCACATATTCATTATATAATATATTTGCTACTGGCAGACTTCTTTTTATATTACTGTTTCTAAACATAAGAGTGCCCGGTCTATGCCATTCTAGTGGTTTTCGCGCTGGACTGTGGAAACGCAGGTCGTGGAATCGAATTCCCGCCGCGGCGGCCACATTCCGTAAGCGCCCGTGTGCTTAGAACCCCACGTGGCTAAACCTTTCTGCTGAAACAGAGTGGCGTCAACTATCTTTGTCAATGTGAATGAGATGGCGTTCATTTGACGACATACTGTCGGTGTTCTGGAAATGCGTGAAGCGTCTCGACGGGCCGACTTTCCCGACCGGAATTCATGACGAATCTATCAGCGTCGTCGAATATGTGTGAATCGTCTGAACTCACCTGCTTGCTCAAGAGAAATTGTGTGATGCTTCCCATTTTCTACGATTGGGCAAGTGCCAGAAATAATGAACAATCAAATGTGATTAAGCTGACTGCGTAAATTTATAGCGAAAGTTCTCATGCGATCACAACACGGGTCACGCGCAGCGCCGTAGTTGTCCGCTGTTCCCGGTGTACGTAACCAGTATCGCAAAAAATTAAAAACATCTTGGTAAATAAAAAAAAACACTATGTACATAATATGATTGGAACCGGGGTCCGCTGCATGCCAGCCCGAAATTCTACCACTGCCTCGCGCCGCTGCTTGGAAACTGTTTCTAAACTGGTCTTAGGCAGGCTTGATATAGGGAGAGAAATCGCTCTAATATGAGTAATAACGCGCTTCACAACATCGCAGGAACAATCAGGCAACACACAATGTGAATTGTTTTAATCATTGGGTTGTCCAATGCTCCAATCTTTTATAAACCTTGTTCTTGATGACCTATTAACGGTGGCGCACATTCACTTCTGGCATAATTGTTCATCGTAGTCGGTCACTGCAGAAAAACAAATGCACAAACTTCCTAGCAAATGTGTAGCGGATACCACGCTTCTCCGAAGAATAACGAAGGATGGTATAGTGAATGCTGGCCTACTACACAAAATTCTGGTTATTGATGATGTAGTGCGTACCCAGCAAGGTTTTTTGTAAGAGTTACCCAAAGTGCGTTTAGAAATGGCTATGAAGGCTGCGGTTCTAGATTTCGCTGTGACTGTATACCGCGCGTTTCACAAAGGCCTAGCGTTTTTTCGCAAGTGGTACAGCAGGGAACATGCATGCAGCCCAAGATACGCGCGCTATGTCGTGTACGCTGCGGTCAAGCTTAACTTTTAGAAAAAAAAAAACATCATATGGAAGTCAGCACTCTTGTGTACTGCTCTTCCTGTCCTTTAATATCTGTTTGTGCTGTACGCAAGTGTACATGACAACAATATCTAACCTTTACCCTAAATCATCATCATCATTATCAGCCTGCCTGTGTCCACTGCAGGACAAAGGCCTCTCCCATGTTCCGCCAGTCGACACGGTCCTGTGCTTGCTGCTGCCACTTTATACATGCAACTTTGCTAATCTCATCGGCCCACGTAGCTTTGTTTCTCCTCCTAACTCACATGCCTTCTTTGCGAATCCAGTCAGTTACACTCAATGACTAGCGGCTACGCTGCCTATGCGCTAAATGTATGGCAGAAGTGCATTTCTTCTTCTTGAATTGATCTATGACATCCTTGATCCCGGTTTTTTCCATGATCCTTCATGATCTCTTCTTGTTTCTTAAGGTTACACCTACCATATTGCTTTCCAGTGCTCGCTGCGTCGTCTTCAATTTAGGATGATCTCTCTTTGTAAGAGAGAGAGAGAGAAAGATAAATAGAGAGGAAAGGCAGGGAGGTTAACCAAGCTTGGCTCGGTTGGCTACCCTACACTTGGGGTGGGGAAAAGGGGAATAATAGAACGAAAAGGGACAGAAAAGAAGAGGAGTAAGAAAGAGAAGCATAAATAGTCAGCTCGAAACTACACAGCACGGCCTCGCACAGTTCTTTCACAAGCGGTCGTGAAGTTTGGTGTTCCTTAAAAAGTACAAGAGGGCTTTCGTGGCTTTGCGCGTATGGGAAGCCGTCGGCCAAGGTCCCAGGATCTTCTCTTCTGTAAGCGGCTGTGAATCCAGCTGACAGAGCTTGGCTTCCTCCAGGTTTCGGCTTTGTAGGTAAGTATACCTGCAATTTGCAGCTGTAACATACCTCCCTCTTGACGGATAGTGACAATCTACAAGTCATGATTTAAAGCGCTTGCCGAATGTGTTCCACCTCTATCTTATTCTTCTATTCACTTCAATCTCGTGGGTCGGCTCCGCGTTTATTTCTTGCCCTAAGTAGACGTAGTCTTTCAGAACGTCAAGTGCACTATTACCTATCCCACCGCGTTGTTCTCTTCTGAGGTTGTTGTACGTACATTACTTTTCTTTTCTGCAGATTAATTTCAAGACCTTCCTTTATTTTCTTGTTGTCTAATCAGTAATCATGGGTTGCAATTCGTCCCATGAGTTGCTCAGCAATGCAATGTCATCGGCAAAGCAGCGGTTACTAAGGTGCTCTTCATTAACGCGTATCCCTGACTCTTCTCATTCTAGGCCTCTGAAAACTTCCTGTGCGCACGCGGTGAAAAGCGTTAGAGAGATAGCAATTGCTTGTCTTACACCCTTCTTGATTGGTATTCGATCTCGCTTTCTTAATTGAGCACTATGATGGCAGCTTTCAGGATGTTTATATATGCTTCATCGAACCCCTTACGAGGCAGTGTCTGCGTGACTGCTGATATTTCGACTGAATCAAATGCCATCTTATGATCTATGAAGTCCATGTATAGGGATTGGTTGTATTATGAGCATTTCTTTGTTACCTTATTGATAGTATGAATGTAGTCAGTTGTTCAGTAGCCAGTTCTAAATCCTGCTTGTTCGTTTGGTTGATTGAATACCAATGTTGTCTGAAATCTGTTAGCGATTACCTTTGTAAATAGCTTGTACACGACGGAGAGCAGGCTGATCGGCATGTAATTTTTCAAGTCCTTGCCATCTCCTTTATTATGTATGAAGACGATGTTAGCATTGTTTTCAAGATTCTGGTACCCCCCTTGCCAGGAGAAACTTCATGAAGGGGGTGGCTAGTTTTTTTAGCACAATCTGTCCTGCGTCTTCCAGCAGATTTCATGTCACCTGATTTTCATCAGCAGCCTTGCCTGCTTGCATTCCCTCCAAGGCGTTTCTGACTTCTGGCATTACTGGTAGAATGTCACCTGGGGTAGTGCTATTTCTTATATTAAGGTCATGGTTGTCCAGGCTACTCTACTCATCTCTGTAAAACTCCTCCGCTATTGTAACTATCTCATCCATATTGGTAATTACTCTGCTTTTTTGGCCCCTTAGTACACCTATCTGTTTTTTGCCAATCCCAATTTTTCTCTTCCCCGCTTCGACGCTTCCTCCGTTCTTCAGAACGTGTTCAATTCTCTCTATGTTATACCTTCTTACATCGGATACCTTACGCTTAGTAATCAACTTCAAAAGCTCTGCCAGTTCTATTTTGTGTGTTGTGTTTGATGCTATCGGGCTTTGACGTTTCTTAAAGAGGTTCTTAGTCTCCTGGGACAGCTTGCCAGTGGCCTGCCTAACTACTGTACCGCCAACTTCCACTGCACACTCAGTAATCATTCTCGTCAGATTGCCATCTATAGTGTCAACGCTAAGGCTGGTTTTCTCGATAAGAGTCGAGTATCTGTTCTGAAACTATACTGTATTTCTGTACTTGGCCAATGAGTTCATTGATTGGCTTCTTTCGTACGAGTTTCTTTCGTTCCTTCTTCAAGTGGTCACTTGCTTCGTAGCCGCTGGAGACGGCCGTGGGTTGTTGACGTACACGTGCGGGAGGTAGTGGCCAGATACTTCACCAGGGTGGCCAATAGTGAAAGAGAGCGTTACCGGCAGTCGTCACCGGTGAGGCCGCGCCCGAGGCATCCTAATGCAATTCCAGCATCACGCAGATAATGTTTTAAAATCTGATTGGGAACTGCGTGGCACCAGGATTCGATCCATGAACCTCTTGCACGCAAAGCTGATAATCTAACTACTACGCAATCGCTGCGCAACTTTAAATAGTGTATTTACATTTTATCTTATTTCACATAAATATTCGGAGACTCAGATCATGTCCGACTTGAGCAGGAATCATTATAGTAGCGCTGCCATTTACAAGAGAGAGAGAGAAAAAAAGAAAGGCCGGGAGGTTAACCAGATATTGGCATCTGGTTTGCTACCCAGCGCTGGGGGCGGGGAAATAGGGGCAAGAAAGAGGGGGTAGATAGAAAAAAAACACGTGCACTCATGTGTGAGCTGTCGTCCGCGATACTTCCACCCGACTGGAAAATTGCACGCATTGTACCAATTTTAAAAAAAGGGCGACCCATCTTCAGTTTTAAATTACCGTCCAATTTCTATTTTATCTTCTTCTTGCAAAATGATTGAGCATATCGTTTCTGATTACATTAATAACTTCTTAAATGAGCATGACATTTTAACTCCTTTTCAACATGGATTTATGAAGGGTCTTTCGACAATCACCCAATTAGGTACCGTCATACATTCTTTCGCTTCTGTCCTTGACAGAGGTAGACAAATGGACGTCATCTTTCTAGATTTTCAAAAAGCTTTTGATGTAGTTCCTCATGACAAATTATTCTGCAAATTAGAGTTCCTTGGTTTTCCTGGCTTCATCTTATCATGGTTATCTGCTTATTTATTACATTAGAAGCAGTGTGTTATCATTGACGGACAACAATCTGACTCTTTCCCGGTAACCTCAGGGGTCCCTCGGGGAAGTGTACATGGCCCACTATTATTCCTTATTTATTGCAACGACATAACAGATGTCATACAATCCCCAGTAAATATTCGTCTTTTCGCAGACGACTGCGTTATTTTTAACGAAATTAATAGTGTTGAAGACGAATGCTTGCTTAGTGCAGCCTCAAACAGTATTTTTGGGTTGAGCAATAAATGGGGCGTGAAGCTAAATTCTTCTAAGTCTGTGCTCCTGCGTATAAGTAAAAAAAAACAGTACCCCTGATGTTTTCATACTCCATTGGCCAAGACTCATTGATTGAAGTTAAGGAGTACAAATATCTTGGAGTTACCAATACTAACAACCTCAACTGGAGCACCCATATTTCTAATATCGCCTCTTCTGCTTTCAGAAAATTATGTCTACTTCGACACAAGCTTAAACATGCATCCCATGACATGAAAACTTTAGCCTATAGAACTTTTATCAGACCCAAGTTAGAATACGCCTCCATTATTTGGGATCCTTTCACCAAAACGAATACTAATTGTCTTGAAAGAATACAGAGAAAAGCCATGCGATTCATTTTTTCTAAATACAGCCGTGAGGATTCTGTAACGGATCTTATACGTTCTGATGGTTTTCACACACTTCGAATGAGGCGCAAAATATCCCGACTGAAGTGCCTCCATTCTTTGTTAAACCATAAATTTTTCTAGATCCCAGTCCTTACATAACCCTTCTGAGACTAGGAAAACCCATCATTCTCATCCCCTCACACTCTCCCCTTATGTTGCCAGATCTAAACTCTTTCAATATTCTTTTTTTCCCCGCACCATAGAGGAATGAAACCTAATACCTATTGATCATATGGACTCAACTGAATCAATACAGAATTACTTGTTCACTATTTCCTAATTATATTTTATTTAGAGTTGTTTTTTATTGTTACCCGATTTGTTTATGATATTCAATTGTGCTTTGTAGATGTATTTATGTTGTACCCTGCCCCTCCTGCATGGGCCACATGGCCTGCAGCATTTTGTAAATAAAAATAAAATAAATTAAAAAATGTGAAAACGAAAACACACACAGGAAGGGCGTCCTAGCTACAGCCGTTCAGTAAGGCCAGTCGATCGCAAAAAGTGTAGTAGCTCTTTCAGGGCCTTCTTTTGTGAAGTTGCATCTTTTCGATATTGTAGAATTTCTTGCTCCGACAGAGGTTGATTATCTAATTTGCTGAGTTCCTTGCGAAGGCATAGTCGTTGTTTACTATACTCCAGGCAGTCACAAAGAATATATTGGATCTTTTCTTTTTTGCACAGTGGCCACAGGCTGCGGTGTCAGTCATCCCAATGCGGAAAGCGTAGGCGTTGGTAAACGCAACGCCCAACCACAGCCTACATAACAGGGTCTCGTCAGCTCGGCAAAGCCTCGACGGGACTTGAAAACTTAGCGTAGGGTCAAGCGAGTACAGTCGGGCTTGCTTGAAGTGTGGCTAATTCCATTGTGAAGTGGTTTGCTGGCGAGCAAGCCTGCGGAGCCTTCGTGCAGCATCTGTCCTAGAAAGTGGTAGTCCTAGTTTATGATCTTCTGGGAGGTCTGAGCGGGCAGCTTGATCAACCCGTTCATTGGTGATGATTCCGCAGTGACTGGGTAACCACAGAAACGTAATTTGGTGCCCTTTTTCAGTCAGGTGGTGTATAGCCTCTGCTATCTCTAGTATGAGCTGCTCGTGTGGTCTACGGCGTAAGGCTGATAGTAGAGACTGCAGTGCCACCTTCGAGTCGCAGAAAATAGTCCACTTGCGTGTAGGTTGTTCAACGACAAATTGCAACGCGGCACGAAGTGCTGCCAATTCTGCTGCTGTTGATGTTGTTGCGTGAGATGTCTTGAATTACATTGTCGTGGCTAACCTGGGTATCACTACTGCTACTGTAGAGCTCTCTCCGGCTGAACCGATGTGTCAGTGTATAAATGTGTGGAGTCTTGGTATTTCTCATACAAGAGAAGTAGTGTGAGTTGTTTAAGAGCCGGTGACGACAAATTGGCCTTTTTCTGGATGCCAGGTATGGTAATATTATTCATTGTTTGAGCGAGGCACCATGGCGGAGTCTAGCGGCAGGAGAGAACGAAGTTGGGATCAACTCGCCATGTGTGGTCACTGTTTTGCAGTAAGATGTGCACGGTCGGTCCACTGGTAGAGAGGCTAGGCTATGTCGAGGAGTTCCGGCAAGGTGTCGTATATGTGTCCTCAGCACTTCAACATTAATGTGGATCTTGATGAGGTGGTCCCTTCTGATAGCGATAGTTGCCGCTGTTGATGCATTTAGGGGCAAGCCTAAACAAATCCGGAGTGCTTGAGTCTGGACACTTTGAAGCATTCGTATGCTTTCAAAAACTTTAAGGCAAGCCAAACGCGACTATTACCATACTATTTTTAACGGTATCGTAGTTGTCAAGCAAATGTGGAAAAAACTAAACACAATTATATCTTCAAGTAATAGGACGCCCGGTGTCGACGAAATTACAATTGATAATCATATATTTAAAGGAAAAGCATTAGCCAATAAATTCAATGGGTACTCTACTTCTTTGTCAGAAAGTACTTACGACGGAAATGCATTAAGTTACATGTCAACACCTATAGAGCCCCCTCAATATTTATTGACCCTACGGAGCAAACTGAGGTAAACAACGTTTTCATGAAACTTAAAAAAAGCAAAAGTGAGGACATTGACGGCATAAAAATGGAACCGGTTATCTTTGTTATTGATTTATTATCACCCTGCCTGACGCATATTTATAATATTGTTTTAAGCACAGGTATGTTCCCTAAGCGGATGAAAAATGCCTAAGTTGCAGTGCTTTATAAAGGTGGTGACAAAAATGAAATGAGTAATTACCGGCCAATATCGGTATTACCTATATTTTCAAAGGCTCTAAAAAAATCATTTTCACTAGATTGTATAAAATTTGGGACTCGCATTCTGTGATTACAACAGCACAATATGGGTTCAGGTCTGGCGTATCGACGGAGACAGCGCTGTTGCATCAAAAAGAGTTGATACTGGGCAACATTGAAGCAAGAAAGCTAACATTAGGCGTATTCATAGACTTTACGAAGGCGTTCGACAGAATTGATCACCAAACCTTGTTAGAAAAATTGTTTTATTACGGGATTAGAGGCATCGCGCTCGATTTATTAGTAAGCTACCTTAATGATCGGTACCAGTGTGTGTCTATAAATAGGCAAACATCTATGCCCAAAAAAATCAAACGCGGTGTACCACAGGGAAGCATATTAGGACTTCTTCTATTTAACCTTTATATCAATGATGTTGTAAATGTGGATCACTCAATAACGTACATTATTTATGCAGATGATACAAGCTTATTCTTTACGGGAACAAATATAGACGATTTGATTGAAGCAGCAAATAAAACGTTAGTCAATTTTTCGAAATGGTCCTGCCAAAATTCGTTACAGATCAACAGCTCTAAAACCAAGGCCGTTCTTTTCCGTGCGAAAGGAATGACATGTACGTACACACAAAAACTGATGCTAAATAATTTCAATATTGAACTTTCAGTGACTGTCAAAACTTTGGGCGTCATCTTTCATCAACATATGTTCTGGTATTCTCACACTGAACAATTGTGTATTAAGCTAAGAAAAGCCCTTGGCGTGCTGAGAAGGTGTCAGTCGTTTCTACCGCTCCCCCAGAAACTTCTTATCTTTAATACGCTTTTTTGTTCTCATCTACGCTATTGTCAGTTGGTATGGGATTCTGGAACTGAAACATCAAAACAAAAGTTGTATACACTTCAAAAAAGCGCTTTACGGGCTGTTGCAAATATTGGTTACAGAAAACACACATCCCATTTATTTGTCAAGATTAAACTTTTAAAATTTTGTGTTGCATATGAACATAACTTGTTGTTGTCTTTGAGGTGTGAAATTCGAAAGAATTGCGCAAACCTGAGAGGCTTAGCACATTTACAGCCGAAAATTTTGTTGCGTCTGATGCGGAGTTCTGAACACTGGCACATCCCCCGACCGCGAACAAATTACGGACTCCAAATGCTAAAGCACTCTGTTCCCCATATACTAAATAAGTTCAAGCTCACAGAACAGCAATTGCGTCTCCTTTCAAGTAGTGATATATAAAACCTGTTTGTATAAGGAGCTATAAACCCAGAAAAATTGCACCCAGTACTTGTAAATCCATGAAATTTTAAGTGTACCCCTTTCTGTTATAGCGTCTTATTTTGGTTGCCTTTTTTCCCAATAATTGTTTGTTTGTAAACACCCAAGTGTGCATCTATTCTGTACTTCATAAACAACCACTAGAATGTTATTTTCTTTTCTTTTTTTTTCAATCATACGTGAGCACCATATGGAGTTTGGTGTGCCATTGTTTCTGTTGCCTTGTACAAATGGGAGGTGGGGCTAGTCAAGCTGCTATAGCGCAGCTTTTTTCCTACTTTCCATGCCAAAATTGTTTCTTGATTGTGTAAATCAAGGTGTATCGTTGTGGTGAATTAAATTTCAACTTTCAACTTTCTTTCTGCTTGTTTTACTTGCATTGGTTAACGCAGGTAGGATGTACCGAAGGAATCCAAGAAAGAATCCTGTATAGTCGCAACATAGCTGCTGTGGACATTCCCCAGTTCTTTCTAGCAAAGAACTTGAACAAATGACAGATGCCTGTCAATCACCTTTTCATGTATGATACATGTGGGCTCCATGAGACGTCTCTGTCAATTATACCACCTAGGAACTTGTATGATCGGAGGTGACGTATCCTTTCGCTGTTTATCAGAACGCTGTAGTTCTGCATTGGTTTGCGCGTAAATGCCAGAAGTGCACATTTCTCAGAGGAAATTTCCAGACCTCGTTGACGGTGGTAAATAGCAACTTGAGTGGCTCTGAATTCGCGCTCGCAGCTGTAGACGTGTTACTGCAGACGTCCAAACGCAGTTGTCGTCCGCGTACATTGACAATCTGACAGTACTTGGCAGATGCTCATTGAGAGCATCATTGAGAGCAGGTTGAATAGTACAGGGCTAAGTATGCCACCCAGGGTAACACCACGGTGGCTGTAATGTTGCGAAGTGTCACCATCCTCGGTTCTCACAAAAAAGGATCGCTCAGAGAGATAGCTGCGTAGCCACTGAAACATCCGACCGCCCACTCCTGCCTCCTTGAGAGCGGTGAGGACAGCTTCATGTGTGACGTTATCGTACGCCCCTTTAACATCAAGAAATAAAGAAGCGCAGAGACGCTTACGGCCTTTTTCGTGTTGCACGTAGCTGACCAGGTCTATGACGCTATCAATTGATGATCGGCCACGGCGAAAACACGTCATAGCGTCCGGGTAGATGTTGTGATGCCCCAGGAACCATTCTAGCCGTCCTAGTACCATCCTCTCCATCACTTTTCCAAGCAACTAGCGAGTGCAATCAGGCGGTACGATGTGAGCACCAATGGTGACTTGCCAGGCTTCAGTAATGGAACCAAACGGCTGGTCTTCCAGTTAACTGGGAGGGTGCCCTATCGCCACGAATCATTGTATATCTCGAGGAGGGCACTCCTCGCACACTCACCAAGGTGACACAGTGCTCTGTATGATATTCCATCAGGCCCGGGTGCTGATGTCCGTCTACACAAAACCAGTGCTGCTTTAACTCATGGATAGAAAAAAATTGGTTCATGTTGTGATCGCGTGATGTCGTGCCACCACGTGAGAGCGTGAAGATGTTGAGATCTGCGAGCTGACCAGATAAATTGGCACAGAACTCTTCTGCCACGTCGACCTTCAATATCTGTTGAGAGAGGGCTGGAGCCTTGAATGAAGACCGCTGATTGGGAGCTGTCCGGAGCCCTCTTATCGTCCTCCACAAGTGTGATAAAGGCTTGCGGGGATCTAACGACGCGCAGAAGGCTGCCCAACGTTGTGGCTCTAGCTTGTCTATGCAGCGTTGTATCTTCTTCTGAAGACGTCTAGCAATTCGTAAATCATCGATTGCTTTCGTGCGTCGGTACCTTCGTTCCGCACGCCTTCGGAGAGCCCGAAGTCATTCTAATTCCATATCAAATTTGGTTACTCTCGAAGAGAACGTGAGGGTGCACACCGTGTCTTGCACTGTGTACTTGATCACCTAAGTCAAGTGAGGTGTTCTCTTGACAGTGTTCTTCCATGAGAGATGCAAACTTGGTCCAGTCCACTCTTTGGATAGTTTCGCGTACCTTGCAAAGTGATGATTCTCTCATCTTGACATATGTGGGAATGTGGTCGCTCCCATGTGTTTCTATGTCCACAAACCATCCGGCACATCTGACGAGACTTCGAGAAACCAAAGCCAAGTCAAAGCAGCTGCTGTATCCAGGGCCACGTAAAAATGTTGGGCTGCCATCATTTAACAAGCACAGCTCGTTTTTGGAAGCAAACGTTATCAGCCTTCTACCCTTTGCGTTGATCTTCGGGCTCCCCCATAGTGTATGGTGGGCGTTAAAGTCTACGATGATGACCCATGGGCCGGGAGTGAATGATAGAATGTGTCCTAGTCTTCTGTGGTCAAATATACTTGATGGCGACAGGTATGCACCGACAACAGTGACGGTAAGACCCTTTTTCTTCACTGTTAAGCATATATATTGGTTATCGTTGTCAGGTGGTACAGACCGAAGAATATGTAAGCCAGGTCACGGCGAATAAACAGCAAGACCTTGCTGTTTCCACTATAACAAGCCGATATAACTGATTCGTATCCGGACAGTCTAATAGCGCTTGATAAATTTGGCTCGCAGATGACGATGATGAGAAACATATTGGTGAAAACGAACCGACATAAATAGGCAATGTGTGATGTCAGTCTTCGTGCATTCCACTGAAAAATTGTTGCTTTTTCGAACTCTTCCCTGAAAGGCAGTGGCTGGTGGGCCATTATCTACTCAAGAGGTGCCAGTACTGAACTCAAAGCGTCCAGTACTTGAAGTGCACTTCTGGCTGACGTTGTGCGCATGTTGTTTAACACCGTGTGAATGGCATTAGTTATGGGTCGTAGAAGAGCAATCGCTTGCATATCCAAGTTCCGCTGCTCCTGTGTTGTCGCAGCTTGCTCTGATAAAGGCGGCTTCTGATGCGGTTCTTCCACAAGTCGTGGGCACGTAAGTGGCGGCCACTCTTCAGTAAAGAGATATATACTTGTTTTTTCTTTTCCATCGTCTGCGTTCGCCCCGGTGTACCCTGCAGTGGGTGCCGTTCCCAAATGCGTTGACTTACTTCTTGTATTTGATCGTGTTCTTCGCAAAGACCTTCGACGGTGGCGTCATAGTCTTCGCCGGACGTTTTCCGTGGCCTCTTTGTGGGTAGAGCTGTCTCGCAACTTTTTGCTAAGAATAGTAAACTCCTTCTTTACGCGCGGACAGTCTTTGAAAGATGCGCTGTGGGCACCTTGACAATTAGGGCACTTTAGTATGGTTGCGCTGCATTTGTCCTCAGAGTGTGGTTCTGAGCATCCGGGGCACACTTCGGAGTTCCTGCACGCACCCTGCACATGGCCGATCTTCTGGCACTTATGACATCGCATAGGTTTTGGAATGAATGGTCGGACCTTGTGACGAAAGTGGCAGACCTTCACATGGGAGGGGAGACAGTCCCATTTGAACGTAATTTTCACACAATGTGTGTTACCAAGGCGGCCGACATTCACAACGATGTTATCTTCATTTGCCGGTTTTATCAGCACTGAGAGATCCGAGTTTGGAATTTCAGTGGCGATGCCATAAATGACTCCTGTTGAACTGGTGCTATCAGCTGGTATGATAGACTTGACATTGATGTCACTCAGTTGCGTTACTTTCTGAAGTGCGTTCAGCGCACGTGGGTTCAGCACATCGATTGCCAAGATGTTCCTTCTTGCGTTTAGTCGTACTTCTTTGATGTCCTTTGGCGTAATATTTTCAAGATACACAGAGAGCGCTTGCCTGTTCAGCCCGCGTAGACTATCGGTATCCTTCAGCGGCACAAACAGGATGGAGTGAGGCCATCGCTGATGGGCCATCGCTTAGGGGCATTTACAAAATAAACAGCTGGCTAAGGCACCTGTGAGGCCACTTTAATCGCATGTCAAGCCTTGAATCTAATCCATGTAACATTAATACGACAATGTGGGATCGTTGTGTAGACCGAAGGATGAATCCCAACAAAAAAAAACAATTGGGGGACCCTTAAGCTTCACCTTAAGGAGTTGAAAGCAATAGCAATATTCTGATCCTAGTGCATACTTGAAAGATTTAGTGTATGAAATCTTTGTGAACTTGCTATGCACCCAAAACGTGGCCTTGATGGTGCAGTAGCGCGTGTGTCTTTCGTAGTGGGTGAATGGCTTTAAACTATGAAGTTATTACGGTAATTCTATGTTTTGTCGCCGGATTCTAATGAACGCTTGTACCACGCAATATTAGGGCGATGTATCATGTTGTATTGTTAAGCATGTGTACAGAACGCGTGTGTTTGTAAAGAATAAAAGTTACTTTCACGGCATTTCCGAGAAACGGAAGTTATGTTCACTGTATTCACAATCAGAGGCGTGGCTGTGAGGTAGAACCGCCGCTTGCAACGCAAACCACCTGAGTTTAATGCCCGTTCTGACCCTGAGAACTATTTAATCAAGACGATAGTCTCTCTTGGGGACCTTCGACGCAAAACTTTTGGTCTATCTGTCTGTCTGTAAATTTGTCTGTTTGTCCACTCTTACCGGCATCGGGTACTTGAAACGGCCGACACCATTTGCAGCGCCCACCAATGTTGCTCAAGGTTGAGCGTTCATGCTTGAGCAATTGTCACTTAAAAAGCAATTATTGCGTATGTCTGGGGCACCAAAACAACACGTATATATTCTACATGTGCGTATTTTACTAGGAAATGCATACATAAGTAATATTAAGGACCGTAGCTCTTATCACGCTGCGCTGACCATGCAACGCTTGCACGGAACGGGGAGTGTTTCCAACGCTTTGACGAGACAGTGGTGGCACCTCACCTACCATCACCTTGCGTTCTACACCTTATCACTTCTGAGATGGGCGCGCACACCCGTCTCAGAGCCACGTGCTTTGTTTTCTAAGAAAACTGCCAGATGGCGCTCATGTCTCACGTGTAACGTGATTTGATGCGCTCGTTCTCCTCCTCTGTACGCTCGAGGCATTCTCACGCCACGCCTCCAGAATACCACTCACCGATTTTCTTGCGCAGAACATCAAATAAATGTCTTGTTCACTCTCTCCACACGCAAGACTATCGTCTTTCGACGACATTTGCAGAAACGTGCAGATACGGCGCCAATTTATTGTATTTTCATTTTTTTAATTTATCGGGCACGCAAAGATGATAGCTTCTCGCTCAGAACCAACGACGCTGACGCCGAAATTTCTGCAACACGGGCTCTTTAGGGCTATCCCGTTAAAACAAAACAGCTTATTACACCAGCAGAAGTACTGGGGAGCATTATACTGCTACGCTGGTCTGAGTTAGTGAGCAATTGTGATATTGTGAACTTGAAATTCTGGTTTTATAAGCATCTCCGATGACGTATTCCTCGATTGATACTGCGAAGACGCTCTGCGCCTTACCAAGATGCATTCAAGCCGTGTCACGCTGAGCTGAGGTGGAGAATGCAAGGAATTACGAGACAGATATTGTCGCCAGAGCCAAAGCACGAATAATCATTTTTCATTGAGGATCATTTTCAGTTCCACGTAACTTACTCGATTGAAATGGTGCAGAATGACACAGCACGCTTCATAAAGTCTTTATTGTCTAATTACTATGTCACTAGAACTCTCACGACAACGAAACGCAACCTTTTCTTGGTGTCACCTTAACCAAGTCACAAGGCATCTTGCCCCAAGCTGTTTCACAATTTATTTATGCATTTATTGATTTTAACAATACCTCACCTGCCCCGGAAGAGACATAAGGTGAGGGGAGCATGCAGTACAATACAATCATCAAATACGCGTAATGCCAGAAATTTGCGACATAACTGAAACTTTTGCGCAGGAATAAACGCGGATTGCAGGTACAGTGCATAATATAATACAGCCAAAATACCATTGCGTCAAAATACACCATGTAATGTAAAGGAAAGCCTGTACGAATGCTTCTAAAAAAACAAGCGTAATCAGAATGAAAAGCAGCTTTGCATAAGCCTATAAAAATGACGCGCATATGTGTATATATATTGCTACGATACTGAGGGGGCGCGTGGAAGAAGAGGAGAACGAGGTTGGCACGAGCGGTGATCGGCCAGATCCCTGGACTCTCGCATTGATCATCTCCTGTAAATGAAGGCATCGCACCGTAACAAGATTGGTGGAGGTGCTGGCTACAGCGGAGCGATCCAAGCCGAACGATCACGGAAGCGCTACCTCAAGAACTACGCCGAAGCCGCCGACTGGCTGGTCTACCACCGCTCTCTATGGATCCGATTGCTGACGGCGACACCACGCACTCTTCGTCTGGCGCTGCGTGGCCCCGACACATGGTACCACGAAGCTTATCTGGGAGGGTCGGAGAAGACGTAGACGAATGGCTGAAACACTTCAACCGTGTGAGTAAATACAACTGTTGGGATGCGGCCTCCCAGTTGTCCAACGTCGGATTGTTTCTTCAAGGGACGGCGTTGGTGTGGTTTGAAAACCACGAAGAAACACTAACGACCTTGGAAGCATTTGAGAAAGAAATAGCGAGCTGCTTCGGGGACCTATTGATGAAGAAGAAGTGCGCTGAGCAAACTTTGATGCAGCGTGCTCAAGTCTCCGGTGAAACATGCACAACGTATATTGAAGAGATTCTGAAATTGTGCAAGTCTGTAGACCCACGCATGAAAGATGACAAGGTAGGGCATCTTCTCAATGGGGTTGCTGAGGATGTCTACAATTTCCTCATCGGCAAGGACACCTTGGCGTCTGTAGCGGACGTAATACAACACTTCCGCACGTGTGAGACACTGAAGGCTAGGCGCATCACTCCCAAATTTGGTAGACTTGCCAACGTCACCACCGTTGCAAGTTTCGACGTCCCTCCAACATCCTCCTGTGATCTTGCCTCAATGATCAGACAAATCGTACGCGAAGAACTTGGACGACGTGATGCTGTCAACCCACCGAGAGCACCTGCTATCAACACCTCCCCGCCATACGACGCAATGTGTGCTGCCGTTGATGCCACGCTATATGATATGCCCCAATCAAGAGCACCAGAGCCCCCAACCGACAACTTACATCATCGCCGTGGTTTCCAGAACGCCTCCCGCCAACCACCTACAATGGTGCTTTCGTGGGACGATCATGGGCACATGGCGCCTCGTGAAAGGTTTGGCGACGTGCGTGAGGCCCCTGTGTGCTATAACTGCGGTTTCCGTGGACATGTGGCTCGATTTTGTGGTCAAAGGCGTCACCCCCAGCAGCGCTACTACGAGGGACCATCAGCTTCTTCTCAACAAAACCGCTGGCGCGGTGGTATGCGTTCAATGCGGGACTCGTACATTGGGGACGGCTTCCAGCAAACGACCCACAGTGATACACATGTAGGACGCAATTTCCACCGAAATTTACGCAACGACTCGCCTTCCTCCGTGCGAAGCTTGACGCGCCCCCTCAGTATCGCCTGTCTTCGAACTTTCGTCTCACAGAAACGCGCCAGGAAACGTTACGACAGAAGTCACCGGCACGTATGGTTTGAGAAAGGGGACTTGGTATGGCTTTGGACGCCGCTTCGCAAGCGCGGCCTCTGCCAAAAGTTTCTGGCCAACTACACCGGTCCGTTTGTTGTCTTGGAACGTCTCAGCGATGTCACGTACGTGATATCTCAGCTGTTGTCAACTGGCCGCCGCTCAAGCAAGACCAACGTCGTTCATGTTGCCCGTCTAAAACGCTGTCATCATCGCAACGAAGCCTAACTCGCCCGGTGGGCATCGTCTGCAAAGGGGGAATTGCTACGATAATGAGGGGGCGCGTGGAAGAAGAGGAGAACGAGGTTGGCACGAGCAGTGATCGGCCAGATCCCTAGACTCTCGCATTGATCATCTCCTGTAAATAAAGACATCGCACCGTAACAATATATATATATATATATATATATATATATATATATATATATATATATATATATATATATATATATATATATATATATATATATATATATATATATATATATACGCATCTAAATACCCACACATATCTCCGCATATCAAATAGCGGAAACTGAGCGCACATTGATTGATTATTATGTGGGGTTTAACGTCTCAAAACCACCATATGATTATGAGAGACGCAATGGTGGAGGGCTACGGTAATTTCGACCACCTGGGTTCCTTTAACGTGCACCCAAAGCTGAGCACACGGGCTTACAACATTTCCGCCTCCATCGGAAATGCAGCCGCCTTAGCTGGGATTTGATCCCGCGACCTGCGGGTCCGCAGCCGAGTACCTTAGCCACTAGACCACCGCGGCGGGGCGAAACTGAGCGCAGTGTGTGGAAAATGTTTGCTCAAGTTAAGGCAAAAAACGTAATCTCTAAGTGAAAGCAATGTCTTGCAGTAGGCTGTTACAGAGACGAATTGTGTGAGGTAATGGTGAAAAATTAAATGATTGCATTGCACCATATAGGCGAGTGTCACTGAGAGCGTTGTGTATTGTTCACGATGGGTGTACTTGATGATTCAAACATTGCAGTGATAATGTGTCAGTGTGAAGGACCTTATGAAACAATGACGGTAGTATCACTGCGGGCACCTAACAATGGTAATACGGTTTAAGGATCACCTCAACGACCACATCTTACCACTAAGCTATTTCATAATGTTACGAGTAACTTGTTTAATGAGCCATTTACAGCGCAGAGAACCCGACCAGCAAGATGGCGTCAGACCAGCATCCAACGGAAAAACCCACTTCGTCCTCCTCTTTCTTGCAGCCGTGTTTAGCCGCATTTTCGTATCATAACCCCCGGCGGTAGAAGCACCGTCCCGGTGCTAAATTTATGCAGATGATGTCGAAAAGGGGTAATAGGGCTTTAGCCGAGCCACGTGAACGGTGTCGCTCGGAGCTGACGATGACTGTTGGATCGGTTGGAACAATCTCGTACGTGACGTCTGTCACTTGGCGAACGATACGGAATGGTCCAGTGTAGGGCGACAACAGTTTTTCCGACAGTCCTACACGCCGAGTAGGTGACCAGAGGAGCACGAGAGAACCCGGAGAAAAGTGCACGTCCCTATGGTGAGAATTGTAGAGCTGTTGTTGGCGCGCCTGTGAAGCCTGTAGACGGTTACGGGCGACTTGGCGCGCGTGGTCGGCGTGGGCAATGGCTTCACCAGCATATTCAGTGGCCGCAGGTAGTAATGTGTCTAAAGGTAGAGTTGGGTCCCGGCCATATAGTAGATAGAAGGGCGAATATCCGGCAGTGTTGTGACGAGATGAGTTGTAGGCGAACGTCGCATACGGCAAATGAATGTCCCAATCATGGTGGTCTGGCGCAACGTATTTGGCAAGCATATCGGTTAGGGTCCTGTTAAGGCGCTCCGTGAGGCCATTTGACTGTGGATGGTACGAAGTAGTCAATTTGTGCTTGGTATGGCAAGACCTCAGGATTTCATGAACGACAGCTGATAAGAACGTGCGGCCACGGTCGGTGAGAAGTTGACGGGGAGCACCGTGCACTAATATTATGTCGTACAGCAGAAAGTCCGCAACGTCGGTAGCGCAGCTGGTCGGGAGTGCTCGTGTGATTGCGTACCGCGTCGCGTAGTCCGTGGCAACAGCAATTCATTTATTTCCGGCTGTGGAGAGTGGGAAAGGGCCCAACAGGTCGAGACCAACTCGAAAAAAAGGCTCGTTGGGAACGTCGATCGGCTGAAGGTAGCCGGCTGGGAGGGCAGACGGCGTTTTGCGACGCTGACAGGGCTCACAAGCGGCGACATAGCGTCGAACCGAGCGGGCAAGTCCAGGCCAAAAAAACCGACGTCGTACCCGATCGTATGTGCGAGAAACGCCCAAATGGCCCGTCATGGGAGCGTCATGAAGTTGATGCAGGACAGTGGAACGCAGGTGCGCTGGGATGACAGGAAATAAGTCTGATCCGAAGGAATCAAGGTTGCGGCAATATAGGATCCCGTCTTTCACCAAAAACATTCGTAGGGACGGGTCGCGAGGCGTTGACTCCAGTTTGTCAATGATGGCTCGTAAAGAAGCATCCCGACGTTGCTCTTCGCCAATGTTTAACAGCTGCGACACGGAAAAAAAACGTCCGTGATAGCGTCAGTATCGGTTGCTTCGTCAACAGGGTAGCCGGATAAACAATCCACATCCTGATGTAATCGCCCTGTTTTGTACATTACAGAGAACGTGTACTCTTGAAGGCGTAGAGCCCAACGAGCGAGACGTCCCGTGGGGTCCTTCAGGGAGGCTAGCCAGCAGAGCGCGTGATGATCCGTGACAACACGGAATGAGCGCCCGTACAGGTATGGGCGAAACTTGGCGACTGCCCATACAAGGGCGAGGCACTCACGCTCCGTGATGGAATAGTTGCGCTCGGCTGAAGATAGCAGTCGACTTGCGTAGGCTATAACACGGTCGTGTCCGCGTTGTTGCTGCAATAGCACAGCTCCTATACCATGTCCACTGGCGTCCGTGTGAACCTCGGTTGGAGCTAATGGATCAAAGTGAGCCAAGATTGGTGGCGTTGTAAGCAATGTCGTAAGTTGTGAAAACGATGACGCTTGGTCATGGCCCCATGTAAATGAGGCGTCTTTCTTCAAGAGCTCTGTGAGTGGGCGTGCAATGGTCGCAAAGTCCTTAACAAAGCGTCTGAAATATGAGCACAACCCCACAAAACTGCGGACATCCTTTGTGGTCTTCGGAACGGGAAAGTTCGTGACTGCGCGAATTTTCTCTGGGTCTGGACGCACGCCTTGGGCATCGACAAGGTGACCGAGCACGGAAATTTGACGACGAGAAAAGCGGCACTTGAAGGCGTTAAGCTGGAGTCCGGCTCGACGAAAAACGTCCAGAATAGCTGACAAACGATCAAGATGCGAGTCGAATGTGGGCGAAAAGACGATAACATCGTCAAGGTAACACAAACAGGCGGACCATTTCAGCCCTTGGAGCAATGAGTCCATCATTCTTTCAAATGTGGCTGGTGCATTGCAGAGTCAAAAGGGCATCACCTTGAACTGATAAAGACCAACAGGAGTGATAAATGCGGTCTTCTCGCGGTCCATCTCGTCGACGGCTATCTGCCAGTACCCTGATCGAAGGTCAATAGTTGAAAAATAAGTGGCACCGTACAGGCAGTCGAGGGCGTCGTCGATGCGACGTAAAGGATAAACGTCTTTTTTTGTAATTTTGTTAAGGTGACGGTAATCGACACAAAATCGCCATGTTCCACCTTTCTTTTTAACAAAGACGACTGGAGAAGCCCAGGGGCTGCATGAAGGCTCGATAATGTTTTTCGCAAGCACTTTGTCGACTTCGTGTTGTAATATTGCACGCTCCGACGCCGACACATGGTAGGGGCGTCGGCGAATGGGGGTTGCATGGCCAGTATTTATGCGATGGGTGACAATCGTCGTTTGGCCCAAAGAGTTGATGGCAAAGTCGAAAATGCTACGATAGCCCTCAAGAACGTGGCAAAGCGCTGCAGCTTGCTCAGACGTAAGGTCCGATGACACCATTCGCTCGATGTCGGCGCCCCAAGAACGTGATGGAGTGGAACCACTGACTGAGCTGCAGCAATCGTCAACTCTGAAGGGCTCGACATGGTCATCTTGGAGAGCAGTAATTTTTGCCAGGGAGATACCCTGTGGCAGAACTTGGGTGGTGAGTGAAAAGTTGACCAGTGGAAGGAAGGTGCGGTTTCTCTTAATCGTCAGAATCATATGGAGCACAGCAACCCCATGTGTAAGCATCACTGCAGGAATCGGGGCCACCATGTAATCACCATCAGGTACTGGCGGCGTGGAGGATAAGTCGACATGTGTGACAGAGTTAGGAGGGAGGCGCGTGAAATCAGTGCAGCAGAGGCTGGTTTGCGGAGGGCTGGTCGGGTCGGAAATGAGGGGTAAATCGAGATGGAGAGAACCAGCTGAACAGTCTATGAAGGCAGAGTGCGTGGCTAGAAAGTCCATACCGAGTATGAGTTCATGAGGGCAATGTTCGATGACGGCGAAAAGAACGACAGTGCTTCTCTCCCCAATAGACACTCGCGCAGAGCACATGCCAAGAATTGCAGCAGTTCCTCCATCGGCGACTCGTACAGCTCGGTTGAGGGCGGGCGTGACAACTTTTCTAAGTCGGCGGCGAAGGTTAGCACTCATAATGGACACATGCGCGCCAGTATCTATCAATGCACTGACACGAACATTGTCGACAGTAACGTCCAAAAGGTTCTGGTTCGTTGTTAATGTTAATCGAGGATTTCTTATGAAGGTCGTCAACGCAGCTCCACCTCCAGAAGCTGCACGGCCTAGTTTTCCGGTCGGAGATGCTGCGAATAGGTCGGGGAGGCAGCGCGGCGTTGTGGGGGCGACCGGGACTGACGACAAGCAGGGGACGGTGACCGGTCGTAGCGAGGTCTGCTCAGAGGTGCTGTAGGAGCGGAAAATGTGGTCGGCGTTGATGGAGAAAGCGGTGGGGACGCCTGGCGAGCAGAAGTGGTGTGATACTGAGGTGCATAATGGGACGGTGGAGCCCAGCGGCTGCGGCAGTGACGAGCGATATGGCCAACGCGTCGACAGTTAAAACATATTGGCCTGTCATCAAGAGTACGCCATTCGGGCGGATTGCGTTGTATGCGAGGTGCAGAAGGGGTACGATAAGAAGGCTCAGCAGAGTATACGGTAGGAACAGGATGTAGGCCGACATTCGATAGCTCTTGACGAACGACCGCTTGTATTAAAGAGATTGTGGTCGGGGAAGGCGCAGGCGTCGGTAATGTCGTGGCTACCGGTTGTGCTGCCTCGACCTCTCGACGGATGATGCGTGTAAGGTTGTCACATCGAGGGGCCTGGTAGAAGGCGTCGTCACACGATGAAGTGGCCGCTGTGTTCGGAAGGCGCACGATGCTTTGGGCTACGCGGCGGGCTTTAGCTTGTTCGAGACGTCGGCATTCTTTAAGGATTGTGTCGATGCTCGAGACGTTGTTAAAAACCAGAAGGTTGAAAGCATCGTCAGCAATGCCTTTCAAGACGTGGTTAACCTTTTCGTCTTCCGACATGGACTGGTCGGACTTGGAACAAAGGGCCAAGACGTCAAGAGTGTAAGAGACGTACGATTCGGTAGAAGACTGGGCCCGTGTGGCAAGAGTCTTTTTCGCATCGAGCTGGCGACCAGATGAATCACCAAACAGATCACGTATCTTTTCTTTGAAGAGATCCCAGCTCGTTATGTCTGCTTCGTGGCTTTCAAACCATGCTCTGGGAGTGCCGTCCAGGTAGAAAAGCACGTTGGCGAGCATGAGCGTAGGATCCCATCGGTGAGTAGCACTGACGCGCTCGTACCGCTTCAGCCAAGTGTCGAGATCGATCGTACCATCACCGGAGAAAGTGCCGGGATCCCGGAGGTGCGGTAGTGTGACTTAGGTGGTGGCTTGGACTGATGAGGGCGGCGTAGAGGAAGTACCAGCAGTCGAAGCAGTCGAAAGGTCACCGATGGTGCGACCGCTGCGCGTCTCCATCGAGTTACGGGGGTCGTCCACCTCCACCAATAATGTTACGAGTAACTTGTTTAATGAGCTATTTACAGCGCAGAGAACCCGACGAGCAAGATGGCGTCAGACCAGCATCCAACGGAAAAACCCACTTCGTCCTCCTCTTTCTTGCAGCCGTGTTTAGCCGCATTTTCGTATCAATATTATCACCCAAAGGTACAAGCACTAGCTGCTGCACAAAGGCATCTAATTTGGGAACGCATTAGGAGCTTAGCTTTCGCATGCTGACGTATGCCGTCGTCGTCTCTCGTGGCTTGGTGGAACGCTGGCAAAACCAATGTCGCGTGCAGACGGGCTGACACTGCGACGTCACCACGGGTGGCGATGTCTAGCACGTGTATAGCCATGTATAAGGCGGCGCGAAAGAGAAGCGAGGTTCAGATGGAGTGGGCCAAAGTTGAGAGAGAGAGAAAGGGGGGAAAAGATGAGGTGAACATGCTGTTTGTCAAATACGATTCCCAGGAGATATATGTAAGAATGTTCCTATTTAAATTAACTGTGCTCTTTTGAACAACCTACGAATTGCGTGCTTGTACTTTTTGGCTGATAGAGAAAGCCTGACAGATCTGACGAAAAAAAAATCGCAGCTTTGCCGCAAAGGCAAAGCAATTAACACAATTGCAACAAAATGGAAGGTCACGCCCAGAGTGGCAAGCAGATCAAAACGTGCCCTACGTTTCTCACTCACAAATGACGCACGAAACGCACTCACAGGTACAGGTGAACGCGTCTCAGTTGTTAGTTCGCTGTGTCTGAAACGCGCACTCTTTTCGCAAACGGAGACGGTGCAATGATTGCAGCGGCCTTTGTGCGCCCGGTAACAGCATCGTTCTGATGAAAGCCCAAAGCCAGCGAAGACGTTCGATCCTCCCCACCGCGAGATAAGGGCACGCGAGTGAGCGTCCACTTTCTCCTTTCCGCGGGGCAACTACGCGTGGGAGAAGAAAGCGCGCGCCGCTGCGTCATGACGATGTGTGCGACGCACCCTCATTGCGCCATCTTGCTGGTAATGCTGAAAACACAATAGCATCTCCCTCGCAGAAAAGCCCATAACCAGTGGTAAGTGGTAGATATAAAGTGATTGCCGTTAGAACGTCAGGGCACGTGATCCTTCATGGGTGAGTGGTTAACGCCTCGTATCACGTTTCAGACGTGCCAAGTTCGACTCCGCGCGCCCGAGTTTTTTAAAGACGACAGTTTCAGCGAAAAAATTGTGGTCTGTCTGTACATATTGGTCTGCTTGTCCACCCTAACGACACCTCAAACGGCACCAAACGGCCAACCCCATTCGCAGCGCCCACCAAAAGTGCTCAAGGTTTAGCGTTCATAGTTGTGCGATCGTCAATTAAAATAGCGAATATTGCGCATATTTGAGGCGCCATAACAACATATCTGACTTTTGTGTGTCTGCCTTTATACTAGAAGAAGCACACACAAGTACCTCTAAGGACTGTAGCGTTTAACGCGCTGCGCTGACAGTGCAACGCGATGCTCAGGAAGGTGTTTCCAACGCTTGGCTACGACGGCACGGTGGTGGCACCTGCCCGTCGCTTTCCATTCTACACCCTATCACCTCCGTGACTGGCGCGCATCTTTCTCCGTGGTCGCGCACGTCTTCATTTTCAAATATAACTGTCAGATGGCGCTTGTGCCTAACGTGCCTAGATACGCTTGTTCACCTCCGGTACACGCTCGAAGCACTCTAACGCAGCGCCTGCAGAATACCATTCACCGATTTTCTTGCGCAGAACATCAAATAAATGTTTTGTTCTCTCTCTACAGACTATCTTCTTTCGACGACATTTACAGTGTAACATGTAGATTCTGGTCAATTTTTTTTCGACTTTTTTCTTTCTTGTGTTTCCCTGCATATGTAAATACGTATACACATACGATGAGTGACAGTGAGGCTCACGCCGTTGCCAGCGGGAAAATTGAGTAAGTGCCCATGTATTTCGTATCACGATTTAACGACACGTGACTACATATGTCTGGTGGTAGTGCGCGTGCAAAAATGCGCCATAAAGCGCCAGACAGTCTTTCACGCAATGCGGCGTGGGATGACGGAAGACCCGGCATGCGGCATACGACGTTACGATACGCATAGGGCGTACGAGATATCAGCTATATTCTCCATCACCATGCGGTGCTTCGGCTCGCACTAATGAATAACTTCGTGTCCTCGTAATGAAGTTCAAAACAAATAACCGTGCATAACCACGTTTTGTTCTATAAAAATAGTAAAATAATCGCCTTTGTGAACGACAACCACTAGACAACATCGTCAACAGCTCATTATGACTCCGACAGGTAGGCCTATAGCGTGGCGGGAGCCAGCCAACGCCTATGCCGTTCACACGCGAGTTCGTCACTGAGCACTTGTTTTTGACAACACTATTAAGCTTTGCACTCGTATGCAATACGTTAGCATACGCTATTAAGTTTGTCGACGTCACCGATGTCAAGAGACACTGTGGAAGCCGAGCGAGCCGGCTCGCAAAGACGCCGGTGTCACGGTGTTTACCTACGAAAAGGCCTGACATCGCTGCTCACGATCTCACTAATGGTTTCGAAATGGGCATTGTCTGGCAGAAATTCAACACTTCAAACTTCACTTTATTCAATCAGGAATAATTTCACGTCACAAAAGAAGCGTTCCTCACGCCACCGTTAGCGACTATGTGAGCAAATCCAGGCTTGCTGCACTCCATCGACTCACCAGACCGTCGATGATGGGAGCGGCGACACCAAGATTGCGCTGGCCTTGCCATGACGACCACGTGAAGAGAGAGAGAGGGAGACAACTTTGATTACGGTGCCAGAGCTGTCATTAGGGTCGGCCTTGCGACGGTCTAACGAGGCGCCGTAAATATTTGTCTGGTTTGATGCTCGCTGGACATGCGAAGCGGTGGTGCGATGTGATGAAACGTAGCAAAGTGTCACCGCTCCGGCTGATGCATAACGGGCCGTTGACGTGCACCAATGATAGCAATGAGGTTGCTCGACTGTCCTCCCTTCTTTCTTTTATAAGCGAACAATTTCTTAGCGAACTTCGGGTAGATAGCGAACTATCTATAGATAGATAGCGATCTATCTATCTATCTATCTATCTATCTATCTATCTATCTATCTATCTATCTATCTATCTATCTATCTATCTATCTATCTATCTATCTATCTATCTATTTAGCCGCCTAAAATTTTTAGCTCTCTTCGCTGTTTAGATAATGGCATCAATACCAAATTTGGTATGTATAACAAAACTGTATGAGAGCATATTTGACTGGTCATAACATGATTAACATGACATGCATGTCATTATTGTCATGATTCACATTTCATGGCCTTGCTGCTCTTGCAGTCATTTCCTTCACATGGCATGTCGAAAAACCGTTTATGATATGGCAACACTGCATGGCGAACCCAAGTGACAGACCCTAACGTGGAAATCTTGACATGTATGTCAAGTAAGTTATGAGTCATGACTACATGCCAAGGTGCGCTCGCGGCCGTTTCGCTTTCTTCACAAGTACCAAATTTGGTATTACAGGATGTGAATGAATGACAAAGGTAAGTGACAGGTTGAAACATGATAATCATGAGATGCGTGTCATGTAACAACATGGCTACATACCATGCTCATGATGCGCTCGCGGCTGTTTCACTTGCTTCTCATGAACCAACTTCAGTATTACGAGATGTGAATGTATGACGCAGGTATGTGACTGGTGCAAACAAGATAATCATGAGATGCGTGTCAACATGTAGAAACATGACTACATGCCACACTCACGATGTGCTCGTGACCGTACCGCTAGCTTCACGTATGCCTAATTTGGTATTACCTCACGTGAATGAATGAGGAAGGTGTGTGACTGGAGCAAACATGATAATCATGAGATGCGTGTCATGTAAAAACATCACTACATGAAACACTCAAAGCGCGAATACACTTCGACGTGACCTGGCGCGCGTGCTCGCCGGGGTTCCTTTCGTCGCGCGACGCCGGCGATGCAACTCCAGGCGCCGATCTACCTGCCATATACTCGCACGCGCGTGCCGCGCTGCGTTGCTTTGACACATGCGCGTTTAAGCGCGCCCGGCGTCCCTGCGTCACAGAGAGAGACAGACGCAGTGCCGTCTGGGTGACGCCATCGGCGCGAAATGCAGCATGTCGCATTTCGTGCTGGTTGCCATTGGGACGCGCCGACGGACGCCGGTCGCACCTGGTGTTCAACTATAGAGTGCTCGCATTTAGCTAGCGTAACTTCATTGCACCCAGAGCGCGTCAACTTTACTTCGGGTAATAATGGACCTTCATGATGGGCTCGTGCCCGTTTCGCTAGCTCCACATATACAAAGTTTGGTGTTACGTGACGTCATAGGATGGCGACTGGTGCAAACATGATAATCATGACACGCGTGTCATTTAAGAACATGACAACGTACTACGCTCATGATGCGCTGGTGGCCATTTTGATAGCTCCGCATATACCAACTTTGACTTCACAGGACGTGAATAGACGACGAAGGTAAATGATACGTCGAAACGTGATAATCATGACATGGAAGTCATGTACGGCATACTTTACCTCCGCCTCGTAATGTTGCGCCAATTTTAAAGTGACATAACCTTTCTTATTCGCGTCTCTCATAATCATATGATGGTTTTGGGACGTTAAACCCCACATATCAATCAACCTTCCTTATTCGTGCATCGCATATTATCGATTCCCACTGCACGTGCGATCTTTCAATTTTTGATAATGCTTGTGTATAGAACGTAAAAAAAGGGGCATTGGCGGTAACTTTTTTCTGCTGCTTTTGCAACAGGCGCAAGAAAAATTGCAGATCCCATGTACAGTCGGAATCAATAATATGCGAAGCTCGAAAGAGGAAGGCTGATATGTCACTTTAAAATCAGCACAATGTGTCGAGGTGGACGCAAATGCATGACTTTTGTGTCATGATTATCTTGTTTGGACGTATCATTTACTTTCGTCGTCTATTCACGTCACGTGATACTAATTTGGTATATGTGGAGCTAGCAAAGTGGCCATGAGCGCGCTAAGAGCAGAGCATGTCATCATGTTTTACATGACAGGCATGTCATCATTATCATGTTTGGACGTCTACTCACGTCTCGTTATACCAAACTTGGTATTTGTCAATGGCCATGAGCGCATCATGAGCGTTTGATTTTGTCATGTTTTTACATGACACGCATGTCATGATTACCATGTTTGCACCAGCCATATACCTTCATCAACCACTGCCGTCACGTAACACCCAACTTGGTATATGTGAAGTTAGCGAAACGACCGCGAGCGCACCATGAGCGTGGCGTGTAGTCAGAACTTACATGACATCCATGCCATGATTTCCACGTTAAGGTCTGTCTCTATTGTTCGCCATGTAGTCACGTCATACCATACCAGTTTTGGAATATGTCAAGTGAACGAAATCACTACAACAGCAGCAAGACTATAAAATATAAATCACAATATTCATAATATACATACCATTGGTTTCTTGTATTGAGTAGTCACTTACGCTCGTCATAGCGTCATGCTATCCCATACCAATATTAGCATCAAAACCATTATCGAAACTGCATGAAGTGCTAAAAGTCCTCGGTGGCTAGATAGATAGATAGATAGATAGATAGATAGATAGATAGATAGATAGATAGATAGATAGATAGATAGATAGATAGATAGATAGATAGATAGATAGATAGATAGATAGATAGATAGATAGATAGATACGCTCGAAGTCGCCGAAGTTTGCTAAGATGTGCTCGAAGTTATTATACTTGAAATGATGTGGGCCTGTGCGGCGAAAAACAGTGTACACGTAAATATTGATCGGTATGCTGAAAAACAACCCTTATTTCTTCCTAAAAACGCACATTTACTTTGTATTTCACTGCTGTTCTCAATACCAGACATGTAAACACGTGCCTTACCTTATCAAGGCGGCCCTCAGCAAAGGAAGGTTCAAGGAAGCTTTCAGAATACGTTGGCCCCCTGAAAGAGCTCTCTATGACAAGGAGGCATGAAGGTCTCCTCACGTAAGGTAAGGAAACGGTCTGACGTAAGAAGCGTTTCAGATTACGGGCCTGAATTCGTTTACTTAGAGAGAAGCGTCTTTCTGCCACCTCATTTCAAGCACAGGAGGCTGCAGACAGTGAGGATCTGACTCCTGCAAAGCAACTCCTACCAAAATTCAGCGCGCGTTAATCGCATCTATCTAAAAATTTACACATAAACTTCTTGCGGGACTTGTGGCAATGCTTTGCATGGATTGGGAGTGCGTATTGTTTAGCCGGGCGTTCAACATGTTGCAGTGGGACACGCTTTTGCGAAGGCCCATTTTCGAAGAGCAAATCATAACCTTCCAGCACGCTCCTAATTGGGCCGGTAGGCCAGGCCTGTTGGTCCTATTGTGGGATTATTCGAATGTACGTTTTATGGCGTTCGCTGGTAGAAATGATAGTTCACTCACTCACTCACTCCCTCACTCACTCACTCACGCTATATTTAGAAGCAATGCTAGCTTTGCGTGCTGAAGGTGTTCTGTTCACGGGTTCGATGCTTTTGTTTTGAGAGTTGACGTCAGACACTCCGCGAAGCCTGTGATACCTTAAGCAGTGCTTTCCCGCCACTCAGCCCCGCCCAACGGGCTGTAATCTAATGTCCACTTATCGTTGCACCGCGAAGGCGCCCGCCTGTCTAACGACTGAGAAGATTACGAAGAACCATGAGAGGGCTCACACAGGGGTTTCTGTCAGCCTTGACACGCGAAGTCCGGAAGCAGTGGGCGGCTGTCAGTCGCAGACCGCGATCGCCTGTCGGAGGAACGCCCTTGACGCTTTCGAGCACATCGCCGCATCTCCGTACGAAAAGTGAGCGTTGTGGGGAAATTCTCCCGCGAGTCCACAAAGACTGTACGCAGCACCATGTAATCTTTTCTCCGCACCCGCTACGCGTAGCACTCGTCTCGGGGTGACGGTGAAACCCGTGTTCTTACCTTGGTCAAAGTATACACATCACCAGTTCCATTTTAACTGTGGTGTTCTACATATGTCTCGATCCTCTTTGGTGGAAAAGAGTCCAGAATGCCTCGTGGCCCCACTTTGTCTGTCTCTCATGAAAACCATAAACCTCGTAACTCTTTTACTTCAAGACCTTTCGCGCTGATGAACACGTTGGAAATGTATTGCTATACGCCTATTCAATTTGATCAATCGTGATTGTGACACCTTCAATCGCCAAGTATGTTAAATTTCTTTCCTATTCAACTGCCGCATCTCGGTGGTTAGTTCTTCCAGGGTACTTTCAGAAAGAAATTGAATATTTTCGCTTTCTCAACATAACGTTTTTACAAGAAAGCTGTTGTGAGATCAGAACCCAGGTCACGTTCGGTGCCGTAGTTGTTCGCCAGTGCCGTCGCGGCCGGCGTCCGTAACAAATATCGCATTAAATAAGAAAAAAGTCACTAAAAAATCCAGCACACAATGACACTCGAACCCGGGTTCACTGCGTGCTAGCCTCGTATTTTACCACTGAGCCACACCAGCGCTTAAAACTCATTTCAAAATTGGCCTTAGGCAGGCTTAGTGTTGGCAAAGAAATTGCGCTAATTGAAGTATTAAAGCGTTTTAGAACTTCAAAAGAACAACCAGGCGTCACACAATGCGAACTGCGTAAGGAGTGCGTCATCAAATGATCCATCCCATTACAAAATCCTGTTCTTGCTTACCTAATAACTGTGGCGCAAGCCCAATTCAGGCAAACTTGTTCATCGTCATCAGATACTGCATGAATATCTTGCACAATATTCTTTGTTAGTGTGTAGCAGATACCATGCTTCTCAGAGCATATTGTTACATGAAGCCTGGAGTTACGTGAAAAGTGAAGTCCCGGGCATAGGAGATATGAGTCCAAAGATGCCAGCACTTCAGCTTCTAACTTTGATGACGACGATCTTTTGCGTCATCCGTAGACATTTGCGGTCATCCGGGGGTTTGTTTTGTTAACGCCTTCAAATGTTTTTCTCAACGCGTGTTCGTAGCTGCCGACCTTTGTACGCAGTCTTGGGGCTAATCTGATTGCGTCGAAGGTCCACGCGTCACTCGGGCTTTACGTGCTGGCGCTGACCGAGTGTGAAGCTTTCATTCTCGCCAAGAAGGCCGCACGAAGCACATATCACACAGTGGCCACTTCGACTTATAATTCAGCGGATTTGGGTTTAATTTTAATGCGAAACATTTCTTAGCGAACTTCGGAAACTTTCACGTATCTATCTATCTATCTATCTATCTATCTATCTATCTATCTATCTATCTATCTATCTATCTATCTATCTATCTATCTATCTATCTATCTATCTATCTATCTATCTATCTATCTATCTATCTATATTTAGCCGACTACAATTTTAACTGTCCTGGACGTTTAGATAATAGTATCGATACCAAAATTCGCATGGCATAACATGACTGCATGATGAGCATAAATGACTACTCTTAACATTATACTAATGTCAAGTATGCCATGGATACCATGATTTACATATTATGGTCTTGCTTCTATTGCGGTCGTTATATTGACATGACATATTGTAAAACTGGTATGGTATGAAGTGAGTGCATGCCGAACATAAGTTGCACACCCTAACGTGGAAATCATGACACGCATAACATGTAAGTCATCACTACACGCCACACTCCTGGTGCTCTCGTTGTCGTTTCGCGGTTATCACATTCACCAAATTTGGTAATACGGGACGTGAATGGAGGACGAAGGTATATGACTGGTGCGAACATGATATTCGTGAGATGCGTGTCGTATAAGAACATGACTACACCCCACGCTCAAGGTGCACTCGTGCCTGTTTCGCTAGCTTCATATGTGCCGAATTTGGTGTTACGGGACGTAAACGGATGACGAAGGTATGAGATTGGTGCAAACATGAGAAAAATGAGATGCATGTCATGCACAACATGACTATATGCTACGTTTAGGATGCGCTCGCGGCCGTTTACCTAGCTTCTTATACACCAAACTAGGTATCACGTGACGCGAATAAACGACGAAAGTAAATGACACGTCCAAACATAGTAATCATGGCAGGGAAGTCATGTACGGAAAAGTTTACGTCCGCTTCGCAACATTGTGCTGATTTTAAAGTGACATATCAAGCTTTCCATTCGTGCTTCGCATATCATCGATTCCCACAGTATGTGGAATCTATCAAGCTTTCCCTTCGTGCTTCGCATATCATCGATTCCCACAGTACGTGGAATCTGCCAATTTTTTTCGCAGGGTATGTTCTAGAATTTTTCGCTTGCTTCCTGCGTTTTTTGGGGATTATTTCCCTTTTTCCAGTAAATGTGGCTTGTTCAGAGGCAATTACCTTTACCGGCTGCACGTATGTCATTCACTTGTAGCGTGTGTGTCGATGACTAAGTAGTTCAGTGTTGAAGTCAAAGATTCCATGGGGTAATTAGTAATGAAAGACTCAAAAACTGGCAAGCGTGCATTCAATCGAATGGTGGGTAGTCCAGGCGACATTGTAAAAAGGATCACTAAAAAGAAACAATCACTTAGGAAAGTGAACTCTGAGATCCTTAATGCCATATGTCCCACTTCGAAGTTTCAAGCCGAAATCTCCGCGTGTATCTTGAAAAGTTTCAAAATAGCTTTTTATATTTTCTATGTTTGTTTGGCAGTCAGCTCGTTTTCGCATTTTAAATTATATGACATTTCGTATGCTAGAGTCTATGCACACACAGATATTACTTTACTTCATTTTCCTCGATTAAAAGCTACGAAAAACCCAGTACAGGCCTTTAAAAACTATGTTACGATGGCTAATTAAAAAAATGTAAAGGTGATGCCCCAACCCGTATTTTGTTTTCACACGTTTCATAGCTTACCAAGCATCATGTCGTGGTGTTAAAGGAATTGTGAGATTGCCTGTTAATAATAGGAAGAAATAGTTTTGCTCGTTAATTTCGCCTCTATAATAATTACCTGCGTCTGTTCACACTTACGACATTTTTGCTAAGCAAAATGATCTGAGTGATATGCATATTGGCCCCGCCATATACGGTGTGGCGCGAGCCATTTTACGACCACGTTCGATCATGGCCTTATTTTTTTCCCGTAGAAAAAGTGACAACCACAATCTGTGAGAATTCAATTAATTGCGCTTCGTCTCATATTTTGGAATGCCAGCAGTTGCGGAGAGAGGTGGCTCCAGAAAAAGCGATGATGTCCAACGAAGTCATGATTTTTTGGACTTTTGATTTATACAAGCGCTATTCCCGTCCCTGGCACCCATCTATAGTGAAACACCATCTTGCTATTCTCTGAGAAACACACACACACACACGGGCGCGCGCGCGCTCGAATACTTTACCGCATGACACAAGCAATCAAGCGCTAATTTGTTCCAGATTTCGTGTGTGTGTTTAATAGCAGCATTGCATAGAGTATTGTTTATACTCTTCCTGGGCCATTCTTCTTAAACATATATTAAGAATTTTGTTTTAAACGCTTTGTATATGTATAAGGTTTTTTATTGCGGTATCTATCAACTAGCAACAAAAAATTCACTGGTACGTGCCGCGTTATTTTTTACTTTGCAACTTATGTTTTTCGGGGTGAAAAATTCATTATGAAAAACTACGTATGCTGCGATGCGCACTGTATAGGCTTTCTGCACGAGATTCAATCACAATCTGCTTCCTAATAATAGCATAAAGCAGAATCCTTGAAACAACAAACAAGCAATTATTATGGTGCCTAGTGTTTCAAGCGCACCCGAGAGCTCACTGGTCAGTAAGCGTAATCAAGGATTGGTGAAGTAGAACACGCGGCGAAATAATTGAAATCAGAATTTTCTTTTCTACAGCGAACTTAATTTCTCGTAACAGTTCACATTCGAACACGTCGATTTCCTGCGACATGAGTAGCCAGTTGGGGGTGTAGGTAAGACATAACTGATGATGCAGCGCCATTCATATGACGCAAGAGAAGGGAAGAGACTAAGGGAAGCATTTACTTCCAAGAAAATTTATTTCTGAGAGCGTACACATATATACTCTCGATATGCGAAAAAGACGCACAGCAGTCAATAAGCCCACAACTGTCAAGCGCGAATATGTTACAATCTCAGGAGGAACAATTCTTTTTGACAAAGCCCGAGAGAGGAAGCGCTAGGCCAGTTCAGCCCTGATCTACAAATCCTGTCTGCTTCAATTATTTCTCTTGTCCTTTTATTTCTGTTTTTACTACAATCACGGAGTCATTAAAAGTGGTTTGCAGCCACACGTGCAGCAATGGAGCGCCGAAAGAAAAAGGAAAAAAAAAACGCCAGACCTGCACGGAACTCGCAGCACTGTCACAGCGAGAACAAGAAGAGGGGCCTTTCAGAGCGTTTTCTTAGCATTGGGTGTGTTCCAATATTCACCGTAGACGGCTAAATAGACAGATAAATGAACGGCGGCCATCTTAAGTCTCATTCCAATTCTCACGTAGCCGGCAAAGTAGACGGCTCCAAGAACGCATGGTAGACAAATACGATGCAAGCTACTTTGCTGGCTAAACAAGATGGCGGCTCAGCGAATCGCTCAGATAGATCAGACCTCGATGTAATGGTAATCTGTACACAAGCAGACGCTTCTCCAGACGCTCATTGTGAGTACCGCTTAATTTTTTTTCTAGATTTTAACACGAAATAAACCAGAAAATACAACTGTTATGTTTGTTAATTTTGGCTTTTTCTTCTCGATGTGAGGTGGCGCCTCATCGCGTAAAAGCCGTCCAGACGTGTTTCAATTTTCGGACAGCATGGGCTTGGTGCTGTCTTCTAAGCAGACTGCGTAGACTGGTTAGAAGAAAACAGACTGTCTACGTGCTGTCTAAGAATTAGAACACACCCGTTATTTCAGTAACTGCTACAAGCACACTTGCTGGGTACCCACTACGCCATAAATAATCCTAATTTTTTTGTAGTAGGCGGGCCGTAACACTATGCTATCCTTCATCCTTCTTCGTAGAACAGTAATATCTGCTGCACACTTGCTGGAATATTGTGCAATATATATATATATATATATATATATATATATATATATATATATATATATATATATATATATATATATATATCTTTTGCCGTGGATGACGATGATGTAAAAATTTGCCTGAAGTGGGTAGGCGCCACAGTTAATAAGTGAGCAAGAACAAGCTTTTGTAATGAATTGGATTATTGAATGACCCACTCCTTACGCCATTTACATTTTGGGACGCCTGGTTGTTCCTTTGGTGTTCTAAAACACTTTACTCATATTAGCGCTATTCTTTTGCTGACATCATGCCTACCTGAGGTCATTTTTGAAACGAGTTTCAAGCTGTGACGTGGCTCCATTGTAGAATACTGGGCTGGCACGCAGCAGGCTCGAGTACGAATCCATTTGTGTCCTAAATGATTTTCATCTTTTTTCTTGTGACATTGGTCATGAACACCGGCGGTGGCGGATAACTATCGCGCCGCACGTTACTTGTGTTCTGATTTCATAACAGCTTTCGCTGCAAAAAACCATTGCGACGAATCCTGACGTTGATTTGATTGATATGTGGGGTTTAACGTCCCAAAACCACCATATGATTATGAGAGACGCCGTAGTGGAGGGCTCCGGAAATTTTGACCACCTGGGGTTCTTTAACGTGCACCCAAATCTGAGCACACGGGCCTACAACATTTCCGCCTCCATCGGAAAATCCTGACGTTACAGGCGTGTTCAAGAAGCCAGTCAGTAACACAGCGGCCAGTTTATTTTATGTACTGCTTGCCGCATGAAAGTGGTATCTCGTAGACTATATTTTCTGCGCACGAGACAAAAGTATTTTGTGCCTTTTAAACGAAACTAGATTTGTATGTGAAGTATCCATAGTGCAAAAATACGACAGCCTTTTTGGGGCATAAAAATATCACTGCATATCCATGGAGTGACTGGTGATGAGTGGGGCGACCCATTCATCAGCCCGTCTATATTTCCGTCCGTCCGCGCAACCATCCGTGCGTCCATCCATGCGTCCATTCCTCTGTCTGTGCGTTCATCTAGTGAACACTCCAAGTACCGCCATCTCGCATCTCGCATCCCCAGTGGCACATGCGTGCTCCGCGCGTTCATCCATTTATCGATTTGTCTGCTACTCTGTCTGACCGTCCGTTCATGCGTCCGTCCTTGCGTTCATCTAGTGAACACTTCATGTGCGGCACTTTCTGTTGCTGCTGATAATCAAGTAACAAAGACGTTCCGTGCACTAGTGCCTGCGCATTTCAGAAAAGTCTGATTAGTTGGGGTGCCTGGACACAAAGGCTTATATTTAAATGAAACAGCCGATTCTTTAGTTAATTCATTAATTAGCGAATTGATTCTACCGCACTGTCTATCATCTGCTTAAGTGACTGCTGCTCGATTCCGCAGACGTACGCTTATGGCAGTCTTTAGAAGTCTTTACAGCACGAACAAACTCTACCGAATATCGCCATTTATTATATCCCTGGCGAAGACACTTATGCCGAACTCACAAACAAGAAGTAGCTATCACAAGGCTGCGTTGCCGGGTATACCAAATCTAAATTTCTATAAACACAGGTCTGCTCAGGCACCTTCGCCACTGTGCGCGTTATGTGATGAACTTGAATCAATATATCATTTATTTTTGACCTGCTGGCAGTTTAACACAGTACGGAAAACCCATACCAATACCTTTACGTGGTATTGGTATGGACTTATCTGTGCCTGTCATTTTGTCTTTTGGAGCTTCGATTTCTCTAAAAAATTGTATCGGGCCAGTTGGCAAGGATCCATCTTGCTAGGAAGCGCAGCCACTATTACAAAGAACACACAACACAAGCGCTTACAAGCGCTTGTGTTGTGTGTTCTTTGTAATAGTGGCTGCGCTTCCTAGCAAGTTGGTTCGATTTCTGGTTTCTCCAATGCGACAGCATGTGCGGCCGTCCGGGACTATATTGATGAAACTAATAGGCTGGCTAATTATTCTGTTTCATTATCCTAACATGTCCACAAAATTATATACGTATAACTATTAGATTATTGCTCTATTCTAATGATAAGTTTGTTTCTTTATTTAAATATTTGTATGCATTAGATCAAGCACCACACTTTCCTAGGTTATCAGTAATCTTTCTATTATATCTTCATTAGTCTAAATCTGAACAATAATTTTTAAAACCACTCGATTCTTGGCTGATCTGCCATAGTGAATATGCGCCACGATCAATAGGTGAACAAGAACTAGAACAAGTACCACCATCTCCAATGTCGCATCCCCTGTGGCACATACCCGCTCTAGATCACTAATGTGCCACCGGTGGCTGCGTACGACAACGGAGGTGGAAAGACCCACGCCTTAAGGAGCTTCGCCTCTAAAAACCAGTTTTATAATGGCCCGCATCCCAACCTTTTTACAAGTTGTGGGAGATTCCTTGTAGATATGGAACTACAGCAAGCTTCTGAGGCTCAACAATGTGGAGGGTTTGTTCTGAGAATTGAAGCTTCTCGACCAAACTTTTCGCGACTGTAACTTTTATGCTAGAGGGATAGCTAGCATTCAGAAGCATTCATCGCTTCTAGAATTCATTACTTGCTCTTTAAAACTAGCGCTGTGACTATTTTATGTGGTCATACAGGAGTTGTTATTCATACTCGCGTTTGTGGTTCTTCGTTCAAGAGGTCGTCCCTTCTTAGTGAACACTTTTTACTCGCAGTAGATAATTCATTACTGTTATTTCGTAAAATCAAAGCAGAAAAAAAAACAGGCAGAATCCACGTACCTTGAGAATCAGTGGTATGCGAAGCATGCGTATGCAAGGTGAAAGTGTATCATTCTTTTTATTGAACGAGACGCCATGAAGTGGCGCTAAATATATGTACAAATACACACGTGCAGTTGTTTGAAGTTGCGTAACGATGCTAGTAGCAACGGGGATGTAAGCAACACCAGAAATGGTAAGCTCATAAGAAGTGCTAGTGTGTGCGTGTTTGCGCTGAGGGCTCACAAGAATAGTAGCCGTCAACAACGCTCCACAAATGTATATCAGCGGATCGCGCCCAACTACAATTAACGTGGACCCGACATGACGATTGTATCATAGGAGTACATATGTAATATTTAAAAAATTCGATAGCCAGTACTGCATCCAGAACGGCCGTTTCACCAAGATTAAGGTCTATTTGCGAAGATTTTCCGGGACCTGGCGTGGCTCTGTTGTAGAGCACTTGATTTACACTCAAAGCGCTAGTGTTTGATTTCTGCTGGGATACTAATATTTAACTTTTGCACTTTTCCCAGCTTTTTTTTAACACTCAAGCGTTCAAATTACCCATGCGTGTTCCCGCCGTTCCTGGGTAGATTTAAATGTCTATCGCCTGTGGCACATACCCGCATACTACCCCAGGATTTCGGAAAGTGTTTCACCACATACGCGATGAGGTTACGGCAATAGACACTTTCAGTTGGGCATACGGGGAAGCTACGTACGTTGTGAAAATTATGTTGCGTACGCGGCAAGTGACGCGTGCAACGACGCGTTTAGTTTAACGTACCTTCATGCGTCTCACTCAAATACAAAGAGGGTATGCGAGATGCAAAGATGCAAAGCAAGCGCTGTGAATATTTCATGTAGTCACTAAAGAGTTGTTAGTGATACTCGTGTTTGTGTTTCTCCTTGTCTGCGACCTTTTTTGCACAACCGTTGATGCATTTCATTCAAGAGGGCCAGCGACGTTACAAGTATACGCTATGTCCCACCCTCTACCTTGGTCCCAGTGATAACGTGCCCTTTGTGATCTACACGAAACACGAATGCCAGGGTAGGAGCCACCAACGTACAAGTCAGGCCGCGGGGTTCACTGTGTAGATGTTCAGCATCGTTCCTGGGTGCAGTGAATGTGCACGTTGACCCATTGCTGTTTTGAACTTGGGTACACAATGTAAGAAAGGCGTCTGATTGGGCATGGCCGCACTGGATTGACCCCAGTGTTTTTTTCCAGTGCTGCTGCGAATGAGCCTTAGCATACCTCACAGTAAGTTGTGTTCTAGGTGTTCATAGCCTTATGATTAGTAACAGCACATTTAAAGAGTAAAAGCTGTCGCAAGTCCAAGGCGTGTTTTGTTGCGCCATAAATAAAAGTACGTACGCAGCTGCCATTTTGTTTACGGGTTCATTCGCCGAGAAACCTGGCAGAAAGAGACGCGTTCCCCCCAACACACTATCGAAGGCGATTCTTGAAAATTTTCCTGAGACGCCAGACAATTTCTTCTGAATCATCTGAATGCTGGAACGTGCCACTTCAATTTAGCTTGTCCGGCATGACAACATAGTCTTTCATTATGAAATACACATGCCTTGAATCAAGTCCGCTGTTGCTGTCTGCGTCGAACGCCACTGCTGTCACCATATAGTCTCGTTTTGAATTGACCATATGAGTCGCCATATACTCTCGTTCTGAAGTTTGAGAAGGTAACGTAGTAGGCGTTGTGTTACGCACGCAGCATCTTGTTTCGGGCGTACACGCGCATCTCTGGAATCGATGTGTTACGTACTGCGCATGCGCAGTTCTCTCCCGTGGCAGTGCCGCGTACGTGGGCTCGTTACGTACGTCCTACTAAAAGTCTCTATTATTGATATCATGACCTGCGCGTCGTATTCGTCCAACCATCTTACCCTCCCGTACTGATTTTGGTGTGCCCCAAGTTAAAGAGGTGATCATGAAAGTGCCCATTACGGCAGCAAGGTTTAGGAAGCATTCCCTTCATGAGGATTCATTAAAGATTACCATACCAAATGTAGAATTCTAGCAGGTGCACATCACGTGGAATTTTAATGGGTGCCCCCCCCGCGTAAATTGCAAGTCTCCATAACTACAATACAATGACATATACCACTACTTAATTTCTACTTAAACAGTTTTATTCTGATGCCATCCCCTTTGATCTCCAACTGTAACGAACCTAAAGATATCGACCATATTTTACCAACATGTCACTGCCTCGAAAGTTATAGAAAAATATTGTCGTGAAATTATATTGAGAAAGCAATGGATTCCACCTAATACTTCGAATATTCTGTCTTTAGGGGCTGCTTCTTTGAAATATAAGGATGGAATTTCCGCGGAGCTCTCTGTCAATTTCTGTGTGACACTAGATTACCTTGCTGAGTAAAGAAAACCTTGAAGTTAGTGAATTTAGCATTTCTTTATTACCTAACCTACTAAACAATAGTGTATTAGGAATAACTTAAGGTCAATTTAAAAATTATTTCATTTCATGTATTTCTGCTTATCATTTTTCTTCGTGTCAAAAATTATTATATTCTGTTAAAGACAAAGCACTTTTTTTAGCTTTCACACATATTTATTTCCCCTTATATGATCGTCAGGCTTCTTGGCAAATCCTCCTTAGTTGGTAAGAACCAGAACATGGGTTCGAGCAAGCAAACTGTGCTCGATAGAGGCATTCAGTGATACTTTAAAACGGCTACTTTTACACGAATAGTGATTCGTTTCCTGGGGGTTCGGTTGAGGCATGCACCAAAAACCGAAGCAGGCTAGCAGTTTAGAAGGTGACGCGCACGAGGTCCCATTACGCTATTGCTGCCTACGTTTGAAAGCAAGGCTCAAGCGTCCCCCAAATTTTGTAAGACTGCTCACCAATCTTCTTATGATCGGCACAAGCCCCTTGGCGTGTACGTCAGTGCAATGTACCCACTAAACGCCCACTATAAATTTATGAAGTAAGAAACACCCACAATGTCACTATGCCATTCGTCATTCTGCTCACAAGCCAGGTGTCCACTACGCATCTGTGAGTCATTATGCGCGCTTTGTACTGTCAAGAAGGCTCGTTGACAGGCCTACCCCGGAATGAGAGCCCACGAAGCGGAGGCGGCACGCAAGCGGCGGCAAGAGAACCTCGACTCGCGACCTGTATCGACATTGCCTTCTCCAACTTTCAAATGTGGTTCCTAATTCGAAATCCCCTCGCCGCATACTTCACTGACCTATAAATTGTAATATGTAATGAAAAACGCGTCCCAGTGCTTTGTAATCAGTAACGTAATCCTTGTATATTATTGCATCGATAGGTCAATGATTACATGTTGTGTATTTATAAGTATATACGTGCATGGGAATGTAAATGACTAAATCTAGTGTATATTGAGTGTACATACAATCACCCCTATAACAAATTGTCACGTCTTTTATGACGCTAGAATACTTCTACGTAGGATTCACCGGTTCTCTCGATCAGTTCCGAGCAAGCTCCTCTATCACAACTCAGTGAATTGAACATGGCGGGATGTTTTCATGTTTCATCCCGCTTGCTCCCATTCTAGGATGCAATGATATGCCAACTCACTCAAGAAGTTTGCCTTATTAGCGTTCAGAAACAGCTTCTTATTTCAGGATGCTCACTTTGTTTTGTCTCTTGCTATGACCTTGCATAAACTATTCGACACAATTATGATGCAATGCCAAGGATATAGTGAGGATTCGGTCTTTGGATGTGACTCTTAAAGAAAATTAGTCGAATCGTAGCGCCCGATTCTTACGCGGTCTCTTGATATCCCAGGGTCCGAAGCACCTATACCCTTAGTCTGTTCCCGTAGCTACATGTAAGAACTTCAAGGAGACACAGCCTTGGCTTCGCTTAGTACCATTCGTAAATTTGATTTCCCGGTAAGGAAATAACATTTTAAAATAAATGTGATATGTTCTACGAGTTAGCTCTGTATACAGAAAATGGCGGCATCTTGCGAATTCTTTCGGACGTAAGACTGGTGGCAAGTGCGGTGCGATCAAAATTCACTGACACTTCACGCACACTCGTATATGTCAGAACCCGGCAGGCAGCTTCGCCTGCCGTAAGGCAGCACGTCATCCTCCGGCCTCGCTAGTGAGGCCACTACCCCAGTCCCAATAACGCTAGAGCACGAACCCACATCCCTCGGTCGTCCTCACTGACACCGTGACTCCTTTATAGCACCCGGCCGCCGCTGCAATTTAGAGCGTGCGCACGGAGCAACCACAGCTATCGCGCAGCTCCGCCCTGACGCTTACTCGCCGGATTAGCAGGATCACGAAGCCGACCTTCTCGCCGAGTGCCTCATTACATCGCACGAACGTTGGAGTCGTTATTTCTGAGGTCGCACTGAGCAGGTTCAGCGGGGGGTCTCAGGAGGAGTGGATGGTCGTCTTATGTTTTTGGGGTTGAAGATGAAAGGAACCGCCAGTCGCATAGTGCTCTTTCACACAGAATATTTATCCTTTCGCTGTTTATTGTACATTTGTTACCATTTTCCTTCTTTTTTTGTCAGCATTTTCACACGAGGCGTGGACGTTCGCCTTGTGGTATACAGCTCGGGAAGTAGCGAATATGGGTGGGTATACCGCATTTCACGGCCATTAGGCTACATCACAAATGGCCTCTCTTTTTTAGCTGGTGAATAAGACAACACCTTTGAATATTCGTAAAAGAGATTACGAAAGCTTAAACCTTAATCAGATGAATTTGTTTAAGTGACTTGCGCCTTCTATCAGCCTATTTTACAAATCTAGTGGTGTTAGTGTAGAGTCAAAGTTGTGTTCGCGAACTAAAAACTTATGCCTCCGCGATTTCCTTTTCTATTCCTCTTTTCCATTCGTTGGCTCTATTTCTACTATAATGAGTCCGACTGTGGCTTCACAGAATGGGAAACCTCCCTGCCTTACCTCTCTATTCCTCTCTCTCTTTCTCACACAGAATGGGAGGAGGAGTAACGTCTGTGAGAACCCCCATTTAGTGCAATTCCTAAGAAAAACAGACAGGTTAAAGGTGTCATGAAACCAAAATGAAACTTTCTGGTTGCGGTTTTCGCTGCTTAAATAAGAATTACACCCACGGATTCCGAAATATTTAGGCATGATATCCACTCTAACTAATGAAGCCCGTTCGAAATCGGAGTTTTTTGGGGGCTCGCTAGCGACCATGTAGATTCAATGGCCCCTATAGCAAGTAACATGCGACGTCCGTAGTACGTCACAGTAAGAGAAGTTAAAAAGAAAGCGTTAGCTTGATTTTGCTCTTAAGTAATGGATATGTAGAAACCTACAAAATGAAAACATAGAAGAGCAGTTTTCATGCTCTGAGGTGAATATTGTGCAACTACAGCTAGTGACCTGCTTTGTTCCGCTTTAAAGTACGTCCGGACTCTGTCATGTGCCTTCCAGTCAGTTTTCTTGGCTGGATCGGTGCAGTTTGTGTAGCGTTCCACTTTTTATTCTTACTTGTTGCGTGCGGTTGTCTTTTAATGCGTGTTCTTCCTATGCCGACCGTGTGCTTCGACAGACAGTGCCGCACAACTTATTAAAATGCAAAAAAAAAGTTCGCTTTCACAAGCTGCCCAGCAGGCCACAGCAGAGAGCAGTGTGGCTTCGAGCTATGAAACGTGGTGGCCTGGATGGTATCGGCACACAGATTGTGCACTCATGGTTGGGGCTATACCGCAAGCGGAGGTTCTGCCCCGCGGTCTTAGTACGACTGTTTCCAAGCCAAGGGCTTTTTCGCCGTCGTCACCGCTGTCCTTGCTCTGACGATGACATCGCACTCGCATGAGTGTGTCGGCGTACGACTCAAAGCCCAAAGGTCAGCTCCACTCTAGGAGACGACGCTGTAGCTTGGGAAGGTCGGTTGCCCTACGTTGTGTGTCCATGACGTTATGGTATTTTTATGGGGGTGACGGTGTCGTAATTGAAGCAGAATGATGCAACGAATAGCGGTCGAATGAGGCTTAAAAGCCTCACTGCATCGTCATACTTTGTCGATGAGAGTGACTTTTCATTGGCTGTCCTAAAGTGACGTCAGCAGCACAGTTGACAGGAACGTGGCTTGAGAAATGAAAGTGGCGTTATTTAGTGAGCCCAGACGACCAATTGAGTTGAAGTTTATATAGTATTATTTTGGCGATCAGAATTCTGAGTACGTATATAGGTGAATACGTAGGTAGGTGTTTTCTACAAATTTTCACGTAGGTGAAAAATTTTGAAAAATGTTTCAAGACCCTTTCAACAAAGAAAAGGCTGGCAGTGAAGGAGTGAACGAAATCAATATTTTTTTTGTTTCTTCAAGCCACACAATAGAAGAGGAAGGAACAAGGGAGAGGGATAGTTGAAGGAAAAGGGTAGGAAGGTTATTTGACCAAGCTATGCTCGACTGGCTACGCTATACACGTGGAATGGGGGCAAACGAAGAAGAGAAGAGGGAACAAGACAAAGCAAGAAAAAGACATTAACAATTAGAACCTCACACAAACTCGCGCTGGTAGTTCATAGACTCTCGTATAGTCCTGTCACATTCAGGTAGCTCGGTAGGACTTTCGTGGCGTTTATCATGCCTGAAACCGCAAGTGAAGGTCCAAGGATTTTTTTTTCGGACAGCGGACTTGCATCAAGACTATCGAGTTTCACCGCGAGAACACGTCGTTGAGTCTGGTAGAATGGGCAGTGACTTGCTAAAAAGACAGGAAGGGAGGAGGTAGAGATTGATGTAAATCACTTGCAAACAGACACTTTCTGTTAAGAAATAAGCCGAAACTTGTGCGTGAAAAGCCTATTCATGCTGGTTGGACGTGCAACAAAGGTTTTATTGCGATAGCAGTTATACGGACACTCTCGGCTGGATCGCACCACCGGCGTCGGCGTCATGCACCTTATTTGTATACGTATCTAGATATACGAAAATGCAAGAAAGAAAAATTTAAGAAAGAAAAACATTGAAGAAAAATTATGCCCCATGTTTGCCTGTTACACTGCAAATGTCGTTCGAAAGACGATAGTCTTGCGTCTGAAGAGAGTGAATAAAACGTTTATTTGATGTTCTGCGCAAGAAAATTGGGGAATTGCATTTTGGAGGCGCTGCGCTAGAGAGTCTTGTTCCGTGCAGCGAAGGCTAGTGAGCGCATCGAGGCACGTTAGACCGCGTAACCAGCATCGAGCCTTACGCCATGGACAGCACGAGCAGCTGGTACTAGAGATAGCAGAGGTTATACACCGCCTGACTGAGAAAGGGCACCTATTACATTTCAGTGAATACCCAGTCACTGCGGACTCATCGGTCAAGCTGCCCGCTCAGCCCACGCAGAAGACCATGAACTACTACTACCACTTTCTAGGATAGATACTGGACGAAAACTCCGCTGGCTTGCTCGCCAGCAAACCACATCACAATGGAATCAGCCACACTTCAAGCATGCCCGACTGTACTCGCTTGACCCTACGTTAAGTCTTCAAGTACCGTAGAGGCTTTGCCGAGCAGACCAGACTCTTTAATGTAGGCTGTGGTTGGGCGTTGCGTTTACCAACGCTTACGCTTTCCGCATTAGGACGGCTGACACCGCAGCCTGTGGCCACTGTGGCAAAGAAGAAACCATCCAACACATCCTTTGTGACTGCCTTGAGTATAGTAGAGAACGACTATACCTTCGCAAGTAACTCAGCAAATGAGATAATCAACCTCTATCGAAGGAAAGCATTCTACAATATCGACAAGATGAAACTTCACAGAAGAAGGCCCTGAAAGTGCTACTGCACTTTTCCGATCAACCAGCCTTACTGAATGGCTGTAGCCAGAACGCCCTTCCAGTGTGTGTTTTCGTTTTCTCATGAATGCACGTTTTTTTTTTGCCTTTATTTCTCTCTCTATGCCCCTCTTTCGCGCCCCTATTTTCCCACCCCCAGTGCTGGGTAGCAAACCAAATGCCAATATCTGGTTAACATCCCGGCCTTCCTTTTTCTCTCTATCTCTCTCTTTTTCTTTGAAGCTGATACGTCTGATAGAGATGGACCTTGAAGGCTTCAGGCTCATTTCACTAATGTTGTTGGGGGTGCTGTTTCGGTTTAGTGCTCTCCCTTATGTCCAGAATAGTGGCTGGTTGGTGACATTTTCTGGTTCCATATTGTAGATTTTCTTTCTTATGCTCTGCTGCTGCGTTATTATGTGGACACCTTCTGAACGAAGACGGGTGTGGTCCGTCGCAGTTAGCACATCGAGGTTGGAGACGTTTGCAGTATCCGTGGCTGTGAGAACTTGCACATTTCTTGCATCTTTGTGGTCTTCTGTTGTATTTCGCAATATGTGCGTGTCTTTGGTATTTGAAGCATTGAAACCCACCAAAGAACTCGGTCAATAGATTACTTGTGAAGCTCAGCATCAAGCTTGCCGGCATTGGTCAGTTTGATCGAAAGTGTCAAATAACGTTCTCGTAGAAGCGAGTCTCGACTTCACCATTCTCGGTCTCTTTTGTTGACGATTGCCGACTAACTGAGGTGACTCCTCTATCCTTCAGGTAATCTAGCAGCTCTGAGTCACTGTATTTTAAAAAGACGTTCTTTATCCGACCAACATTTTTCGAGCAAGAAGCAAGCACCCTTGGTTCTGCCGCGGATGCCATTACGGTAGTCGTCACCATGAATCGGTTCGCTTCTTCTGAAGAAGCAACCAAAGCGAGAACGCCTCCATCTCTAGTAATTCGAACTTTTAACATTTTTTCTTTGTTATGGCTAGTATCTCAGCACCAAAAACATTTTGAGTTTACATGCCAAAATGACCTGTTTTGTACTGTACAGAACAAAAGACAACACGTAGGCCTTGCCTTTGTTTTTTTGTAATTGGCGGTGATAAAGGGGTTCGCATTCTAACATGACTCAGTGCTTTTTCATATATCTTGGTGTGTCTTAAGGCGCTTTGCGGAATTAGTGGCGAAGTCCTCGTTGTTCACCAGGTGTCGATTGCAAACTACCACTTCGGTGGTGGCATGGTTGCTTTCCATCCTCGCTTGAGCCGTTGCAGAATCTTGCGTAGGCTGGCCGTGGTGCACTATCCATCCAGGATCATTATTCCTAGTAGTTGTCATAGTAGCGATCATCGTTTCACTCATAGTAAGGGTGGTCTGTGAAGGATGCTCACAGTTGTAAGCAGAGACGTCATTCTGAGGGCCGTGCCGAAAGTATGGCTTATCTGCTGAAATGGCCTGGCGTATGATGCAGCACCCAGCTGGTGGTCCTAACGTGGTGGCTGATGTGGTCAGAAAACAAAAAAAAAAGATTCACGCCAAGGACCAAAATCATTGAGATTTTCGAAACACGTCTTGTTGCTTGGTCATTTCTTCATTCTTGCGCTAACGAGGGAAACTGATTTCTGCAGAGCCGGAGGCAAGAGCTGTAGGCAAGTTTGACTGCCCTGGCCTTCATGTGTTTCGCGGTGAAATGGTATTCACGTCAATGTCGAAGGAACCACCGCCGCAGAGCTTATTGACAAGGAAGCCGCCGTTTCCGTCATCTCTGAGACACTGTGCCACAAGCTAAAGAAGCTGACAAAGTCGCTGCCGGTACTATTGCTCATTACTGCTAGCTCCCAGCGCATTTCGCCGTCAGCTGTGTGCACAGCGCGCATTACCATTCAAGACGCACTTTACGTGGCCGTGTAACGATACTCTAAACGCAAACATCTATCCCCGACCGCAGCGCTCATCAATATAGCTAAAGTTTCAGCGTTTGTAAGTGTGCGATTGCCAATAAAAAGCAATATTGCGCATATCTGAGGCGCAATAGCAACACGTTAATATTCTGTATGTGTGTCTTTCTTCTAGAGAGGGGATACCTAAGTAATTCTATGGACCATAGCGTGTATGACGCTGCGCTTACAATGCAACGCTATCCACAAAAAGGCAAGTGTTTTTAACGCTTTTCTAAGACGACACTGTGGTGGCACCTGCCCATCGCTTTGCGTTATCTAACTTATCACCTCCGTGACAGGCGCGAAATTCCAGATAGCGCTCGTGTCGATGCGCTCGTTTTCCTTCGCTGCACGAATCGAGGCACTCTAACGCAGCGTCTCCAGAATACAAATAAACAATTTTCTCGCGCGGAACATTAAATAAACGTTTCGTTCACTCTCTTCAGACGCTAGACTATTGTCGTTCGACGACATTTGCAGTGAAACATGCAGAAACGGGGGAATTGTTCGAGCTACCGTCCTGCTCCCACGACATTATTCTTGGGTGGGACTTCCTCTCAAGCTATAGCGCCCTTCCCTTCAGTCACAATTTAAGATGGAGTTGGAGTCACAAATTAAGATTGATCGCATAGTTGGAAGGCACGCAGCGTTACATTCCAAAAAAGTAAATGAAGGAATTTGTTGCTTTGTATAGGTTTCTCTATTTAAGGTTAATTAGTGTGTGACTAATTATCTTACTACTCTGCCACCAGTCAGTTTTAGTATTTGAATAAAAAGAATTACCTATTTGACCCGAAATGCATGCAGAGTTTCTTTTTTATTGTATTCATTGCGAGCCCAAAAACATAAATACTTTTCACATTAGTCTTGAAGTGCGGCACGTTCAACAATCGTCGAACTTGGTAGCAGCCCCGGGAAAGTCATCATCTGCAGCAATATGCAGCGCACATGGACGCTTGTCACCCTAACGTGTAAGACTGCGCCGGACGTGTAGTATTTTTCGCTCCGTCGGAAGTCTTCCTCCGTTGCCGCGGCTTACGACTTCCCTTTGCAGTATACTCTCCGTCAAATGTGGTGCGACGACAATGCTCGATGCCAACTTGCTCATATATAACGTGAAGTTGCTTTGAGGGGAATTTGTGGAGCGTATACAAGACGCCGACCTCTTGCTTTTTTCGGACATCCCCGAGGACGGTCCGTACCTTCCGCTAAATGCCACAACGTCCCCTGTACCGACGTATTCAGCCTTACATAAGTTTCGCCCTTGAATAGCCGATGACCTACCGCCACGGTATCACACCGAACCTCTCGCTCTTCTGCACAACTTCCGCTCATTTTTCGATTGCACCCGGCCAACCTTGGGCCATGCGAAGAGCTTCACTCACCACGTCGACACTGGTTGCCATGCTCCGTAACACCAATGACCCTATCAAGTTTCCGTGGTGGAGCGCAACATTGTTAACGAACAAGTAGATGGCATGCTTCAATGCGGAGTTATTCAACAATCCCAAAGCTCCTGGTCCTCTCCTATTGTACTTTTGCGCAAGACAGATGGAACTGTAAGATTCTGTGTCAACTATCGCCGCCTCAGTAAGATAACCCGGAAGGATGTGTACCCATTTCCGCGCATCGATGATGCTCTCGGCTACTTACAAGGAGCAGAATATTTCTCGTTCCAAGATTTACGCTCGGAGTATCGGCAAGTACCGATGGCTGACACGGAACGTTCGAAGACCGCTTTCATCATGCCTGATGGACTCTACAAGATTAACGTAATGCCGTTCGGATTGTGCAACACCCCAGCTACATTCGAATGAATGATGGACTAGGGCCATCGTGCCTACAAGTGAAACACTTGCATTTGCAGCCTGAACGACATCGTACTCTTTTCTAGGGATTTTCTAATTCACCTAGTTCGCCTTTCGGACTTTCTGACGTGCCTCAGCTCAGCTGGTCTCCAACTAAACATAAGGAAGTGTCAATTTGCGGCACTCCAGTTGGCGATACTGGGTTACGCCGTTTGCAAAGAAGGCATTCTCTCGGAGGCTGCGAAACTCCGCGCCATGGCTGAATCCCCCAAGCCCACTTGAATGAAGACGCTTCGAAGTTATATTGGGCTGTGTTCCTACTTTCGCCGATTGGTGCGCGCCTTCGCTTTCACCATCGCCCCTCTTACCAACCTTCCGACAATCTCCAACCACATGTCTGCTTGGTCACGAGAGTGAGACACATGTTTCGAGACGCTTCGGTGCTTACTAATATCACCTCAGATACTCCTACACTTTGGCCGGTATTCGAACACGGAAATTTACACTTACGCCAGCAGCGGCGGCCTTTGTGTCGTGTTGGCCCAAAAAAACATCGGGGTAGCAAGGATACGTCGTCACTTACGCGAGTCAAACTCTGAAGGAAGCCCAGTGCAATCATTCGGTCACAGAAAAAGTACACCTCACTATATATAATTTGGCTTTCGGCAAAGTTCCGTCCGTTTCTTTAAGACCATACTTTTGACGTCTTCATGAATCACCAAGCTTTGTTGGCCTTCATCACTGAAAGATCCGTCGGGATAACTTGGTCACTGGGCTCTCAAGCTGCAAGACTAAGACGTTCGTGTTGTGTACCGATCAGGCCGCAAGCACTCTGACGTGGACGCTCTTTCCCGTTCACCTCTAGCATCCGCAATGTTTTTACAGTCCGTTTCCTTCTTGCCAGTCGACGTCAGTGGCATGTCAGTGGAGCGACGCATGAATACGTGGGTCTACCTCCCGTTCGACTTTCTGGGTATCCATCAGCTTACCTTGCTTCTAGAGATCCTAGTAGTCAGGTGCCCCATTTCGCCACTTGAGATGGTCTCCTCAATTCGAGGAGTTACACTTCTCATGACTGGAGGTGGCTACTCGGGATACCTCGCCACATGCGCATGCAAATGTGTGCTGCTTTCCACGCCGAACTGCAAAGCTCTCTCTCCAGAGCTCTCAATACCTACACCCGATTGTCTCAGAGGTACTACTAGTGTGGAAGGTATCCATTTCTGTAGAAGTATATCCGCCGTTTGCACTGCCTGTCAGTGACGAAAGTATATGCGCGCGTGTACTGCCTGTCAGCTACATAATGCTGCCCTTAACGAGCCGCCGGTACACTTCACCCTCTCCCCTCTTCGGCGCGTCTATTCGACTGCGTCGGCTTTGATTTGTACGGCCCGCTTCTCTCGACCACTCCTGCGAATAGATGGATCATCGTAGGCGTAGACCACCTTCCGCATTATGCAGAAACGGCGGCGTTGCCCACGGCAACAGCCGGAGAAGTCCCGTTTTTTGTCCTCCGCCACTGCGTCCTGTGCCACGGCGCACTTCGCGAGCTTGTGAGCGACAGAGAACGTGTTTTTCTATTCAAAGCTGTGGCAGCATTGCTCGTGTAGTGTAACGTCGTTCACCACAAGACGACCGCATATCAACTACAAACCAATGGCCTGACCGAGTGATTCAACCCCACTCTTGGTGACATGTTTATGATGTACACCACATCCGACCAGGCAAACTAGGACTAAGTACTTCCTTTCGTAAGGTATGTGTAAAACAGTGCAACGCAAGCGACGACGGGATTCTCACCGTTATTTTTTTATACCGACGAGAGCTATCACGCATGCTAGACACCATGCTTCCTTACAAACCTGTCGCCTGTGTGTACAGTAAGATTTAAGACATTGCAAGGTTGCCACAAACGAGCGATGAGAAAGAGAGCGCGCCGCCGAGTTCTGGCGGTGGTGACGGTGCCGGGCGACGGAGGAACGCCTCAAGGTCAACGCTAAAGACGAAAACAAACATCCAAGGACTCCCCGGGTGCGCCGTCTCTTCCCCTCAGAAGCGTAGTTTCGCTGACCGACCTCCTCAAATCGGCCCCCGAGCAAGCCCTTGAAAGCTCTGAAAGGAAAGTGACGTGGTGATTTAAAGTTGCATCATGAGTCGCGGATGTACCTCGAAACGTCTCGCTTTTTGCCCAGCCTTGGCTGTACATTGCGCCGACGAAACGATCAGAATTTTCTGAAGTCTAGCGCGAAAGGTTTTTAAGCGAGCAGAGGAGAAGAAGACAGTCTACGCCAGTGTTCGTAGGTGAAGAAGGAAGTTTACGCCAGTGTGCGTAGGGTCTTTCTGCCGTGTCGGAAAGGGTTTGTTCCTAGTGACAAAGCAGGTTATGCAGAGAGTTTACGCCTGAAGGGTGAAGGCTGGTGCTACCAGCAGACTACGTGTGAGACTACGGTCAGAGAGCGAAGACGCGTCCTGCAATCGCAACACGTGGAAAGCCGACGTAATACCGGCGAAGAAATTGGGGCTTGGAGGGTAGCCAATTGAAGACGCGAGGTTTCCTGGAAGAGAAACTTCGGGGACAGCGGATCGGCAACAGCACTGGACATTTAGTGAGTGATTTTTGGAAGAGTATCATTCAGACTTTGTTCCAACGACTTTGGACTGAATAAGTTTTTGAACCCTTTTGTCTTTTAAGTTTCTTGGTTGTTAAAATGCATTTATTGTATTGTAGCGCGTATTGTTGTTTGTGTTCATTGCTTCGAGTGTAGCTGATTGTACTGTGGAGTACGTTGATTGATTGGTTACATAACGTATTCAACTATTGTCGAGTGTGCATAATTTTGTATCGTTTGATCTGCCATCATTGAGAATAATATTCTGTTTTGTTTACCAACTCTCCGCTCTGACTCGTTATTTGGACCACAGCCGGCGTCCGCTGGCGCACCAAATTGAACGAATTTTAATTGTCCGCGCTTTCGTGGTGCAATTACAGGGGCCGATACTTCGGCCCTTGTAGTTAGACCGGCAATCGCCCTCCCTGATCTACGGGACCTGTGACAGTTATTCTGGCGTCCACGACAGGACCTTTTTGGTGCACAGTGTGTTCAAAGTAGTGAGAAAGAGCCTCGGGTCATTGATAGTGCTGTCGGAACAATTTTTGTGTGATGCTCAGTGTTCTCGTTAACGAGTATGCAGAGAGTGTTTCCCTAGACTGCTTTAGGCAGATTTTGTGCACGCGGCGAGGTTTTATTTGCGAGACACCATGGATCTCGAGATGTTAGTAGCTCTTAGTGAGAAGATTGGTTTTTGTGGCGTTGAACTAGGCAAGTGGGTCAGCCAGAAGGAAAAAGAAAAAAAGAGAGGGCCAAAGAAGAAAAGGCAGCTGAGTTGGAAAAAGAAAGGTTGGCGGTTGAACGAGCGAAAGCGAAAAAAGCAGCTGAGATTGAGAGAGAGAGCTTGGAAGCTGAGAGGGCCAAGGAAGAAAAAGCAGCTGAGTTGAAGAGATAAAGGCTGGCAGCGAAGAGGGCGAACGAAGAAAGAGAGGCAAAGAAGTGACAGCTGAAAGAAGAAAGACAACCCGAGATGGCTGAAAGGAAACGACAGGGGCAGCATTAGATGGAACTCGAGCGGCTCCGTTTGCAACAGCGAAGCGAGACTGCTGTCCAGGCTAGAGTCGAAAGCAGCGAACGGGAAGATCATGGCTTCCGCTTGAACCCAAGGAAGCTGCTCGTAGCGTTTTACGAAAGGAAGGACGACCTTGAGGCTTACCTTCACAGGTTTGAGAGGAGTGCAAGGAGCCATAATTGGCCGGAACATTAATGGGCAACTGCTTTTAGTACTTGCTTGAGTAGCGAAGCACTCAGTGTGTACGGTAGGCTGAAGCCAACCATTTCAATCAACTATACGAAGGTGAAGGCTCCTTTACTGGAGCGATTTAGATTTACTGTGGAAGGTTTCCGGGACATATTTCGGACAGGAAAACCAGCTGACGGTGAGAGTGCTACGCAGTACACCACCCGAGATAGCCATTATTTCGACAGATAGATCAAATTTTCAGGGACAACACAGGAGTACGATGAGCTTAGATAGCTCCTTAGTAGAGAGCAATTGTTTACCAGTTACCACCCAAGCCTGTCGCTGTACTTGAAGGTGGTGGTGGTGGTGTTGCAGCAGGCGGGGTTAGCCTGGTCTGCATGGCCGGCAATTGTTCCGCCTGAGCATCTCCTGAATTTGGAAACTGTCACCACGTGTCAGAAAGCACAGTGTGTCGCACGAAGACCAACAAAATGCGTTGCACGTTCCTAGTAGTTGCCACTGGTCCTTCAGGAAGAATGACGTCATCAACCGTCCGGTGCCTATTACAGCCTTTTCGCAAGGTGCGGATCTTGCTGCTCTTTGCAGATCGAACTGTGGGCAAAGCGAAATGAAATGTTCAACATCTCCGATGCCACCGCAGAAGGCACAGGACGGGGAAGCGTATCTCCCAGCCTTGAATGACCAGGCCGGGGTGTTTGCGGAGCCGGTTATTGTGTGGTACAACAGCGTCGCTTGTTCACGAGAAAGTCCGTGAATTACACATGCTTGGTGCGGAAAGTTGTAGATCGCTTTGAAATGATTGCGTATCACATCTTTGTTGTTCTGGTAAGTCTTGGGAGTTCTTACTTCTTGAACAGATGTATGTGCTTCGCATACAAGGGCATCAGTCTTTTCATTGTCTTCAATGCCAACGTGGGATGGGATCAACTGGAACTTTATATTAAGACTCTTGCCATTTAGGTGTTTAATTAGTGCCAGAGATTGCCTGGTGAACTTTTCTTGAGGTAGGCCACGATGCAGTCTTTGTAGTGCCGATTTGGAGTCCGTAAACACTACAACATCTGGTGCAGAAAAGGATCGCCATTTTCGCAAAGCCGCCATGATTGCAGCGCTTTCTAGCGTTGTGGACGAAACCACGCGATCCAGGTGGCCCGACCATGACACGCCAAGGCAGGGTCTGCAGAAAGCCGCTGTGCAGCTATCCGTTTGTGTGCTAACTGATCCGTCGGTGTACACTTGTAGGTGGTCCTTGGTACATGGCGCTTAAGTGGTCCAGCGCAAGAAATTTTGCTTCTGCGGCTGGAAAGGTGCGCTTCGCTGGTAGCTTGAGTACGCTGAAGTTACACGCAACATCCACAAAAGACCATGGCAGGTTCATAGGGCGCCGTTTAGGCAGTTTCAAGCCTAAATATTGAAATGTGTTCAGTGCCGCGTTGAAATGTGAGCCAGTTCTTGCTCTTAGCCGCCGGAGAAGCACCGTGCCAGCGAAGGACTTGCAAAATCTTGACAGCTGTGTCAATAATGCCTGAGACGCCAAAAGGCGAAGCGGAAGAGACTCGGATTCATTAGTGACCTTCGTGTTTGAAGCCGCCTGAGGGACTCCCATCGCCAAGCGAAGACCTTTTCTGTGCACTGCTTTTAGGCGTTCAAACTGGCTTGTTGATGGTGATATCAGGGGCAGCTGATAAAGAATGCGGCTTGTTATAGGCGCATCATTAAATTTAAGTATGGACATAGGATTGTTGCCCAAACAGACCCCTGCCAGGCGACGAAGAGCGTTGATCCTTTGCACTGATGCAGTGACTATACCATCAACCGCTTTTCGCCATAATAGCTTGTTGTCGATGGTAATGCCCAGGAAACGGACACTTGTTGCACAACGAATTGAGTGGCCTCAAATATTCAGCGACAGACATGTTGACTTCCGTCTTGCTCCCGGGAAGAGCATGAAGGCCGATTTTTCCGCTGATAAAGATAGGCCAAGTGTCAACAAGTGACGCTCAATGATTGAAATAACACTCTGTGCTATCCAGGCTAGGCATTTGTGCTGGTAACCTGAGATCCAAATGCAGATGTAATCGGCGTAGATGGATATTTTAACTGCTTTCAGAGCTAAGTGCCGACAGTCAGGAAGGCTGGCCATGGCAGCGTTAAAAAGCAAGGCAGATAGAACACTTCCTTGTGGTACGCCGAGGGAAACGGGTCTCTCTTCGCTCGTTACATTTCCAAGCTTAACACGGATACAGCGGTCTCTGAGAAATTCATGTACTAACCGAAATGCATTCCCCGACACACCCATGGCTTGGAGCCCATTCATGATGCCTGCCTGAAGCACACATCATATGCCTTGGCAACGTCCATGAAGACGGCGAGTGTCGAGAGTCCGCTGACGTGGTTGTGCTCGATGTGGCTTAATAGGTCCAAAACACTGTCCTGGGCACTCAGTCATGGGCGAAATCCCGTCGTACACGATGGCCATCGTCTTCTTTGTTCAAGGTACCAAGTTAATCTTGTACATATTAATCTTTCCATCAACTAAGATACACATGTTGTAAGAGATACCGGTTGATATGATGCGAGGCTCGCAGGATCCTTTTTGGACTTTGGGACTGGCACCACCATGCCGTCTTCCTGACAACTGGTATCTCTCCCGTTCTCCAGACATGATTAAATATGTCCAAAAGGGTCCTTTTTCGCTCATATGGCAGATTTGTCAGCATTTGATTGCTGATAAAATTGGACCCACGGTACAGCGACTTTTTAATTTGCTAAGTGCCATATCCAGCTCTCGAAAGGTGAATAGCGTAACCATTGTGTGAAAAACTGGGGTGACAGAGTAATCGCCGTTCCTGCTGATCTGCCAGATGTGTACACGTCTGCGAAATCCTCTGCAAGGGTTTGCAAATATATCCCATGTTTTAAAGCGACTGCTTCGAATGGCCTGTGTGAGCGGATCTTCCAAGAAAGACTATTTATTACTGCTCATATCCTTGTCAAAGGCGTAAACGTTGATAAACTCTCACAAAAAGCGGCCCATTGATTTTGTCTTAATTTTTTGTATGGCGACGAATCACAGCGTTTATCTTGTTATATTCGGTTTTTCGCAGACAAATTTCCTTTTGTTCTCATTAGTTTTCGCTCCGCTCGTCTACTTGCTGCGCAGAGGTTCTTAAATTTCAAGTCAGGAGCAGGAAAATGGTCGGGCAGTTTCAGCAACGAAGTTGCCGCTCGCTTGCTTTGCAACATATCTGCGAACAGCTCACCAGTGGCTTTGTCCAACGCTTCTCTGTAGGTGTTCCAGCGTGTTACATTGCAGAATTGTTGACCAGCACTTCGAAATCACAGGATATTGGTGAAGATGGGGAAATGGTCGCTGCCCATCTTGTCTGGAGCCGTGGTCGATGATACCAGAAGGTCCGTGGAGTGAAGTACAAGTTCTATTGCACTCCATGAATCTGGTGGCCTGAAAAATGTAGCTTTGCCATCGTTCGCCACACATAAGTCGGCAGCAGCCACAGCTGCTAGAAGTTTCTTGCCTCGAAAATCTACACTCCTATTTCCCCAGAGTGAAGGTGCGCGTTAACATCACCACAGATTATTCGAGAAGCGGGACATCGAGTGCAAAGGTCCTTTAGGAAAGTCTCAATGGAGATCTATTTCGAGACCAGCTTCTGAAAACCGGTCTTTTTGAGACCGGCTTTTGAGACCGGCTTTTGAGACCGGCTTTAGGAAAGTCTCCATGGAGACCGGATTCTGAGAGGGCTAGAATTGGTATTGGATTGTCGCACAGGAAAATGTTTGGGTTCGCACAGACGTTTTAGAAGACCGGCACAGTTCCACTGCATTATTAAGGGCACTTTTGAAGGACGGAATAGACCAGGTGGGCAAGACATTGTCATTATTCTACTGTGTGTATGTGGAAGCAGAGCAAAGTAACACTGACTCTAGAGCCAGGACTGCTTCCAACATGTCCTTTGTTGAACTCGCAGGCATCTTAGCGACGTGTGAAGGTAGTGTGGTGAACAGAGCACGAATAACGTGCTCGAGGTTTTCTTGTTGTTTGCTTCCAAGTGGTACTTGAGGTGGGTTCAGTGCATCAGCATAGGTGCGCTTGGTGGACTCTTTCATGATACATTTCTCACCAGCGTTGAGCACTTGCGTTGACTCAGTACCAGCTCTTGTTGGATTTTGGCGCGGAAAATTTCCTGCGAGCTCGTTGTCCAAACCGCCATGTTGTGGCGTGCCGGACATCTTCTTTGTGAGCGATGGTTCGTCCACAGTCTTCGGGCTGAGGACCAGTGCCTCATTTCTTCGCTGCGCAGCTGTTCGTGCTGGACATCGGCTGTAGCTAGCTGGGTGGTCGCCGCCACAGTTTGCACAAAGTGTTTCTTTACTTGTACCCGTCTTAAAGTCATGAGGCCCCCCACAGCGCTTACACCTTTGTTCTTCACGACAGTGCTTAGCAACATGTCCAAAACGCTGACATTTAAAACAGCGTGGCGGCTTCTCCACGTAGCCTACAAGCTCGTGTCTGGTGAAGCCAAGGCTGATCTTCTCTGAGCGTTCCAAATTGGGAGCGAATGTGAGAACCACAGAGTCAGTGCGCCTTGATTCGCACTCGGAGGATGAGGTTTCGACCAGTCGTATGATTCTTCTCGCCTGGTATACTCCACGAGGTCTCAGGTAGGTTAACAGCTCTTCGTCCGAGTACCATCTTAGGACTCCTTTTATATTGCATGTATTGTTCATGTAGCTGTGAGGTACACGGGCAGATATGGCAAGGCCGCAGATAGTGTTGGTCTCTAGAAGCATAATAGCTTAGTGTTCCGTCTCTATATCCAAGAGCAGGGCTCCCTGTGCTGTGAAATGGCTCCTAACTGGGGCCCCACCGAGAATCGCTTCAATTTCCGAGTATATGTCAATAGGATTCACTTGCCTCAAGTTAGCTCCTTCGGATGTCGGAGCAATTAACACAGGAATGCCCACCGTCCTGTCTTTGCGATGTCGCACAAGGCGGAAACCACCCTCGTCCATGTCTGCATCTGTGATGTTCGCCACGTTATGGTCCCCGATGACAGTTGATTCGTCCTCTTATTCAACGCTGTGTGGTCGCTTGCAGTCAGGTATGCTTGCGCAAACCAGCTGGTGCTTTTGACCTGGTACTACACCTTGGGAGGTCATGGCGGCGCTCTCACTGATGCTTGTTTCGGTTCTTCTAGCACCTTTCGACGCGGCGGGCTGCGCAGCACCCGTCGGTCGCCAATACGGCAGGTAGATTTTAGAGTCGTCCGACGTCTTGAGCAGTGCTGAGCCGTAATATAAACAAAAATAACGATAAATGCAGACAGAGCTACTTAGGTAAGCCTCGCTGTACTTGAAAGAGAAGAGAGCTAAGTCACTAGAAGATATAGTTGAATTGGCCGACCAATTCTTGAAAGCACAAGGTGGCACAAATCTTGCCAAGGTTAAAAAGAATTATCTCAAAGATTTGAAGAAATTGGCGCCTGACGAACAAAGGGTGCACCGGAGATGGTTCCGTGATGTTTTCTGTGTAACCGAGTCGGCCATCGCGCTAACGGAGGTCGAACTAACTTTACGAGCTCTGCTACTGTAAAATGTTTCAAATGTGGTCATACCGGCCACAAAGCTGACGCATGTCGTAGCGGAGTGAGTCAGACTCACCAAGTAGCCTCTGTGCAGGCGGCACCAAAAGCCGATGATGAGGACTTCACCGACAGATTCGTAGAGTTGAAAAATGGGAAGAAACTTCCTATTTTGGGTGCTGTAATGACAAAACGGCCAACCGGTGTTACGAAGCGAATGCCAACGTTGCCTGGCAAAGTAGCGGGCAAGAAGGTTACAGTGTTAAGAAATATCGGTAACTCCACTGTTATCGTGTGGAGAAACTTGGTATGGGAAAGCGAACTAACAGGCAAAACTAAACCCCTTTGCCTCATTGACAGTACCACTCGGATGCTTCCCGAAGCAGAGATTGAGGTTGAAGACCCTTAGTTTAGTGGGAAGGTTACTGCCCTATATATGACGACGCCCCTGTACGAACTATTGTCGGAAACATCGACGGGGCACCAGCGCCGAACGATCCAAAACGTCTGGGGGAAGAACCGAAGATAGAGCCCTCACCGACATAGGAACCGCGAGATACATTGGATGAAAATACCGTGAAGGATTTCACCCGAGCTCAAAGTGAAGCCCGGGTGCAAAAAACAGTGAATGCGGAGATGATCGTGTTGAACGAGAGAACGTGCCGTGCAGTGGGACATGCGGCGGAACGACCTCAACCAACCAACAGTGAAAAGGTGATGGTGTGGGCCAGTCAGGCCCAATGTTGTGACGTGAACAAGCTGGTGATTAACCAGACAAGATCGGTTGAATGTTATGATCCGTTAAAGGTGTCGAAAGTGTCAAAGATGGTTGAGACGCCGCCTCAGATACCATCGATTGGAAGGGCTAAACGGAACAGAAAGAGGAAAAATAAGAAGAGATCGAGCGAGCTCCGCAAGGAAGGGCGCCATTGCAGCTCGAAGTACACAGGATATGTGGTGCTGATGTCGAATCGGAATGTATTTGCCAGTGTTCGCCTCAGTGTGTTGTGTTCTTGTTATCCTGTGCCACAAGTGTATGTCCAGCGAGTCAAAATATTTGTTGCGGTGACGTGATGCAGTCGACAAGACTGTACCAGTATCGTGAGGGCAGACCCTTGAACGTTCGTATTGTTTGAAATGTGTGAAGGAGTGTTGTACTCAGGTACCTGTGGTTATATTTCCTGTATTATGAAGTTGAATTGCAATGTGCATTGTATCGAGTGTTCTGTTGTGAATTTGACACGCATGAGCGATGGACTGTATTATGGAATGTTGTTGTGTGGAGCCTGCTCGCGCTCATTTGTGTGGTTTTGAATACTATGAGATAATATTCCTAAAGTGGGGGGCAGTTTCACAATCGAGCGCCAAGAAAGGGAGTGCGCCACCGAGTTCTGGCGGAGGTGACGGTGCTGGGCACTGGAGGGGCACCTCAAGGTCAACGCTAAAAAGAAAACAAGCATCCAAAGACTCCCCGGGTGCGCTGTCTCTACCCCTTGGAAGTGTAGTTTCGCCGACCAACCTCCTTACACCGGCCGCCGAGCAAGCCCTCAAATTATCTGGAAGGATAGGGGCGTGGTGATTTAGAGTTGCATGACGAGTCGCGGACGGTCCTTGACACGTCTCGCTCTTTCCCCAGGCTTGGCTGTGCGTCGCGCCAACGAAACGATTACGTTTTTTTGGAGTCTAGCGCGAAACGTATTTAAGGGAGCAGTGGAGAAGACAGTCTACGCCAGTGTGTAGGCAGGAGAAGAAGGAAGTTTGTGCCAGTGTGCGTAGGGTCTTTCCACGATGTCAGCAGAGGTTTTGCCCTTAGTGACAAAGCAGGAGATGAAGAAAGTTTTGCGCAAGTGAGCGTAGGCTCATTCCGCTGTGTCGGCGAAGGTTTCCGTCCTCAGTGACAAAGCAGGTGATGAAGAGAGTTTCCGCCTGAAGGGTGAAGGCTGGTGCTACCGGCAGAATAATAGTGTGAGACTACGTCCAAAGAGCGAAGAGGCGTCCTGCAATCGCAACGCCTGGAAAGCCGGCGTGTTACCGGCGAAGAAGTTTGTTGCTTGAAGAGCAGCCAAATGAAGGCACGAGATTTCCTGGAAGGGAAACTTCGGGGGCAGCGGATCGGCAACAGCGCTGGACTTTTAGTGAGTGATTTTTGGTAGAGTATTATTCAGACTTTGTTCCAAGGTGTTTGGACTGAATAAGTTTTTGAACTCTTTTGTCTTTTAGGTGTCTTGGTTGTTCGGTGCATGTGATTGCTTGGTAGCGCGTATTGTTGTTTGTGTCCGTTGCGTCGAGTGCAGCTGATTGTACTCTGAAGTACGTTGATTCATTGGTGACGTATCGCATTTAAATATTGTAAAGTGTGCATATTTGTGCATCGTTTGATCTGCCACAATTGAGATTATGATTTTGTTTTGTTTATCAACTCACGGCTCTGACTCGTTCTTTGGACCACAGCCGGCGACTGCTGGCACGCCAATTAGAATCACTTCTAAATTGTTCACGCTTTCATGGTTCAGTTCGGAGGGCGAATACTTCAGCCCTAGGAATTAGCCCGGCGATCGCCTCCCTAATTAACAGGACCTGTGACAAAGGTACGCAGAAAATTATCGAGAGTTGGCTCATTCCTTTATGAGCGAGGACCGAGGTCGCCAGGAGCTTAAGTGTGACGATGACCGACCTCATGTACTTTTCAAATAGGTGCTCGAGTGTGGATCTCGATCTCACCGAATACTCCTGGCCCGTCCTGCAAGGTATTTGCCCGCTATCACGGCCCCTACCGTATTCTTGCTCGGACTTCTCCAGTCATTACGAGGTCGAGCCAGTAGCACTATCTGACGACCTGTGTTGTCACGCCCTAGAAATCGTCCACGTCTCTCGCATGAAGCCCTATTACGACCCGACTATACTACACCGCCTTAAGTCATCATGATGGCTGGTCTGTTCCCCGGGGTCAAATGTAGCAAAGGAAAGACGAGGGCGAAAGTCACGAGCAAGCAAGGAAGCACCAGCGTCAGTAGCAACATCTACTCGAGCTAGCGCTTGCCCGGATTTTGACTGCTTGACGCTCACCGCTCCTGGACGCTTCACGGTTAACGTTTGTCAAGATTATCTCGCGTCCAGCGGCAATAAACCAAGTCGCAAGAACAATAATTTTCTAACGGTGGGATCTCACGTGTGAAACACCGTTATGGACGCTACGCAATGCAATCGGATTTCCTGACGATTCCCTTCCGGGAGGTGGGGGCATTTTTCTGGCCTCTTGATGCTGGTAAACGACAAAAGTCATTGTAGCTGGAGCATGTGTTGGTTCGGTTCGACAGCCGTGCAAATGCACTTTGCTCTAACATTGTGTAATATTTACAGTAACAGCATACCTCAATATTTGACTTCAAGAAGAACAAGCAGCACTTTAAACATCACATTTGTAATCAAAATAATTTGGTGCTCACCACGAGCTCTACCCCATACTAGGGCCTTTTTCCGCTGGTCTGTGCGAAGCACCTTTTATATTCACTGGCTTGACGATTCACTCCACCTAGACAGCAGCGCTTACCATTCGCCCTCTTTCACATTAGGAGGTGATCACGTCTCCTCGGTGACGCTCTTCAAAATTTGGCACTGCTGCCACAGCATCATCTGTTGATATTTTTCAACAGTTGGGATGACCGTACTACTTCACCAAGCACGTCTTCTCTTGTCTAGCGAACCACGCTATATATCACGCCATTTCTTGAGCAACCTAATTGCCTATTTACCTGATACAAGCCAGCGTCGACGAAGCTATCACTGTTTGAACCACTGTCTTTAACTATAGGCTACAAGTAAGCTTTTTTTTCTTTCGCATTGACTTTTTATATATGGCAAAACTATTCGCAATGTCATTCTTTAAAACGGCCTGCTAAAATGAATGTTAAGGGCCTGCCTCTTTTGTGTCACGAAAGCATCCGTGTTCTATTTCGCTAATAAATAAAATCATTTTTCCGAATGTGTGTTTTCTCGATTTAAAAATTCCTGCCATAAAATGGGTCCCTTTCTTCTTTGCACGCCTGTTTTTAGGGCAGAGTGTGAGAAGCTCGGCTGAAAAAGCATTTGATATTTTTGTGTTACCGCATATGCGCAAGTGAACGACTCTTGCAATCTCTTTCACTTTTCCGACCCCCTTACTTTGTTTTGAGACTTGTTTTCCCGTTACGGGCCCCTTATTTGTGGAGATCATTTGGTAGGAAAGCATTATTCTGGCGCACACGCACTGGAACTAATGCAGTGCCAGAATTCGCTTTTCACTGAAGACTAAATTACCTTCTGTGCTGCACTCCACTTTGTTTAAATTTTTTGTAATCGTTACGAAACTTTCATATTCCCGGGAAACTTTCTATTTGCCACGGAAAGACTTTGTTTTGAACAAAGTTTTTTTTTCCACGCCATTCGAAAAAAATTGATGAATATGTTCTTGCTTCCAGGGACTACAAGTTTTCCCGCTCGCTTTATTTAAGTACCAGGCTAAATAATCCACGTGCCACAGAAATAATCTCAGCGCTAAGGTATTTGACCATTGTGCAAACATTTAATCAAAGCGCCAACATGTTTCATCCAAGCGCCAACGTTGTCAGGCTGCGTGTCAGTGAGTTTAGTCCAAGTGCCACCACGTTTACACCAATTGCCAGCGACTTTAATTCAGGTGCCAGTATGTTCAATTCATTCACCAGAAACACATGGTTTGCTACTTTTTACAGTTAAAATATCGAGATAATCTAAACATGCAGTGACAAGGAGACGTTTACACTCGCCTACACGTGATAGCGCTTATGAATTGAAGTGCAGTGCTGTTTCCTTCTAACGTTTTGGTGACACAGCTTCAAAATCAAGAAACAGTGCGTAATTATTGCATTTAAGGGTACAAAATATATTTGCCCATAGAGTTCATGTTAGTCTATGCTTCATCGCTACTGCATTATGGCGGCTCATTATCTACACCATCGCATGCCGTCTGCTCAGCACATGGTGTTTGTTTGCTTATTCGCTCAGGCGTTCACAGTCGTCTGCTCAGGCCGGTGAGGATGATGGTGACCGACAGACGATATTCATCCGTCCCTGAAATCAGATAACCATTTAAAAACTGAACATGCATATATTTAGGTTAATGTGGATCTAAAGTTTGTACAAAAGCATCAAATGAGACACTCCTGTTTTAATGTACCAGACGACGCTAGTGTTGCTGAAGCGGGTTTGCTTCAAACACACGTGTTCCATAAGATACACCTAATTTTGCTTGAATAAAAAGATATCCGCTTCTATGAATGTAAACTAAGACTTCCGTTGTTCACATGAGGATCCTGAGTATACGTCTTATGTTTACTGCAGGATAAAAAGCTCTTCGAATTTTCGCTAATTCACTCTCGCCTGTGAGGGCCTACTAATTTCTTGAGCATGTACCTGCTTTTGAACCATCGCAGACCACGCCAAAGTTTTCCATACCTTTGAATGCATTCCGGCACTCCGATAACCATAGTCTGCCGTTCGCATTACGTCCCCTATCCCGGTCATAGAATGCTATTCCACCGCCTCCTTTAGAGGAGGCGCTCGCAATACGAATTGAATTATGAGCTTTAGTGACGAACACAAAATGTTCAATAACATTTTCCTGCTTTTTCTTACATTGCCATTAAAATGACCCCGCCCGGGCCAAGCAATCATCTACAAACTTGTACAGAGAACAATGACAATACTTTTTTCACTAATGCTAGCAGTGAATACAAAAAATGATAATATAAGCTATTTTGCGACTATTATCTTACATAATGTAGAAACTGCATGTAAATTGTACTGCCGTTTCTACGCCCTGTATACGGCATTTTGTGTATGGATTAAACTTACTGATACCTGAATTAAAGCCGTTGTCATTCGAATTAATCAAGTAGGCATTTGGGGTAAATTCACTGGCACGCGGCCAAATTGAGCTGGCGCTTGGATTAAATATTTGGCTGATGGAGAAAAGATCTTGGCACGCAGAATAATTCAATGACGTGCGGTATATTTATTTTATTTTTTATTTAATAAGTACATAATTCAGTCCATAGACCAAGCAGGAGGGGCGAAGACAGGGAACACAATGGAAACAAAGAGAACAGGTTTGTACAGCAAAATGTTCTAGCTGTTCTACGCAATAACTGAAAAGTAAGTACATACTAAGTACAGTGAATAAATATACACTACTAGAAAAAAAATTGCACAAACTGCTTGAAACATTCTTAAGCAAAGAAGTCACACTGCACAACTGAACTCAAGAGATGATGATACATAGCATGGTATCAACAATGTTGACTAAGCAAAAAGATGCATGAATTTTTCAAAGTCAGGGATGCCATGTTCAGAAAAAATATATGTAGCCAACGTATTCTCTTCGCTACTGGTAAGCTGGCACTTGGATAAAAGTGAGCGAGAAAACCTGTGGTTTTTTTTTTTGAGCGAACGGAGGAGCGCGACATTTTTTTTAGGATAGCTGGAACTCTAACGGTAACTCGTTACGCTTACGAGAAAACAGTAGAAACAGCGACGTTTCTTTCATTACCGTTCAACAGCATTCAAACCACATACTAAAACGATGTGCTGATCATATAGCTCCATTTCTAGCTGCTTTGTATGAAGTATCGATAAGGTATGGAAAATTGCCGTGAGAGTGGAAGTTAGCCAATATCACGCCTTTTCACAAATCCGGCGTCCGTGATAATGTAACTAACTATAGACCGGTATCGCTAACCCGCGTTTGTTGCAAGACACTGGAACACATAATCTATTCTTGCCTTATAAAACACCTTCAAGGTAATAATTTTTTCACTCCTTCTCAACATGGCTTTCGCGCAGGCCTTTCGTGCGTTACACAGCTAACCGAATTCGTACATGACATCGCTTCATCATTCGACCAGGGCATTCAATTGGAGGCTGTTTTTTTGGACTTCAAAAAAGCTTTTGATGTCGTCCCCCACAGTCTTTTGCTTCATAAGTTGTCGTTTCTTGGTATTCCCAAAAGCCTCGTAGACTGGATTAAGAATTACCTCAGCGGCCGCAAGCAATGTGTTGTGATAAATGGTGTGTCTTCATCAACAGCTGATGTACTGTCCGGGGTGCCACAGGGGCCGGTCCTGGGGCCGCTTCTGTTTTTGATTTTTATCAATGATTTCCCACTGGGTTCGAAATCAACAGTGAGGCTTTATGCTTATGATTGTGTTTTGTATTGCCCAGTCAAGTGTTTTGATGACACCACAGTACTTCAGTCTGACCTCGATAAGATTGTGTCTTGGTGTGCTCAGTGGCAAATGAGTTTGAACCTAACTAAATGTTTTCATGTGCAATTTATAACAAAAAGGTTGTATCCAGGTCTTATTAATTAAATTCCTGCGCAGTACAAAAGGTAGATCAAGTTAAGTATCTCGGCGTAACATTCACGGCAACACTAGATTGGACCAGTCACGTAGATGTAATCACAGCCAAGGCTTCGCGCTTAATTCATTTTTTTCAAAGAAATTTCAGCGACGCGCCGCAAACACTCAACGAAACCCTGTATATTACAAATGTGCGCCCAATTTTAGAGTATGCTTGTGTTTCTTGGGACCCTTTCACGAATGTACTAAAAGAAAAGTTGGAGAGGGTGCAAAAAAGGGCTGCTAGGTTTGTTACTACGAAACTACGATTTTAGAATAAGGCCTTCTGGAATTCTTCAGGCCTTGGGATGGGAACACCTTTGTGGACGACGCAAAGTTCAAAGACTTAAATTTCTCTATAATATATATCAAGGTAAGACTGGGCTAAATAAAGAGCGGTATTTAAAGACGCCTAGTTATATGTCCGAACGGAAAGATCACTTATATAAAATTAGAGAATATACCTGTCGATTGAATGTCCTTAAATACTCTTTCTTTCCAAATTCTATTAGTGACTGGAATGCGCTAAAAATACCAATATTCTCTGATTCTCATTTCCTAACAGCCATTGAAACAGCATTTTGAGCTGCTGAAATAACCCATATATTTAACGTTGGCTTTGTACTTCTCTTGGTTGTTGATTTTTATAAGTATAATTACTGCTTTCGTGGTATAATCATGTGTTTTGTACTTTTGTTCTAATGCTGTACTACGAGTGTTGATTTCTCCTGTATACTGTAAGGCACGATTTATTTGCCTTTAATTTTGCTGTTTGTATTCTATTTTCTACTGTAACCCCCCTACAATAATGCCCAATGGGCGATGTAGGTACTTGTAATAAATAAATAAATAAATAAAAAAACTGGTGCCCGCATGCAGCCCGTCATGCAGAACAGGGCCGATGGACAACCGCATGGGGTGCCAAAATGTACCACTCGCCCATCATGACAATGTTACATCCTCGTTTCCATAGTAAGGTGTGGAAGCGGAATATTTGGTATCTCTTGTTTATTACAGCTGAAGCGTTTTCACAGTACAGCGCCAGCCATGGACGCAAGCTTAGCGCAGTTTAGCGAAAGATGGCGAGACTGAGCACGTGTGGGATCGGTTATTTTTTTTTATGGCAGAGGTGTTATGCTCGAGGTTTTCTGCGTGTCGTGGAAAGGAAATTAAATAATGTCATGATGAACCTGCGTGCGCTCTCTTCGTATTCTTCCTCTCTTGATTCGCTCCTAGAAGACGTGCCCTGTTTTCTCCGGCTTAGGATGCGAAAACTCTGATGGGCAGTATCACGAGCAAAGAGAGAACGAAACACGGAGGAAGCGGGAAAAAATGCAGTGCTTGGTGAGAAACAAACTTTCGTGAAGCATGATTTAAGAATGTCTATTCACAATCCATAGGAGAATGTGCTAACCGCTTGGCTACCCGTTTATTTTTTTATGGTAGTTATTCAACATAAGCAGGACATTTTACAGCAATGCATTACTGACACAGAATAATTATGTTCGTTTCTAACCCAAGGTTGGACACATTGCAGTTCAGAACTTGCATTCACAGAGAGAATACATCAAGTAAGATTCATACACTAGAATGGCGGTAAGGGTGAACAGTTAACACCTCACTAATGCAAATGTCATTATGGCTGACGTCTCATTTGCTTGTATACATGTAACATGTGGTACCTCAGTGGCCAACCCATTGAAGCGAGATGTTGAGAAAAATATTGACTGTGCAATTCTCTGCAACACGCGCACACGCGAACTTTCTATAGGAAAGTATAGCAATGGGGCGGGAAAGAGAAGTGAGGACAAGGGGGAGGCTTTGGAATAACGAGTATAAAGAAAGAGAAATAGTTACGTAGAAAGATAACAATGAACTAGAGAAAAAGAAAGGAAAGAAAGAAAGAAATATAAAAAGCAACACGTACCAGATAAATGTTCGCTTACTGCTAACAGGGGACATAACACAGTTGCAAATATATATCATGGACATTATGTTGCACATCACCTGGGATTATGGAATGAGTACTGATTAAACGCCTAAGTATTCTTACGTTTCATGGGGCTTTCTGTGCAATAATTTTAGTTGTAAGTTTACACTGGTGGATATTTCTATTCGAATATCTGAAGCGCAGTATCTTGACTACGCGCACTTCTGAAGAGAGAAGTGGGTTGTGCCACATGTGTAGCACTTGAACTAGACGAGCACAAAAGTTGCTGTAGAGCCGCTGGTCTCCAAAAAACTTGTCTAGAAGCAGTTATTTATGTGCCATTTACATGCGTAAGCCAGCTCGCGGTGATGATGAATTCTTGAATGTTGCTCGATGTAAGCTCTAAATTGCTTTGCTTCGTCTCTGGATTATCCAACCCGATAAATTTAATAAAAAGTCAAATGTAACGTTAATTTACCAACTCGTTCTCATTATTGAAATGTAACTGTAATAGATTCATCTTGCATTTAGGGAATTTGCAATGTGAACACGTTCCAGCATTGCCTAGGAAGGAGGAACGAGCTCTCGTTACATTGTTACCGCAACATGTACAACACTCCGAGAAACCCAAAACAAGTATTGCATTGCTTGGGATGGCTTGACGTCTGAAAATATTCTAAGTTCAATTACGTTGTCTATGTTAGCGTTTGTTTTGCTATGTATAACCGCATGTTCGCTTACGTAAACAGCGAAATGGCACTTTGTCAGACTTTCTTTGCTTTTACGCCGGTCCCTTAGACAACTATGACTACTGGTTGTCTGAAGTAGGTTTCGAATGAAGTGAAATGATGAGAAATAAACTTTATTGAATTAGCAGATCCTCCTCCCCTTTCAGGTGCGAGAAGAGAAGGGAGGACAAAACCTAGACGATGGCCTTGATCCCATGAACCTGGGCAGCGTCTTCGGCCTGCCGTATTAAGCAGGCTTGTAATTGAGAGTCAGAGCTGAGGAGCACGGTATTCCATCCACTCCCGTCTGGGAATTCGCCTCTCATGGGGGCTGCGGGCATGCCCATAAAATGTGGCTCAAGTCCGCCCTGTTACTTAGAAGTGTGGCAGCTTGGGCTAGTTGGTATAGCATGACGATAATTATAGCGCGAGAACAAAACGACGACACAGAGACAAGGTCGTGTGCCCACAATACCTCTGCGAGCTTCAAAGCTCAAGTTTCCCGGCTTAAGACTTCGGGTTTCCCCTAGGCGTTTATCGCTTCCGTTGCTGAGACTATTCTGTGGACTAATGAGGCAGAGCAGAGGCAGCGACAGAATCCGAGCAACACGGATACAGAGCGTGAAAGGATAGCCGTGATTCCATACAAACACCAGATATCACACAAGCTCAAGAAAATCGGAAAACGAGTTGGAGTTCGTGTCCTATTCTCAGCACCCTTCAAATTACTCAGTCTCACCCAATCGACAAACCCCCTGAAAACGCAGTCATCAACGGAATGCAGAGTTCGACATAGAAACAGGTATGCGGCATGCTCCCGGGAAGTTGTCTATAGGAAACGTGCGGCACCTACAGGTGGCGCGCTAATGCAGTGCGCCAGTTCAGTTCGGGCTGTCACGGTGGATGGACGTGTTTTTCGAGCGCTCCGGATCGACTGCGCAGATAAGTGTTTTTGCATGTTTTGAGCTTGTCTTTATAATTATAAGGCAGCGGTTGAAATCTTCGTAGCACTAATTTTATGAAACGGCTTTTTCGGGGGCCAGTCACCAGGTATTTATTAGTGCGGGTGTGTGTGTATTTGAAATTTGTTTTTTTTTCTTTTGCCACCCCGTGGGGGAGGTGCGCGTACATTGAACACGCAAAGTTTTGTAGTAGAGCTTAGACTTTCTTTTTTTTTTCGTAGTGCACGGCTCGAGTTTAGTATTTATCGAGTATAGGGACAATTGGTGTCAGAAAGACATGGTTAAAAAGACTGTAAAGTGTTGAGGATGTGGAGTGGATTTGAAAGTGGACTCAAGCGTAGAAGCGGATGGAGAAGAGGCTGACGCGAAGTGTAGGCAATGTGAGGTCGAGAAAAAAATGGAGAAAATGATGGTTGCCCAAAAAGAACTGCTGGTGAGAATCGATGAGCTCGAGACTGCGTTGGCGACAGAGCAAGAGAAAACGAGGGCAATGGGAGAAAGACTGAAGTCCACCGAGGAAGCACTAGCGAAGCTGAACAAAGAAGCGGCCTCTGGAGAGAACAGTAGAGAACCGGCAACCAGAACGGTGGAGAAGGAAGCACAAGCAAGTTTGGAAAAAACAGGTTTAGCCGGTTCAACTGTCGCAAGGCCCAGCTTCAGCGAGGTAGTGGTAGGGCTGGGAGGGGACCAAGCAGCCGGAGTCACAGGTGCAAGTAGCCCCCAGGTGCACGACGCTCCAGCTGAAAAGTCTCAGCATGTGATAATAGCCGGGGACTCGAATTTAAATCGATGCACAGAAGCCATCAAAGAGAGGGTAAGAGGTGACAAGAGGGTTGCAGTAGGGGCGTTCCCAGGACGCAAGCTTGAAGCAGTCATGAGGCAAGCGAGCGCAAAACTCAAAACTACAGCTGATAGACGAAACCTCGTGATAATTTCAGGCGGTTTAAACGATGTCTTAAATGAAGATACAGCAGGACTAGCAGCCACACTGGCGAAAGGTGTCGATGACATGCGCGCCACTTCTCCTAAGGTACAGGTAGTGATATGCACGATACAGGAGGTACCGGTGCGTGATAGCAACCTGCAAAGAGCGGTTGTCAACGCAAGCCAAGGGATATGGCGGATGAGTCGAGAGAAAGGCTTTGAGGTGGTGGAAATAAACAGAGAGGTGCATAGGTGGGGTGGTTTTCAACGAGACAGAAATCACTTCGATGGGCGACTAGGTCATGAGGTGGGTTGGCGACTTGCAGGACGCGCAGTAGCTTTTTTGGGGGGCAAGCGAGCCCTTCGGGGTGCAGGATAGCTAGTAACGAGGAAAACAACCAGGAAGACTCTTCGACAGGTGTTATGGACAGATACGATTCCAAAGTGGCACCAATGTCTAATATAGGTAGAGTCCGCGGCATAAATAGACGTAGCCACGAGCGCCGAGCCCATTCAGACATAGGGTATATTAATATGCAGGGTGGTAGGAACAGGCTGAAGTGGGAAGAGATAGAAGAACAGCTAAGGGAAGAGAGGCCGATGGTATACGGTTTTGTAGAAACACATCTCAAGGACATGGAACAACCTCCGAACAATCCGGACAACGCGTGGGAATATTGTATTAGAACAGAAGGCAGCAGAAAGGGGGGTGGTATTGGGGCATTCATTCATAAAAGTACAGACTGGCAAAGGGTCAAGCAGGAGTGCAAGGAACATTTATGGCTAAAAGGGAAAGTGGCAGGTCAAATGACACTCCTTGGTTTCGTGTACTTTTGGACGGGAGCAAAGGCCAGAGAGGAAAACCAGGCAATGGTAGAGTGTATATCAAAGGACATTCAGGAGTTAGGAAGAGAGTGCGAGATAATTATACTAGAAGACATGAATGCGCACATAGAAGATATAGATGGGTATACCGACCCGACAGGCAAAATGATCGTGGATATGTGTGAAAGGCTTGATTTGATCATTTGCAACAGTACCGAGAAGTGTGAAGGGCAAATAACATGGGAGGTAGGAAGGCTGCAGTCGACGATAGATTATGCCCTGATGTCACATAGGATGTACGATAAGCTCAGGGGAATGCACATAGATGAAGGTGGCTCCAGAAGTCTGGGTAGTGATCACAAACGTATCAAGCTAAGTTTTGGAAGAGCAGTGAAAGTGGGAAGGAGACAAGATGAGCAACTACAGGAAAATTTTTATTCAGAAAGGCAAATTGAAGTAGCCACTAAACAAATTGAGAAAGTAATCACGGAGGATAATAAGACAGTGTGGACATACATGAATCTAATTAGACTTTTTGAGCTAGAGCTTGCTAAGACGCGTACCAAGTCACCCCGGAAAAGAAGACACAAACCCAAAAGTTGGTGGGATGAGGAAGTTAAGAGAGCCATAGCAAAACGTCAGGAAGCCTCTAGGGAACACAGACATGATAAGCAGCGGGGTGAACCGACAGATCATGCTGCAAGAAAATGGGAAACCTTTCTAAGCTGTAGAAGGGCTGCATCCCTTCTGATCAATGAAAAGATTAGAAGAAAGGGAGCTCAGTGGCTGGCAGAAGTACATAAAAATGATAGAAAGGCAGCTGCGAAATTTTGGAACCATCGAAACTCCCTTAGAAATGAGACGAGCCTAGAGTAGAATTTTATAACTACAGCCCAAGGTGCCAGGCTAGAAGGGGACGAAGCTATTGAATATATAAGAGCAAGGGTGACAGAAAAATTTCAACAAAGAAGTACTTTATGCACCACAATAGACAAGGACGAATCAAGTGGTGCAATGGCTCCATTTTCACAACGAGAGTGGGAAAGGGCTGAGAAAAGGGTTCCTAGTAGTACATTAACAGGCCCAGATGGCATTCCAATTAGGCTGATAAATACATTAGGTGCGAAGTCTAAGCAGGCTTTGAGAGAGGCAGTGAGCAAAATAATAATCGATGGTGAAGTTCCCGATGGATGGAAACTTAGCAGGATGAGCATGATCTATAAAGGAAAGGGGACAAAGCTGACATAAACAACTACCGTCCTATAACAGTGACATCACTGTTCTACAGGCTGGCGATGCAGATTATAAAGGAAAGACTGCAGACATGGATAGAAGATGAGGGGGTGCTGGGGGAACTGCAGAATGGGTTTCGGAAACACGGGAGGTTGGAAGAAAACCTGTTCTCACTGACGCAGTGCATCGAAATAGTAGAAAAGGAACACATGCCCCTGTGGCTAGCATTCTTGGATATCAAGGGAGCGTACGATAGCGTGGTTCAAGAGGAATTGTGGGGAATACTGGACACACTAGGCGTAGAACATGTAGTCACTAGTCTTTTAAAGGGTATCTATAAAGGTAACAAGGTAGTTATAAAGTGGGAAAAACAGGTATCCAAGCCTGCAGAGGTAAAACGGGGGCTTATGCAGGGGTGCCCCCTGTCACCCTTATTATTCATAATGTACCTACAAGGATTAGAGGCAAAATTAGAGGGAAGTGGGCTGGGCTTCAACCTCTCTTTAGTCAAACAAGGAAAACTTATTGATCAGGCACTACCAGCATTATTGTACGCAGATGATATAGTGCTAATGTCCAACAACAAGGAAGATTTGCAGAGATTGATGGACATCTGCGGTAATGAGGGAGATTGGTTATATTTTAGATTCAGTAAGAAAAAATCAGCAGTCATAATTTTCAATGACAACGAAGGTAGTGAGCTTAGGATACAGGACGTCACGCTAGAGATAACAGATAAATACAAACATCTGGGCGTATGGATAAGCAATGGGACCGAGTACCTGAGGGAACACGAAATATACGTGACGACTAAAAGTAACAGGAATGCAGCAGTGATGAAAAATAGGGCACTGTGGAATTACATTAGGTATGATGTTGTGAGAGGAATATGGAAAGGGGTCATGGTTCCTGGGCTGACGTTCGGCAATGCGGTCTTGTGCATGAGATCAGAAGTTCAAGCAAGATTAGAAATTAAGCAACGTGGAACAGGTAGGCTTGCTTTAGGAGCTCACGGGAATACACCAAATCAGGGAGTACAAGGTGATATGGGATGGACATCATTTGAGGGCAGGGAAGCTAGCAGCAAGATAAAATTTGAGGAGCGATTGAGAGGAATGAAGGAGGAGCGTTGGGCTAGGAAGGTTTTCAGCTACTTGTACATGAAGAATGTCGATACAAAATGGAGGAAGCGAACCAGGAAGTTTACTGGTAAATAGTTAGAAAACAGCAGTTGGCCAAACCAAAAAGAACTATCGGTCAAGAAGAAAGTGAAGGAAACGGAGACTGACATGTGGAAAATGGGCATGATTAAGAAGTCCGCACTAGAGATCTATCGAACTTTTAAGCAGGAAGTTGCCAAGGAAAGGATCTTTGATAATACTCGGGGTAGTTCTCTACTGTTTGAGGCAAGGACGGGAGTACTGCGAACCAAGACATATCGGGCCAAATACGAAGGGGTAGACACAGTATGCAGTGCGTGTGGAGAGGAAGAAGAAACTGCCGAACACTTGATAATGTTCTGTATTGGGCTTCACCCTATAGTTCAGGATGATGGCGTAGAGTTTTTCAAAGCACTGGGGTTTAGGGACTGGGAGGGCAAAATAGACTTTAAGCAAGTAGACTTAACTAGAAGCAGGTTATCTGATTGGTGGCTAAAGTCAAGGCAGGAGTGAAAATTAAACTCTTCACTGCAAAGTACGAATCCTCAAACTCACTTTTTAAGGAAAAAATAAATAAATAGAGTTTTGAGTTCATTAAGTATTACGGCTTGGTGGCGCTAGCCACCGCCCGATCTAAAGGGTACAGCCATATCCATCCATCCATCCATCCATCCATCCATCCATCCATCCATCCATCCATCCATCCATCCAGCGCGCCGTCAGGGCCACGAGTGGCCACTGAGTTGTTAACTGACGTTATTCGCATTCTCATCTCCCCTTCTGCTGCGCCCGCGTTCTGCGGACGTGCGCGCGCGCGATGGCTACTGGTATTATAAAGCGCGCCGGCTTCAAGAAAGTAAAGAGCTCAGGGTTTTTCAGAGCCTCGAGCGAAGAGAAAGGAGGCAAAAAATGCTGCAGCAGGCACTTTTTCGACGTGACGGAAGAGACCACAGTCGGACAGAGTATATTGAAAGGGCGGTGCGTGCGACAAGCCAACGTGAACCAGGAAGCATACGCCGTCAGCATCGAGGTTTGTGCAAACGCTTTTTCATCATTTTACCTGCTTATTACCGAGCAAACAATGACATTAACGTGAGACGTGTGCTGTAGCGTGATGTTGTCTTGAGGGCAACCAAGTGCGATCGGCGCTAGTACGCACAATCGCCTCCCGTCTCGCATTTAGTGATGCCGTAACGATTGTTCGAACCTTACCATGCTGCAGTTCTGTTTGTGGACGTTGCCCGGGCTGCATGAGTGATTGAGTAAATTTGTTACGTGTCATCTTTCCAAGTGATATCTTAGCCGTCGCGTAGCATAAATAAAAACAGCGTGGCATGGCACCGCTTGCATGCGCAGCGCTGTTAAGGCGCAAATGAAATACAGGTGCATTAAAAGATTCGCGAGGTCCCCTGTGCATTGTGCCACACATCCGGCTTTACTTCTTTACCATTGCCGTTTAAGAACTACGCTGTTTGCTTATACGTAGGGCGGTACGTTGCGGTACCGCCCAACGGTACCGAAGTTTTGCGGTACGTTGGCGGAAAAATAGCAGGAGCGTACGAAGGAGAAGCTGAATCCGTCGATGACTTTCCGCCAACAAAATGTGCACTGCAGACCCAAGACCACTTTGCCGGCTGCCACTCGGTTCCGTTTGCACTGTAAAAACACCGGTTCGCTAGCGTGGGGCGTAAATTCAAATCGAACTATCAACAACACGTACTCCATAACCATGCACAGGATCACTTACTTCACACGGCGTACGCTGCGAATCCACCGTTCCCGCTGGTCTACGAGGCATTGCTGCCCCGGGAAACGGAAGAGCTTTGTTCCAGGAGGGCATTTCTCGTAGCTATTAGCACAGTTGATGACGCAGCAATTCATGCGCGACATTGGAAAGCTCCTTGACCAGCGTGACACGGCTCGGTTCGTGGAGCGGCTGCTGCACATATCACGCCACTTCGTTTCGTTCCCTCCCGCGCAGCGGCGCCACCGGTTCAATGCACGTTCCCCATAGGACCCCCCCTTTCATGCTGTGCTTGCTATGTCGGAACGACCGGAACGTGTCTGAACGATTCACTGAGAGAACACGCTAACGATGTTAGGAACGGGAAAGATGGTTTTCTTGCTCAACACTGCAGGGAGTGCAATTGTGTGCCCCTTTTCAAGGACACAGCGACGCTGTACAAGCACAAAGATGAGCGCACCCGAGTCATTGTGGAGGCCACGCAGATGGCACGCGAACAGGTGTCCTGCATTAGCAAGCCCTCCGTGTCTCTGTCCGAGAAGGAACTAAGGTTCCTCGAAGGTTTGGGTGTGCGCAAGTAGTTATAATATTTTTACTTTTCTATTTCATTTCCTTACATACTTTTCTTTGCCTTTGTCAGTGCTTTTGTTTCTTTTGTTTTTTTTCTTTTACTCATGTGTTGCTCTTTGTGCCATATGGTTTTTGTCACATGGTTACTGTCTCCTTTATATATTATCGTGCTCTGCGCAATAAACTCAGTTGGAAGTTAGCGCTCGTGTCCTTCGTGTCCTTCTTGTCTTTGTGTCGTCGTTTTCTTCTTGCGCTATAACTATCATCCGCCCCGTTGTGGCAAAATTTACACTTATCCGAATGAAGTTCCGGCACGCAGTGATTCATTGTTACCGGACTAGGAAACGTATGGGTCTGGAGTAGGCGCCACGCCACCACCTGTCCTTTGTTCAATGACGAGTGTGCGGTAGGTTAAATTTTCCTGCTTAGCCTGTAATACTTCGTAATATCTGTGTGTGTGGCCATCCGCTCAAACCTTTCATCGTCCTCTCCGCTCGACCAGGCCAATAGAGAGGCTCGGTCTGTAAGTCCTGGAGCTCTCTGGTGTGCAGTCTCATTGCCGGGTGGGGAGGAGTGAGCAGTTGCCCAGACTATATCTATTGTTCGTTGGTCTTTGCAACGAGCCAATATTCTTAAAGCTATTTGGGATATTCACCCTCGCGCAATGTTTCTCACAGCCGTATGCGAGTCACTAACAATTAATTAAGTCGATGTGGATGCTAAGGACATTAGAATAGCTGCTTCCTCCGCCTCTTCTGCAAAGCTCGTTCTAACCGAGCCGCTGACTTCATGATTTCCTTTGTATTCCACTACTACAATAGTCATGTTGTCATTTTCTTTGTATTTGACCGCGTCTTCGTATGTTGTTTCCGGTAAACCTTTTACGTTGTTATGTATAATTTTCGCTGTTTCAGCTCTCCTTGGCTTGTGATGATTGGAGTGCTTGTTTTTTTTTAATCGGTAAGATTACTAAATATTTCCTGATCTCATACGGGATATTCTTTTTGGTGCTGAATCGATTTGCGAAGTTCACACCCAGTTCCTCTAGTATGGCTCTGACTGTTTTACTCTGTGTTAGTCTTCCATAATGTACGATTCTTTGAGCTTCCATAAGCTCTTCCGATGTGTTGTGAAGCCCTAATTGAAGTAATTTCTCACCAGGGGTAGGTATTGGAAGTCCAATCGCCTGTTTGAAAACTCATCTAATGATTCTGTCAATCCTTTCTCTCTCGGCCACTTGCAGTCTGAGGAATGGAATAACATATACAATACGACTGATGACAAATGTCTGTACCAGTCTTATCCTATTATTTTCCTTCATATTATAGTGCCGGTTTGCAATTAGTTTAGGTAGACGCATAATTTGCTGTGCACTGGTTTCAAGTAATCTAATCGCCTCTCCGTTATGCCCGTTGGAGCTGAATCGGAGCTTCAGAATTCTTATGCTTTCGACCGTAGGTATTTGCGTTTTTCCAACAAAGACTTTAATGTTAGGTTTTTCCTGGATACTTTTCCGACCCCTACATGTCGGGTTATAGAAGAGAAGTTCCGATTTTTCCGGTGAACATTGTAATCCTGTATGGGTTGCATATTCTTCTACAATATTCACTGCGGTTTGTAAAATTTTCTCTATGTATCCGTCACTACCCTCTTCTACCCTTAAGGTAATGGCATCTGCATAGAGGCTATGGTGGAGTCCTGGAATTTCCTTCAGTCTGGTAGGGAAACCTATCATGGCCACGTTAAATATAAAGGGGTAAAAATAAAATGTTTTCTGTATTGCTACCTTAAAACACTTTTGGTTTGGATATCGATGCCGTTGGCTTCTCGTTGATGTGTCTGTGTGCTTTGTCTTCGCAGGAAGATGACAACTGGTGCCGTACTTGCGGCAAATGTGTTGTCTGTTTGTGGTTCACGTAAAAAAAAAAACGATAAGTCAATGAACATCCAGTGACCCTAACAGTTATTTTTATAATTTTGGCAGAGAGCAGGTTGGAGAATTCGTAAATTAAAAAAAATTAACTTCACTCGTAGGTATCCAGTTCATTCCAGTGGAGCGAGCTTGTAGATTTTCAGCTGGGATGAAAACGTTATAATCAGCATAAGGTACATTACATATGCTACCTGATTTAGGTGTGCGCAGAGTGTGGGCAATGCATACGGAGAAAAGAAAAAATATCAATTTCGCGATGTCTCCAAAGAGGGCCACTGTAATATTTAGAGCACGAATAGAATCGATAAAATTATTTAATAATTAGAGACATAGTTCTAGGTTGATTTCATAAAGTGGTTAAGCGTTGCAAAAAGGCATCATTTGTAAATATTTGTTTTGGTCTGCTCAGTGTAAAGAAAAAGTAATTTTGTCCGCAGTCGATATTAATAAACGTGACATGGAGGTCTGTCATTAAGTATAAGTTTTTTATCTAATATGTAAACTAAATTTGGTAGTAAAACTAGAATATCCAAAGTATGTAAATATAGTTTTATAAATTTGGCAAATCCAGCTACAGAATTGCATATCGTCCATACTTGTGAACCCGCATACGTACTATTTTGCTGAAAGGTTGGAATGTATGTGACATCTTGAAGAAGGCGGAGCGTCTATAACAAGAAAGTGAGAGAAGGGGATGACGAGACCACTTCGTGGGTGACGGGGAATGTAAACGGAACGTTGGAGTCACGTGGAAGAAGCACGAGTTTTGGGGCAAATGATGTTTATCGGGTCAGTTAAGCTGTGGAGGTTTGAAGAGAAGGAAAACCGCTAATTCCTCCTACTCATTCGAGGATGCGGCTGGTGTCTTTTGAGAGTAGTGAAAAAAATAGAGGAGGTAGAGGGGGCACCTTCCTGAGAAATTAGCACTTTTTCGCGCGTTCCTGAGGAATGCGATAAAAATTTCATTCTACCTTCTGACTTTCTCAGGCCATGCTCCAATTAGTCTTAGTAGGTATTTTGATTAATTGCGGGAACCTTAGCATGGCATGAAACGCAGCATACAGATAAACTAGTCAATTACAACAATGGGAAGGGCAGTGAGGCAGACGAGTATGGCTGATAAAATTGGCATAAAATGAATTGAGCTCGTGCGATCAGCTCATGCATAGGACACAGTGGGAAAGACACTATATATTCCTGCACCGTACATAACATAGAAATTATGATGATGGCGGCGTCTTTTTTTTTTGTAACAGTACAACCTTCCAGTCGATGACTGTTCATCGGTTCTCTCTCTCTTTTGTTCGTACACTTTAGAAGTACCATCTACAAACTAGCTCAAGTATCTTACCAGTCTTTTTTGTTTTTCTCTAAATTAAGCCTGTCGATATACAAAAGAAACAAACGGGGCGAAATCAGAAACTTCCTCTCATACACAGCGTCGAAGTACCCACCAACAGCACCCCTCCGCGGTGGTCTGGTGGCTAAGGTACTCAGCTGCTGACCCGCAGGTCGCGGGATCGAACCCTGGCTGTGTCAGCTGCATTTCCGATGGAGGCGGAAATGCTGTAAGCCCGTGGGCTGAGATTTGAATGCACGTTAAAAAACCTCAGGTGGTCGAAATTTGCGGAGCCCTCCACTACGGCGTCTTTCATATTCGTATGGTGGTTTTGGGACGTTAAACCCCACATATCAATCAATTACCCACTAACACTGTAGCAAGATGACAGAGTCGAATCAGAAAACTGGAGATTCTTGGAACATAAAATAATCGCTTCTCTCACGCACTGCTCACCGATAGGCGCTGCCAGTGTTGAAATATTGGGTGCAAATTGCTCGCGCAGCTCGTTAAGAATAGCCAGAGTCACAGTGGTACATGGTTCAGAATGAAATACAGCTAGGAAACAAGACTATGGGTGATGGACTAGGTCTTACTGAAAGGAAGATGCGGCCACCTTTATTCGTGCGTGAAGTGCCAGAAGTGCCGGCTAGTCAAAGACGACTCAACACTCTGAGGCGGAAGTGAAGCTAATGTCTGTTAAGAAACGAGAACCACTCAAAACGCCAATAACTCAAGTAGCAGTTGTGCTGCGAAGTCAATTTTCCGGCTGCTGATAAAGATTCAGTTATTTGAGTGCAAGCAATTTTTTACTTTCTTTAGAAAACCTATTGCAAAGAGGCATGGTAATCCTGGTTTTGTGTACCTGAAGATGAATGAAGCTCACTCTTTAGAACTTAACTATTTACCATTGGCAGGTGATTGTGGTAACGGTTGAATTGTTATGCGGATTGGATTCTTCAGCTGTTCGTAAGTGGTTGTGAACTGAATATCTGCTACAAACACAGAAGCTTCCTTTTACCGCGTGACCTGTTATGAGCTCACAAGAACATCTTATTTGGTTACGAATAACCAGCGAATAACCAGCCATATAACCAGTAACAAATAACCAGAACTCCGCAAATCAATCAATCGAAAAATTGAGTGCGAAGGCTGAAAATATTGTGGTGAGTGAGTATGACAGAGTAGTCTCTCAAAGTGCGGACCTTCACCAGCCTCACTACCAGACTTCACCAGCCTGAACAGGTTGAATGTGGCACACTGAAGCTGTACACAGAGTACTCTGAAAGCACTCGCATCTATTTTGTTGCGAGAAACACCCTAATAAAGACGATGTCAACTACACTAAGGATATACTGAAACAGGTGGAGATTAATGAAATGTTCACCCTAAGCTTGAAAAACACATTTTCACGCCTTAACAAAAAAAACTGCACTTCCAGGAGACTTTCTAAAATACCCCTCGAACACTAAAACCGATTGGGAACGGCCACAGAAGCTTGTGTGGGGGCTGGTTGAAACATAGTGTTGGTAAAGCAAGCGCTGCAAAGTTGAGAACAAGCCTGTGTAGTGCAGTTTCTTTCCTCTGTCCATCTTTGCAGCGCTGCCTTTACCTAAAGAAAAATGTTATTCTTGAGACAGCAGCACACCCTACCACACCATTTCATTCCTGCCATTCCAAATTTATAGCGTGATATCACAAGTTATGTTTTCTTTACAATATTGCAATCGATAATTCAGGCTGCTACCAAAGCAGCTTCAATGAGCAACCGTCGCGACCTTTGATATTGCACTGATTTGTTAGTGTCGGTAGGTGAAAGTGCACTGTGGCTGCTAAAAGCCAGCCATGTAGTACGTCACATGAGCATAATTTTTTCTGCTGACAAATGCGACGAAGCAGTAATTCCGTGTATTTCATCCACAAGATATCGCACAACCTAAATAAATAGCGGCCTGGGCCTATGTACACATTGTTTTTACGGAACCTAATAGACTTGTATGAAAAAACTTGCGTAAAGACTAATTCAACTAGTCCTAATAAAAACTGCAATAAGAATCACAACATTAAGTGTGTTGATTGAAAGCAAGTATTGTTTATTGTAATATTTTATCTCATAAGCGTTTTGATATCAGATAAGCAGGAATGTGCGTGAACGATCGCATCCGAGAACATTATTGTAATGGCAACAATACAGCAGCAGATAGTTTTTTTTGGAAATTCATTGCCAAAGATGCCTGTGTGGGCCGTTGTTAGAAAAAAGCGTCATAATTACTAGAGTATAAGGTTGGGCGTGTTGGTAAGACTTAATAAATAACGTATCTCGTAAAATGATGACGTAGCACGTGAAATGAAGCACTCTCCTCTGTACCTTCCCTTGTCCCAAGTCTCTCATACTTACGTGCAACGTTAATAATTATGTCAACCGGACGAGTAATGCCCGGTCAACGCCGGACAAAATGCCTGACCAACGCCAGACGATGAGCAGTGCGGTCAACGCCGGACGAAATGCCTGGTCAACGCCAGGCAGTGAGCAGCCCGGACAATGCCGGATGGTGGTTGATGCTCAGGAACACGTCTACGTCGCAGTCCGCAGCGGCCTTGCCCCAGTCATACAGCCGCTTCTCCGACGCCCTGGTAGCCTGCTCAATTCCGCCATGTCCCAGCCACATCTCCCGACCATTCTTCGGCTTCCTCTTAAACGGCCTGGGCACCTCTCATCGATCACATTTTCTTACGTCACCTCATGCATTCCGTCTGCACCTTATCTTCCTCGCTGAGTGCACGAAACAAGCTCGCGTCCCCCCAATCAGTCGTCGTCGTGGTCTTTCTCGCACCGATTCACTCGAGCACTTTTCAAAAAACAATCGGGTTGCTCTCGCGCACTTATCTTACTCTCTATCATGCCCCCACAAGCCCACATCATTACGCTCGTCCGACTTGGTCTGACGATGACGGGCTGCACGTCGACAGGTGCTTGTACCGGAGAAAGTCGGAAGTGGTAGTCAGATAGTGGCTCGCAAGGCTTCTCTGCCAGCCATGTGTGCCTCAGTTGGTAGCTATGCCTGTGGTGTAAGCCGCCATAGGCTGGCCAACTGGAGACCACATTCTTTACTTAGTCAACTTACACCAGCTTCCATCAAAATTCTACAGTGAAGCTCCGGGCATACACCGAACCCCCTATGCCAAATATTCTCACAATCGTGTCAGAGGTAAACTGCTCAAGGGCTGACCGCACCTTGTTTATTGCTATGCGCAAATTGCCGTTATTACCTGCAACACCAATGGCGTAGGGTACATATATTTCGTGGGTGCTATTATCTCAGTACCTGTGTCTTCAAGGCCGGTATTTCTGTACATTATAGACCTAATCGTTCTACGTTAAGCGGATCAATAATATGTAGCATCTTTGAAGGAAACTTTGTTTTGGAAATACTTAACGTATTCTAGAAAGCCTATTTCATTCCACGTGTTTGTTTCATTGCAGACGTATGCTTAGCATGCGGTTTGTTCTGCATATATTGTGCAATATTACACAATTTCGCGAATCAATGTTCTGTCGTTCACGTATCTTCCAATCTTTTAAAATTTGTATTGTATGAAAAGTCACCGCTTAGCTGCAAAGGCGAAGCAATGAACGTGATAACAACCAGAGCAATGGACGCCTCTAGAAACCGGAGCATGTGGTGTGAAAGAGCGTAGCAGAGGGTAGGTGCACTGCATCGCCGCTTCTTCTCTCGTCGTTCGCTCTCTCTCCTCCCTGCGCCCCACTCTCCCGTCCACTCTTGCCACTTTCGACCTTTCGCTGGCTGGGCGCCTCACAAGGCGATGGCAGAAGTCGGTGAAGGCGAAGTTCAGATGGCAATGCAACGCTCTCGCGGCGCAAGAAATGCGTTCGCATTTCCTCACGATTCCCTTTGGGGAGGGGGGGAAGCATTTTTTGTGGATTATTTTTCTTTCTTGTGATTTCCGACATATTGATACGTATACGTATATGGTGAATGATGGCAACGACCGCAGCAAAGTTCATCCGAGATTGTTCATATACTTGCTATAACGTTAAAACAACATAACCGGTAAATACCTGATGAAGTACGTACAACTTGAACTCAAGACGGGGATACTAAAGAAGAAACACAGACAAGCTACTGTCAACATACACGTTCCATGTACGAACCACGAGCACAAAAACCATTGTTGCCGTACACATCCTCCCACACAAAATTAGTCAGGAGAAGCATTGTTCAAACTTGTCTTTCAAATGAATTGGAAAAATATTGTCAACACGCTATCACTGGAAGTTTTATGGCGCACATACATCGGCTTTAACGAGCAGGTTTCCCACAACAGCTGCTCACAATGGCAGCGCAAGCAATTCACAGAAAAAAGAAGAAAAAATGCCCGGAATATGTTCAACGGGCAAACATGGAAGACAGTCGAGACAAGATTTTGGTCATACCATATATGGTTGCGAATGGTTGCAATTATCACATCGTCTGAAGAAAATAGGACAACAGTGCGGCGTTTGAGTGGTTTTTTCAGTGCCCCATAAAGTGTCATATGTTTCGCGTGTCACCAGTCCTGTAAAGAAAAAGAAACGCCTGTGCACTATCAAGCATCGCAAAATATATTTAGAATGCACACACAATGTCATTTATCGGATTCCGCTTTCATGCGGGTGTTGTTGTATAGGTCACCCCGCCGCGGTGGTCTAGTGGCTAAGGTACTCGGCGGCTGACCCACTGGTCGCGGGTTTGAATCCCGGCTGTGGCGGCTGCATTTCCGAGGGAGGCGGAAATGTTGTAGGCCCGTGTGCTCAGATTAGGGTGCACGTTAAGAAACCCAGGTGGTCGAAATTTCCGGAGCCCTCCACTAGGGCGTCTCTCATAATCACATGGTGGTTTTGGGACGTTAAACCACACATGTCAATCAATCATTGTTTTATAGGCCAAGCGGAAAAGTGTCTAAATGACCGCTTCCGTGAGCACAAAAATATTGTTCGCAATGCCAAAGAAGGTTTTTTGGGCAGTCGTTGCCGATCCTGTGGTTGCACATCCCTGTTTGAACAAACTACAATCATGGAAAGGCATCAAGACACGCGTGCTCGCGAAGTCATTGAAGCCACCCATATCGCGAAAGAAGGCTCACTATGCGTCAGCATGGCTTCTATATTTTTATCGACAGAAGAGTTATTCTTTTCGAAAGAGCGTGTGTAACCATCACTTGGAATTAATCTTGTCAAGCTTTTTTTCATTTTATATTTTTTTCAGCGTATATTTTTTTCTTTCGTGTTAAATAAAATTTATTTACTAGTCAGCGCTTGTCTGTGTCTCTTCTTTAGTATCCCCGTCTAGAGTTCACGCTGTACGTGCTTCATTATGCAAAACCAACAAGCCCCAAGTTGCACTTTACTCTGGTAAATACCGGCTTGGCAACCTCACTCAAATGTACATGACAATTTCCGCAAGGCAATCCGCTTATTGGCTCCCCTGAACTTGATGTCAATCGAACACTGCGTAACGTACTAATTGACTAACCGAAATCGGCATCCTCCGTGGTGGTGTGGCTGTTAAGGTCCTCAGCTGCTGATCCGAATGGATCAAAGCCGGGCCGATCGCGTTTCTGTGGAGGTGAAATGGTAAAGGCCCGTGCACTGTGCGATATCACTGCGCGTTAAAGAACACCAGATGGCCAAAGTTTTTGGAGCCCTCCACCAAGGCGTCTCTCATAATCATGTAGTGGTTTTGGAAAGTAAAACCTGAGATGATATTATTCGCGCAACCAGTGATATGTTAATACAAAAATTAAACGAATGAGAAAAAGAGATACAGCTATGATACATCCTGTCATCGTAATCATTGGCCGTTGCTAACATCACACCAAAGACATGGAGCTCTTTGGCCATCCATGGCCGTTGCGCCACACAACCCCGCTAATTATCATAGATAAAAAAGAAGAACACGTGGACTGCATCTTCTATAGACACTCAGGCAGGGTTTTTTTTAGAATAGCTAAAGCGTGCATTATGAAGAGTCGATTAGTATATAGGCGGTCACCTCCTGACACTGGTGTGGTCGCTCACACAGTTGACTCTCTATCACTGGGGACCGTTACTGGTGAACGAGATAAAAATTAATGATCACTACCACATGGACAACCTTGTTTTAACCGACAGAACAGATATTTCGGCTATTTGGTTTGTTTCGCTTAACTCTGATAAGACAGAGACCAAAGGAGGAGGACAGGATGACGTGCGCCACTCAGAAGTCACACTGTACGATTTCCGAGTTTGAGTGGCGCCTGTCCTGTCGTCCATCTTTGGTCCCGGTCCTATAGCACTATGGCTTTGTTGGACTTTGTTATCCGGTTTGAGAAACTGCCGTTACATTCATGTCTTACTCTGGCCCTGTGAGATATCGCACGTAAAGCACGCTGCGCTGAACCCATTGAAAGCAAAAAGCTTCAGCAGGAGTGGTCACAAATTCTGTAGCGTTCATAAATAAGCAATGTCTTTGACGTCCCTGAAATGCAAACAATCTCTGATCATACAAATATCCCCTCCCCTTTTCTCGTACTTTCTTTCCACACATGGCATTGACGCACCTCCTTGTTTATCAAACAAAACAAAAACGATGAATCTATTGTGTTTGGACTGAAAGAACGTCTGTTTTTTCAGTCAAAGATTACGTTGCTACAATATTTCCCATTCGAAGGCGCTGTCTTCAGAGTGAGCAAGGCAGCGACGAATTTAACAATGGCGCATCAGGACAGAATTGGAGAACAACTCAAAGACATCCGTAAAGGGGCTCGTCAATTGCCAGAGACCTCCCACGGGTTTTTTGTTGATCAATGAAGCACGCTCCTTCGCACCCGCAGTGGCAACCGGAGAACAAGTACAGGTGCAAATGAAGTAGACATAACATATGAAACTGCTTCAGCACAGAATTGACAGACGCACGGCGTTCGCCGTGCGAGTCCGCTTTTCTGAATGTACTTGGAATCCATGTCTCGGCGCAGTAAACCATGCAGCTATTTAGAAGCTTTGAAGGGAAGCAGGTTGCGCGTACGATTTTGTTTGTCACTCCTGGTACGGGGATATTTTACCCACGCTCAATTTGCGATAGTAATAATACAAAAGAGGCTATGGAAATGTTTAGATGACACTTTAAGTTCACCTAAAAGGGTGCATAACTGCGAAAATGCCAGAAGGAAAGTCAATGCATCCGCAGCCCCCCGTTTAAACATGAACTTTATCTTGCAATTCTGTGAAGTGTGGCACCAATGCGAAAAGTAACGAATAACCAGCCATATAAATTGGGGCTGCAGATCTTCAAGTGAAAGCGGTATTCTTGTACTTGTTTTATCCTTCAGCTGCTGCAGAGGTGGAGAAATACAATGGTCCAAGGAGCACCACATGGAATTACCGAATCAGCCGGGCTGGCAGCCCCTGATTGTAAGACCTAGAGCTCCTCACCCTCCTTCGCTTCGTTTTTTTTTGTTTTTTTTGTAAGGTGGGGGCCTTTTAGCTGTAAAGGATTTATTATTGTTTGTGTAAGGTTTCCTGGCTCAAAGTTGACCACGGGTATATTATGTCAAATTGAATGCCTTGTTTCTCTGGTGTAGGTGTAGGGTTTTGCGTAGGTGCGGTAATTTACATAGGGTGGATAGTAGGTCCACACGTCCCGCCACTCTTCCCCGATTAGTTCTAAATGAGAAGCGTTTCTTAGCGAGCTTCGACGAATTTGAGCGTATCTATCTATCTATCTATCTATCTATCTATCTATCTATCTATCTATCTATCTATCTATCTATCTATCTATCTATCTATCTATCTATCTATCTATCTATCTATCTATCTATCTATCTATCTATCTAGACGCTTACGTGTGCGTGCTCTCGTGGTCGCCTCCTTAACTTGGCATGAACCAAAATAGTGTGGGAGGGTAAGTTGGTTTGACGATAATGACGCGCTTGTAAAGGCATGAATAATGTAACAAGCCCGTCGGGTACGTGAGTGAACACTTTCCGCCAGACAGTGCCACATACTCACGGGCGGGTATGTGCCACTGGTATGCGGGTGTATGCCGCAGGTGATTGACACTTAGTATCTAACCCGGAACGACGAGAACAAGAATGGGCAATTTTAACGCGTGAGCGTTAAGAAATACCTGACATAGGTAGCTTCGACCCGACGAATGAAAAGAATAAATGTCAGGGTTCTAGCTGGAATCAAACCAAAGCGTGACAATGAAGCATTCTACCACTGAGCTACGCCTGGTCTCGAAACTACTTTTGAAATAGACGATAATCTTTGTGTAACGTCAGAAGTGGTTGCAGTGCTGCCTACCCAATTTTATAAACATTACATATGTACAGCTTTGATACAGTCATCCCGTCATGTTTACGCCAATTGTGGTTGCGTGCCAAGCGCTGAAGTTGATTTATGGTAGCAGTGTCCAGAGCCAGTATCTCCGTGAGCATCAGTGCTTCATATCAGCTTCTGGTGTTGCTAATACGCATGCTCCAGTTGGCATCGTTGCGCAAGTGCGAACAACTGGTCATATAAACATCTGCAACTTTTCAACATATGTGTGTGCGTGCAACATTTGCACATATCCATAGCGTCATTTCATGACGTGTCACTCAATAAAGAAATGCAACACGTCGTCACCTTCCCTCTGCATGCTTCGCATAATGTCCATTCCTACATACGTGAGATCTTTCAAATTTTTCGCAGACTGAATGAAGGAGCCTGAATTCTACTACATTCTCCCATAGCTAGGGCGTGTTAATTTTGTCTGCAGAGGGATTGTGTGCTTAGTTTGGGGGCTCTGGGATACATTACTATGGTCACTCTTAAGGTACTCTTGCGCATAAGGTTATGGCAACTGTGGGGCGCACGCTAAGTACTGTGTGGAGAGAAAAGAGATCGCTGCGGGGAAAGGAAATGTTTGTACTATCGGCAAGACCCCATTCACGGCGAATGAGCCGAATGGCCCCGCCGTGGTGGTCTAGCGGCTAAGGTACTCGGCTGCTGACCCGCAGGTCGCGGGTTCAAATCCCGGCTGCGGTGGCTGCATTTCCGATGGAGGCGGAAATGTTGTAGGCCCGTGTGCTCAGATTTGGGTGCACGTTAAAGAACCCCAGGTGGTCGAAATTTCCGGAGCCCTCCACTACGGCGTCTCTCATAATCATATGGTGGTTTTGGGACGTTAAACCCCACATATCATGAATGAGCCGAATGGGTGGGCGAATAGAACATGCTCTTGATTATAATAAATTGCACTAGCGGCGAAACGCTCCACCGGGCGAAAACTGTAAACTGCTCGGGATCGAGGCATAACAGTAACCTTTAGCGCTGCAAACAAACATGTTTCGCATATAAAATCTGATACATGTCTGGAATATTAAAAGAAACGAACGGGAGTACGTTTGTAGATTTGTTTGTTTTTTAGTTCTTCTCATGCAAGCACTTCGCATTCTCTAGGACTCCATTCCAATCTACTACGGCTAATAGCCAGGTCAGTGGCATCGTCCCAGACGAAAATCACAGATACGCAGTCATAAGACTAGAAAAGCAAAACCGAAGCAGTCAAACTAGGCTCACTCAAGCAGGTTCTGATCTCTCGGTGATCGCGCGGTACAGTTGCCGCCATAGAGGTCGACGCAGGCATGCGGGGTGTTGTGACGCATCAGAAGCTATGAATCAAGTGCGGTCAAGATAAGGAAACACTCAAGGATTCAAACAGAAGCTTCTGCCGAGTCCTCGATGGCATTCGTGTTTTATGCCCCTTTGGCTACAATGTTTCAAACTGCATATTACCCCTCGCATGCCTTACCCGCGACCACGCCACTGCAATGTTGAGACCGGTTTCTACGAGGTGAACGCCATTTCAAGGCTTGCAGGTTCGAAAACACGTCTGCCTGGGCGGCTCAATTTTCGACACCTTTAAGATCGCTACACCATGCCACGTGCCGTCACACCATGAGGGGGCTCTCTAATAGCACTACATATATCGAATAGGTATTGACCTTTTTTATTTGCTTGAAAGGAATAGAATATGCAAGTGGCACTTGCAGGAAGTGCAGACAGAAGTAAATTAATGGAGCCACATGCAACGCGGCAGCATCAGTCTGGATGGAGGAGAGCTCATACGGCAGCGTCGACGCATTAGCCCCGAGAAGTTGGGGTGGCGTCACCTGGTCGGTGGTCTGGGTGGCGTCACGGCATGGAGTCTTCTATGCCTACCACGGCGCGCCTGCATAACATGCGTTCACTTCATGTGCCGATCCGGAGATAAAAGGGGTGAACAGGTCTGGGTCACGCTGCGTACCCCGATGACGGGTTCTATTCCTAGTCACGGCAACTGCACTACAACGATTTTGAGAAGTAACAGGCTGCTGCTTAGATACAACAAAATATTGCCGCATAATCATGTCGTGATTTGGAGATGCAAGAAACCATATTCACGTTTTAGGTCGAGTTATTCATGGGCGATTCCTTTCCAAGACATGATGATTTTCCCTCCACTAGGGTTACTTGTATTGGGCTGATTCATGATCCACGTACCCACGGAAATTGATTTTACTTCTGTGTCAAGCCCCGCACTCGCGTGCAGTGTCGAGTCTCGCAAGATATCTCGAATTTGCTTCCCCTCTATAGACTACCGCAGCAGCTGTTGTGTCTGTTTTCTTCCTGTATTTGCTCACTCACCACGTTGTTCAGTTTCATGTTTCTCTCCCAATAACTTTGGTGTTTAATGTCACCAAAAGTATTTTAGTCAAGTGCGGTTGAGGTTATGTACAGATTGCTTTCATATTCTGATGTCGTGCAACATCGTAGCAGTAGTGCTTGCACGCTCATACGTAGCAGTTTGATTAGCCACCTTTTAAAATCATTTTTTCTTGCAGTTTCTCACCTGTAAGTAGACATGACCTATAAGGTTAGTCATCGCCTCATCATAATTATTAGTGGGTCACGCCACTGAGTGTGCCATTGCGACCATCTCGCGTTTAATTTGATATCGTTACTATCAGTAGTAATCCCACGTGAAGTGAACATTACCGTTTGGGACGCGGTGGTAGATCGGACCAGAATTTCATGCAAGTCAGTATACGACTAGACGATCCCTGACCGCCCTTGAGGGGAAATCAGTACATATGATCTGATTGAACGGACATCTTAACATTTCCGAAATTGTTGTGTGTTTTGTTTTGCTTACTTTTCGAATATTTAAAGCGACTGATAATCACAGACAGATTATTGTAAGGCCTGCCGTTGGAGATGCGCAATTCTGTCAAATCTTTTGTAATATATCTAGATGCAAGCATAACTTTCACGGTAAACCACGATCTATTCGGTGAATTTAAAGCGTTCTAATTTCACTTGTGATATTTCAGCACATATATCTTTTAACCTCAGAGTCTAGGCCTATTTTGAATAACGTTAGCATCACACAGCATATTTTCTTAGCAACCATATCTGGGTGTTCGCGATGAAAACGACAAGCGTCCGGTTGTCCTTCATCCCGATTTTCACAGCAACTACGCCGTTCGGAGGGGTGTCTGCCTACGCCAAGGTAAATTGTGACTACTTTCACAGCTTCGATAACTGTAGGCAGTTGTGAAACCTTGATTGATATGTGGGGTTTAACGTCCCAAAACCACCATATGATTATGAGAGACGCCGTAGTGGAGGGCTCCTGAAATTTAGACCACCTGGGGTTCTTTAACGTGCACCCAAATCTGAGCACACGGGCCTACAACATTTCCGCCTCCATCGGAAATGCAGCCGCCGCAGCCGGGATACGAACCCGCGACCTGCGGGTCAGCAGCCGAGTACCTTAGCCACTAGACCACCACGGCGGGGCGCAGTTGTGAAACCTCTCGCCGTGTATGTTGAAATAATTACATCATAAAATTGAAGAGTAATGCACCGTACCACCAAAGAGTGCGTACACGGTGGGAGCATGAAAGTTAGCAAATGGCGCTGGTAGAATATGCAGGTCCTTGCCATGACATCACATCGCAACAACCGCAGCGACGACAGCATCCATTGTCGAGGCTAAAAATAAAAATCAGTGCGTTGATATTTTTGTGACTTCTTCCTTAGTTAGGTACTGTGATGCTTACTATGGGCTGTTTACAAACGTCTGCACATAAAATAAGCTTAGGCATCCAAGAAGTAATCCTTCGAAATTGACCCACTCACTCTTAGATATTTCACAAGAAAGTAACTGATGATTGCAATACAGTATTTTCACGACAAAATGTGTGTATTGCTAAGCAACTCGAAAAGCCATTCGCCACAAGTTTTGATAACGATCTTCAATGGCTCCACCATCAAAAACGTTGATTGATTGATTGATATGTGGGGTTTAACGTCCCAAAACCACCATATGATTATGAGAGATGTCGTAGTGGAGGGCTCCGGAAATTTCGTCCACCTGGGGTTCTTTAACGCGCACCCAAATCTGAGCACACGGGCCTACAACATTTCCGCCTCCATCGGTAATGCAGCCGCCGCAGCCGGGATATGAACCCGCGACCTGCGGGTCAGCAGCCGAGTACCTTAGCCACTAGACCACCGTGGCGGGGCAATGTCATCAATAACATCGTTCGGTACGTCACACCCATTCTACGTGTCAAACACAAGCACGCGTGCCAATGGCTGCGCTGTCGGTGACATCGTTCTCCTTTCGCAGCTGTACCACCGAGCCCGCGCGCAGCATATCTATCTTGTACTTCCAACATGGGGAGGGCACGGATCGTATGAACGCCGGAACAGAAGAAAACTTTCCCAGCGGACAGCGCTAAAAGCTTATCTGTGGGAGAATGGCTGATCACCAGGCTGGTGCAGCACTCCGGGCACAAGAACAGGCCCGAGTGAAATAATGCAAGTAAGAACTGTTCACTAAGAATCCGGCAGCCTTTCGATCCGAATGCAAGCAAAAATGGTGAGCTGAGGAAGCGGCGTTGCGATTAGCGCAACGTCAACGTGGCATGCGATGGCGCGAACGCATTCACATGCAGGGGCCAACGCGCATTTTCGGCGGGGGTTTCTGGAGCAACAATTCGGCTGCAACTATTAAGAACTAGAAAACGCTACTAGTACACGTTGGTTGGCTAGTCGGTTTTTATCCATGCACTGCGGGTAAGAGTGAACAAGATTGTAAACAAGGACAAGGACATAAGGACGTAGAAAAAAACTGACACGGACTTTCAACTGATCTTTTATTTTCGCACGAATGGACAAGTATATACCAAGGCAGCAGAAACAAATGAAACGAAAAGAACGTTCTCTGGATTTGAATATATATATATATATATATATATATATATATATATATATATATATATATATATATATATATATATATATATATATATATATATATATATATATATATATATATGAGATCTAACAGACAATAATGTCAAGGAATGTATAGGGGAAGTTATTAGAACAAATGTAATGTAAATAAGAATAAAGAAAAGTGGGTGGAAAAATAACCAGCCGTGAGCAGGAATCAAACCTAGAACCTTTGAATAACGCGTTCGATGCTCTAACCACTGAGCTATCACAGTGGCCTTCTCACAACCCACTTATTGGGTTTATATGTGAATTTAAACGTGGGAGTGTCAGTCAGCGCCATTTGTAGCCAAGCGGCTACAGATCTCATTAATAGTGTCAAAACACGGAGAAACGAGCCCTTAGGTATACACCTCTTCCCATATATATATATATATATATATATATATATATATATATATATATATATAAGGGAAAGAAGTGTATACCTAAGGGCTCGTTTTTCCGTGTTTTAACACAATATTATTGACATCTAACAAACAGTAATGCCAAGGAATGTACAGGGGAAGTTAATAGAACCAATGGAATGTAAATAAGAAGAAAGAAGAAAGAAAAGTGGATGAAAAAATAACCAGCCGTGAGCAGGAATCGAACCTACGACCTTCGAATAACGCGTTCGATGCTCTAACAACTGAGCTATCACAGCGGCCTTCCCTCCATCCACTTTTTTTGGGTTTATATGTGAATTTAGAAGTAGGAGTGACAGTCAGCGCCATCTATAAGCCGAGCGACGAGTGTGAAAACACTCTTATTCGCATGTTTGGCGTCACGTAGGACGTGAACTTATTATGAGCGGGCAGCTGATTAATTGTCCCTCTTATACAACCTAAACACACCAAGTCTGCCAGTACGAGACCCTCGTTCAATGAAATGAGGGAAAGAAGTGTATACCTAAGGGCTCGTTTTTCCGTGTTTTAACACAATATTATTGAGATCTAACAGACAGTAATGCCAAGGGAATGTACTGGGGAAGTTATTAGAACCAATGGAATGTAAATAAGAAGAAAGAAGAAAAAACAGTGGATGAAAAAATAACCAGTCGTGAGCAGGAATCGAACCTACGACCTTCGAATAACGCGTTCGATGCTCTAACCACTGAGCTATCACAGCGGCCTTGCCTCCATCCACTTTTTTTGGGTTTATATGTGAATTTAGAAGTAGGAGTGACAGTCAGCGCCATATATAAGCCGAGCGACGAGTGTGAAAACACTCTTATTCGCATGTTTGGCGTCACGTAGCACGTGAACTTATTATGAGCGGGCAGCTGATTAATTGTCCCTCCTATACAACCTAAACACACCAAGTCTGCCAGTACGAGACCCTCGTTCAATGAAATAAGGGAAAGAAGTGTATACCTAAGGGCTCGTTTTTCCGTGTTTTAACACAATATTATTGAGATCTAACAGACAGTAATGCCAAGGAATGTACAGGGGAAGTTATTAGAACCAATGGAATGTAAATAAGAAGAAAGAAGAAAGAAAAGTGGATGAAAAAATAACCAGCCGTGAGCAGGAATCGAACCTACGACCTTCGAATAACGCGTTCGATGCTCTAACCACTAAGCTATCACAACGGCCTTCCCTCCATCCACTTTTTTTGGGTTTATATGTGAATTTAGAAGTAGGAGTGACAGTCAGCGCCATCTATAAGCCGAGCGACGAGTGTGAAAACACTCTTATTCGCATGTTTGGCGTCACGTAGCACGTGAACTTATTATGAGCGGGCAGCTGATCAATTGTCCCTCTTATACAACCTAAACACACCAAGTCTGCCAGTACGAGACCCTCGTTCAATGAAATAAGGGAAAGAAGTGTATACCTAAGGGCTCGTTTTTCCGTGTTTTAACACAATATTATTGAGATCTAACAAACAGTAATGCCAAGGAATGTACAGGGGAAGTTATTAGAACCAATGGAATGTAAATAAGAAGAAAGAAGAAAGAAAAGTGGATGAAAAAATAACCAGCCGTGAGCAGGAATCGAACCTACGACCTTCGAATAACGCGTTCGACGCTCTAACCACTGAGCTATCACAGCGGCCTTCCCTCCATCCACTTTTTTGGGTTTATATGTGAATTTAGAAGTAGGAGTGACAGTCAGCGCCATCTATAAGCCGAGCAACGAGTGTGAAAACACTTTTATTCGCATGTTTGGCATCACGTAGCACGTGAACTTATTATGAGCGGGCAGCTGATTAATTGTCCCTCTTATACAACCTAAACATACCAAGTCTGCCAGTACGAGACCCTCGTTCAATGAAATAAGGGAAAGAAGTGTATACCTAAGGGCTCGTTTTTCCGTGTTTTAACACAATATTATTGAGATCTAACAGACAGTAATGCCAAGGAATGTACAGGGGAAGTTATTAGAACCAATGGAACGTAAATAAGAAGAAAGAAGAAAGAAAAGTGGATGAAAAAATAACCAGCCGTGAGCAGGAATCGAACCTACGACCTTCGAATAACGCGTTCGACGCTCTAACCACTGAGCTATCACAGCGGCCTTCCCTCCATCCACTTTTTTGGGTTTATATGTGAATTTAGAAGTAGGAGTGACAGTAGGAGTGATATATATATAAATATATATATATATATATATATATATATATATATATATATATATATATATATATATATATATATACATACATACATATATATATACATTGTGGTGAGCAGTGATGCCATGGCTCGCAGGCTTTGAAGCAGGGAAGAAAAGAAAGTGGAGCACAATAGAACAGCCGTCCGGCATGTGAGGGTGCTGTCTGTGTAGTTCTTTTACAATGGCGCAGTCACCAACCTCCGACCCTGCATCCACGACCTTTCGAAGTGGACAAGTACTCTCAGACTCACTACAAGCCACGAACGGCGTCCACTCCTCCACGGTGATTCCGCAGCAGGGCTTCATAGTGGCGTTTTGACGAGCTGTCTCTTTGTGCATTAAGATACTCAAGACATCCGGCTATGGGAGAGCCACAGATAAATCGTTCCGTGAGAAGAAATTCCATGTTTTCATGATTTTAATGATTACCCGACAAGTTGGGTGAGCACCATCAACACGTTGGCTTCCAAGCACTCTTGGGCAGGCAAAACTAAAAAATACGTCGCCGAAGGGTGTCTGCGCGCAAAATAATGCCAAGGAAAGTATAGGGGAAGATATTAGGCCGAATAGTAATGTAAATGTGAAGAAAGAAAAGTGGGTGAAAGATAACTTGCCGTGGGCAGGAACCGACCCTGCGACCTTCGAACAGCGCGTTCGATGCCTTACCTTTGAGCTACCGCGGCAGCTATCCCAACAAGCTAACTCTGCTCTCGAAACGCTCTATTTGTGAAGCAAAGCAAACTCTTTGCAGGTTAATTCTAAAAAAACAGCTGTTCTTTTAGCACCAACCCAAAAACACGTAAATCGTAATCTAAACGTAGTCTATCGATAGAAACCAATTGAAATCACGGCTGAAGTGTTGGGTGTAATTTTTGATCAGCACGTATTGTGGGACAAACACAACGAACGCGTTGCAACACGTATGGCGAAAGCATGCGGGGCACTGTGTAGGCTTCGGGATGTTCTTCCATGAAAAATGCGGCTACTGCTAAATATTACAAAATTTATCTCTTATGCTAAATATTGTCATTTAGTATGGGGAACAACGTCAAAGAAAAAGTGCAGGACATTACTTATGCTACAAAAAAAGCATTGCGGTATGTTGCGTGCATCCTTATGACAGCCATATTAGTCCATTATTTGCTCAGTTTGATGCTCTTTCATGGCGTTACCATTATGAGTTAAACTTTGCCATGAAGTATAAAGAAAGCGTGAAACGAGGCCACAGTGCATTTATTCATCTTTCTAACTTAAACAAACCACATCACCTCGATGATGATTTAGAGAGCGTGAAATTTGGGCTGTCCCCTTTTCGCGAACCAATCATGGAAATTGGCCGGCTACCGTACCGTATATCATTACTGCTTAACAATCTTAAGGGGGAAAACATTAATTTAAATACTACTCCACGTCGAGTGTGAAAGCAGTATTTTCTTAGCCGTGTGGCTTTATGGGGGTAATTGTATGCCACATATGTGTGCTTTTTCTTTCGTGTTTTTTAGGTAGGGTATACCTTTTATTTTCGTGGTGTTTGTGTAAGTCTTTCTACATGCCTTTATGTACTTGAAAATCTGTATGGTATCACCATGATGGATATTTTCTATGACTGTGGTCGTAAATGTTTGTGAACTGTTCACTAAAAAAGAGAAGGTGTCTTCTGTATAAGAAAAAAAGGAAACTTTTTGTTGTGCTCTATATATTTTCAACACACATTTCAGTGTTTTATTCGTTTTTTTCTTGAAAGATTATCTGTATATCAATGCATTGTAGTTTTGTCTACGTGTGTTCTCTCCTGCCCAATTCTGTAGGGCCAGGGGGCCTTCGTCGAGCCGCTATGATAGCGGCTTTTTGCTCCTGTCCTAGCATTTGTTTCAATATTATTGCTGAAATAAAGAATCTGAACCTGAATCTGCAGGACTGTGCCATATGTTAGAAAGAAGTGCATTGCCTATATGTTTAATCTGGAGCTCGGCCCTCATGGTCGTGTTTCCGTCACTTCCGAGCTTCTTCAACACTCGTTTTATGACCATGTGGTCATGCCGTTAAGGTGTAGCCGATGACATTGCAGCCTACATCTACGACAAGCTGTACCTCCTAATAGCTTGCGATATGCCGTGGACCTACTCACAAGCCAGGCAGCACGTCATTGACAGGATTCATGACTCGATGCACCCGGCTGTCTTGTCGGTTCACATCCACATGGTCGACATTTCCCCTTTTGTACGCAAGGTTGTGCAGTTTCAGGACACTTCATACCACCACGCCACTACAGTCTGCCCAGAGGACCCGGATCCAACGATACGCGGGTGTTATACGTGTGAGCACATCGGACACCGTTGTAAACACTGTTCACAAAGTCAGTATCAGGCCATACATCACGCGCACCCACGTCTAACACCCTTGGTCTGTGTCGAGGGCATCGGAGAACTAATGGCTCTCGTCGACTCGGGAGCGCAGCGTATGGCGTTGCTTAAACGTCATGCTCCCGAATATCTCATTCCTTGTACTGAGCCACTTCTGCGGTGCCTTGGTGGCGGTTAGCTACCGGTCAGCGCTCTAAACCTGCAGCTCCAAACCAAGGCTAGCTCCAAGTGCTTGCCCTAAGTGGCCGTCTTCAAAGACTTGCCGGCAGACATTATCTTAGGATCCGACAACCTGCTCTCCGGCAAGTGTGCCTTTGTGGAAGGAAGTAGCATCAGTCTTCGTTCTGTGGCTCCAAGTGCGCCATCAGCCTGTAGGCTTATGCCACAGGAGCGAAAGAGAGACACGCCTGAACGATAACCGATGCCAGCCCGGAACGTGAGCCGTGGCTTCACGTGCCACGGCCTAGCGCCTTCTTTATTTTCTTCTGTCGCCATCGCGCGCTCTCCGGTTTGCGCGCCGCCCGAACGAGGGCGCTACAGGGCCCCCGTGTAGACTGGAAGTCGGAATGTGACATGCCGTTTGTGGTATTCCAACGGAAGATCAGTCGTAGATGAGAGGCTTTCTAGGGCGGTCTCCAGGTACGCCGGCTTGAGTCGGTCCAAGCTGACTGTCTCTTCACGGCCGTTCTGAAGTAGAGTGGCAGTTTTGCGGGTGCGGTGAAGGACGCGGAATGGTCCGTCGTAGGCTGGTGTCAAAGGTGGTCTGACCGCGTCGTGGCGCACGAAAACATGTGTTGCAGTGGCCAGATCAGGGTGGGCGAATATGGTCTTGTGTTCGGAAGGTCTGGGTGGAGTGGGCCGGAGGTCTTGAACGCAGTCGAGGAGGCGTTGTAGGAATTGCTGTGGCTGGTCTGGTAGCTTCGTTGACGTGAAGAAGTCTCCCGGAAGCCGTAGAGAAGTGCCATACACCAGCTCTGCTGTTGAGCACTGCAGGTCTGCCCGGATGACAGCTCGTAAACCTAAGAGCACCAGTGGCAAGGCATCAACCCAGGTGGCTATATTGAGGCGGGTAGTCAAGGCGGTCTTCAGTTGTCGGTGAAGGCGTTCCACCATGCCGTTGGCGCAGGGATGATAAGGCGTGGTACGGCAATGTCTGGCTCCGAGGATGCGATTAAGCCAAGTAAACAGCGAGGACACAAACTGACGTCCATGGTCTGTTGTCACGGTGCCAGGACAGCCAAAACGGGATACCCACGTAGAAATGAAAACGCGGGCAACTGTCTCGGCTGTGATATCTTGAATTGGAACAGCCTCTGGCCAGCGTGTGAAGCGATCGACCATGGTCAATATATAACGGTACCCCTGAGACACTGGTAGAAGGCCCACAATGTCTAGATGAACATGGTCGAAACGACGGCCGGGTGGAAGGAAAGGTTGGGGCGGCGTCTTAGTATGACGGGAGACCTTTGTCATCCGGCAGGGCAGGCACATGCGCGTCCAAGCGCGCACATCACCGTTGATTCCGGGCCAGACATAGCGCTGGGTGAGAAGACGCTGAGTAGCCCGAATGCCAGGGTGACAGATGTCGTGTAAGGAGTGGAAAACGGTGCGTCGTAATGAAGCGGGAACGAAAGGGCGGGGAAGGTCAGCTGAGACATCGCACCACAAGCTCTCAGATGATAATGGATGAGGCACCAGGCGTAGTCGGAGAGAACGGGGGTTCTCCCGAAAAGCGGCAAGCTCTCTATCATCCTACTGTGCCGAGGAGAATGAGGCCCAGTCGATGGTTGGCGGTGGAGAGTCAACCGCGGCTATACGAGAAAGGGCATCTGCGGCGGTGTTGTCAGCTCCTTTCACGTGGCGGATGTCAGTCGTGAACTCCGATATATAAGCCAGATGGCGGAGTTCACGGGGCACGTACTTGGATGAGTTAGTGCGGAAAACATACGCCAGTGGCTTATGGTCAGTCAGCACGTAAAACGAGCATCCTTCCAGGAAATGCCGAAAGTGCTGTATTGCAGCGTAGATGGCTAGTAATTCCCGGCCAAAGACGCTGTAGCGGGTCTCAGCAGGAAGTAGCTTCCGAGAGTAAAACGACAAGGGTCTCCACTCGGAGTTAATGCACTTCTGTAAGACGGCTCCGACGGCCACGCTGGATGCGTCCACCATCAACCGAGTAGGGGCGTTGCTACGTGGATGAATGAGAAGCACGGCGTTAGTGACCGCTTGCTTAGCAGCAGCAAAGGCGGCCTGGGCCTCTGACGACCAAGGAATGGCGGAGGACGGGCCGGCGGTCGACCGAAGGAGGTCGGTGAGCGGTCGTAGCAGTTCGGCACAGTGTGGTATGAAGCGCCTGGAAAAATTCACAAGCCCCAGGAATTGGCGTAATTGGCGCAGTGTTGTAGGCTGAGGATAATCCTGAATTGCTTTAACGTGGGACCGGAGAGGGCGTATTCCTTTGGATGATATGTGATGGCCCAAGAACTCGAGCTCAGATGCGCCGAAAGTACACTTAGAGGCGTTCACAACGAGGCCGTACTGCTGAAGACGTTGGAACAGAGCGCGTAGATGGTGCTCATGATCTTCAGGTGTGCGGCTGGCGATGAGGACATCGTCAAGGTACGCGAACACAGTAGGAAGACCCCGTGTGACCTCAGAAATGAACCGCTGGAAAGTTTGAGCCGAATTGCGGAGTCCAAAAGGCATCCGCACGTATTCAAACAGCCCAAAGGGCGTCGTGATGGCGGTCTTAGGTATGTCGGCGGGCTCGGCAGGAATCTGGTGGTACGCCTTAACAAGGTCCACTTTGCTCAAAAATTGTGCGGCCGTCGAGGCGGGATGTAAAATCCTGGATGTGAGGTAGAGGATAGCTGTCGTGAACAGTCTTGGCGTTCAACGCTCGATCGTCCCCACAAGGACGCCAGTCACCAGGATCACGCTTTGGCGCCAAATGCAGCGGGGAAGCCCAAGCGCTTGACGACGGGCGGATAATGCCGAGCTGCAGCATGTGGTCAAACTCCCGTTTAGCAATAGCTAGGTGGTCTCCGAACAGGCGGCGTGGTCGAGCGGCTGCCGGTGGACCCCGGGTGACGATGTGGTGTGTCACCGTATGTTTAGGTGGCTGAGTGAGGTTGCACGGTTTAGTTAACTCCGGGAAACTCGCCAAGATTTTTTTGAACGGTGAGGAAGGTATCAGCATGCGGATGGCCATTGGAGCGATGTCGGACAGGACTCCCGAGATGGAGAGACGAGTCTTACCATCTATGAGGTGGCGCCGCCGCACGCTGACGTCCAAATCTAAGTATGAGAGGAAGTCCGAGCCAATGATCGGTTGAACCACGTCTGCGATGACGAAAACCCACCGGAAAATGCAGCGAAGGCCGAAGTCAAGGGTGAGAGATCGGAGCCCATACGTTGCTATAGACGAGGCGTTGGCAGCACGAAGCACTTGCCCCTGTGACTTTGAACGATCAGCCTTAGTCGGGGGCACAACGCTAATTTCCGCGCCCGTATCTATAAGGAACCTGGCGCCCGATAGCTGGTCCGTGACCATGAAAAGGCGGCTGGGACGAGAACGGAGATCACACGCCGCCGTCAGTGATCCCGGCAGGCGTTTCCCTGCCACGAACATGGGGGTGTACACTTCGTGGCTCGGTGTCGGAAACATCGGTGGTACCAGCAGAGGGGTGGAGGGCTGGGACTCCGAGCATCTCGTGTGCGTGGAAGAGCTCGACGACCGGAACGAGGCGAACGAGTCTCCTGCAGGGGGCTCCGGAGTGCGGCAATGGAGGCGGCGAGTTCGTCGATGCGGGCCTCAAGGCGCGAAATCGCTGTGTCTGCTGGTGGTAAGACAGCGTTGACAGATGGGGAGGTCGCTTCATGAACCTGATCGGCGAGCTCCGCCAGGCGGTCGAGATTGACGTCGCCGGCCGCCGCGAGGACGAGGCGGATTGGCTGAGAAAGGCGTTGGAGGAAGAGCTCGCGAAGCAACGCTGAGTGGGCAGAGACGTCGTGTTTCCCAAGAAGCTGTCGCATTCGGCGCAGTAGTTGGGAGGGGCGCCTGTCGCCAAAGTCCCCCTATGCAAGGAGCTGCTGTAGGCGGACGCGTTCCGAAGGCATGAATCGTTCCAGCACCTTGGTTTTAAGGTGCTGATATGGCGTAGTGTCCGAGGGGTTGGAGAGGACGCCGGAGAGCTCGCTGGCAACGTCAGGAGGAAGGACGGAGGCTACGTGGTAGTAGCGTGTCGTTTCCGAGGCGATGCGGTACAGGGAGAATTGCGCCTCGACCTGATGAAGCCAAACTTGCGGGTCCTGTGGCCAGAAAGATGGGAGACGCAGTTGCACGGCCGAGACGTCCTGCGGACGTGAAGCTTCTTCGGTTGAGGGTGCATTCGAGTCAGTCATTGTCTTCGTCCGGGTCACCACTTGTAGGCTTATGCCACAGGAGCGAAAGAGAGACACGCCTGAACGATAACCGATGTCAGCCCGGAGCCCGGAACGTGAGCCGTGGCTTCACGTGCCACGGCCTAGCGCCTTCTTTATTTTCTTCTGTCGCCATCGCGCGCTCTCCGGTTTGCGCGCCGCCCAAACGAGGGCGCTACAGGGCCCTCCGTGTACGCCTTCGGCAAAGCCTCGAGGTGAGCTGACAACGCCGCTTACACATCCAGCTATACTCGGAAGGCACGCGCCGCTCTTCGCCTATTCTAATAATCAGCTTCCCGGAACTAGTGTGATACAGCACTATATTGCAACCGATAACCATCCGCTGGTGTCCATATCATTGTGTAGATACGCTGAACAAAGCGGAGTATAATTCACAAACAGGTGCAGGAAATGCTTACATCATTAAGCTGTCTTTTCGCCCATGGGCAGTACCTGTCGTTTTAATCCGTAAAGAGGACGGCAGTCTTCAATTTTGTGTCAACAACTGGGAGTTGAAAAACACACAATACTAGACTCGTACCCCCTTCCAACATAGACAATGCTATTGACACTCTACGAAATGGCAGTTTATTTTCTTCACTAGATTTAAAATCAGGGCATTGGTGGATAAAGAAGGCTAACGAATATAAGTTGAAAACAGCCTTCAGGACACCATCTGGCTTATACAAATTTAACCTAATGCCTTTCGGTCTGCGAATAGCCCCATGTACGTTTAAGCGTGCAATAAACACGGCGTTGGGAACACTGATAGACCATGTCTGTGTCGTTTACCTCGATGACATTCTAGTAATTGGGGAAACAGAAACACAACATCTGCAAAATCTCGATGAAGTACTGTGGAGGTTGCGTAAATCTTGGTTTCGATTGAACCACGAGAAGTGTCAGTTCGAGATGTCAACAATATTTTATCTTGGTCATACCTGAACGCATAGGCGGCGTGGACAAATATATCGTGCGAACTTCAATGAAACAACTCGAGGTATTCCTAGGAATGGCGACTTATTTGCGAAAGTTTGTGCCGAACTTTGCGTCCACTGCTGCTCCCCTCACTGACTTGCTGACAAAAAGCATTTCATTTAGATCGGGTCCTTCTCAGGATAAAACGTTCCGAACCATCAAACACTTGCTTACACAAATCCCAGTGCTGTCCCACTTCTATGAAGATCGGGCGACTGAAAAGCACACAGCTGCGAGTCAAATTGCTTCAGGGGCAGTTTTTTTAAAGCGTTACACAGGTGGACACGGACATGTTATCTCCTACGCCAGGCGTAAACTCTCAGGTGGGGAACGTCATGACCATTCGATTGAATGGGAGTGTTTGGCCGTAGTGAGAAGTGTGGACGAAAATTACCGCCACTAATTGTTTGGCCGACCGTTCTCAGTGGTAATGGACAGCTCTTCAATTGTTTGGATGGTCTAAAAGCAGCACCTAAAACTCAAGGTTGCCCGAGGAAGTGCGTGGCTCCGGGAGTACACGTACGACATTCGTCACGATGCTGTAGCGCAAAATCAGCTTGCGAACATGTTATCACGCAATGCGATCGACAAAGCCTCCCCACGGAATCGAGAAAGCTGGATTATATTTTTTCAACAGGATCAGACGAAGGCCCAACGCATCGACAAAGGTATCGCATTCCTTATTGATTTCATTAGGAATATGAGACAGAATGCCAAGCTTGTTTTAGGGCATGGTACGTTGTATCTTCGTCACTGGGCTGATAAGAAAGACGAACGACATCTTCTGGTGATTTCAGGCCCCTTACGATTGAGTACTTAGCGTGCAATTTGTGATAGTCCCGAAGGACGACATGTTGGCTATCGAGCCACTTTACGCAAGGCCTAACAACAATTTTCTGGCCTGAAATCTACAAAAAAGTAGGCTTGTAAGAACCCAGACGCAAAGTGTGTCAACGAAACAAACGACGTCCGGCCCCGCCATGGTGGTCTAGTGGCTAAAGTACTCGGCTGCAGACCCGCACGTCGCGGGATCGAATGCCGGCTACGGTGGCTGCATTTTTGATGGAGGTGAAAATGCTGTAGACCCATGTGCTCAGATTTGGGCGCACGTAAAAGAACCCCAAGTGGTCGAAATTTTCGGATCCCTTCTCTACGGTGTCTCTCATATTCATTAGGTGGTTTGGTATGTTAAATCCTACATATCAATCTATCAACAAACGACGTCAGGGAACTCAACACAAATTCCTCACGCCCATTACGCCTCCTGAGACAATGTTTCACACCCTAGGCATATATCACATCGAACCCCTACCAGTGTCGACCACGGGTAATCGGTATATGATACTCACGGTGGAATATTTGTTCGTAGAGGTCTTGGTCGCGCCTTTGCTTTTTCTGAGCAAAGTTGACAAACTGGCTGATTATGATTTGGAGGGCAAGGTTCTAAAAATATTTATATATGTTGATTAATATCTCACTTTGGGCCTAAACACGGATTAACACACGTTCACCAAAAGAGTGATAAAAGCATTCAGAAGAAGTGTCAAAGGCCTAATTTTAACATCTGAACAACCCACTGATAACTGATTGCAGTTCCTACACTTGAACCTTATTTTAAAAAAATCATGTGTTTTGGCAGTATTCTCCTAGAACAAAGAAGCTCGTGCTGCAGTACACTGCAGCCCATTCAAGGATAGTAAAATAGCATATTTTACTATCCTATAGCATTTACTATCCTATAGCTATAGCATATTTTACTATAGCAATGGGGCGTTTCAATTCAGCCCTGCAAAAACGTGCAAGCACAAGTTAAATGATTCTCTTTTAAAGCAGAATGTAAAGCTTGAAACGGCTGGATACCCTAATTTGGCTCTTCTTACTGTAAGCGAAAAGTAATTAAAGTAAATGAAATTCGGAGAGAAAGAGAAAAAAGCTAAGATACAAAGAAAATTTCGGTAATCCCCTACGTGCATCGTTTTCCTCGTAAACTGAAGAAAGTGGCAGCTAAGTATGGTTTCAAGGTAGCATTCTCAGCAAAGAACAAAAAATAAGGGACGTGTGTTCGGCTATCGCAAAATTCCGTCCGTACCTATATGGACGCACGTTCGCAGTCATCACAGACCACCACGCACTCTTCTGGCTGTCAACCCTTAAGGATCTTACAGGAAGACATCGGGCGATGGGCATTGCGATTGCAGGAGTACACGTTCTCTGTAGTGTACAAATCTGGCAAGCTTTACAGCGATGCCGACTGCTTATCTATACACCCTTGGTCCACCCAACCCCTTTGAGTTGGAAACTGATGCCAACATCCTAGCGATAACAAATTTCTGCAAATAGCCGATGATCAACGCCGAGATCCATCAATGCAATCGATGAATCAGCGTCATCGATCCGGCACAAAGACTCGTCACCGAGCCTGTTTTTGCTTCAAGACAATGTTTTGTACCACCGCAACTTACAGCACGATGGCACGGAACTTTTGCTCGTCGTTTGAAGTTATCTGCGCAAGGACATCTTGTAAGAACTTCACAACGCCCCAACTTCCGGACATTTAGGAGTCTCCAGCACTTATGACCACGTCAGCCCACGAGTATTTTGGAAGGGCCTTTATCGTTCCGTTTGCCGCTCCGTTGCAGAGTGTGACCTGTGCCAGCGTCGGAAGAAGACTACGTCTCTCCCTGGCGGTAACCTTCAACGTATTGAAGTCCCAGCCGAGCCGTTTCATCGGGTGGGTTTGGATTTGTTAGGTACCTTCCCAACATCGGCAACGGGAAACAAATGGATAGCAGTGGCTACGGGTTATGTCACTCGGTATGCAATTACTCGAGTGCTACCGACCAGCTGCGTGACTGACGTCGCAGGTTTTCTACTCTATGACATCATCCTTCAGCATGGCGCTCCTTCTCACCTACTCACGGACCGTGGCTGCTGCTTCCTGTCTCGTGTGGTTGACGACCTCCTTAGATCCTGTGTTGTACGTGGCACAAATTTACGATTTCTTACGATCATCAGACTAACGAACTTTTACGGAATGCCTCAACCGCACACTAACGGGCATGCTTGCTATGTATGTTTCTGACGACCACACCGATTGGGACACTGCCCTTCCGTTCGTAACCTTCGCCTACAACTCGTCGCGTCATAAAACTGCCAGCTACTCACCATTTTATCTTCTCTTTGGCCGTGATCCCTTACAACTTTTCAATACCCTGCTTGCGCAAGACCTTCCGTTCACCACTTCGTACAAACAAGATGCCATCTCCCGTGCTCTCATCGCACGTACAGTAGCCCGCACCAAGTTCTCATTGTCCCTGAAAGCACTAACGTCGCTCTACGGCAGCAGACCTAGAGATGTCGATTTTTCTCCGGGCTCTATCATGCTACTGTGGCTCCCATTCTGTCGTGTCGGCCTCTGCGAGGAGCTTTTATCGCAATTATTTGGGCCTTACTGAGTTCTGCGCCAAGTCATACCTGTCACCTATGAAATTTCTCCTACTACAAACCCCACGGTTACATCCAAAAGTGACATTATGCATGTTTCTCGCCTGAAGCCCTATCACAGTGACTCTTTCGTCTAATAACAGCAGGGCGGTGCTTTTCCGCCCGGGCTAATGTCACGGGTATGAAAAGTTACCTCAGGCACGAGCGCAGAAATGACGCAGAAGGGATGAGGATGACGATGCTGTTGGAGGGCCGTGTCTGGACTGTCCTGTTGTCCTTCATCCTTGCGCAGTTCGTGCAGTGTTATAGCCCAACCGGCGTTAAATTAATAAATACTCCCTGTTGCAATATATTTTGTGTCGTTATTGAATAAAAGTCAGTTGTTAGTCCGCGCTACTCCTTGTGTCTTTATCGTATATGTCTTCGGGTGTGTGCGCTTAAGATTCAATATGCAATGAAGTTCGGTTTAGACTCGAAGGCGAAACCCCCATCCTCCCGCCGCCAGACAATGCACCGGAAAGACGAGCTTCTTTCACATGGCTTGGATTTCGGATGCACACATTTGCCAGGTCCCTCCAGTTTTGCCTCCAGTGCCATGGGGAGGATGTGGCTTCAGGCTCAGTTTCGTGAAAAGATCATATTCTCGAAGTAGGATCCCAGCTCCACGGGCTTGTGACCAGAACTTGTCGACTAGCTTCGCTCGTCTCTTATGACGATCTTTGGTTGCAGAACTTCTCGATGGTTTTCCAACTTATGAAGAATGGTTCGACAACAGACAACACACGACACAAACAAGTGCCCTTGTTTACGCGGCATTAAACTAGACACAATATAGTACAACTTATACCTAGCTGCGTGTCTATCGGAATTTTTTTCCCTCCACATCAAGAGGCACATGTGGGAAACAAAACGCTTAAATTCAGAACTCAAAGTTTTTCTCTTGCAACAACGCAATGAAGCAGGATACAACATAAAATTCGCCCCTTGAGATCACTCTGGATGGGAGTGCTCAGATAAGGCCGTGGTGCGGAAAAAAGTTTGTTCCGACTTACTATCGAAAGCTTGAAAGGCAGAGAAGGTATTAGCTGAAAATTTGCCTGTCTTGACGTTTAGATTTCCTTTCTTGTAAAGAACGCCTAAGTTGTGCTGTTGGAGTATCATGCTCCACCTCAGTAAACGGCCACTTTTAGGTGACATGTTATTCCACCCGGTTAGAGGACAGTGGTCCGTTTCGACCATAAACCTCGAACTGAAAACTGCAGACATAACAGGCTAGCTTTTGAACGGCACACACGAGGCAAGCGCATGCCTTTTCAGAGGTATTGTATGCTTCTTCCCTGCAGCTCAGTTTTGACTTAAATACAAAACTTGCCTCTCGTGACCAGCGCTTTCTTTCTGGCACAATATAGATAACATAACGCGATCACTCGCGTTGCATTGAATGACAAAGCCCTTCGAAAAGTTGGGTGCCATGAGAATGGGCTAAAGGCTTACTCCGCTTGCAAAACACATTCTCTTTCTTTTTTGAGTACCACTCCACTTTAATCAGCTCGGACTTTCGAAGTGCGTCAGTTGATTGAGTGACTTGTAGGTTTAACGTCCCAAAACCACCATATGATTATGAGAGACGCCGCAGTGGAGGGCTCCGGAAACTTGAACCACCTGAGGTTCTTTAACGTGCACCCAAATCTGAGCACACGGGCCTACAGCATTTCCGCCTGCATCGGAAATGCAGCTGCCGCAGCCGGGATTCAATCCCGTGACCTGCGGGTCAGAGCCGAGTACCTTAGCCACTAGACCACCGCGGCTGGGGAAGTGCGCCAGTTAGAGGGCTGGCAATGCTAGAGTAGTTTTGAACGCAGTGCTGAAGCGTCCCGTTAGGTCGGCATGGCCGGCGTAAACCTTCAGGCAAAACACCTCGCCGCACCCTACGTGACATTTAGCAGGTTTCGCGGTAAGACCAACTTCATTCAACCTGTTCAGCGTGACTCATAAATACTGTACATGTTCTTCCCATCTGTTTGAGAAGACGGCGATACTGTCAAGATACGGATGAACGAACTCGGAGACGCCATCAAGAACACGGAATATTAAGGCTGAAAAATGGCAGCATATCCACGGAGTGAATGATGGATAGTGGGGCGAAGCATTCATCCGTCCATTCGTTGTTGCTTCCGTCCATCTATGCGTGCATCTGTGTAGCCGCCCGTGCGTCCATCCACCCTTTCGTGCGTGCGTCTGTTCGTGCGTCCGCACGTTCGTCTGTGCGTCCGTCCCTGCTTTCGTCCATGCATCCGCTCCTGCGTCCGTTCATGCGTCCATCCGTCTGTGCAGCCATCCGTAAGTCCGTCCATGCTTCTGTCTGTGTGTCCGTTCATCTACCTATTCAACACTTCAACTACCACCATCTCGCATTTTTTCATCATATATTCCTCATATAGAAGCACCGCCATCCAGCGGACATTCCAAGGACTGAACGAGAGGAGGCACACGCACACTTTCTTACGGCTTGCGCTCCGTGTCTACTTCCCACCTTTAACCACCTCGAGTTCAAGGTATAAACTAGTTCACTGTATTCATGGCACTGCGGCCCAATGCTCGCTAAACCTTTCTAAAACCTAAGAGGTTACGCCCAGCGAGTATAACGTATACCAACCTTCTGTTATCTTCTGTCCGTTGTTGAAATATAAAAAATGCAGCGTACGCGTCAACTAAAAGCCGAATCTTCCTGTCTCTCATTCCCCCTTAGCAGCCAGTGGCATGTACGTTGAACAGTATGTTTTATTGTTCAACAACGCACAGAAGAAATCTCTCACCGGCACCACTTTGTAGGTCAAATTGTGATACTGGGTACACACTACGACTACTACTACGACATCAAGGGACGAACGGGTGCCGCTATAAGAAGCTTCGGCGTTCCAGTCTTCAACGCGGTCAGCATTCCGGCGGCGTTGCTACCGGGTGTTCACTCGCAACTTTGCCAGCCAGTTTTTTTAAGGCCTGATCTCATCGTCGTCGGCCCCTGCCGGGACCAGCGAGGATGGCGTCATGGCCGGCGGCGCTCCCCCTCAAGGAGCACTGCTTCAACTTCACCATCCCGGAGAAGACGGCGTCCGTCAACGAGATCATCGATGGCCTCGAAGACGTCATGGGAAGTGAAGGGGTGCTGTTCCCGCAACACCTCGGAGCTTCGAAGTTGCTAGTTGCGGCTCGGTCGGCTACACAAGCAACCAAGTTGATGGTAAACCAAGGATTCAAGTTATAAGGTCACAAGGTACAAGTTGAAGCAGTCGGGGCGCCAAGCATACAAGTCAGTGTGTTCCGCCTCCCGCCGTACGTGTCAGATGACACAGTTATTTTAGCTCTTCAGCCTTACGGAAAAGTGAAGGGTATCACATTTGTTACTTTGCAAAGGCATCAATCAAAGTACACTGGTACCCGCATCGTCCGATTCGAGATGGCCAAGCCCGCCCCTAACTTCCTATCAATTCAAGGTCACCGCGTGATGCTCGAGTATTGTGGTATGCGCAGCGTGTGCGCACGCAGCAGCAGAAAAGGTCAGGTTGCGGCTACTTGCACAACACCCTTCTGTCAACGATGTGGCACCTTCGGTCATACATCTGAGGATTGTGTGTCCAGGTGTAAGCGATGTAATGGGGACCACGCGACGAAAGATTGATTCCGTCCCAAATCATACGCAGACGCAGCGCAGGGCACCTCACAGTCACTGAAAAAATTCCCAGAACTTGGAGAGAGTGTTTCGAAGAGAACAACCAAAATTGAAACCTCCAGGCACATGGAAGTGTTGCATCGCAAAACCAAGCCACGGCCACAGAAGATTCCAGATTATTGGGATGAAGACAGCGCTACCGACAAAGAATTTTATGACGCCAAGACAGCAGACGCCAGCGGCGTTGATGCCGCGTCACCATCCACAACGAGTGACAACGACGTTTCTGCACTGACTGGGGACAGCGCCGCATTGCCATCTCCCACAACGTCGTCAGAGGAGTCCAGCAACGCTGTGGAGACGCCGAGTGCGTCTGTTAAGTCTTCATCAGAGGAGCTCAAGGCCACAGAAAACGAACAATCCTCGAACGCATCACCGCTGGAGGAAGCGTCCCAAGCATCTCGGAGCGCTCGCCAACCGGGAAAATCGCTCCGACCTTCTGAGGAAACAAGTGCAAGTGACGAGCTCCATGAACGGTCACCTGTGGGCCTGGAAGGTAGCGTGAAGACGACGCCCACGAAAGAAGTAAACACCACATCTTCAAGGAAACCTAAAACGCCTCGCACACACGCTGTACAGGCCCAAGAAGAAGCGTCCGACAAGACATCCAGACATCGTAGGAGCCGGTCACCATCACAAAAATTAAGGAGTGACAGATTTTCGCAAGCTTCCCGATCGGTATCTTTGTCTCCTGAAAATACTTGTTCTCCCGACAAGTTGTCTAGAACCACAAACTCTCAGCGTCGCACCGAGCCTGGTAGTTCAAGCAGTGGAAGTGATGTCACCACTTCCGGAACACCCAAAAAGCCCCGAGTGGATTCGCCAAACCGAGATCCATCACCTGATGCGGGCGAGGAATCAATGTTTTTTTTGTGCTGCCCACATCCCATCTTTCCGCTTCCTGTTGCCTGTACCGTTGCAATGCTTGCTTCCCAGCCGTAAACCACTATGCATTTGTTGTCTCTAATGCATGCGAAATGTTTATTATTCCATATGTTACTGTCACTCACGATAGAACTTTTATGTGCCAATTTGTGAGCTCTATGCTGTGGCGGCTATGTCCTTTTATGGTAATTGCATCATGTGAGTTACGTTGCATGCTGCGTGTACTATTTCTGTTATTATTGGTGTTGCTTACTGGGTCCGGTATATCTGTGCCTGTGAGTAAATCTCAGCGCCAGGCCTTCCAGTATCATCACCTTGACCTCATCCACTGCCGCTTGACACAGGAGAGGCCGTGCTGTCCCCTTACGCTTCGCTGTTAAAAAAAGAAAAAAACGATTGTTTCCTTTCTCCCTAAATTTATTTTAAATAGATAGGCTGTCTTTCATGACTTTTAATGTTCGTGGTTTCAAAGATCTTCTAAAACAACAGGAGATTATGAACTTTGTGCGCTCGCTTGGGGTCGACGTGCTTTTTCTGCGAGAGACCAACTTTCGAACGCCGCACGACGTCATGACCTTCCGTACTAGATTTTCGGTTGAAGCCTTCTTCTCCTTAACGCAGATGCAGTCGCGTGGCACCTGTGTCGTGTTTCTCAATCCGAAGTTCTGGCGGGGTGCGCATTGCCTCTTCGATGCAGAAGGCCGCGTTATTGCGGTGGACATGTGGATAAATGACCAGAAAATCCGATTCACCAACTTTTACGCGCCCGTGGATAGGTCTTTTGCCAATGAATTTTTTTAGAGGTGCCAGGTCATTCCTGCTAAATTCAGCACAGTGCGTGTTGTTAGGTGATTTCAACTGTGTTTTTGATTCAACTCGAGATGTCCGAGGCCCTAGTCAAGGACAAAGCCCATAACTTTCAAAATAGTTGCAGAAAATATGTTGAGTTGAAGCTGGTTGATGCATGGACAACGCTTCAGGGGAACACTTTTGGAGCCACGCGCGTTCAGGGTACGTCTCGGAGCAGGATTGACAGAGTCTATATTCATAACGAGCTCGTTGCAAGTATGGAGACATGCGATGTCATTTCTTTAGCGCCTGGGCAACGCAAGATCAGCGACCACATGCCAGTGCTGTTCACCTTGAAGGCCCAGCTGGGAAGACATTGCTCCAAGTTGTGGCGAATGGATCCATCAATTTTAAATGATGATGTTTCAGAATCTGAAATGCGCATGAATATCTATGCGTCTTTGGAAGACATGTCGCAAATTACGCCGACAGCATAGAATCTCTTGAAGGCCAGATGGCGTGTGATTGCACAGGAGGCCGGAAAAATGCGCCATGCACGTCTAACATCACCAATGAATGAAACATTGAAGCGTATTCAAATCATTGAGCGCGCAGGTAATCTAACCTGCGCAATTCAAGAGTACATAGGGGCCAAAAAGGCTAAATACGACCTCTTGTTGAGGGCAAGGTCCGGGGCTTTTGAATGCGCAGAGGAACTGCACCTGCCTACGGATGAACTAGATAACTTGGCATGCGCACAGCGAGTAGAGGTAAGAAAACACCAGCCCTGTATTATCGGTGCAGCACGGACAGAGTGTGGGAGCATCGTCACAGATCAGATCAATCGAGAAGGTCTTGAGGGCGCATTTTGAAAGGCTCTGCTCTGTATATTATCGCTCTAAAGACAGCAACAAGCATCAAAGAATCGCAGACTTTTGTGAAGGCTCGCCCACGCTGTGTCCTGAGGTGTCTGATATGCCCTGCGCTGAGGCGACGAAGGATGAAGTTTGGCAAGCCTTGAGGAAAATGAACACTACCACGGCTCCAGGTTGAGACGGAATACTGACGGGGTTTTATATAACTTTTTTGACGTTCTAAGCGACGCACTTACTGACATGGTTAACGGGTTCATTGTTGATGGGCAAAAGCCGAGGTCTTTCAATGAGGGCCGTGTAGTCTTGCTGGCAAAGGAGGGCATGGATCCTGACGATCCACTGTCATGGAGGCCGATTACCCTCCTCAACACGGACTACAAACTTGTAGCTACCATCCTTGGCTTGAAGCTAAAACCTTTTCTGTCCAATATAGTGTCACCCACCCAAACGTGTGCAGTGCCGGGTAAGTCAATTTTTCAAACAATTACTCTAATAAGATATTTGTTCTACTATGTCAACGCCAAAAACGTTACCGGTGCTTTCGTGTCATTGGACCAAGCTAAGACCTTTGACAGGGTTGAACATGACTACCTATACTGCGTACTTATAATGTTTGGTTTGCCTGAGCAGTACGTTCGTTGTTTAAAGCTTCTATACACCAACATGACCAGACGACTTCTCATCAACGGCGTGGAGACAGCAAGCTTTCCAGTAACGAGAGGTGTTCGCCAGGGATGCCCAATCACACCGGTGCTCTTTGTTCTTTTCATAGATCCTCTCCGTAGGAAAGTGGCAAAGTGCCCTAATATTCAGGGCTTTCCAATGACAGGTCTGGAGTCAGTTAGCATCACTGCTTATGCGGATATCTCTGTGTTCGTGCGAAAGCAAGCCAGTTACCGCACTTTCTTGGAGCTGTTCGAAGAGTATGGTAATTTATCGGGTGCTTTCCTGAATTCGGAGAAAAGCAAAGCCTTTCGTTTCGGTAGCTTTCACGGCTCTTTGTCGAGTGGTATTCAATACGTTGATGCCGTAAAAGTCCTCGGGGTATACTTTCAAGACGGGGAGGTGGCCACAATAAATTGGGAGAACGCTGTCCATAGAGCCACGCAGGTCTTTGCCGATGCCACTGACTTCAATTTGTCACTTGACGCCAAAGTGACCGTGGTGAAAACCAAGCATGCGCACATGCTTTTTATATCGGGCACATTGCACTCATACCCAAACTATTTGCGAGCTGCCTTGCGTCATTGGTTGGAGCATTCCTATGGGACAGTAAGACACCAAAAGTTCAAGAAAAGTTTCTGAAGCTCCCAAAAAGTTGTGAAGGACTCAGTCTGCCAGATGTTGCGACATTCACAAAGGCACTTGCAACTAAAACAATTCACAAATTGTTTCAGGACAATGACTATCCTGGCCGTAGCTCATTGCTGTATTGGACCGGAACTCTTGGAGCCGCATTCACGTCAGAAAGGTACCGAGGACCTCAAGCAGAACACCCACATGCCTTTTATAAGGCAGCAGAGGGCCTCAAGCGTTCGGTTGACGGTGACGCCACCCAAGAATACTTTGCAAATCTCGCATCCGCACACATTAGCAAAATGTTATACAGTCGCTCAATTACTGACGACGAAAAACAGAGATGGAGGCCCAGCAAGTGGAAGAAATGGCGGAACAACCACATACCGAAAATAGTTAGAGAATTCAAGTGGCTGCGGTGATGGGACGCGTTGCCCACTCGTCAGAGACTGTCAAAATGAGGCGTCGTTCCCGAAGACCACTGCCCCAACTGCGGAAAAGAGAAACGATCCACCACACGATGTTTGAATGTGTAGCGGCCAAAGGCGTGTGGCACGTCATGCGTCGTCAATTCGGAGTGTCGATTCCTTCGAGCCAACAACGCAGAAGGGGCTTATTTGAACAACTCGTACTGTACGTCAGAGTGTTCGTCTTGTGGCGTCGCCACTGTATGGCCGAAGCACGGCGATGACCCCAACGAGCTCCATACCCAGCGATACAGAAGATTAGAATGATCATGGTTCGGTACCTTACCGAACAGATTGAAACTCAGGGTGAAGAGGCATTTATCAGAAGGTGGCATACACGTTTTTTCGGAATTCGGAACGGGAATATTGAACTTCCTTTACTGCCGTTTTAACTCGGGAAAAAATGCTTCTCGTCGCACGTAATATGTGAATCTGTTCCAATATACTGCTTTTTTTCACGTTTTTTTCTCCTTGTTTTTTTGAGTGATTCGTGATCTGTGAGAATATAGGAAGTGCTGTGTGTTACACCCTGTCTATGCTTTCTTGTTTGTGCACGCCACTGAAGTGATTTTGTTACACCAGACAGTTGTACTCACCTGAAACGTTGTTACCAGTTTGCAATAAACTTCCCTGTTTCGCCTCTAAAATATAAGGGCACATTTTAAATCCAAAGCTCCACTTAAGCGTACAATACGTTCCTGTGAATAGTAGAGTGTGCGTTCAAAGTGCGCGCCTTCGGAAAGTGCATGTCGCAAAAAAACAAACAGAAGAAAACAGAGTGCACGCGCGGTGCTGCCTAGACAACAACGATGACGACGGCAGAGAAGACGTCGCATGCGCGATGATGCGTGGCACCCTGTGAACAAAATAAAAGATAAGGTAAGCAATGATCATAGACCACGTAGATTTCAAGGCCCAATGGCTGGGTACCACGAAAGTACAGAAGCTCCAATCGGGACGAGACAAGTGGGCCAGAGCGGAAGTAGTAGCCTGAGCAGAGCAGCTCAAGGAGAGTTTGAAGAAGACAGGGCAAGCGGAAGGTCGTCACTGGACCGGGCGCTGAAGAGCGGCCGTCGGGCGTCGGACCCTAGCCTGCAGGACTTCAACCGGCCGGGGCCTCCTGCCGTCGTGTTCCCGCTCGAGAAGAACGTGGCCATCCAGTCCTGAACTCCTATACCCAGGGCCTGCGGAGTTTAGTTCCAACAGGCGAGCAACAGCCGTCGGGCTACGGGCCCGAGCTGTGCACCCAGCTGCTTGACCAGGTTGACCCTGGTTCCCGGATGCGTCGCCACCAGCCTGTGTTCTCTCGTCACCGACAGGTCCACACTGCTAAAGCCAGAGCCACCACGTTCCGGTCTGGTTTCTCGACGTGTCGTCAGCAGCCAGCGTTCCTTCATCCCCGTCCTGCCTGAGTCCTGAAGGGAATCACCGCGTTCCGGTTTGCTCATCGTCGCCGGAATTCAGCGTGTAGGTGAGACCGAACAGATATCTTGCTCAGCCCCATTCGGACGGTATATTCAATTGAACACTTTGAACTTCTTTGTTGAGCGTTGATAGATGGATTTCTCCGTGTCCAGTTAACTGTGTATTAGTTTCGTTTTATGGCGGATTTTCGTCTTTTTACTTTTCAATTAAACTTCTTGTTTGAGTTTTGGTACAAACGGCTTTGTCTCTTCGTTAAGTCTCTAGTAGGTTTAAACCTTAGAGAGCTCTTCTTACTAAACATCTAAAAGAACCATGCAAGACAGTTCCCAATGGAGAAACGAACGCGGCATAGTGGGTAGCACGCTCTGTAAGCGGTACTTGCCAATACCCTCGCATGTGGTCGAACGTGGAAATGTAATTGGACTGTGACACAGTTTCTACCCTCTCCTCCACGTTTATTATCGGGTAGGTTTCGCCTTGAGTTACGGCGTCAAGACACCGATAATTGATGCATGGCCTCCGATCTTTTCCCGGCACTTCAACCAATATTACAGGGAATGTAAATACCCTCTTCAGTCACGAATTATGATGCTGTGTCGGAAACGCGTCAAATTTGTGTGGCATAATTCCAAGGTACTCAGTATTACATTCCAAGCAAGAAAATGAAGTAAAACGTTCTTCCATGTGACATATAGTAAGTAAAGTTAGTGAATACATAACTATCTAATTATTCTGCCACCAGTCAGATTCAGTGCTTGTACAATAGTAATTCGCTATTAGGCCCGAAATGAAGGCACACTTCGGTTTTTGGTTCTATTTGTTTTGACAGAAGAAAAACTTTTCACGTTGGTCTTGGAATGCATCACGTCGAACAATGGTCATAACATGGTAGTACATCCACCAAAGTTACCCTCTGAAGAAAGAGAGAGCATAAGGAGAAATGCAGGGAGGTTAACCAGGGCTGAGCCCCGGTAGGCTATCTTGCACTGGGGACGGGTAGAAGGGAAGGAAGGTTATAGAGGAAGAGAAAAAAAGGTCATTGACTGGGCCAACGCGTAATAGTTTCACAGCACAAACGATGAAACTGGCCGGTGTCTTTGAGAAAACGCAACAGTGCTTTCGTTGCCTTTCGTAATTGGGATGGGCAGTGCCATGATCTCAATATTTTCTCCATAGTGAAATTACTTCTGTCCAGTTGATTTATAACACTGCGCAGGTGACGCCTCTTGTTTGTGTATGCCGGGCCGTAACATAAGAGGTGTTCAATAGTCTCATCGACGGTGCAGTCGTTGCACTCCGCGCTGTCGGTCATCCCAATCCCAAATGAGTAGGCATTGGTGAAGGCTACGCCCAGAGGCTGACCGCAGAACACTGTACTTTCTTCTCTAGAAAGACCAGAGGGTAGCCGCAGTCATAGAGATGGGTCGAGCGAATATTTTCGGTGATGTGCGAACTGTGATAGAAATATGCAGCATGATCAAGGTAAATAAGCACCAGCTTTCCCACTCAGGGGGCCTGTACGACTGTGCACACTACATTTTGTTCCATTTGATGAAACATATGGTGCATGACGTGCCATTAAAATTGGCTTCTCCATTTGTACACACCGTGGCTGAAAGAGGTATAATCACTCTCACCCGGTATTATGACTCCCAACTCCAGCATTTTATCGATCTCCTGTCTCATGATCTGCTTTTACACACGCGAACATCAATGTGGCATGCTACGGATTGGTTCCTCACAGGTTAGCTCGATATCGTCTTTAACCACCTTCGTGTTTCCAGGACGGTCCGAAAACACGTCTTTAAACTCGGAAACAATCCTCCCCATGTCCTCCTTCTGAACTTCACCTAACCTTGGCTACAGGTCGAAATTTCTGCTCTTTCTTGTGAAGCATCGACAAGCAGATTTACAACCATGTTGTTTTATCAAGTTACTGTGGGAAATTTTCTTCGGCCACCTTCCTAATTTCGCTTCACGATTGGTATCACAAAGCTTTAATATTATTTTGGCGGGTCCTTCCAATGAACCTGTTTTTTTAGATGACTGCAGCAACATAACCTGACTTCCCACTTCAAAGATGCGTTTTTTCGCCGATTTGCCGTAGTACACTTGCGACAACACTTGTGCAACCTTCATGTGGCTCTTCATAAAATCATTTGTTTTTCGAAGCCTCTGAAGGAGGTTAAGAACATACGCGACTACATTAGAGTCCTTATCAAATCCTTCCCAGGATTCGCGTAGTATTCACCATCGTGTTCCTAAACTCCGGCCATATACAAAAAAACTTTTTTACCTCGTCATATCTCTCTAACGCTTTTTTCGACCAGCATGTAATTACGTCATATGCTTCGCCGCGAAGTAGAGCTAACAGGTTCTGCGCCCAAAGAGACCACTCCAAGTCATTTCGCTCACAGACGTGTTCGAACTTGAGCTAATACATTCATGTCCTCACCTACTACGAACTGTGGCAGTTTGTCCCGAATTCTATGACCTGAACCATCGCCGAAGCTACGCTATAGGCGCGTACGAATACTGTAGGAGCGCAATGTCTATTCTTTTCAACTCGAGGTGCTCCTGTCTTTCGGTCTCCTCGCACTCGCAACGTTCTCGCCTTTCTGCTTTCTCGTACTCACGTTGTTCTCTTTTTTCGGCCTTCTCGCAGCGTGGTCTGATGTCCACCCAGGCCTCATCGACTTTCTCAGCCGTCACTCCCTCCTTCTTCGTGATCTCAAGGATCGCTTGCTTTCGTTTCACCTGGCTCAGGATAAGGCAGTTTCTCACAGATTTCGGTGAGTTTCTTCACTTTAGGGTTCTCCATTGTTCGTACTAGCTTCTCACTGTCTCCCTTGTATAGAATCTACTTGCGGTAGCCACTATAAATCTACTAGCAAGACGCACAAGCAACTTTTCTCACTACCGTGTTTACACTCTCCACACTAACTTTAGTTCCAAAGCACTCCGACTTGGCTTGAAACAATCAAAGCTTTCTCCAATGCTTCCCACAGTACTTCTTTATTTTTATTTATTTATTTATTTATTTATTGCATACTGCCAGCCACCTCTTGGTGGCCAAGGCAGGAGTGATACAAACTTTCATACTTGCAGCCACTTATAACACTATTCTTCACGGCGCAGAAATAAAATCACCACATAACAGGTTTGCGTGGAACATGAATACTCGGGTTACAGGAGCAACACAAGAGCGGTATAAAAATACAATCCAAATTTTTGTTCCTAACACGAAGTGAAAAAACATCATAAAAAGAATTGAAGTCTGCACATACGACCAGACAGCTTTTACTACAGACAGGCAGTGGCAGCTGATAAGAATGCGTCGGGCGCTGCGATGCTGGTGACGTCATGAGGTAGTTCATTCCAGTCGGAAATTGTTCGTGGAAAGAAGGAATATCGCCGAGAATTTGTTTTTGTAAGTGGCACCACTATGGTGTTATCATGCTTGTTCCGAGTTTTCCGCGATGTATTGTACTGCATGTAAGTGTTAAAGGCGAGTCCTGAGTGTCCGTTGACTATGTTATAAAGGAATTTTAAGCGATGTAGCTTTCTACGCGACTCCAATGTGGGAAGGGCGGATCTATTACGGAGTTCAGTGACTGAACAGTGTCTACTATACGCGTGGTAAATAAACCGAAGGGATTTATTTTGGACTCGTTCTAGTAAGTATATTTCAGTTTGTGTGTGTGGATCCCATACAACGTCAGCATATTCCAACAATGGGCGTACCAATGTAGTGTAAGCAACTAGTTTTGTTTTGCTGGTGCAGTGCCTCATGCGATGCTTTAAGAACCACAATCGCCGCAGTGCTGCTGATGTTATACCTTCAATATGAGTTTTCCAGCTCAAATTAGAAGTGATTGTCAGACCAAGGTATTTGTACTGGTTAACGGTTCTTATAGCAGTGTTGTTTAACATGTAAGTGAATTCCGAGGGATTTTTTTTACGTGTTATGGTCATCTTGACGCACTTTGCTATGTTGAGGCTCATTTTCCAGGAGTTACACCATGCTGTAACAACCGATAAGTATTCATTTAGGGTGGCGTGATCTGTTCTTGATTGAATGGGCAGGTACGCAACGCAGTCGTCCGCGAAAAAACGACACTGCACAGTAGATTCGGATGACATGTCATTTAGATAAACTAAAAATAAAAGTGGTCCTAGGACAGAGCCCTGTGGTACCCCAGAATGCACGGGAGCGGAAGAAGAATTTTTATCTGCTATCCGAACGTATTGGTGTCGGTGGGATAGATAACAATCAAGCCATCGAAGAATTCTTTCGTTGGTTAGGATTCGGCGAATTTTAAACATCAAATGGGAATGGGAAACTCGGTCGAAAGCTTTTTCAAAGTCTAAAAAAATCGCATCTATTTCTCCGCCTTTGTCAAGTGTTTTTAGAAAGTCATCAGTAGTGTGAATTAACTGTGTGGTGGTTGAAAAGCCTTGCCGGAAACCGTGTTGATTTGGGGAAAAAAAAAATGGTTACTCTCCAGAAATGAACTTAAGTGTTTGAAAAGGAAGTGTTCCATAACCTTGCCGGCTGTACATAACAACGAAATAGGGCGGTAGTTTTTCACGTCATATTTATCACCTGATTTATGAATGGGTACCAATTTACCCTTCTTCCAATCTACTGGAACTTCGCCTTGTAACAGGCTTTCCCTAAATATTAAGCCTAAGTATTTGGAACACCACTCGGCGTACCGATAAAGAAAAGCATTAGGTATTTCATCTGGCCCAGCTGATTTTTTTGTGTCTAGGTGAAGTAGAGCTGACAAGATGCCTTCATCTGTTATAATCAAGTCTGGCAGTTCGAGATTGTTTGCGTGGAAATCAGGAGGGGTGTCACCCGTTCGCAAAAAAACAGAAGAGAAGTAGTCGTTAAATGCTGTTGCTATGCAGCTGGCATCAGTCACGTCCGCGTCCTTGATTTTAATTTTTGTCACTTTCACTTTTTTGTCGGAGAGGTGCATCCAAAATTTTCTTGGATTGGTTGTGAGAAAGTTGTGCATTTTTACGTTGAAGAAATGAAATTTGGAGCTTTTAATCTTGTTGCGCAGTTCGGCGCGGAGGCTCGTCAGAGCAGCACTACGTGGTTGTGTTTTTGAGCATGACAGGCGTTTTATCTTGCGTTTTAGATGGAGTATGTCGCGCGTAATCCAAGGACTACGGCCATGTATTTTTTTCACTTTCTCCGGAACGAACGAACTTATACATTTGTGAATGGTTGTCTTAAAGTGCGACCATAGCTGGTTAACGTCACAGCGATTATGAAAATGTTTGTTAGTAATTTTGTCGTACTCCTCCTCTAGGAGGTCCAAAATACTTTCGTCCGAGGCAGTATTAAAATTGAGGAATCTAGATACTTGGGTGGCCGAGGGAGTACACAACATGTTGGTTTTAAATAATACTAGTTCGTGGTCCGATATACCTGGTACAACTTCAATTGTGTTGTTAAACTTGCAAACTACTAAAGCTGTGCTATAGCAGTCTGGTGAACTTAGGGGAAAACATCAGGCACTCACCGCATCGAGATAGCTGACGCCAGCCGATACCGCAGCTGCTATTCACTAGGGAGCTTTAGAATAGCACACCGCGAGCCCTTGTGGTGCGGTCGCTGCTACTGCGCATGCGTCGTACGCAAGTCGGCGTTCGCGTTCATTGACCGCACGCAAAAAAACCCAAATTGCGTGCGGTAATTGCGGTCCGCATGTGGCCTGAAAGCGCTGGTTTCGAGGCTACGGGAGGTGATGGCGGCCCGCATGTGGCCCGCAAGCGCTGGTTTCGAGGCTAGGGTGTCGCTGCGATCGTGCGTTGTGGATCGCAGTAGGGCAAACGCTGTTCTAAAACTCATATGGCGCCCGCTACGCCCGCAACGCCCGCAGCGCTTGCAAACGGAATTCTAAAACTCCCTATTGTCGGGTATTACTCTTGGGTAATATAGTCTCAGCTCGCGGCTTTTTCTGGGTAGAGCTCATAAACGAAGTGAACGAGGCGACGGTAAGTTAAGGCAAGAGTTATGTAGAGCATAAACAGAGGCACTACATATTCGGCACCATGGTCGACAGCTTAAGGCGCTCGCGTTAAGGTATTATGACGGGCCGGGATTTCTTCAGACGCGCTCCGACGATCTGATGCACTCGCCTGCAGCTTCTGGTCGCGCCTTTTGGTTGGGTTCTGTAGTAAGCCCCGGGGAATCCTTACGTCAGCAGCTCCCGATCAGGAACCACCACTGGATTGCACCCTTGGGTGAGTGGTTTCGCCATGGGTTGCGTAAGAAGCGCCGGGCTAGATGACATCGACTGACGGAGGAAGGAAAAAGAGGACAGGGCGTACCCAGGTGGCACGGCATGTGAAAAGTGTGGAGGAAATCATGTCATGGCGGTCATTCACTGGGCATAATTACGGCGTTGCTATGGTTACGTGTTGTGAAGTGTAGCTGATCTATCAGGAAGCGGCTGCGGCTGGCGGTGGCATGTGCGCCTCTGCAGGTCTCGTACTGAGCCGTGGCGGACAATATCCGTGCTCTCTGCTGCGTTATTGCTTACGCAGTGTTCTCCTGGCAGTTACTGTACTCCTAGCAACGTTTACAAAACCTTTTGTCCGCCAAAGGGCCTGAACAGTGCGTAGAATGAGTGCATATCTATTTGTCGTGCGGCGGATGACGCAAATTAAGCATTTGAAGGGTTCAGTGAAATTGCTTTGGGCACCATGTCAAATAAAAACGACGACGAACGTTTTGCAGGTCAGTGACGCTTGTGCTGTGCCCCTGCTTGAGACAATGGACGAAACTTTTGTGCCCAGCAAGAAGTATTGAGGACCATGTGCACATAGCGCAGTTTCGTGTTCGGTATGTGCGGCGCACGGCGGATTGTGTGGTATGTACAGCGCGTGAATTAATACCACACTCACCCTTGTCATTGCATCTAGCGCGCGTTATCTTTTACTGGCTTAGTTGTCGGCGAGCTATTAATATTTGAACCAAACGATTTTTCCGACAGGTGTCGCACTGGCTCAGCGTATTGAGCTCCGCTCCGATGGTTTTGGTTCGCCACGGCGCGCGCTGGGAAGAGGGTTTTCGTTCCGGAGAGAAAGTCACGTGTCTGCTTCACATTAAATGTAAACAAAAGAGGAGGATTTGACCAGTCACAATATGACCAACTTTCGATTTTACCATGGCTTTACAACGAGTGACGCCAGGGCCTTTCCTCAGTTGTTTGCTTTCTCTATGCGTCGAATACATCATCGGGCTGCAATCGGACCCGTGGGTGGAGGGACATGGAGGAAGAGATAAACTGAGGAGAGGCCGTCACATCACGTTTTGTGAAGCCGGGAGTAGGAAAGAGGAGAGGACTCCTCATTGCAATGGTTGGCACGCTACCCCAGCTTTACAGCCGATTTCGGACATGTCGATTTCAGACATGCCGATTTCGGACATTTCGGACAGCCGATTTCGGACATGCCGGGCGGCACCGCCGCCGCCATCTGATAGACGAGCTGGATAAGCGGAACATTTGTGCTGATTATGAGCAAACGTGCTGCGATACTCACCTGCATAGAGCCTGTGTGCCATTTACAGTCTCAATACGGTTCATTTTATGAATTGACAGTTCATTTGCAGCTTTGCACTTCGTGTTTATTCCGCTGAATGCGAGAGAGAAACGGGCCGAATTGGCCAGATAATCACCACGACAGGCTGTTTTTTTCTGCAGGTTGGGCAAGTTTGGGGTACAGAACATAACGTAACAGTAAATTGTTATTTATTTGTCTTGATATTTAGCCGGATGAAGACCTTCCGAATCATTATTTGCCATTTGTGTCATGGTAGGTGCGCACGAGTATCGTTCGCAGTAGGGCGGGTCGGCTGACTGTGACCATGTCGAAAAAAAATTGGGCCAAAGATGAGGTTACCGTGCGGAAGACGTAAACAAGAATCGATAATTCAAACAGTAAAATAATTTGCTGTGTCAGGAACGTCTAATGGACCTTCTTTGGGTCGGTTGTCGGCGGATATGCGCCACCTTCGAGGAGGCCCGCACCATAATTTTTGGTGGCCAAAACAAGACGATGACGATCATGATGATGATGATAATGTTTGTGGTCGTCCCCTTTGTATTGAGTGGGCACCTTGCGGTATCCTGACAGGAACAATAAAATAAATGAATTATGACAAAATTGCACATCACAAAGTTACAACAGGACCATGAATGTTACAATTGCTCACCGTCTTTCTGACCACCACACAGACAAAAAAGCTTTGCTTTTGTTGTTGATGTTGCTGTCAGGGGGGCGCATTGGTGGCTCGGCTGCCGCTTCCATCTGGTGCGTCGCAGCCATTCACCAAGCCAAGCGCCTCAGGTAGTGTGGCGGCATTTGGTTAATGAGGTGACAGACGTTTGCACTACAATGTGTTCAATGTTTTCTTCGTCCTCTCCGCTTGCGCCGCCCAGCCCAGTGCTGTCACCGAGTCTTTCAAAAGGTGTCTCCACCATAAAGCAGAGGCGCACGCACAATGAGGCACCCTACGGTGCGGTGGCGCCTACAGAGAGATTTTCTCAGCAGATGTCGTACGGAGGAAGTACAAAGGACAGAAGAAGAAACAAACAAGAAAGAGCGCCATTTTGTTTCCGTTCCTTTTTCTTCTTCTTTGATTCGTGCTTGCGCAGTACATCTTATGACCACGTGCGTTTATTGATTTCGTTTGGTGTCTTCAGGTTTTACCCAGAAATACTGCTAGTTATGTTAGGTGGTACAAGTTGCATTACATCGCTCAGAGAGACGGAAATCTTGGGTGCTTTCCAGCATGTGTCGATCTTCTCCGGCAGAGGAGCTTGCTTTACTGTGGCCAGGGCATCAAGACAGTGCGGAACGTGTGATAGAAATGCTTCTCAAAAATGGCTTCAAGAACGGACGCGGTGTCAGAAATGCATCTAGGCATTGGCAGTGATTATGAAAAAAATACCGCGTGCGTAGACGTCAGCGCCGCCACTCAGCCAATCGTTCGACTGCGCAGAACTGTCAGCATGATTGTCATGCTATCTTTTAAATGCGGAGCATTTCTTGGTCGCACAATGTCCTGCGTCGGGCGTCTGCTGCGATGTCCAAGCCTCCACTGCACATATGCCGTGTATCTTGCCGCATGCATGCGTCTCGTGCGAACTGTTTGCTCAGCCCGCACCCAATCTCTTACCTCGCAAGGTCGACGCGAGAACCACCTGCTAGTAAAAACCGACTGCTGGACTGTTCACTGGCCACTCCGTATATGTAGGCATTAGGACGCAGATCAGCACCCCACCACTCGTTGAAGGCAACGCTTCTCGTTCATTCAATAACTAAGAATAATAAAAATGAAATAACAATGAAGAATTCCCAAGCCATATCAATTACGTAATCTTAACGCAGTAAACCCACCAATCTGTGACGCACTTATTCGAGTTTCCTTCGTGGGAAGACGTGGGCGGCCTTTTTTTTTTACGAACACGCGCCTACAACAGGCGGGTTCATGGGCATTTGTTCTCTTTTGGGAAACTTGTTTTGTTTTACCTGCAGCATGAAACTTTCTGCCCTCGAAGGCAGCAAGGATGCGCACGCAGCACTGCCATGCTGCTCGTTTTGCTTTGATCTAATATGGCTGGTAAATATAAAGGCAGGTTACCACGACGGGTGCTCGCATCATGGCTGTGAGTGGATACATCGTGAGCGCGGTCAAATGGAATGTGATACGTAGTAGCCACGTTATGATATAACTTTTATTTCTGCGTGCGTGTGTGCATAACCTACATGATAAAGTTGATAGTTGAACTATGCTGCTTGCTGGCGTTGCGGTTTGAGCACTGCTCTTTGGCAAGAGCAAATGTGGTGTGTGGACGCGATCTTCGCCGCGGGAGTCTCTGAATAAAACTGGTTGACGCGTGAACTCGGATACAAACTTGTTGATTCTAAGATGGTCCCAGTTCAACTCGTGGCTGTCATGATGCATGTGTGACTGTCAAGCGTTTGATACGGTGGACGCTAAGCAGCATCTTTGCATGGGCCGTACTCAAGGATTAAAACAGGACACTCGTACCGCCTGGCCACTGATGCATGTGCCGCCAATCGTGGGTGTTCGCGGAAACAGGGTGTTGCATTGGCACCGTGCGCTGATCAGAGGGAGCTGCGTTGCTGGCCCTAGACCATCCTAATTCTGCTGACGTTCGCCGTTAGGGGCACGCAGGAAACAGACGCGCGCACGCGTCCCCGTGTATACACCTTTTCACAGGACGGAAAAAAAAGGCAGCATATCCACGGAGTGAATGACGGGGAGTGGGGCGAAGCATTCGTCCGTCCATTCGTTCTTGCTTCCGTCTGTTCCTGCTTACGTCTTTGTAACCGTCCATGCGTCCATCCACCCGTCCGTGCGTGCGTCTGTTCGTGCGTTCGTCCATGCATCCGCGCCTGCGTCCGTTCATGCGTCCATCCATGCATCTGTCTGTGTGTCCGTTCGTCCATCTATTCAGCACTCCAAGTACCACCATCTCGCATCTTTTCATCCTATGTTCTCGATATAGAAATACCGCCATCCATCCGACATTTCAAGGACTAAACGGGAACTGGCACATGCACACTTTCTTAAGGCTTGCGCTTTGGGTTTACTTCCCACCTTTAACCACCTCGAGTTCATAGTATATACTAGTTCACTGTATTCATGGCTATGTGGCCCAACGCTCGCTAAACCTTTTTAAAACCAAGGAGGTTACACCCAGCGAGTATAACGTAGCAACCCTTTCTTGTCAGATCGTGCTCAATGTACATGCCAATAGCTGCTAATGGGGATCGCAGCGTGCGCGTTACCTAAAGGCCGAATGCTTCTGTCTCTCATTCCTCCTTAGCAGCCATTAACATGCGCATTGAGAACTATCTTTTATTGTTCAACAACGCACAGAAGAAATCTCTCACCGGAACCACCTTGGAGGTCAAAATCGTAAGGACCGCTATTTCGGGTATGTGCCACTGGTGGTTACGTACTACGAGGGACGCACAAGCCACGCCATAAGGAGCTTCGCCCCTAAAAACACCACCATGATGGGCTTTGCGCGGGAGTACAACCGCTAAGGGCACAGTGTTGTCAGTGCATTTTCGAGGGGAGGCGCCAATTTGCACAGCACAAGGAGGGCTATGGCGGCGCCCAGGGAGGCGTTTATGAAAAGGTGAATACCTCTGCAATCCGCCCACTGACGCGGGCAGGGAGACGCGGGCATTGCGTTTCATTTTTACTGATCCCAACCTATTACTGCGTTTTTTTCTCCGCCAGGCACTGTGTTCTGGCGCTGCAGTCACACGGGAAAACTCGACTGCACGGTGCCTATAGAGTGAGGTAAAGAACCCCTACAGAGCAGGATTACTCCTTCCGGTCGCTAAAGAGTCGACATTTAGTTCACAAAGTGCACACTGTCAGCGTGGTGGTGCAAGGCCCACGCACTTTCACATGCATGGAGCTCGAATCGAGTGGGCGGTGCTCACCATTTAAGCAGACGACGCACTCTATCTGCGCACTTCGACGATGAGGCACATAGGTTGCACAAGTATACGATATGGGATACAGCAAGGATAATAGGGAGTTTTAAAATATCATTTGCAAGTGCTGCGGGCGTTGCGGGCGTAGCGGGCGCCATATGAGTTTTAAAATAGCGTTTGCCCTGCTGCGATCCGCAACGCACGATCGCAGCGACACCGTAGCCTCGAAACCAGCGCTTGCGGGCCACATGCGGGCCGCCATCACCGCACGCAATTCCGCATTGTTCGCGTGTGGTCTGCGAACGCGAACGCCGACTCGCGTTATGACACATGCGCAGTGGCAGCAACCGCACCGCAAGGGCTCGCGGTGCGCTATTCTAAATCTCCCTATTGCGCCTGATTTGCACTCATAGACGTTATACACAGCTGCACAAAAGCAGTCTGTCCTGCTTTTTGTCGCGACGAAAAGAAAAGCAGCATCCACGGGCCTGTTTCCGTGCACCATTAAAACAAATCATTTAGTATTTTGTTGTTTCACTCCGAGCAGCCAATATTGTGGCTATTCTGCATGGCAAGTTTCTGTAAAGCTGCCGGCCATGGAGGAACGAGCTAGCATCTGTCATATTTATTCGACAACAGACCACAGTTTGCCCCAGTGACACTAATACATATTATTTCCATGTTGCTTCAAGGCAAGCCTATTACTCATTTTCTTTATTGTCGAGGCAGAAAGCATGAAGAAAACTCTCAATGTTTTATTCAGGTGTTTATCAGGTATACGAACGCACGCAAGGCGCAATCTTCTACCTGAATCTTTTGTCTCACTTGCACAGAATGCGTATAACGCATCGCCTCAGTGCGGAAAACTAGAGGGTCGTCTTCTGGCGCCGCAATAAAAGTGGTGTGCAGCGGTGAGCAAGTGCGGTGTACATACGAATTTGCGAGAGCCTTGCAGCGCCACGCTGGCAGTGTACACATGGTGAACTACAAGCCGACAATTTGGCGACTGAAAGGAGTAATCCGGCTGCGTAGGTGTTCGTCTCCTCACTCTATACCATAATGCAACACTCTGCGGCGGCAAATGTACCGTCGGCCACACGCTCTGAGTGTCCCGTTTCGATCTGTGAGTACTGTACAATAATTTGGTCACCTTGCACTGCCATAGAGAAATTTACAAGAGCCTAGCTTCTTCGAACTTATCAGCTCGGTCGTGTACTTATTGGATTGGTCTGCTTCGAAGTGAAGGCCGCATTTACCCTTCTTAATTTTGAATATACTAATTAACTATAGGGATTAATTAACACAACACTGAACAGGGTTGCCTAAATTGATCATGTTTCAATTATAACGGGAATAGTTATTTAGGGTGCAATTATAAAAATTATTATCAGAGTAGAGCTAATTAAGAAAATTCGTATTAGCACGAAGTTAATAGTCGTGATACGAGTAAGGTCTGAATATACAGTTTCACTTAGTGGGCTCATCACCAACGTCACGCTTGTGAACATGGTTTAGTTAATGCATCAGTTAGCATGCTTTACCTAATATAGTTAAAGCTTTGTGCCGTTTCACTATCATAGTCCTATTGAGATGTATACCGCGCAGCCAAACAGCTAGTTAGCTGGTCGCAGTGCTCGAATGGTATACCTGACGATGAAGACGACCAAGAAGGCGCGCACCAGCCTAGCAGCGCACAAGAATTTACACGCAGACCATGATGAATAACACATTGCCTCAGGTCAAGCTGTGGTCGGATAGTTGTGAGTTGCTCAGCCGGAATGAACCTAACAGGTCACCATGCTTTTTATTCTAAAGCAGACTAAGTACGGGCGTTAAAAGCTTCAAAATGAGTTTAAACAGCTTGTGCAATTAAAGTAATTTTACCAGGAAAAGCCTGTGACACTTTTATTGCATGTATGTACTTTTGCGCTCAGTTTGCGCACAAAGAAATGCGCACAAAAAATGAAATAAGACGCTTCCGGTTGAAAAACGCCACCCAACTTTGTCGACCTTCCTTCACGCAATGCCGGGTTCCATCGTAACCAATCCACGTAACGCGCTTAACGGTGGAGTTGACTTTTTCGCATTACTCGCTAATTCAAAAGGCGATGTCGCCAGAGCTCGAAGAGATCTCGAGTTTCACCAAGCTCGCGCCAAGCTTGACCGATCCTGCATAGCGCTCCTGAATGTGAGACTTCTTGAGAAACGATCAATAAGTGAAAAAAAGCAGTACTGCCTTCTTGGAGACTATTCTTTCGCCATGCAAATGCTTGCCTTTATTTGACAAAGCAACTACATTAGCCCACCGCACTAACGAAACGCCAGCGTCATCATTGAATCGGAATGGGGTGGCTACATCAATGAAAATAACGGTATTTGATGCATACCCTCAAGAGGAAAGAAACCTCTCGCTCGAGGTTGCACGTATGTGGGACGCATTCCAACAGCCGAGCGAGCGTGCCAAAGGGGGCTTTCCCAGATGTGTACCACCTATTCAATGACGTTGAGAGAATGAGGACGCGATTGGCTGCGTGCAGCGTAGCCCCACCCACTTCCATTTTCTAAGCCCACCGTACCTTCTGGCAACGCTATTGGAGGTCTCGCAACGCAACCAGCTGCAACATCGATAGAATCCGGCGGCCTCGGCGCAGGTGATTCGGTTCAACTTGCTGTGCGAGAAAGCGCTATTTCGCTCCCGCTAAACTTGGTGTGGGTGCTAGCAGCTCTTAAAATTTATTTCATCTATGTGCGGAAAGGATTCGACAGACGTGAACTTCGAAAGGGGTGTCTGTAATCTTCTCTGTGTACCATATTTCTTCATGTTTACGGTGAATAGAAGTACATGCCATATAGCTCCATAAAAACTATCCCTCCTTGAACCATAAGCCTCTGTGTATCATCGCCTTCAACGCATTTGTCAGAAACACAGTCGCGGACAGTCGTTTGCACGGTAACGCAAAATAAAGTGCTCGATAAAAGCAGAATTATTGCTCAAATTCGAAAATCAAATCAAATGAAAAAAAAAACGTATTTCAGGACCACAATCATTGAAAATATAGCTTGGTGGGAAAGCTGTCCGAATAAATCTTCCATTTATTGAAATCTGACAGCCCATGCGACTTCACTTAAGTGATATGAGCGTTATTACTGCCGCCACCTCCCTCCATAGTATACGTTATCTTAGCAATGTGCTACGACCGTAAGGACAGCGCATAGTTATGGCCACACCTCTTTAAAAAAACAGGTGGAAAGACCAAAAGCACTTCTCCGCGTTCTCGCCTGAAACACTGTATTACGGTTGAAAGAAGCAGGCCAGAAAATGGAAAAAAATGCCGCCCGAACCTTGCAGTGGGAGGCACTCGAATACATGCGTCGCAGCGTCGCAGAATGATGGGGGGTACCACGTGAATGTTGCCTAATTTGGTATGGTTTGGGAATGCTTGTTATTTCGTCTTTATTATTCTTATTTATTGAATTAAGGAGAAGAATTTCCTTCAAAGAGTGGTGGGACGATGTTGTACAATCCAGTGCCTAAAATACGGGGTGGCCAGGGAGTGGTTGTGCAGCTCGAGCAGTCAGTTTTTAGGGGCAAAGCTCCTTATAGCACTTGTTCGTCCCTCGTAGCCGTCGTAGTGTGTCACAAAAAAGTATAACATTTTGACCTCCAAGGTAATGCCACTGAGAGATTTCTTATGTGCGTTGTTGAACAATAAAAGATAATGCTCAATGTACATGCCAATGGCTGCTAAGGAGGAATGAGAGACAGGAGAATTCGGCTTTTAGTTAACGCGCACGCTGCGAATTTTTATGGTTCAACAACGCACAGAAGACAAAACAGGGTTGCTACGTTATACTTACTGGACGTAACCTCGTAGGTTTTAGAAAGGCTTAGCGAGCATTGGGCCGCAGTGCCATGAATACAGTGAACTTGTATATACCATGAACTCGAGGTGCACTGTAAGCAAAAACTATCCGAGTTTGGGGTTTTTTCGGCTCATGACCTCTGAAAACTCTCTCGGGTTTAAAATTACTACCTCGCCTAGGAGTAAAAGATGGTACATGACATACTTTTACCACCACCTCTCAGGCAAGTAGTAAAAGGATGTCAAAATCCAGTTTTACCACTTAGGGAGTTTTCTATCACGTGATTTTTAACCCACGTTTCAGAGTTTATTACCACGTGACTGCAAGGTGCAGCTGCTTCGGCAGCTTTTGCCCCATACCCCCCTTGTGACGCTCTCAGTGATTACTGAAGGTACGCGAAGCCCACAGATGTTTTTTTTTTTGTTTTTTTGTTTTTGCATCGCCGTGCCTCTGGACTGACCTCGAGTCAGCGCACTTTTACTGGAACTGGGGGCAGCATAAGCACAACAAGCGAGAACCGCATTCTTTGAACGAAAAAAAAAAAAAGACGGGGGGGGGGGGGCTCTCAAAAGAGAAAAAAAAAGAGAAAGAAAACCTGCTGTGGAAAGCTGTCCTGCATATTTTCGCAAAATGTTGCTTTTGCTCGGCAGTGGCCTTTGAGACAGACAGTGCAAGAAGCTCGGTATCTGTGTGTCTTGTTGGGCTGATGGATCTCACGTGTTTCCCACATCACCGAGCGACCGTGCTCTTCCGAGCGCCTCCGAACCTGCACGTCGCGGATATCTCACTTCCGAGCCGAATCGTGAAGATCTGCCAGTGGTAACAAAATCAATTTGGTGTCATCGTCCGTGCTTGCCTGCTGGAGAAGCAATAAGCAAAATGCTTCACTCTGTCGTCGGCACCGAGCCGCGGCCACCAGTGACCAGTGGGAGTGTGTCGCCGGGGCAGGTGAAAGAAGCATCGCATATATTTTGTTCCACAGTAGGCGATGTCTGCACGAGTAAAGTGCTGCCCGAATTGCCCACCTCATGCACCAACTGTTCTCAAACATGTAGCACGAAGCCGATAAGAGGCAGACGGAACCAACAAGCGGCGGCCGGTGAGCACGAAAAAAACCCGGACCTGCCCGGATGGTGGTCTTTCGTTGGAAGTGTGCATACACCGCCCCGTCCCCGTAAGATAGTGGTGACATGTTCATTTGTGTCTGAAATGACGACGAAATTCGCACAGAATATGTGTTCTGTGATCGCCAGCTGTGTTTTATCGGATAGCCGTGCTCCTCAAAAAGGCCTAGAACGCCGTCGGTAAGCAGCTTGTATGCAGGCGTGGACCGCTCTTCTACGCCCGTTGTGATGAATACGTGCTGCTACTGTGTTTGTGCACCGTCGCTGAATGAAAATCATTGAGCTACCATGCTTTGTGCGTACTTAGGTATATTTTGTGGACTTGTGCATCAGCAGTGCTAACACGCGTGGGGCAAAGAGCCTGGTGTGCCAAGCAATTATTGGATACTCAAAAAGGTGAGATTGTGTAGATTTATAATAAAAGGTTGGTGTGACATTTAGTGCCCTGCAGCCCACCTGAAGCTTACGCTTGCACCTTCAAGCGTTGTTGTTAATCGATGCAAAAAAAGAGCTCTCCTACCGGTACTACATTGCCGGTCAAAAAGTCGTGCCTATATATATACCGGATTGTCGAAGTGTAGTTGAGCAACGCGTGCAGTCTGTGCTAGTGGTGTATTATTCTGCATTTGTTGTGTGTGCGTGTTCGTCTGTATGTGAATGTATGTGTCACCAATTCTGCCGTTCAATAAATTCAATCAATTCTGCTATTCAATAAATTTGTCGACTCTGGGCGAATGCACCCGTCATTTTTATTTTTTTTACCACCAGAAATAACTCGCAGTAATCACCTCAAAAACCTTGTGAAGGTAGTAAAAATTTACTCTCTCTATACTCGCTGAAAACCTCACTGGGGTAAATAATTACTACTCTCGCTACGTTCAAAAACTCAGTTAGCACGAGAGTAAATTTTTACCTCGGTAGTAGGTGGTAAAAAAAACCCAGGAAAGGTAGTGCGCTAGAGGACAAATGGTTTAACCAGTTTTTGAGGTTATTTCAGGTCATTTTTGTTTAGTGTGTGGTTAAAGGTGGGAAGTAGACACGACACGCAAGCCGCAAGAAAGTGTGCATGTGCCTCCTCTCGTTCCGTCCTTGGAATGTCTGCTGGGGGGCGGGGCTTCTATATGAGGAATATATGCTGGAAAGATGCGAGATGGTGGTACTTGGGGTGTTGAATAGGTGGACGAACGGACACCCAGACAGATGCATCGACGGACGCACGGATGGCTGCACGGACGGATGGACACATGGACGGACGCAGGAGCGGATGCATGGACGAAAGTAGGGACGGGCGCACAGATGAGCGTGCGGAAGCACGAACAGACGCACGCACGGACAGGCGGATGGACGCATGTGCGGCCACACAGACGCACGCATGGATGGGCGGAAGCAAGAACGAATGGACGGACGGATGCTTCGCCCCACTATCCATCATTCACCCCGTGGATATGCTGCTATTTTTTACTAGAAGACACTGCCTGCGTCGGCCTTGCGAGGTGAGAGATGGTTCAGTAACGCCTAAAAGTCATTTCAGCTCATTATTTCTATTTATTGAATGCAAGAGAAGCGTTGGCTTCAACGAGTGCTGGGGCGCTTATGTGCGCTCCAGTGACTACTCATATACACATTGGCCAGCGAACGGTTGTGCAGCTCGAGCACTCTGTTTTTACTATAGCAGACGCTTCCTGCTTGGGCCTTGCGAGGCGAGAGAGGGGGGTGAGCAAGCAGTTGGCATGAACGAGGCGCAAGCATACGCAGTGATGATGTGGACATCCGCACTGACGCACGAAGCGAGACATCGTGCGACTAAGAAATGCTCCGCATTTAACGCACATTCGCTTGTTAGACTGCTCAGTGCAAAAACGTTTAGACAGCTCATAGAAAGGGACGGCAACCAGCGCATTTAGTTGATTTGCTAACGAAGAATATATTAAAATTAAAAATGGGCCAGCCGGTTTTGAATGGAACACTGGAGCAAATAAAAGACTGACAAAGAAAGATTTTTACTCGAGTATACCGCTAGCGGTTAGCCGGTGTGCTTCACCCCTGACCTGGCAGTGACGATCACAATTTCCCAGTTTTCCGTTTCGCTAAAGGAGAGGCTGTCGTAATTTACCTTTCGCTTTAAAGGAAGTGTTTAAATCACGGCTAATACCAAAAACGCGAGGGCGTGAGCAGAGAGGAAGTGACGGTTCAAAAGGAAACTTCGTAGCCAAGGCAGAATTAGACAATGTTCCAGCTCTTTTGTTTCCTAGCTTATCGCAATTTCAGCTATGAAGGATGAAGATAACGTTGAAGGAAGGGAGAGTAACCAGGCACATGTCTGGTGTTTGAATCCTAGAAAAGTAAGCTCCTAAGCACTGTCATATCTGTACGACCTAGGTACTTCGAAAGTCATAATAAATCATTAGCTAACATACGTGCTATAGGTGCGATAGCCGTTATCTGTGCATGTGATAGTGAAGTACACTTCCGTCTGAGGACACTGTTTCTCTTCGCTAAGCGGTACTGAACAGGGCGGTTACAAAGCTCGCGATGGACGCGCATTCATTTTCAGAACATAGCTGCTCGAATAACTGAGCGTCTGAACTCCAATTTAGCCGCATCTACTTGGCAGTGCAGCAATTTCTTACGATAAGGATGTGTGAGCAAAGCACATCAATGAAGAAGGTTTTCGTGCTATACACGCGTTATAGGAAAGAAAACAGCTGTTGACAGTCTGTGATACGCGCAACGCGCGTCGGAATCCGGAATGGGACACTATGAACGGTGGGTGGCATAGCACTGGGCTACGGCGCAAAAACCCATTACAATAAAAGGAACCGAGAAATTGAAGATTTGAAGATACTCGTCTGGTATATGCTTTCGTTTTGCTTGGAGAAATAAGAAACTTTATTAGATCTCTCAAAGATTAGAGACCGGGTGTGTTTGCAACCAAGAAAACGAAGCAATTTTGTTTTTGCGTGTCTCGACAGAAAGCAGCACATTGCGATAGGTGGCGCAATACTGGAAGCCGTAAAGGAATACGTCTATTTAGGGCAGGCAGTAACAGCGGAGCCAAACCACGAGATTCAAGTAACAAGAACAATAAGGTTAGGGTGGCGGGAGAACATTCAGCAAATATTCTCATATTATGAGTTATGGTCAGCAAATAACCCTCAAAAGAAAAGGATGCAACAGCTGCTTGTTACTTGTGCCTACCTATACGAAGGTAAATCTGGAGACTTACAAAGGTGGTTCAGCTTAAATTGAGGACGACGCGGCGAGAGATGCCAAAGACAATGATGGGACCTCAAAAGATAGAAAGATAACAGATTTGGCCAGAGAACTAACGCTGCTTCAGGATATCGTAGCTGAAATCAAGAAAAATAAATAGGCATGGGCCAGGCACGTAGCGCGTAGGCAGGATAACCAGTGCTTCTTAGGGATTACTGACTGGATTCCGAGAGAAGGCAAACAAGGGAGAGGGGTGCAAGCTTACGTGGGCCGATAAGATTAAGATGTTTGCACGTACGTACTGTGCAAGCATGCAGAGACCAGTTTGATCGCTGAAGCAAAGAAGAAGCCTTTGTACTGTAGTCAGGGTGATGATTGATTTTATTTACACACAGCTTACAAGCCTCACAGAGGAATTGCGTAAAAAGTTCGATGCAAAGAATAAATTGAGTTAATAATAAAAACCCTACCAGTACGAAAAATTAAGAACAGTGTATAACATCAAACACAATGACAAGTACAGCAAAATCTGTCGATGTACAAAACCAGTCACTTCCGGCTTAACATGTTTGAGTAAGATCTGTCAGGCTGGGTAAAAATTTCATACAAAAAAAGTAAACCCTTTTCCCGCATTAGTCCAAAGTTTCTAATGTGAAAATAAAAAAAACTTAGAACTGATCCAACATCTCGAAACCAATTTGATCCCTTTTTCAAGGGTGACTGTCCGGTCGGCTCCAACGCGATGCAACTCATTTAATTGCGCGAGTGCGAAATACCACGGTGATTTAGGTTGGGGACATGCCCACATAATTCTCTTCATGGAGATGCGTCAATTTTCACTGTGGTCAGTGCTGTACGTTTACGCCCAAAAGCAAGTCACACTCGCGAATATGTGCGTTGTGACTGATTAGGTGATTCCCATAACGAAAATGTTTTGCGCGTGCCCTGCCTTTTAGAAGGAAAGCATTTTGAGGTCCTCGAACAGCTCAGGCTCTCGCATCCTTGCAGCTGTGGTCTTCGTACTTTAATGGGAGGCAGTGGAGTCACCACATCATGAATATCTTTTTTGACTGAAGTCCCCTGTGTTGATCAATAGAAATACTGGGCAACCGAAGAGCTACCTACAACAATTTGCTGATTTTCTCGATGGATTGCAGGGCTTGAAGGAGTGTTCTTCTGAAATTTAGCATCCTAAATTTATTTTTGGCAGTGTTAAGCATGCTTCAAAGATACTGAATTCAAGGCTGCACTCTACACCTTTCTTTTTTGACAGCAAGATATTACCATTGGGATTGCGGCAGCCATCCCTCCCGCTCAATCGGCCTATCCCGATAACTACATAGTATTCACTCAACTGCATGCTCGCAGCCATATATAAAACCAAACTTTAACTCGTCCACAACTTTGTGGGTTGTGGAACACGAAGGCCCGAGGAAAAGTAAATCTATCTAGTAGAGAATCCTTTAGCTCCCGTTTTACAGGGCATACAGCGAGAGTGTACAACAATTATACAGTACTTATGGAGCATATTTTACTTTTAATTATGCCACAAAACAATAAAAAAGTGCTAAAATTCTATATATTACAATAGTTATACAATGTCTTAAGAGAAATCATTCCCTAATCAAGAAAAAAAAAGAGCGTTCCTTTACAAAAGTTTTAGGTCACGAAAAAAGAAAAAAAATGACAGCAGAATTCGGCAAGTGTCGAACATAAGCTATAACTTTTGCAAGAAGAAAATGCATTAACTCTTGGTGAGAAAAAATGATATGATTGCCCAGCTTGAGGTTATTTCTAGTTCAATACCACATATATGGAGTTCATTTACCAGTTTTGGGAGCGGGCGACGAAGGATTTGTTTTGTTAGCATAATGAGTGAAAATGACATTTTCTAGGCATCGTCATTGCGGGCATCATAAGGTCTTGTAAGCGGTGCCAATTCGGATAATGTACGAAGTAGTCCATTCGTGTCATGCTTATACTTTCTGGATAGATTTAATCGGTACAAGTTGGGAACTGTCATAATATTGTATTTGATATACAGAAGTTTTGTGTGCGAATTTTTTTTCAGCACATGCAGTGCGACGTAATGTTTTTTTATTTTGTAATGTAAGCCACTGCTTGAGGTTTGTTAACGTTATTTTGCACAAGAATAGACAGCAGTACTTTAAATGGGAAAGAAATAGTACATTATAAAAATGAAGCTTGACAGCTGCTGGCAAGTGAAACTTAAATTTCGCGAGAATTCCTACTACCTTTGCTACCTGTGTGACAACATGATTAACCTGCCTTGTTTGCACAGTCCGCATTGGACACTCGGCAACCAGCAGAAACTGACACCAGTCAGAGAAAACACATTCACAAGAGAAAGGGAAGGGAGGTCGCAGAGGGCCAACAGTTCTCCTCAGCTAAAGGGTAGCATGCTGCCTTCTGTCTACGCACCACAGAGTCAACCGACACTGCTGTTCCTGTTGAATAAAGCGTAAAGCAGTTCCGGATGATGCCGAGAACACTTACACAAGACGCCCATATATTTTTACAGACAAACAGGCCTACGCAGCCCCAACTAGCTGTTTCAATCATCCTATGTTTCAGGTATACGCATGGCCACTTCGAGAAAATAAACACCTATAGCTGCAACACAAATCATTTTTCTAGGTCTTATTTCCTACAAACTGTACGGCATGTAAACGTGTTAACGGTAGATTATGTTTCTGTATCTGATAATCATATTTTTCTTCCTGATTGTGTTCACAATTATGTGTTGCTGTTTTAGTTCTTGTTTGAGATTTCTGTTACCTTTGAATCAGCTAACATAATTTGTTTACCTCGATTTTAACATTATTTTTTATATTGTAGCGAAACGTCGGGGTGGCTCAAAGTTAGGCGCATCGGACGACCAGGGAGACGAATAAGTGTGGGTGAAACTCCGAGGAGGCAATCGATGAGACGTCAACACGATGATTTCTGGGAGCACTCATTGGGGGTTTATTTAGCTAACACAACTTCAATTTACAAAATGCACTGGGTCACAAAGAGAAAACATAGAAAATGGTGACATACCCCTCGGCCTGCATGGCCTGGTCTCCCGTGGTGAGATCCGCTGTTTACCCCGACTCCGCTCCCTTTTCAAGTTCAAACATCCTCTTTTTAACCCTTGGTCGAACAAAGAGTCTTCACAAAAACCAATCACATGTTGGGACTCGCAGCATCACAACCAATCACAGAAACACTTTCATAAAAGGCACTACATTTGTAAAAACCTCCTTACCAAATGAAACTCGCAAAGGGATAGGTTCTCCGCACGGGACACTCTCTCCCATACCAGCCCGTGCTGCCCAACATTACTCGTGCTGCCTCCTTCGGCCGACTACTGTCGGCGGCCGTTCCCACGCTCGGGCCCCGTCAGTTCTTTCATTAACTGTTGCTTCCTAGAAGCGTCCTTAAGAGCGATGGGTACACCATTGCTTACCAGGTGTACATGCGACAGCGAGGCGCCCCGACATCCTAACAACAGCGCGGGAGAATATGGTCGTTTACCTGCCGCCACTATGTCTCGGTCAGGCTAAGTGGTCGCGTCCCCATGTCATTCTCAATGACACGCGTGCCTGTTAACAATGGCTTAGACTCAGACGGTGGCGCCGGACCTGCCTCTTGCTAGACGCTTTTCCGAGTAAGCTTTCCCCTTCTAATCCCGAACGAGGGCGACCTTGACTGCTTCGTTTGTAAGCCGTAAAAGAACAAGATTCTCCGCGAAACCTTGCTCTCGCGACACCTCCCCCCTACGAAAAAGAGTGTCCCACTCGTTTTATCTGCAAAACACGACAAGAAATAGACTAATTATACAAAAAGGTTTTGCATTCAACAAGTGTGTGAGATGCTTATTTAAAGACACTTATGCATGTGTATAAAAGGTGAGAGGCTTTAAAAAAATTACAGAAAAACAACAGATGAAAAAACAAAACAAAATCATTGGGCACAGAAATATATAGGTTCCCTCGTCGGTACTGCAATACCATTCAGTGTCCGTTTCGTAAGCACTGACATTCTGTTGTGCGTTGTTATTACTTGAAAATGTCTTCCAGTCCGAGTAAAGTTCAGTGTCCGTGTCGTAGCTTTCGCACTGCTGTACTGGAACACTGGTCTGTGTCCCGCGCACACGATGTTGCAAACGGAGTTCCTGACCCACTCGCGAACCGCACTCGCGCGCATCACCATTGGAGCCGCACTCGCGCACAACACTTTGATGCAATCCGTGGTCATCTCTCCTTGCACTGCACTCGCGCACAACACTTCGATGCAACCCGTGGTCATCTCTCCTGGCACTTCCCTCACGCACATCACCACCGAGATCGCCCCCCTCATGATTATCATCAGACTCATCGTCCGCGTCGTCGGCATCGGAGCCCAATCGAACGTGGCAGGGCTTTAAACGCGCCACATTCACAACGTCACGTTTTTTCCCAGTTTGGTCTACCACCTCCCAGTTGTTCTCGGCTACCTGGCGCACAAGACGGAAAGGTCCGTGATATTTGTGAAGAAGCTTCGTCGTCTTCCCTTTCGCCCGGGAGGGAGTCCACAAGTACACCAAGTCACCCTGATGATAAACAACACTTCGTCGCCTAGCAGCATAGCTGCGCTTGTTCTTCTCCTGCTGACGCTTCTCCCGTTCATTTACTATTTTTCGAGCCTGCCGCAGCCTGCGGGCCACTTTAATTGCATCCAGGGTGTAGTCGAATCCGCGTTGCGCGCCCGACCCTACATCCACCGGTAGTGTCGGTTCATGTCCGTGAAGAAGAAAGAAGGGAGTGAATCCAGTCGTCTCGTGGGTGGAAGAATTCTATGCAAAAAGAACGTACGGTAGGAATTCATCCCAGTCGCGGTGGTGTGAAGAAACGTACATGCTGAGCATGTCAGCCAACGTGCGGTTAAAACGCTCGACCAGGGAGACGAATAAGTGTGGGTGAAACTCCGAGGAGGCAATCGATGAGACGTCAACACGATGATTTCGGGGAGCACTCATTGAGGGTTTATTTAGCTAACACAACTTCAATTTACAAAATGCACTGGGTCACAAAGACAAAACATAGAAAATGGTGACATACCCCTCGACCTGCATGGCCTGGTCTCCCGTGGTGAGATGCGCTGTTTAACACGACTCCGCTCCCTTTTCAAGTTCAAACATCCTCTTTTTAACCCTTGGTCGAACAAAGAGTCTTCACAAAAACCAATCACATGTTGGGACTCGCAGCATCACAACCAATCACAGAAACACTTTCATAAAAGGCACTACATTTGTAAAAACCTCCTTACCAAATGAAACACGCAAAGGGATAGGTTCTCCGCACAGGACACTCTCTCCCATACCAGGCCGTGCTGCCCAACATTACTCGTGCTGCCTCCTTCGGCCGACTACCGTCGGCGGCCGTTCCCACGCTCGGGCCCCGTCAGTTCTTTCATTAACTGTTGCTTCCTAGAAGCGTCCTTAAGAGCGATGGGTACACCATTGCTTACCAGGTGTACATGCGACAGCGAGGCGCCCCGACATCCTAACAACAGCGCGGGAGAATATGGTCGTTTACCTGCCTCCACTATGTCTCGGTCAGGCTAAGTGGTCGCGTCCCCATGTCATTCTCAATGACACGCGTGCCTGTTAACAATGGCTTAGACTCAGACGGTGGCGCCGGACCTGCCTCTTGCTAGACGCTTTTCCGAGTAAGCTTTCCCCTTCTAATCCCGAACGGGGGCGACCTTGACTGCTTCGTTTGTAAGCCGTAAAAGAACAAGATTCTCCGCGAAACCTTGCTCTCGCGACAATATTTTATTTCCACTGAAAAAACATGTAGAATAGAATACCTAAGATATCTCCTCTGCGATAATGCCTTGTAGGCAGCGCAATTATCCTGTATATATTAAAAAGGTATGTCAACGTGTCACTGATATACGCTGACATATATGAGCTCAATCTGCTATTTTGGTTCATCCGCCGTAAGCATAAATCACACGCAGCGACAGCTGTTGCGCGAAGGTAGCCACTTTTATCGTAAGTCACTATTCGTTCTCCGCCCCGCCGCGGTGGTCTAGTGGCTAAGGTACTCGGCTGCTGACCCGCAGGGCGCGGGCTCGAATCCCGGCTGCGGCGGCTGCATTTCCGATGGAGGCGGAAATGTTGTAGGCCCGTGTGCTCAGATTTGGGTGCACGTTAAAGAACCCCAGGTGGTCTAAATTTCCGGAGCCCTCCACTACGGCGTCTCTCATAATCATATAGTGGTTTTGGGACGTTAAACCCCACATATCAATCAATCAATCAACTATTCGTTCTCCGTGAAAGGCCATTGCCGGTCCTGTCCCGACCTCGCTAAGGCGGCACCCTTGAAGATGGAGAGGTTGCCCCAAGCGTCGGTGTCAGTGGCGACATCGGCGCTTAGTGGCTGTGACGGTATCAGCTCTTCGAAAGGGCTGTCTGGTAGGCGCCTCTAGGTCCCCGCCATTAACGCAGATAAGTTTCTAATGAAGGCGTTTTTTTCGCGAGATATGACAGAGTGCGTGCGTTCGGCCAGCTTGTACGAATATCTGCATTAAAAAGAAATTCATGGGAAGAAGCAGTTTGAACGAGCACGAGATGGCATACGGTGGACGCACAAACCTGTACGGTACTGATTCGCGACTATATTCTGAGAAATAATGCACTGGATGTATCAGCTATATATCTTACCGTTATCCTGTGAGGCCTCGGACTTCGGCTGTGTAGTAAGCGGGGTCGCGTCACACGGAAAAGATGTGGCGTGAGGCCATCACATTGAAGGAGGTTGAAAGTGCTCTCTCCATCTTTACACTCCAGTAGTTTTGTTGTTTTTTTTCCTGCGTAGAGAAGGAATGTAATTCCAGTCCTTTTTCATTTCAACAAGTAAAAGGCGTGAAAAAGTTTATCACAAAACAACGCACCTCTGAGCGCCAGTGCTGATAGAACTGCCGCCTAATCTTGCCCACAGTCAACAAGGAAGGAACACATTGAGTGCTTAGCTTTAAAATAAAAAAGGACAAAATACTGAGTGAGGTAGAGTGATTGGAAGGGTTCCATCAAGATGGAAGGACACATTGAGTGCTTAGCTTTAAAATAAAAAAGGACAACATACTGAGTGAGGTGGAGTGATTGGGAGGGTTCCATCAAGATGGTTTCGCTGAAAGGTTCCAGGCGATTTTCACAGGGCAAGAGGAAACAAGAATAAATAAATAAACTTCACAGGGCGCGTTGAACAGGCAGAATAGAGAGCAACGTATGCTGTCGGGCTACTTGGTTCAAAGCTGAGTAGAACATGGTTGGCGCATAGCTTGAAAGATTACAAATTAAAAGACACGGAAAAGCGCACAGAAAGATGTGGAACATATAGTTTTTTTAATCAGTACTTTAAAAGATGATTGATTGATATTTGCGGCTTAACGTCCCAAAACCACCATATGATTATGAGAGACGCCGTAGTGGAGGGCTCCGGAAATTTCGACCACCTGGAGTTCTTTGACGTGCACCCAGGTCTGAGCAAACGGGTCTACAACATTTCCGCCTCCATCAGAAATGCAGCCGCCGCAGCCGGGATTTGAACCCGTGACCTGCGGGTCCACAGCCGAGTACCTCAGCCACCAGACTACCGCGGCGGGTCAACTTCACAAGATAAAGCAGAGTCATGTCTGAAAGTTCAAAAAATCTGTTCAGGAAATATTGACTCTTTTTCTTTGGGCGTATACGTTAAGCAAAGCATCCTAATTTGGAACAAATTATGACCTACACGCTCGGTACTGTGGGCAATACTGCGTAACCTAAATATATGCCAGGCTTTAAAAGCTGCAATAAATTGGCAGCTCCTTGTGTCTAAAATAAACCAAAGCACAGCTTGACGTCATATATCCAAATACTTTAGGGTAATCAAAAGCGCGGCAAACAACACTGTAAGCAGAATTCTGTCGAGATGAGAGTTTTTTCAGCATATGAGCCCCCGAACCACTTCTGCCCCAATTATTTACTCCCTGGTAGTGGAGCGAACTCGGTACATGTAGTCGTAAAAAGCCCCTTGCTCATGGATGGAGTTTATGAACGACATGACCTTGTTAAACTGCTGAGAAATAAATACTTGAAATGTGCTCAAAACATCTTGCTCAAAACAAAGTAGGGTACCGGGAAATGTCGGCCAATTATCGCAAAGATAACGTTTTTTTTCAAGATAAGCAACGCATAATAAAGAAAGGTCACAAACTGAAAGTAACTCATTTTGCCGTACGAGAAGGTTTTCTGCTCAAACAAGGCTAGCTCGGAAAAAAGTTTTTGTCGTTTGCGAAAACGAGAAATACGCCGTTTAAGCTCAACATTCACAAACTGCGAATAGATAACTGTACCTATGTATATGATGACACAACCGACACAATCAAGCAAGCAGTGTACAGAATAGCTAGTGTGCAACTAACCCACACGTGTCTTCATTAATCTCTCTTTCTTGTCGCAAAACACAAATTCTTACTCGGTGCTCTCCCTATCTTTCACTAACATACGTAGTATTTTTTATTTTATTTGAACATACTGCAGGCTTTTCATGGCCCATGCAGTAGTGGAGAGAAGAAAATACATACTAAGCATCGAAAGAAAATACATAACGGAATAACAGGAAGTAAGATATAATGTCTAACAGCTCATCATTCAACGTGGAAACACTGTATTATGTTCATAAATGATTTAATGGTGTTACAGCACACAATATTGTTGCAAAGTATATTTTCTGAACGCGCGTAACTCGGCTTATATCTCGAAAACAGCTATTGCGACACTCTGTTGCTTACCGAAACATGGTCAAATTTCGAAATTGCTGATACATAAATCCTGCCTGACTTGGATCAATTTAGCATCTTCAGAAAAGACAGGGACGATAGACGAGGCGGGGGTGTTCTCATTGCAGCGAGAAAACTCATTGTACGTTCCGCCATCAATAATGCTGCTATGTTAAATATATTGTGGATCTCCATTACACAAAACACGTCTAAACAATTATTGGCATTTATTACCGACCGGCAGATAGCCCAGATACATTCATCACTAACTTGCATGAAAACATTGCCAATATCAGAAGAATGTTTCCAAAAGCCGATATGCACCTTTTCGGATACTTCAACTACACCGACATTGACAGGGTTACTTTAGGATCTTCTTCGCAAAATTGCCGAACTTTTATTAGCCTCACCCTGGATTTCTTCCTCGTACAGTTAGTTGATACTCCCACCACAGATCTAAACATATTAGATTTAGTGCTAACATCTGTGCCAGAAACTGTCGCTTTTAAAGGATGCATTGATGGTCTCAGGGATCATATTTTTCTCAAACAATGAAGATACAACCTATAACAAGCCACACTAAACCTAAGTGTATATTGAACTACAAGAAAGCTGACTTTAGCATCATCAATGATGGCCTGCGATTATTTTTTGAAACTTTCTTAAAAACTTTTCATGCATGTCTGTTAGTGAAAACTCGACAGCTTACAAAGATAAAATAGTGGAACTAAGCCAAGCTCATATACCCCGCATAAAGCTGCATGTAAACATATCAGCCCCTTGGTTTCACAGGTCTCTTCTAACGCTGAAAAACATAAAGAAGCGCCTTTTCAAGGTTGCCAAGAGAACAGGAACTGACGCATTACGAAAAAAAAACACAGGAAGTTGAAAAGGGAATACTGTAACAATATTCGTGTCGCTAAAAACACTTTTATTCACGCGACCTTTTTTTTTCATAATTAAAAGCAATCCCAGAAAGTTTTGTCAATAATTAGCTCCTCTGAATACCCATGATAATAGTAGTGGGAATCATGTTGCATAGGAGGACTGCTCGGGTATGCTTAATAATTACTTCATGGCTGTTTTTACGCAAGAAGACCACTCCAATATCCCACTGCCTCCTGATGTAAGTATCAGTACATGGCACCGATACGCATTACCTTCCAAGGTATATCATTGTTTATCATTAAACTTAAATAATTGAGTAGTTCTGGCGTAGATGGCATAAACTCAATATCTTGAAAAATACCGTCAGCACCTCTAGCGCTATCTTTTCCTACGTAGTTGAACGATTTCAATCAAAAGGTGAGATCCCCTATGAATGGAAAGTGGGGAACATAATTCCTGTCTTTAAGATGGGCGACAAACGATGCGTCACTACAGACGCATATCGCTAACAAGTATGCAATGCAAAATGCTCGAACATATCATCGCTTCCAACCCCGCACAATATTTAGAAAAAAAAGACTTTTGTTTTGCAAATCAACATGGTTGCAGAAAAGGACTGCCATGGGAAACACAGCTCATCAAATTCACCCATGAACCACACCAACATATGGTTGATGGTTCCCAAACAGAGTGCATATTCATTGACTTTTCCAAAGCCTTCGATCGCGTAGCCCATATCGCCTCGCCCTTCCGCGGTGGCCTAGTGGCTAAGGTATTCGGCTGCTGACCTGCAGGTCGCGGGATCGAATCCCGGCTGCGGCAACTGCATTTCCGATGGAGGCGGAAATGTTGTAGGCCCGTGTGCTAAGATTTGGGTGCACGTTAAAGAACCCCAGGTTGTCGAAATTTCTGGAGCCCTCCACTACGACGTCTCTCATAATCATATTGTGGTTTTGGGGCGTTAAACCCCACATATCAATCAATTATACCCGCCTCATAGCTATACTCCCTTATTTACATTTTGATTTGTTAACAACATCGTGGATTCGAAATTTTTTATCATCTCACTAGCAATTCCCAGTCGTAGGCGATCATATCTCCGAGTTAAGTGACGTAACATCTGAAGTTACACAGGGAAGTGTTTTAGGCCCTTCAGTGTTTTTAATTTTTTTCAATGACCTTCCGACAGAATTGAATCCAACATCAATTTATTCACAGATGACTGTGTGGTTTACTGTAAGGTCTCATCTAGTACTGTCCCCATTGCTTTACAGCAGGATCTTGATAGAATCAGCTTCTGTTGTTCATCCTGGCAAATGACCCTTAACACGGACAAATGCAAGTTATTTACTTTCAATCGTAAACGTACCAATCGGCGTTCGATTAGTCGCTTTGCAATCATTCCGTGAGCCAGACATCTACGTATAAGTACTTGGGCATTCATATGACATCAAACTTCTCTTGGCCCAACTATATCGACAAAAGAACCACAAGAGACTCTAGTACACTTGGTTATATAAAATGAAATCTCCGAGAAGGTCCGTCAATGACTCCAAAACCAGCCTAATTATGATTAGTCCATCCTCAGCTGGAATTTGCATCGTCCGTATGGTCTCCTCACCAAGCACACCTGATTCATTCACTCGAATCTATACAAAATCATGCAGTTCGTTTCATCATTAGTGATTACAGGCGCGCATCAAGCGTGTCAGATATCAAATCAAAGCTATCACTTCCATCGTTGCAGTTTCGTAGGACCATCGCACTTATCTATCGCTCTCATACGGTAATCTGCAGTCAACATCCATCTACAATACCATTTACCCGTGCACATCGTATATCTCGTTACCCTCACAATCATCGAAGCTGGGAACGCCCGTTTGGTCGAACAAATGCTTTCAACTCATCGGCGTTACCTCCTGCCATAGAATATTGCAAAAATCTTCCAGATAAAACTTTTAGTGCACGTGGTTCTGAAACGTTCAAAAAAAGATTGACATAATGTGTTTTCAAGGCTTTTTTTTAATGTTTGTGCTTTTGTTTCTCTAACATAGCCTCGACTTTCGCTTCGGCAAAGGATGCTGGCTCTTGCTTAAGTGGTATGGTCGGTGTCAAGTGTTCTTTTTTTTTGGGGGGGGGGGGGGCAGTTTTTCTGTCGCCTTTACTCTTATTACTACTAAATTGTTCAGGGTACTGAAATATATTTGTTCGAAAACAAAATTTCTTTCCATTTAATTTAGCATTCACTTTGTACAACTAATTGTTCCTGCATCCACCAACTCATTATCTGTGCTGTTTCACCTATGATGTATTACCCCCACCCCCAAAAAATGTTCGAAATGGGAGCATGTGATGTACTTGAATAAATGAATAAAAAATAAATAAGCTCCCCATGGAGTTTCTGGTTACGCGGTTGGAAACTTTCGAGGGAAGCTTCAGAAACCCTTTTTAATTGTTACGTCCATGCATATGCGTGTGTGTGTTTACGGCCAACTGTTCATTACGCTGCGGGAAACTCTAGTGCCTTGTGCGAGCATCTGTCGAGCATCTAGTGACCGTGCGAGCATCTGTCGACAGAAAAAGAAATTATCAGTGCAGCGAAGATTTACAGCGACCTTTTGGCGTTTAGTGTGATTGTTTCAAGACATTTTGCTCCATTAAACCGCGCTTAACATCGGCCCTATTCCACAATGAACGCTGCGAATAACTCACTTCTAAGTGCCGAGTTACGAAGAATTCTGAGAAATAATTTCAATGTTAACAAAAGTGAGCTGTTGTGATTGTCAGTACCCGCTTCTGTAGTGTCACCGCCGAGAACCTAAGCGACCCGAAGTAGGCTTCGCTGGACCTCGGGAGCTTGGAAGCTGGTCGGCGCCCGGTGCGTGAGATGCGCCGGAGGCGCGATTGCTCTGACTGCCAGCGACGAGTGCGCTCTTTCCTGTCGCCTGTCTGAAATGTTCCCTGCGCACTAAGAAAGTATATTTCTTTCAGAGACGCACTACCAACCAGCCCATGTAGCCACTCTTGCACAGTATGTTTTTTGGAGTGTGACTGGTATTTACCCAGCTGCCACTTCTAAGCGGTATAAAAGGTCGCATCAAGCCGGCGGCGTGACGAGCTCTACGAAGAGTCACCACCCACCAGCGAAGCAAGCAATGTCTTTTACAGGAAATAAGGGCTGCTGGTAAAAATAAACCTTTAAATTGTCTCTTCTGCGCCATCCCATCGCAGCTGTCCCACGACTAACGCGAAGGTTAACGCCGAATGAGGCAGAGACACACAGACACTGCGCATGCTCATGCATTGCGAACAGGAACCAAGACTGCGTATCGTCTCGTTCGTTCAAGTCTATCACTCCGTACCTTAAAGTGCGTGGATAGCGAACACTTATTTCTGTGCGCGTGAAAAAAAAAGCGCTAGGTTGCAAGGCTTGCACGGAAGACGCAGCACAGTCACAGCGAAAGAGCGGCATCTTAGAACTTTTTCTAGACACTCATGGGGTAACTGCTGGAAAGAAGCTTGCTGGGTACCCACTACGACATTAATAATAATAATTTCTGAGTAGTAGGCCAGCATTCGCTTTGCTATCCTTCGTTGTTCTTCTCAGAAGTGTTGTATCCGCTAAACACTTGCAAGGAATTTAGTGCCCATTGTTCATGCAGTGGCTGCACTGTAAACACAAAGTAGCCAAATCGAGTGTTTTAAGGGCGTGATATTAACCTTATTCACATATTTACAACTTTAGAATGTAACAAAAAAAAGGTATTTTAGTTCTGCGACCTCCATTTTACTTCCTTGGGAGATAACGCAGAGAACCGAGGGGAGAAAGGAGGTAAATTCACGACCAGACGTCATTCATCCCGAACGAGGCCACCAGAGAATTCCCGTTTCACTTCCTCTCGCAAGTTTTCATTTATTTCCGGAGCTCTCCGACAATTGCCTCCAGTGCTGGCCGGCATGCATTCTGCTGTGCAGGTGGAAGAAGTGCGTCGTCACACAAAAGTGCATATTTAACTGAATGCTTAACAAATATACAACGCGCTGATGAATTATTATTTCTTCATATCGTCGAATGATATCCGTTGTACGGAATGCTGCAGAGGGCACACTTCAGACAGTGGGGCTCGGGTTCAACCAGCACTGCGACCACAGAGTAACTTCTTCTATGTTGCTTTACCATCAAATCAATATAATGCTCAAGGAAGAGTCTGGAGACCTTCAATGTGGCTGATCGGCCCCGCATGCGCACTCATATACCCTTCTGGATATCGAATCGGACAGATGTGGCGTGCATCAACGCACGGAATAAAATCAGGTATTGAAAAGACCCAGAGACAAAAAAAAAGGAAACTAATGAAAGGAATAACGCGACTGTTCTCAAGCGGCCGCTACAAAGCGAGAAAATATTCCCTTCGACCGATCTCTGCTTCAACTTTTGAACAGTGACGGCCCCTCGCGAAAGGGCAACCGACGCACGCGCCCAGTGCCGCCCAAATGCGGCGAAAAAAAGAACAGGCGAAAAGAGAGCTGCTTAAGTTCCAAAATACCAGCGGAGATCAGGCGACTACCCCATCGACGTGAGTGAGCGATAGCGAAGTGAAGCAGTCACGGGATAACCTTCGCCATCAGAGCGACGCATTTGAGCTGCACGTCTATGTGTCGTGGTGTTGTGCGCGTTCTTTGTGCGGCAGTGTTACTGTGGTATCGTCGCTGGACGTGAAACGTGTGGTTTGACAAACAGTGCAACACGCCGCTATGCGAGTGCGTTGGCGTGGCAATGTCCCTGTAACTCAAGCGAGCATGCCAGCATGCCGCTGTGTACAACCAAGCATCTTATGGGCGCGCCGAGTGTGCGGCACTATTAGGAACAAAAATGGCGGGTAATACTTATGTTTCCTCTGTTCACGCATCTTTATCGTCGCTTGAGCAGAAGTAGGAGGCGTTTCGCACTTTGCATTGCTTTGGAATAGCAATGAAAAGCAAAAAAAAAAAACAAAGTCAGCAAGCTCACATAACGATGGGTGGTGCGTGTTTCAAAAATCCCGTGAATATCTCACAAGCGCGGCTAGCCAATTCAAGCGAGCGCAACTTAAAAAAAAAAGGCTAGTTTGTGCGACAAAATTTTTCCTTTGCAATAAAGCATGAATGAAGCAGTTCTTTCAAGGAGTATACGATTAACCAGAAACAAACAAACAACTGCTCTTATCACACTGCCATGTGACGAAGTGTTCATTAAGGCCAAAATTGTTTTCTATTTATTCTCTTCTTATGCTGAGAATATGAGCTAGTAAGAAGACTTTACGATAACAATTTTGCATTGCTCACTTCAACTGCGTTGTAGAGAAAAAAAAATTGCATTGCATATCAAGGTACAGTAGCATCATTAGATTGTATTGATTTAGCTTGAAAAAGAAATCATATTAAAGAGACATAATCCTGGCCATACGATGTCGCAGACATGTGGTTAGTGACACTGTGTTTTTGAGGAAGCACGTGCATTTTAAAGCATTGTCACTTTATTAGTCACGTATGAGCACTGAAACTTGCCACAATTACATGTGAATATTTATAGCATTCAGGAGATGTGTCACTTATACATGAATAATTTAATTGCATTGATATCAGTCAGTTGAATTTGTTAAATCTTGTTATTGAGTCACCTTGGTTCCTCCTTCTGACTATTTTCTTTTACATTATAATGACTTATTGCTTGTGATCAGAACAGAGTATTGTGATTATTGAGACAATTTTTGGCAAGGTAGAAACTGCTGATATTGTGTCTGGCTCTGCTTTTGTCATCATTACAAGTGCGCTGTTTATTTTTGCCATGAATCAATAACAATTCACCCATTCAGAGACCTAAACAGAGCAGCTAGGGTCGTCCGATAGGCTAGTATTCCACGTGTTTCATTACAAGAAGTATAATATTTGGCGTTTAACGTCAAAAAGCCATCTTATGATCATCAGTGGCACTATAGTGGAGCGGTACAAAAATTTTGACCCCCTGAAGCTCAATAATCTGAGCATAAATCTAAGGACAAGGGCCTCGAGCATGCTTTCTTCATCGAGAATGTGTTTAATAACATATGAATTTCACTAACATTAGCATCCCTTTACACTACAATAACTGCACTGAGATAAAACACTGTCGGAGTAGTAGCGCACAAGACAAGAGTTCACTTCTGATGTTGTTTTGAATTTCTTCATCATTATATACTCTTCACCCTCTGTACTTGAAAGTGAAAAGTTCACAAGGAACTACTTAAGAGCATCTCAATTTTGCACCTGATTCAAGTTTTGTTAGAAAGTTTGAAATGGTGCTGCCAAGTGTGAGTCAGTGGTAAGACATTCATTTTTATGCATGCAAAAAGCTTATTGGACTTTTTTGCATCCTTTTCAGAAATACATTCATGGGAAAGCAGCAGGAGTTGTTCACCCACCTGTTTGTGTACAAGACAGTGTATTGTGGGAACACTCCCCTGTGCCTCTCTGTACACTAACTCGGACATTTTGTACATCTTACCACATTTGGGATAATACTCTCACTGAATGTTTTGGTATACACGCAGAGTGTTATGTGTGGTACTACATGAAAACTGTCCAATAGCGTGCTCATTTGAAAATTTTGCACTGTTAGAAAAGACACTATAGGTGGAACTGGCTTTATATGGTAAACCTATTTCGAAGATGTACAGTTGGGCAAGTTCACGATTAATAAGAGTTAAATGAAGAATGGCAAAGAGCCCAATATCATGGTGAAATAAGAATAAAACACACACGACAATGCACTACTAGAATGGAAAGTGTGATGCCACCACAACAAGATACACACACATGGTACGAAAAATTACAAGATCGAAGTTTCATGCAGTCCCTGAATGAGTACGAACGCGACTAACATAATCATACATGCGGCAAACTTCAGCTTATAGTACAGCATTGTCCTGTTCTCTTCATTTCTATTACTTTGTTGGTTGGTTATCACACCTTTTTTTTACGTACACTTCATTCGTAACTGCTTTACAGTCTGTATGCATTCGTGGTCAAATTAGTTTCAACCTCATGGCATACCAAGCTCTAGGACACAATATGCTAACCACTATCCACTATATAAAGGAAGTTTCATGTTTTAGTCCTGTGATTGCTTAATTTCAAGTTGACTATGCAGCCCAGATACATGTATTAATATTATTGTGGTAATTATGCATAAGCCATGAAGTGAGGAAATGAAGATGAAGAACTTCTTAGGTTGCAGATGACATTGGCTAGCATAAAAATATTCTGAAAATATCTGTACTAAATATGTACAAATAAAGCATCGGTGTATTATATATGTGTGATGATGCCAACAAGTTCCCAAGCATAGGTAATTCCAGAAAATTACACAATTTGTTCACATATTTGTGAGTAAACATGTGATGATATATATGTATGCAATATTTTTTTTGGCATGACTGAACACCTTTACCAATTTTGTTAAGTGGATGTACAACAAACTCAACAGGTTTCATTTGGACTTTTATGCAAAAAACAGAACTTATCATATCACAAAAGTTTTGATGCCATAGGCCATTACTAATCTATTAAAAGAAACTACAGCATGCCTACCTGGATGGTTGCATATTTCATAAAACTAATGCTAGTCTTATTGCAGTACTTTGCTAAATTTTATGCGCCGACTGACACCAAGTTTCTTCTACATCCCATTTTTTTGCATTTAGCTTATATTCTTTGGATTGTGCGCTGTGAAGTGCATATGTTAGTGTCTGTTATGATGAGATTTTTCGCTCCAGTTTCATCTTGCTATACTGCAGCGAATAATATATGGTGCTCGGGTAGTGCTGCATATGTTACTAGTGTTCTGTATTAGGTATGGGTACTGTATGCAAATATGTAAATATACATATGCTTATACTGACATGACGACTGATGCTGTTGTGGTTCTCATAAAATGTTTAAGACACTTTATCTTTAATCATTTGAGGTATGCAATAGCTGAAACGCTGCTGACTCAATGTTATGGCTTGTGCTTTTATTACCAAGCATGTAGAGCAGATATTTTACCCTTCAGAATTATTCTGGAAGAGAAATAGGTGAGCGGCAAACAGGCAGAATGTTTTTGCTCTGGTTATGGACACATTAGTGGGTGCCTCATCAATCGTAGCATAATTGAAGTGTCGTGTTGCAAAAATAAAGTTTAACATAATATGCAGGTGACGACACAGGGCTACAATGAGTAGGATTTTCCAGTTTTGTGTTCATTTGCTACACTCGTTGGGGTTTCTTTGTTATGTCTATGAAATTCTGAATGGCATGGAAGCCAACCTGTCTTCTTCTGTGCGTATGATTTACTAGCAATTACGACGACGATGGCCACGACGGTGTCGTCTGCTATGCGAACGGCCAGCCTCCCTATCAAAACGTCCTGGTGGTTTGAAACCCCTTTTGTTTTATACGCAACTATAAGTTATACACACAACATTTTTAGTAAATATTTGTTCAAAAAAGCTATTTGAGTGTAGAAGATTATAAAAACTTGTTCACTTGTCAGTAAAATAATAATTTTCTACTATTTGTACCACTGCCACCGCAATCCAGACGGCGCTATCAACGCGTCTAATTTTCGTCCCTATTGGCTCTATGGACATGTCACTCCACTGCCGTCGTCACCGTCGTCGTCTGCTTCTGCTTCATGGCTGTACCCCGCTCGTTGGAGCAGCTGCCTGTCTCAATTTCTCTCGTTTCCTTATAGTACAATGCAGTAAACTACTTACTAGACGCTCACAAGTATCTTGCATACTTACTCTAGCAAGTGCGTGATGCTGCATACAGGCCGAGCGAAATGACACACTTGCGGCAAAAAATTGTTTTGTTGCAAGCCAATTGATGTTTACGTGAAATAAAGGCCACATAGTAACGTCTTAGAATGTACAGCAGTGAACAATATGCGTCCATCAGCGTTCATATGCAAGCAAGGTACGTACTACGCATAGCTCCAACGCACAGAAGCCCGGAGCACAGAAGCTGTCCAGCGCTGGCTGATATATCCATCGCACTCCACGAAACGTTCGCTGCAGTAAGTAAAAATATACTGATAACTTTCCAGCACTCGGCAAACTTCCTGTAAATAATATCAATGTATTCGCGTGTATTTCACGAGCAGTGTGGCACGACTGTTTGTTTTCTGGTCCACGCTGCCATCTAAAGTGTATCATTTTCCAAGTTTTCAGGCGTTCACACAACGCATGCTTCTGAATGCCTAAAATAAATAAGAAACAGTTTTTTTCATGCTTCCTATGCTCAAGTCTTACAAATAAAATTGTAATGCACCTTTTCGGCTTAGATGGCGTTTGTTTGTCGCCGCTGGCGATGCGCTGTTGTCGCTTCGATGGTGGCGGCGCCTCACGGTGCGGTCGCGAAGCTCCCATCATGCCACGGGCCTGGTGCGGTCGCGGTAACGGCGGCGAGGACAGACGAGGGCGTCAGGCATTACGCGGAATTGGCGTTTTCAGCGGTAGTGGCCAATAAGCGCCGTAGCAGACAACATAGGCGTCTCCCTTCTCTGTCGCGCGTTCTCCAGCATACGGTTGTCAAACACGTCGGACAGACAGACAGACAGACAGACAGACAGACAGACAGACAGACAGACAGACAGACAGACAGACGCGGCCAGCGGATGATTCACGGTTTACCGATAAAACCCTTCATAGCTTCACCAACTCATCATTCGCTCTATTGATTTGCTGTTATTTTTGTTATATTCGGATACCCAAGCAATGGTCCTTGCGGCATCAATATGAACTACTTTATGCTATTGTTCGCTCTGAAGAACGGTGATGGGGCAAATGGCAGTCATTTTTATTAACCAGGATATGCTTCAGGTGGAACTTGCCCCCTATGCTCAAGCCACACCTGAAGCTGCCCCCTCAAGACCCCTTCTCTCCCCCCATCATCACTGCGATACAACACAGATTTGGGCCTTAAAGACAAAACTGTGCCGATGCTCACGACTGTAATCAGAAGACGAATATTTGAAATTTGTAAATTCAACGGCAATTTACATTTCTAGAAAATGGTATGAACGTTGACTGAGAAAATGGTATGAACGTTGAGAAGGAGTTTCAAACAGCTGCCTTACAGTGATTGTCTCATGCGTTGTTCGTGAATGCCAGAGTAGCCGAATTAATCAGCAATTATCACCCATTTCCTCACGTTCGTTGTGAAGAATGATGCGTCGCCGAAAAAAAAATATCGTAACAAGAAGGGAATGCGCGCCCTTATCCTTAGAATAGCAGTGAAAGCTTAAGTTCTTTTCAAGGGTTGACTCAAGCAAAGAGCAGCACTTCACCCGAGCTTAGCATTCGCCGAGGAGAAAAGGAAAAGATAGTCATTTGTAATACACTGTGTCCAGAGAAACTGAACGATCATTGCTCGTAACGAACTTGGTCGCCACGTAGATGTTGTGCGGCAGGTTCATCGGTCAACTTGTTTGCAGGACCAGAGCCGCGATGGTTGCAAGATTTACATTGACGGCCTGCCCTCGATAAGACACCGGGACGTTTCGCAACGTGTATCAACATACTTGTTAATCTGGAGAAAATCACGACTCAAATGTCTAAAGAAATATTCAAACGAATTACTATCATACTGCGGAAACTGTAGATGACGAGCATGAACAGTCAAACGTAATCTAAATTCCTTGAAGTGTGTCATCGTTGCCATCGACTACTCGTCAGCCATCCGGGAGATTTCTTGGCCCGGTCGATTGGGCTGACACTAAAAGAAATATACGACTGCACAATAAAACACTCATTACAGCTGCAGGTTAAACCTCTCAAGGCTGTTCGTTCGACAAATATCCCGCCTGAAGCAGAAGATCTTCGTACCAGTGCTGCGGCTGCAGATCTATCTATCTATCTATCTATCTATCTATCTATCTATCTATCTATCTATCTATCTATCTATCTATCTATCTATCTATCTATCTATCTATCTATCTATCTATCTATCTATCTATCTATCTATCTATCTATCTATCTATCTATCTATCTATCTATCTATCTATCTATCTATCTATCTATCTATCTATCTATCTGTCTGTCTGTCTGTCTGTCTGTCTGTCTGTCTGTCTGTCTGTCTGTCTGTCTGTCTGTCTGTCTGCCTGTCTGTCTGTCTGTCTGTCTGTCTGTCTGTCTGTCTGTCTGTCTGTCTAGCCACCTACGATTTTTAACTCTCCTGGGCGTTTCGATAATGGTATAAATACCAAGATTGGTGTGGCATAACATAACTGTATGGCAAGAATTTGTGACTAGTTATAACATGAAAAGGGTGACTTGTATGTCGTGAATGTCATCATTTACATTTAATGATCTTGCTGCTCTAGCGGTGATTTCGTTCACAGAACATGTTGCAAAACTGGTCTAGTATGACATCAATGCATGGCGAACATAAGAAACGGACCCTAACATTAAACTCATGACATTCGTGTTATGTAACAACATGACGACAAACCGCATGATGCACTTGCGGTCGTTTTATTCAATTCGCATATACCAAATAAGGTATTACGGGATGTGAATAGATGGAGAAGGTATGTGACTGGCGCAAACATGATAATAATCAGGTTCGTGTCATGTAACAATGTGACTACATGCCACGCTCATGATTAGAGACCACAACTTTAGGCAAGAACAACAAAGTTTTAGGCGCCTTACATAGGCCTCAAAAACCACCATTTAGGCATAAATAGGCGTTAAAAACTATGCCTAAACGTAGACATATATAAGCACAATTCATAATTACTTCAGTAGCATGCTCAGCACACTTATTCAACTTCTAACAACCACAGCAAGCAAACTGTGTGCAATGGGAAAGCTAAATTGTTTTTTATGAAAGAATAACAAGAAGCATAATCATTTTAACAGATTTAGGTGACAGCTGAGGTAATTCGACGTTGTGGGAAGGCTGTGAAAATAGTTACAAACCACCAAGATTTTCGGGCTTGAATTGTGCTTGGTTTCAGTCAGTATTTGCTCTTATGCGAAAAAAAAAACGCTCGACGTTCACTGAAGTTAGAGAAGCGTACTTGTGGCCTAGCACAATTCAATGCTGCACTTGTATCCGGAATACTTGAATGAGCACAACTCGAACCTTCAGACACTTGCTTTAGCACATACAATCCGGGATTCTTTCCAAGGTAGATTTAAGCTTTGAGGCAACCTTACCAGCGACCAGTCTTTGGGGACGGGGCATACTTTCCTGCACGTGTGAAAAAACTGGATATTCGGAAGCTTGCCTTTAAGCGTTGAACGCGATAGTGATTTACTGTCCCTGGAGCATACTTCAACCACTTAGTGCATACTTTTATTGCATGTTGTTACTCGAGAAGTTTAAATTATGGATTACTATGCAGTGTAAGCCATAAAGTTGAGAATGACTTGTGTCGATGAAACTTTCGCATATGGCTGCACTCTGTGTAATAGGTGCAAACGAGTTCACAGGTGTCGATATAAAAATAACAAAATTATTTTTTGTCTAACCACAGAATGGCTCATAATACATGTTAATTGCGCATTTCAGGGTATATTTAAAGGCATTAGCCGTAGCGTAAGCAAATTTGGGAGCTTAATGCTATGCGTGCTTCAGAGTAAACGTCAAACTCAAAATATTGTTGACCTTTCCAATGTCTTCTCCCTTGCTTACCACGAGAACCATTTCTCAATCGACGCAGTAGGGCTATGATCACCTGGTTCATTGCCGGACGAGTACACTTCACGACTTTTCATACCGCATTGCTCGTCAGAGCTCTGAGAGCTACTGTTATAAATAAATATATGCCAACAAAACTTACGTGTAGGCGGTAGGCGACAGTGCTAGCGTAGCGTAGTTTTGGCTGACTAGAGTGCGTTCTAGTTACACCGTACTCTAGCCTCCAAATTGCAACCGCTGAGCAGCACTACTCTTGAATCGAGCGACGGTGATTTTCAAGGGGCCTCTCCTCGACTCGCTACAGTACACTCTAGCCACACTCACGCAACCGCCATGCTGCACTACTCTAGAACGAAGCGATGGAAATGTTTTAAGGGGGGGGGGGCATCTTCGCTGGGTACAAGCCCCGATCACATTAAGGCGCGTTTAGAGTGGGACGTTATTGGATCGCGATTTGTTTTCGGCGACATTACACAGCGTATGCATTCGTCGACCCTTCGCCGAACCACAATCATCGCAAGTGCTGCCATCAAGAACAAGTGCTGAACAAAAAAGCAAAGTATCAACAAGTGTAAAGAATCCACCATCATGGCCATTTTAATCGTTCCTAAAGCAGGTTAAAAGCTTGAAAAAAGCTCGGTCTCGCACGTCAGCATCTAGCAATGATTCTGTTCTAAGCACGATGCTTGGTTTTGCCATCCATAACAGGTTATAAAAATCTTCCACTTTGTTTTTGATGCTACGGCATTCGACAACCAGTAAAGCTGTGCTATAGATTGTATTCATCATGTACTTTGTACAACCTGGCTGCGACTTTCATCGTACACGTATATTTGCCCATATAAAAGCAGTTTTTGATATTTCAGATTTACGCCAGCCCCATTACAAGCATTTCTTTGAAGGCGACGCCCTCACCGGGCATCATGCCTGAGAAGTGTCCATCCGAGCTGAGGTAGAGCCGGCTGAGTCACCGAATCCCGTGACGAGCATTGAAAAGATTACTCCGATGTAAAAAGATGCAAGGCGCGAACTTCCCGGACCGCACCCGCCACTAACCAGGCAACACCAAATGATCGCGTGTGGTACACAGGCGCAATTGCTAGCACATCCTGTTTTGTTACACCTAACGTATCCGGCTGAGCACAATACGCTCTACCCTTTCTGAAAAAGGGAAAGAAGCGCTTGGTACACATCATATCCGAGTGTAAGGACCTTGAAAAGCCCCTATTTCCTTTTCCCGGAACACACCCAATCCCCAACCGCCCTAGTGATGGGAGAACGTGTTGTTCAGCTCCCCTCTGCTGACTCAGCTTGCATTGATGGCCAGGGGCTAAGAATTGCTGGAAAGATATGGGTCCCTAGAATGGGGAACCATCCAGTCTGGTGCAAGTATGCAGCACCGAATTTGCTAGCTCCATAATTTTTTTCTCTTTGTTTATTTTGCCGAATTCCTACAGGAGCTTTCTTTTCCTGCGCACGGCCTCCGAGGAATCTTCTGATGTACTCTAACTAAAGCGTTTTAGCTTCTTAGCGTTGGCTAAGCTAAAAGCACGTCTGACATTTTCCAACTGATCAGGCAGAATTGAACGTACTTGATCTCAATGAAGCAACACTCATCTGTTACTCGAAAAATTTTGAACAATAAAAGATAGAAAGTAAGGTGAACCGGATACCTCGCGTGTCCTTAGCTCAGCGCCGTGATCAAGCATTTACACTTGATGAAGAGGTTGCCTCGTAAGTCAGCAGCGCTGTATCAAAACAGCGCGAACAAGATTGGCATGAACGGCAAGACGCGGGAAGTAACTCAGCCGCCCTAAAAGATTATACGCATCATCTTGGCTTTTGCAGGCCGCAGGTTGCTGCAGCTACGACTTAAACGGTTTATAGCGCAGAAAACACAGACACAAAATTAGACACCAGATGAAACGCGACAACGATCCGGCAGCTAGGCATAGGCACGCGAAACAAATAGGTCGAATGGCGACAACGCGACGGTGAGAGGCTGCCGGATGGAGGGGGCCATCGCATGCGAGACCACTTAATCGTGCCAATGCTGCCACTTAGCACCAGTCGAGCCAATTTAGGCTGCGCGAAAGTGTTGCCGGCAGTCTCACTGTGCACCGACAGGTTTAACGATAAATGGAAAGATCCGTCCCTTAGTGGGTGATTCCCGGCGGTGCTTTTGCAGTGGCCTTTGCTGCCACTCTTGTGGTAGCCTAATTCGGTTTCAGTTGTGGGTGTGGCGTGCTTAAGTGCTTATTATGGCGGGGTGGCTAATACCCTCTAACATTCAATAGTGCGTTGATATGGATGGCGTGGCAGCGAAGCGTGGTGCTACGGAATGACTTAATTGTAACTGATAATGATGTTATAGGCGAGCAGTGACAGGCCAGGCTTGCTGCTTTACGCGAGTTCTTCCGACAATAAATTGATGACGTGGGTCAGATGAACAAAGGGATCAAGAACTGGAGAACAACTTGCGTGCTGGTTTCTTTATTTATTGAAGTCATTTTGATGCACTAGACAGGTTACACCCAAAAGACCCCACACTTGTAAACTGCCTTGGGACCTCTCGTTATGGCTCTGATAAAGCTATAAAAGCTATAAAAGATGTAAGTTACGATTAGAGAAGAACAAAAAGTTGTTATAATAATTTCTGAACACCAGGCAGAGTGTTTCAAGAAATGCGTCCAAATATCCTTTACACAAATATGAAAAAAGTACCTGCACGTTGCCTTAGTAATTAATTTCTCCGTAGCCGCAGACGTCCTAAAATGACTAGAGGCATCAATAGGGCTGCAATTAAAATAAGTGCACAGCCTGAACTTGTTCTGTAAGGCTGTGAATCAACAGCGGAGCTAGGGTTCACTCTCTACTATAAGTTTCGCAACAAATGTGAGATTTTGAAAGAGATGTTTTGCATTGTATGTGTGTTACGGCCATCACTTGCAACTGCACCTAAATAAGGGGAAAGAACTGACAATTATGCGCTTACGTAAATACCCGCTGATGGAGGCGAGTGAGAGCCCGCCAGCGTTACTGAATTGGTGGAGTACGTGGCATGCTATGCAAAGCTTGAAAGTTGGTTCCCCGACACGAAAAATTGTCTTTTCGTCCAATAGACTTTCTTCACTTTTCTCTCATAATTACTGGAATACGATTACAACGTTGTGTGTAAGCGCCTTGACCTCCTTTGCTGCTTGTCATTTAGGTTGTTCGAAACACCTAAAACGATGTGATACTTAGTTATTAGAAACAGGAAAGTCTGGCTCGAGAGCTAATACATATCTGATGCCCCGCATACCTTAATCGATGAAGAGGGAACAAACTAATTGCGGCTGACGCGCAATCACCTCGGTGTTTCCTGCTGCGGACGCGATAATTAGCGACAGTAGTGGCGCGATACTCTGAAATACCAAATTGTGCTGTTGTGCAGTCAGACGTTCAGACTTCAAAGATGCTTTCACACATTTGATACGAAAGCTTAATTGCACGGCAGCGCCGTGCCTCTTTGAGTATAATTAGATGCGATACGCCTTGGGGGAATAATTTGGAGGGTGCCAGAAGGGTTTAACGGGGTGTCGCAGATGAAAGTGTTATTATCGGCATATCTGCGAACACGTTTATTGCGGCCACGGTAGTCTTCAAACCGAACCTAAGAACAGGAATTGCACATTTAGACCAACGCCGACAAAACTGCTGTAATGTTACGTGCTTAATAATATCAATTTTCTGCTGCCGTAGAGACTACTGCTTTGCAGCCTACTATGTGGAGAGGCTTAGATTCTTTTTAGGCTATATTTGTCATATTTAAGGCAGCCAACGTCATCACAGTTAGCAGTGCTTTGAAGGAGCACTTGTTCGTCAAAAAAAGCATGGTCCCCATTTGAAATGACGCTTTTCTAAGAGCGAAATTGTAGAACGTACACGCACATAGACGCACACAAACGCATGCTTGCCCATTGCTCGCACGCTCGTATAAATACCGATGAGCGAGTGAGTAAGTGGGTTGAAAAACCTAATTAGGTCCACAATAGGCACGAGTGAACTCGACGTCACCTGGCTAGGCCTACTTGGGGACGGTCATGTTGCATATGAGTGCTCTCGCGTGGGCCCTCTGTAAGGCCAGTATTTCAAGGGCCAGGTTCTGAGCCTTAATCAGCTTGTTCACTTCCACTTGGTGCAAAGGGGAACCGCCAAGGACAAAGCCCCACCGGACATACTCTAAATCTGCATAACCACTACACAGGGGGAAGTCCGAGTTTGAGAACCGTTCAGGGTGTATTTTGTGCAGTGCCACAGAACTCAGGTAGTTTATTGTTTAGAGTAGTCTGAGAGTTCCAGCTTGGGCGTTGCACAGGGAAGAGTGTGGCAGAGGCAGCACTCTTTTTTTTCTTCAGAGATCATGGTGCTGCATGTCTAGTTGTAGGTGCACAGGGGCTTGAATAACCTGGAAGATGACGCTTACGCGGCATACGGTCAGTCAAACTTCGTGCAGCCTAGCACGTCTCCTCGTTCAGATTGATCAGAGCACTCTCAATGATTCCGATCTGTGCAAGAAACCAGACTTTGATAAACACCTCAGATATCACTCATTTGACTGATGAGGGAAAATGATATAACCACAAGCAGCAAACACACGAAAATCTGGAACTTACCACACATTTAGACGATATCCGCCTTTGAACAAACGAGGAAAAAAAGCTTGCATTCGGCCACTCAAGTCTTGATTAGAGAGAAGCCTGTCGATATAAGTGGATGTCTTTATCAGCCAATGCTAAGTCACTTGGCTAAAACTGCGTTTAAAACTTGGTTTAAGCAAGTCTTACAGCTTTTTAAGGCTCTCTGCTCAAGCACCTCTTTCATTTTACATCGACTGCTTCAAGTATGTATAAGCTGGGTCACCTTGTCGCCGCTGATCTCAAATCACTATGCAGCGTGCTGAGCCTCGCGATGGGTAGTATCTTGATGTAGCATCTCCTAGCAGAAATTCGGTCAAGTGTCAATATTTCTAAACTTTTCCAGCAGTTTCTAACTGCAGGTGCAATTCTACACGATTGGAAAATTGCCAAAGAGATACAAGTTCACAAATCAGGGTATAAAAACAAGGTTTGTAACTATCGACCGTTATCACCAACTAGCGTGCCCAGAGAATTACTTCAACATCGCATTGTCTCTACATATTTAGCCATTGGGAATCTCATAATTTTTTTTTGAAAACTAACAAGGGTTTAGAAGAGGGATATCATGTCAAACGCAACCTTTAGAATTTACAAGTAACCTATTCCGAAAGGCAATGGCATTTTTCAGATGGACTGCATTTCATAGACTTTTCAAAAGCATTCGCTCGTGTCGCCTCATTTGAAAGCATTCATCTCTTATTATCGGTGCCTTAACTGGCTTCTGGCTCGAAAACTTTTTGTCATTTCGTAAACTCTTCACAGTCATTGACGGTATTTATCTCCCATTACTGATCTTCCTCTTGATGGCCCATCGGGGAACGTCTTGGGCCCTGTATTCTTTCCCACATTTATTAACGAGTTGTCAGCTTAGTTAGTATTGAAAGTCAGATTGTTCACAGACGACTCTTTGCTGTAAAGAAAAAGTGACGTAGTCAGTGACCCTAGTGCACTTCAGCATGACCTCAGCCATATAAGACAATGGTGTGATCAATAGTATATGTGCTTGAACACTAATAAATACAAACTCATGACATTCAGACAAAAACACTCTTTCCCATGGTAACATGTTTCCTCAAAAATAAAGTTCTTTTAGTGACCGCTCACTACAAAGCTTTGTGTTTGTTTGACCCTTAAGTAATGAGGTCTGCGAACGTAGACAAAATAACTGCAAAAGCGTCTCAAGCTTTGTGCTAACTAAGGCGTTATCTTCACAACACACTTGCTACGATTCACAAACTCGCCTACCAAACATTCACACGACCACAAGCAACTGGAATAACCAACAAGCACGCGGTTTCCCACAATGATCACCTCATAAAATTTATTGAAGCCATCCAGAATCGCGCAGCTCGCTTCATTGCCATGACTACAACGTAACATTTGTTGTAACAACATGAATAATCGACATGTTCTAACATGAATAATCGACAGAAGTCTTTCGTGTAGCCCAAATTGTGCGTACTTGAAGAAGAGACTGCTATCTATTGTGCATATCATGAAATTCTTGTGCGGTAAAGCATGGGGATCTTCTGTAGCCTCCATGCTACAGCTGTACAGGGACCCATTTCTGGGTCTATTGCGCTACAGCTTGCCGGTACTGACTAACACTTGCAAATCGAATACTCATTCATTGGAGAGTTTGCAGGGTCAGGCATTGCGTATCTGCCTAGGACTGCCCCGATGCGCTTCTACTTATGCCACAATCATGCTTGCCAAAGACCATCCGGTCAGGACATATATAGTTGTGGATTGCATCAGAGCGCACATTCGACATGCTAGCCGTGTCCCCGACCACCACTTGGCCCTTCTACCTTCCGGAAGACCACGTGCTACGTTTTCAGACGTCATAGCCAAGCACCTAAACAGCATTCCATCAGGATATACGCCAGCTGCGAGAACGGCTTGTCCTTTGTGGTGCCTCGACCAGCCGCAAGTACGTCTAGAAATTCCTGGAATCAAAAAGAAAAGCAGTCACTCCAGAGTAGCATTGAAGCAAGCAACACTGCTATTATTACATGAGTTGTACTTAGACCGAACGCAGATATACACTGATGGGTCCGTCTCATCCAGCAGCTCATCAGGTGCCGCTGTAATTCCGGCTGCAGAAATGACAATCAAGTTTAAGTTGTCGCATATGACTACATCTACGGCATCAGAGCTTGCTGCTATAAGGGCTGCTTTACAATATCTCGTTCAAGAACGTCCAGGAAAATGGGTCATATTCTGTGATTCGAAGGCAGCGCTTCAGAGTTTGCAGTCTGCCATGCGTAGGAGGAGTCATGACCAACTGGTACAAGAAATAAGACATTGCCATCATGAAGCTCTAGCACGAGGGCATGATATTATATATCAATGGCTGCCTGGATATATCGGTATTACCGGAAATCAGTTAGCCGATGATGCAGCCCACTCAGCCCATGAAGAAACCCGTGTAGTCCCGATTCCTCTATCAAGGAATGATGCAGCAAGACAACTTTACCTGCTGGCTCGAGATCTCACACGCACGTTCTGGTCGTCTACCAGCTTCCAAAGATGTCATTTTTATGAACTGGATCCTTCGCTCAAGCTAAAGCTACCATCACAACTTTCCCGCTCCGATGCGACACTGTTATGCCGCCTTTGGTTGGGTGTTGCATTTACAAAGGTGTGCTCCTTTCGCATTGGTATGGCAGACACTCCTACATGCGACTACTGCGGAGATGAAGAGACCATCGAACACGTCCTGTGCAGCTGCGCTTGCTACGACACACAGCGATGCCAGCTCCGGATGATTTTGAATCGACTTGACCCCGGACCATTTTGTGTGCAGAAGATACTAGGACCTTGGGCATCTGCCTCAGTTGCGCAGAAAGCAACTAAAGCACTGCTACTTTACCTCAAGTCAACAAACCTGGGCGACCGCCCGTAGACTGTGTGTGCTCCCCGAGTGTGCTCGTGATTGTGTGTACCTTCTCATCTTTCTGCAACCTCTTTTCTCCCCTTTATCCCTTCCCCAGTGCAGGGTAGCAAACCGGTTGTGCGTCTGGTTAACCTCCCTGCCTTTCCTTGCATCTTTATCTCTCTCTCTCTCTCTCTTGTTGTAACAAAAATAAAGTATTCACATTCGCGTTCACACCTTCCGGCACGCTTGGATAATGCGCTAATCTGCTGACTTCACAAAACAATATACAGTTACTGTGGAACTGAAACCGAGACGCTTAATGGGTTGAAGAAGCAGCGTTCGTCGCCTGGAAGATCGCGAGGCAGCCGCCAATTACGATCGCCTCTGGTCTGCCCTAGCCCTTCAAGACGACCCGAGATTCACAAGACTGTGATGCCCTCAGAGAGGGAAGATTCGCGTCCTCTCAGCCCAGCATAGGGAGAAGCTAATGGCATGTCTGCCCATTTACTTGATTTTCACTTCGGCTAGAACTTCGAGTCTTGCAAGGCCAGGATGATGAACGTTTGTTACGATGACGCCCGTTCTGCAGGTCTAGCCCTCGAAGCCACCGACTGTTCATTTCTTCACCCGCCCTGTTTTTGCAACGCTAGTCTATTCAAGGGTCCCAAAGTCGGAATACTGATGAAATTAAGGGAGAGTAGTGACGGGCAGTGGAGTAGTGAGTGGGCAGTGGAACGGAACGGCCGCCAGCATGGTCTCATCCGACCACTTTTTGCTTTTCGTACAGTTGTTCGCAGTCATCAGCACGAGCTCGCCGGACTGCGTGGAACCACATGCGCCTGACACGCCATATGGCACGTGCCCTCCCCAGCCCGAACCGAGCCGTTGTTGCCCGGTGCCACTTCAACCTCCCGTTCGGGTAACCCCTTACGCTGCCGCCAAGCCAACCGCATCGACATCGTCAAGCCACCCAGAAAACGACAAATACAGCCAGCCTTGCACCGCGCGCCTCAGTGGGCAGTGGAACGGAGCGGCCGCCACCATGGTCTCATCCAACCACTTTTTGCTTTTCGTACAGGTTGGTCCCTCCCAAGATTATAGCGCTAAGCGATCTAGCAACTATTGTCTGCTGCTCTTTCCATGCCCACATGTGTTGCTTGATATAGTCGCAGAGTGTTTTGTCGTTATAAAGGAACTTCTTCTTTGCGGGGATATTGAACAAAATCCTGGTCCGAATAGCGAAGTATTAGCCGCCATCAGCAAACTAACCACACACTTGGATGAGCGTCATGACAACTTGCAGAAGGCTATTAACGAAGTTAGAGAAAACCAGTTGCTACTTGATTCCAAAGTAAAAGATTTAACCACCCGACTAACTGTACTTGAACAGAAGGTTATTTCCCTCGAGAGCGTTCCAGACAATGCACAGATGCAAGGCCTTGTAACGGCTGCCGTGCGACACGAAAGTGTCGCTCTCAGTTCACGGCTTGATGACTTCGAGGATCGCTCTCGTAGGGAGAACCTAATTTTTTATGAGATACTGGATTCTGCTTCAGAAACCTGGGCTGAGTCAGAGCTAAAAATTCGTGAAATCCTGTCTGCGTCCCTTAAACTGGAACTTCCTAATGAAGCCATCTCCTGTGCACACAGGCTTGGAACATATGTACAGAACAAATGTCGACCTGTTATTGTTCGCTTCAGTTCGTTCAAAACAAGAGAAAGTGTCTTTACTAAGAAATCGATGCTTCGCAGCACCCCCGTGTCAGTTAGCGAAGATTTCTGCAAGGCCACGCGCCACATCCAGAAAAAGCTTTTAAATTTCGCGAAAAGCACTGGGCAGCCATATTACTTGAAGTATAACAAGATACTAATCAACAAGAAAGCCTACGTTTATTGTCCGGTCACCGATCGTGTAACTGAGGCAGGACCTATTTATGATAACCCCGTCCACGTTGCTCCCGAAGTAAGCAATGCAGAATGCGCAGGGGCCAGCGCTCCTCCTTCACATCGATAGCTAGATAAGCATTTTCGAGCTCACGAATTTTCTTTTTTGCTATGTAATTCTCGAAGTGTTACTAAGAAGCGTGATGCCCTATCTGCGCTAATAGATACATGTCTAGCTGATGTCGTCGTAGTAACTGAAACTTGGCTGTCCGCGGAAATTGAAAATAACGAAATATTTAACTGTTCAAAAAAGTTTAAATTCTGCCGCTGTGACCAGGGTACGAGGAGCGGGGGCTGCGTATTGATTGCCATTAGCGACGAGAGTAGCTCGTTCAGCGTGCCTGTTGTTTCACCGCTTGAAATTGTTGTCGCGTGTGTTCGCATTAACCACAAAGATATCGTTGTTTGTGGCTGCTACCGGCCTCCCAACCTTACTACCGGTTTCGCAAATGAATTACACGATGTACTAAATAAGTTGCGAGTAAGGTTTCCGGCTGCGCCTATGTTTCTCCTAGGTGACTTTAACTTCCCTAATGTTTCGTGGTCTCCCCCTTTCCTAATAATTTCATCAATTTCTGCTGACAGTGCTGCCTTTCTTGATGGGTGTTCAGACTTTAACCTTACCCAGCTGGTTAACGCTCCAACCCGCATTACCTTGTCCACCTCCTCAGTTCTAGACTTGGTGCTGACCATGCATCCCGACCTAATTAAATCCCTATCAGTTATTCCGGGCGTAAGCGACCATCTAGCTATTCATTTTAACATGACTAAAACAACTAAAAGAAATGATAGCTCAAAAGTTTTTAGGGACTACAAAAGAGCCGACTATGTTTCAATTAATAATGAGCTTCATCTTTTCCTAAACGATTACCTTTCGCAATTTCTGGAAAGGTCCGTGCAACAAAACTGGAATTTGTTTAAGCAGAAGGTAGCAGAACTTACCAATCGTTTTATTCCACTCCGCAGAATTAGGCAAAACGCAAAGTCCCCTTGGTTCACGCTTACGCTAAAACGACTACTGAATAAAAAGAAACGAATTTTTCGAAGGGCAAAGCTAACTAACAACGCGGAAAGGTGGTCCGCTTATCATCACGCAGCTGACGAGTACACTCGCGCATTATCCGTTGCAAAAGAAAATTAATATCAACAAAGGCTTCCCTCCCTGCTTGCAACTAACCCACAGAAATTTTGGCAGATGATTAGGGGAAATGAAAAAAAGGCGATAGAATTAATCCATGATGATAACAGCCGTGTACTAAAAGAAGAGTGTTGTGTCATTTTAAGCTCTGTGTTTTCATCGTGCTTTGTTAAACCTACAGCACTTTCCTTTCCCGATACCCCCACCCACAACTTTGTTCCCATGGAACCCCTTTTATTGGACTGTGTCGGCATACAAAAATTGATAGAAGACATGAAATTAGCCAGTGCTCCAGGTGAAGACGGTATCTGTGCAAAGTTTTTGCATAATACCTCTGTTTACTCATCTGTCATTTTATGTAAGCTTTTCACACAGTCTTTGGAATGTCATTGCCTCCCGGGCGACTGGAAAGCGGGAAAGGTGGTTCCTCTTCACAAATCAGGTGACGTTCATAACCCCCGCAATTACAGGCCCATATCGTTAACAAGTATACCGTGTAAGCTCATGGAACACGTCATCTACTCCCACATAATCACTTTTTTGGAAAGCAACTCGTTCCTTAGTGATCACCAGCATGGATTCCGGAAACAGTACTCGTGTGAGACCCAACTTCTCTGCTTTACTAATGACCTTTTTCTTGTCATTGACGCTTCTTCCCTTGTTGACTGTATTTTTCTCGACTTTGCTAAAGCTTTTGACACTGTATGCCATAAACTGCTACTGCTAAAACTAAGCAAACTTAATCTTGATGCTAACATATTAAAATGGATTGAATGTTTTCTAATAGACCGCTCCCGATTTGTAACTGCGAATGAATCCAACTCCCCCCTCTCACCGGTAACCTCTAGCGTCCCCCCCAAGGATCCATTCTTGGCCCACTACTCTTCCTAATTTACATTTACAATTTTCCATATAACATCTCTTCTTCTATTAAACTTTTCGCCGATGATTGTGTTATTTACCGCGAAATTAAAACCCCTTCTGACCACCTTGCCCTTCAGTGTGACTTAGACAATGTTTCATCTTGGTGCGATACTTGGCTAATGAACCTTAATGTTACTAAATGCAAGGTAATGAGAGTTTCACGTCGAACATGTAATATTTCTACTAACTACGTACTTAATTCTACCCTTACTAAAGTTAGCTCTTACAAGTACCTTGGCGTTACAATTTCTGACAACCTTTTCTGGCAGTCTCACATTGACCTTATTAAAAACAATGCTAACCGCACACTTGGTTATTTACGCCGTAACTTCTCCCTTGCCCAGATGCAACTGAAACTTCTGCTCTATAAAACATTAGTCCGACCAAAGCTGGAATATTCATCATCTGTATGGGATCCTCACGTAAACATCCATATCAGTAGCATCGAAGCAATTCAAAATCGCGCCGCTCGTTTCATTTTGTCGAACTATTCCCGTACAGCAAGCGTAACCCATATGAAGTCAACCTTAAATCTACCTAGCCTATCATTTCGCCGCAAAATCTCGCGCTTGTGCCTCTTCCACAAGTTGTACCATACCATGCACTCACTGAGTAACTCGCTTTTTTTGCCGCCATCCTACATTTCATCCCGCAGCGATCACCACTTCAAAGTTGGAATTACAAGCAGCCGTAGAAACCTCCATTTTAATTCATTCGTGCCCAAAACAAGCACGGACTGGAATCACCTTCCCGCTTCCATCGCATCCATCACTGACCCGGCCAACTATAAGAGTACCATAAACGCATACCCTTTTTAAACATGTTCCATTTGTTTGTGCAGATTGTTACTTGTTTTTTCCACCACTCCTCTCTGTAACGCCTTGTGCATTGAGAGAAAATAAATGAAATGAAATGAAATGAAATACACGGCCCTTGTGATACATTTGGCCACGCCAAAGTTGTTGAGTTGAACGCGTGAAACCGATGAACTAACGAGCCCCAAGCGGTCGCAAAGAGCAGTGAGACCACAAGGTGAGGCAACTCCTAGTTATGCGGAGATCATTGAAAGCAATTATTAATGAAGCCGTGAGGGAAAGTTACGCAGTACTATCATCGAGATTCCCCAAGCTTGCGAAGCTGAAGGAATAACACCTACATCTCTAACTGATCAGAGAGCATTTGAAAAGAGTAGACAGCCAGATTCATTACGCCATAAATATTTATAACCTAGACAGGAATGCCGAGACTCGTGGGAACATCGACTGCAACATCTTAAGCAGGATATCAATATCAGACCTTCAACTCTGATTAGTGCAACTGGAGAAAAGACCTTTTGATATGGTCGCCGTTGTCTAAAGAAAACTTGATTTGCTCGTAAGGCAACAGAATGTCCATTGATAATAACGGCGACAAGACTGTAATTGTAAGAAATTTTGCTGGCAATTCGCAATATGGCCTAAGCAATGAAACTTTCAGCAGGAGTGGTGCCGAAGATGAAGTGGTCATACAAGCTCCGATTGAGAACGCAGTCTTATGATACAAGCTCCTACCATTGCGCCAAACGTGGCATCTTGAGACTTGACGCTCTATCATCTGCCGGTTGCGGGAGCCCTGGAGACATATCGAGTAATTCTTTAATTGTCGCCCACAAGAGATTCTATTCACCTGGTATAACAGCGTTAAATGTTTGTCACGAAGACCAAAGGATCAAGCCAAGAAAAGTGGAAGTTTGCGAGAGAACAAGCATGTAAATGCTGTCGCAAATAATACACGTGTATCACTATCTGCCCCACGAATATCTCGGCCACCGGAATGGAAAGCCTGAAGGATAGAAGGTACTTCCGTAGTAAGCGATCGAAGAGAAGCCACAATCGTGGTTAAGGCATAAGGTAGACAAAGTGAAAATACCTGGCAGCTTGGAATGACCGAATAACGAAATTGAAAAGGAGGATATTCCAGATAAGAAAAGCAAATCTTCATATGTGAAACAATGCCTGAGACCAACGGGAGTGAAAGCGCGCGAAGACTTCCAGAGACAGGACGTTAAAGCAAAAATGGACGAGGTAGGGAATTACCGAACATATGATTACATACTGACCACATGTCTTCCGTCGCACCAGAAGAGCTACCATAATTGATAATGGTTTCAAGCAGTTGAAACATCGATGGAAGAGAAAAGTAACTCTAACATCATGATAGCTTTGACTTGATGGCATGACTACAAACTTAATTGTGATTATAGAGAATCGGGTTTGATTGACTCCATCGAAACAAATGATCGTTGAAGTATGTCCGTGACTGATCTGAGAAACCGTGGCTAGTGCCGAAGCTGAGTGCATAACGAGGACACGTCTGTAGACAGCGAACGAAAAGACAGCGCGAAGTGTTACCAGTGATGCGAATTCGAACTACCGCCAAGCTAGTGCCATGGCTAAGCAGTGTTTTGTTGTATTTTGCCATATTTTTATTTTCGCTTTGCCAGGGCAGGAAGATGATAAAATTGAAGACGACGACTGTCTTGCACCACGCGCCTATCATCATTAACGAAACGTGGATAGAAACGTGGAGGAAGTAGGCAGACACACCATCCGTCTCAGTCTTTTATATTGATGGTACGCAAAGCACCAATCAGAAAAGTTGATACAGGGCTTTAAAGTCAGCACAACGTTACGAGGTGGACGTAAGTTGGGCCATAGTTGACTTCCATGTCATGATTATCATATTTCAATACGTCATATATATTCGTCGTCTACTCACGTCACGCGACACCAAATTTGGTACAAGGGAAGCTAGCGAAATGGCCGCTAGCGCATTATGAGCATGGAATGTAGTCATGTTGTTACATTACACGCATCTCATGATTATCATGTTTGCACTAGTCACATACCTTCGTCATCTATTCACGTGCTGTAATACCAAATTTGGTATATGTGAAGCTAGCGAAACGGCCGCGAGCACGCTATGAGCGTAGCCTGTAGTCATGCTCTTACCTGACGTCCATCTCATGATTATCATGTTTGCAGCAGTCACATACCTTCATCATCCATTCATGTCCCATAATACCAAATTTGGTATATGAGAAGCTAGTGAAACGGCCGCGAGCACATGATGAGTGTGGCATGTAGTCAAGACACGCATATCATATTTACGATGTTTGCGCCACTCACACACTTTTGTCATCCGTTCACGTGTCGTAATACCAAATTTGGTATATGTTAAGCTAGCTAAGCGGCCGCAAGCGTATCATGAGCGTGACATGTAATGTTGTTACAAGACACGCATACAATGATTATCATGTTTGGACGTGTCATTTACCTTCGCCGTCTATTCACGTCAAGTAATACGACCTTTGGTATATGTAAAGCTGCGAAACGACCGCGAGCACATCATAAGCGTGATCTGTTGTCATGTTCTTGCATTACACGCATCTCATGAATGTGATGTTTACACCAGTCATATACCTTCGTCATCCATCCACGCCCCGCAATACCAAATTTTGTACATTCGAAGCTAGCGAAATGACCGCAAGCGCGCTATGAGCGTGGCGTGTAGTCACATGACTTCCATCTCATGATTTCTACATCTGGGTTCGTGTTCGCCATGTAGTCATGTCATACCAAACCAGTTTTGCAACATGCCATGCGAACGAAACCACCGCATGAGCAGCGAAAGCATGAAATGTGAATCAGGACACTCATGACACAGACGGCATGAGTTTCATAGTATGACTCATTGCTTTTTCTCGTGATACAGTCCCGTTTTGCCATACCAAATTTGGTATCCATACCATTATCGAAACGGCCAGAAGATCAAAAAGTCGTAAATGTACAGATAGATAGATAGATAGATAGATAGATAGATAGATAGATAGATAGATAGATAGATAGATAGATAGATAGATAGATAGATAGATAGATAGATAGATAGATAGATAGATAGATATGCCCAATGTCGCCGAAGTTCACTAAATAATGCTTCGCATTTGAAATAAATAAATAGACAGTAAATAAATAAATAAATAAATAAATAAATAATAACTAAAAGTTCAAGGTGTGCGCTTTTTTCTAGGGCTAACCTTAGCTACAAAGTGGCTTGGCACGATCAGGCACTGCCAGTATACAACGATTTCGAGCTCTTGTGCTTCTTATGCACTAAATAACGCTTTACGTATAAAAAGATGTCAAGATTTGATAGGAAACCATTTTCTTTAAACTTAGCATTGTCAAACCGGTAGCTTCAATGTGGCTACTAGTAGCGGTCGCTATGGTGCCCCCGTGGGTTGTAATGACGTCACACCAGCGGTCGCGAGGTCTAAACGCAGTGAGTAACGTTGCCGAGCGCGGCTTGGGAATGGCTACGGCGTTGCTACTGGTTCATCATGTTTGCGGCTAGCTGTGACGTCATACAACCTGGTGTGGTAGCAATGCCAGGCGAAGCCAATCGGTGTGCAGCTGTAGCATTGGTGGTTGCTAGGCCAACCATCAATGACACAATTGTGTGCCGAATCTCCTCGCGGGAAACAGCCATTTTGGTGTCGTATTTAACGGCCTCCATCACCGTTATATAGTTTGGCGACACATCGTATATAGAGTGGGATATGTGCTCCTGTTTGCTTTATAGTATCTGTTGTATTGATGCAATCACATAGAGTCTGCTGATGTCGCACACGACGTCACTCTCAACTGAGCTCAGTACTCAGGTCACTTCCGTAATAATCGTCTATACGTTTGACTCGCGACGCCACCTACTTCACCGTTTACCTGCTACACGTCAGCTACTTGGGCAGTCATAATTTCAATGGTGCATCTGTTGGTGCGCAGCGAATAAAAAAAAAGAAAAAAAGAAAAATTAAGGGGTTAGCCCCAGTCGAACCCACTGCCTCAACACTACACGCATGCTGAGCCTGACAAGCTATACCCCTACACCACGCCCGAAAGACGAGAATGAATGTGTTTTTCTTCGTCTCAAGATGGATTGAGGTCTTCAGTATTTTGATTTTGCCACTTACACACGCAGTGTTTCATCTCTTCGTGCTCGCGCGAAACATGTGATTGTTAGCTTATTTTCGGCAAGTTGCCTTGTATAACATCCATCTGGCATGTTTGGCCGCAAAGCTTGTTAGCGTAGCTGCAGATGTGTTACGGCAATCGTAGTGACGCGCTATGTGGCTAGTCGTACCAATGTAGAAAATAGCGTTCATATGAACTGCTCACTGAACACTAGATTTCACCCCTCGATAGTTTGAAAGTATTTTCTGTCCCCCTCGTTTACGTTCCACGTATACGACAGCCGCAGCAGTTCACTCTAGCCGGAACGATTATTAGACTTAGGGCCGTACTTCGTCTGCCACTGTTGCTGTGAAGATCGTAGATGTTCAGTTAGAAAGAGTCTAATAACCGTTAAAGTGTAGTTTCGATCATAACTGACCCATATATGGTTATATTTTCACCTTCGAATACACAGATCAGAAGCTAAAAGCACCGAGACTGGGCATTGCAGCGGATAACTGCTGCCTGGGACGTGCGGCTTTTTGCGGCACGAGCCGGAACGACTCACTCCTAGAGTGGGTTGGTCTTGATTATCAGACCGCTACTACTGTCATGCTTTGTTGCGAATAGTCATTTGTATCGATGCCGTTTATGAAATACATTGATGAAACTCAATCAAACTTCCAGGAAAGCGCACCCGCACCAGGTGGGGGGGGGGGGGGGCATCTGTGGGTGGTCTGGAGCCTTTTTTCCCGAAATTCTCGTTCTCGCATGCCCCCTCTTCCCCCCCCCTCCAAGAGCAGGCTTAGTCAAAACACGACGCATAAGTTCTGTGATTCCCTGCCCCCCTGCAGGAACACATTTGTCGTTGGTGCACCCCTCACTAGCAAAATACTGTCGGTGCCCCTGACACGCGCGCTCTACATATGATTGCTTCAGCGCACTCGCACATACATAGATTGCCTAACTAACACTACAGCTATATACGTGTAGCACATAGATGAGAATGCCATGATGTTCGGTGAATTTTATGCTCGAAATCTCGGTAATAAATATGAAGTCTTACAGAAACTTGCGCCGATCACTCGCCTAGTTTTTTACAATGTTTCGCTAATCTTCTCAGTGTGCGGTAGAGAGTGTACAGAGTGACCAGTGCCTCCCAGTGCACTTTAAGACACTGGTCACGCTGTACAGTGTGTTCCAGTGCGTCCCAGCACGCTGTAATGCACCAGGACACAGTGTACAGCGTTTCCAGTGTCATCCAGCGCACTAAAACGCTCTGGGAGACACTCAAAACTCTGTTTTTTTTTTCGACAGGCTACGACAGTTCGTTCTCCAGTAGCACCACCTTGTCTTACCAGACGGTATACGACGAGTTAGTCTTCTACGTCCATGGTAACCATTCTCGTAAGATAAATGACCTTAATGTCCCACAAGACGTCCACTACATGTATGGGTGGACACAGGTAGAGCAAATCACTTTGAAAAAAAAAATGTGTTCCATCCTTATGAGTATACAACATCAAGCGCATCGGTTTTGAATTGGCAACCTTCTTTCATTTTTACATTCATGTCAATGATCTAGAACAAACATTCGAATTCTCTTTGCATGGGCAAGCCTTTCTTTTCTGAAGTGGCTTGAGTCTTTAGTTCACATCGCTTTATATAACAAAGTCATCCATTCTTATTGCGTCGCCACAAATAAAAGCAATATACTTTTTTTAGGGCAGGATGTTTCGGAAACCAAGTCAGATAAGACAGATCGCACTTGCTCTGTCCTATATTGACAGAATTCACTACCAACAAAACCATGAAGCCATTCTTTTGCATCAGTACACTTGTCTTCATGTCTCAGTCTAGCTGCAGCCTGAAAAAATCAATTGGGCAAAGAATGAATCACAGCACTGCTGTCTGCCTGGAAATATTTCACTGCTCTACTCAGCCTTGTAATCATGCGGCACCCGGCTGCTGACAGTAGCGAATAATTGCAGTGAGCTTAATTGCTTTAACAGGCGGCTTGAACGAAATTTAATCAGAGATTGTGAAATCATCCGATATCGTGAAAACGACGTAAATTTTGTCTGCGCTGACTCTCTTGGCGCAAAGTTGGGCATTTTCGGCCTTACATGTGACGGTGCCGTCTCAATTGCATCGACCATCTGCTTAGCCCCAGAGCATTGACCGAACGATACGAACGACCCACTCCTTTTTAACGTAGCGGTGCCGTCTCAATTGCATCGACCATCTGCTTAGCC